>NW_004443964.1:8265748-8474656 GCF_000243295.1 Trichechus manatus latirostris | reverse complement strand
GGTTCCACCTCCTGCTGAGAATTTACATTTTTACCCCAGATATACTGAATCAGAATCTACAGTTTAACAAGATCCCCAGGTGATTCTTATGTACAGCTGCTCTAGTAGTGGTTCTCAGAATTGGTTCCTGACCAGCATCATTAGCATCCCCTGGGAACTTGTTAAAAATGCAAATTCTCAGCAAGAGCTCGAACATGAACTAACCGTTGGAAGCCCTGCCTCCAGCCGAAGTCTCCGGCCCAGGAAAGCGGTTTCCCACACCAGCACATACATCCCCAACTACCACTATTCAGAAGTGGCCTCACCGCTTCAAGTTCTGTAACCTGCCAGCAGGTGTGCAGGGGTGGATTATCCAATAGACAAGATAAGTATGGTGCTTACTTTGCTGACCAGATCATCTGTAGCGAACAGTTTCACGTTTTTTCACATCAAAGGTTCTGCTTCTAGGTATGGCTACCATCTGTCTCTCCCAACCCCACAGCACCTTTCTACAGAATCAAAGTCTCTTTTCAAATTTACAATACCTAACAGGGGTGGATGACCCAGCAAGCAAGGTAAGCATGGACTAATTTGTGCTTACTTACTAATCTGTAGTGAACAATTTCACGTGTTTTTCACAAGTAAACCCATTGGTGAAAAACATGTGAAATTGTTCACTACTGATTAGTTAGTAAGCACAAGTTAGCCTGTGCTTACATTGCTTATTGGATAATCTGCCCCTGCAGGTATGCACAGGTGCAGGCAGACACAGACCATGCTCAGCCCCCACCTGGCTGCCTCCCCATTACCACCTCCACCCTCTTCCCTGGTGGAGCAGTGGTTAAGAGCTGTGGCTGCTAACCAAAAGGTTGGCAGTTCAAACCTACCAGCCGCTCCTTGAAAACCCCACGTGGGCAGGGCAGTTTTACTCTGTCCTATAGACTCTCTATGAGTTGGACTCGCTGGCAAAGGTTTTTTTCAGCAGCTGGAGAGGGACAAGTTCATTGCTGGGAAGCTTGCGGGGAGATGGGGGAGGCAGAGGCGGTAGGAAGGTTAGGCTGACCCTTCCTGCCTTCCTCCCACCCCTCTCACTGGCGCCTCCAGAGCCATGGAGAGTAGAAATATTCTTCTCATTTCCTGGCACCATTCCCCAGCTGCCTGGCCCGGATTGCTGGGCCTTTGGAGCGATTGTTTGCCGAGCCTTTCAGTGGGGCAGCTCCCTTGTGGGCACCCGGCCCCGCTGCCTGACAGGCGGTGTGTGAGGGGACAGGGCTGAATGACTGTAATATGAACCATGAAAGTGGATATTAAAGGCTTTATTACAGGGTAAGGACTGCTAATTGCAATGTTCCTTTCAGGAAGCTGGAGCTGATGAGTTTAAGCAGCGGTACCCAATTATTATAACTCTGTCAGCGCGGAGGAGCCAGGCGAGGCGGGGGAGGGGAGAGGCAGGCTGAAGACACAATTACCTGAACTTTATCCAACGCACATACCGCCGGCCTGGAATTTTAAAGCGAGATTTGTTCTGCCCCCAGCTTCCTCCTGTCACCACCGTGTGGCTGGGGATTGCAGATCCGCCAGCCCTTCCCTCCCTCTTTTCAGTCTTCCTCTGGAAGAGGTGGCGTTGGTGAGCATCTGACTGACACCAAGCTCACCTTGGCTCCTACCAGCGAAGCAGCCCCTCGTTGGGATTAGAGGTTTTCCAGGGGACCTCACCGTCAAACTGCTTCGGCCTCTCGTTTTGCAAATGAGAACACAGGCCCAGAGAGGATAAGGGACCTTCCCTGGTTAGCTTACTGGGAAGTGACAGAGCAGGAACTGGTCTTCTGATCCCAGCGTAGACTTCCGGCCGCACATTCTGGGCCATAAGCCAGGGACATGTGGAGGCAACCAGAATCTCCCTAAAATTAATGGACAGGTGTGGACGCGAGAACCGCGCAGAGTCTTCCGACGCGTTCTCTGGGGAGGTGATGTGTCACCGTCCTCCTCCTCATCATCATTGTCATCAAACATCATCATCCTCATGCTCCACGCCTATTCGGAGCGTGGCATTTTACGAAGTGCTTTTAGTCATTCATGCATTCACATATACTTGAGCAGCTACTAGGTGCCTGGCACCAGAGATAAAGAGATGACAGACTGTGTCTGCGTGTGCAGTGGGCTCACAGCTTAGGGCAGGAGACACACAAGTCGACAATTATAACACCGCCTGGAAAGCACTAAATAGAAGTGCGCACACACACATCACCTCCTTTAATTTAATCACATAAATTTAAGTGATTGCACATAAAAGGTTAATACTACAAGGCATAATCTGTTCAGTGCCAACTGAGCAGTGCAGATGGCAAAGGCTAGAGCTGTTCCGAGTGGTCACCACTGGATCCAGTGGTCAGCGATGGCTCCACTAAGAAGGCAGGCTTTGGTGGATAGGCAGGAATTCAATAAGCAGCAAGGAGGGCAGGAACTGGAAGCGGGAGAGGACAGGTGGATTTCTTTCCTGCATCCCACTAGAAGGGTCCATACCTAGAACACTGACTCCCCTTTATCCTCATCCAAGAACATTAAGGATGCCATGAGGATTCCACATCACTGTAATGAGCATGCTGGCCTCTATCCAGGGGATTCAAGGTGCCCCAGAATAATCAGGAGGTCCTGAGGTCTGGAAGACCCTATCTTCTTCTCACACAAGGCATTGTAACAGTCGTACTGGAATGAAGTAGTGGAGGGGGTGAAGTCATGGAGACCCTGTGCCTTTTCCTGGGACTTGTGCATGCTCAGAGTAGACTTGCCTGACTAATGTGCCTCAGCCAGGACACCCAGCCCAGGAGGACTGATTAACTGGATAATGTGCATCCTATTTACTGACATGCTAGAGGTCAAGTACAGGAAGGGAGGTCCTCTACTAGACATATTAAGTTTGAGATGCTTGCTAGATATCTACATGGAGATGGATGGATTTGCATAAACAATTTTGAAATTCAGGGACAGAGTATGGGTGGAGATTAATAAGAATTTGAATGTCCTTGGCATACAGAAGGAGCCCTGGTGGTGCAGTGGTTAAAGCACTCAGCTGCTAACCGAAAGGTTGGCAGTTTGAATTCACCAGCAGCTTCACAGGAGAAAGAGGTGACAGTCTGCTTCCATAAAGATTTACAGCCTTGGAAATCCTATGGGCAGTTCTACTCTGTCCTATAGGGTCGCTGAGTCAGAATCGACTCCAGGGCAGTGGGTTTGGTTTGGATTTTGGTTTGGCATATAGATGTTACATAAAATGATGAGACTAGAGGAGATCACCTGGAGAGAGAAAGAGTGTAAAGATAGAGAGGAGAGGAGAGCACAGGGCCATAATGGCAGGTGCTAGCCAAGGAGAGAGAGGTGGGAGGAAAGACAGAGGACTCTGGTGCCCTGGAAGAGAGAGAGGGCTCAGGAGACAGTGGTGCATAGGATGCAAACCTGCAAAGAGACCAAGTGAAAGGAGGACCAAAGAGGACACTCAGTCTGTGAACATGGAGGTCACTGGGAGCCCTGTTTCAGATGGCATGTTTATAAACCAGGTGTTGTTGCTGTTAGGCGCCATCAAGTCGGTTCCAATTCATAGCAACCCTATGTGTAACAGAATGAAGCACCGCTGGTCCTGCGCCATCCTCACAATTGTTGTTATGCTTGTAGCCCATTGTTGCAGCCACTGTGTCAATCCATTCCATCGAGGGTCTTCTTCTTTTTCACTGACCCTCTACTTTACCAAGCATGATGTCCTTCTCCAAGGATTGTCCCTCCTGATAACATGTCCAAAGTATGTGAGACATAGTCTCACCATCTTTGCTTCTAAGTAGCGTTCTGGCTGTACTTCTTCCAAGACAGATTTGTTCGTTCTTTTGGCAGTCCACGGTACAGTCAATATTCTTCCCCAATACCATAATTCAAAGGCGTCAATTCTTCTTTGGTCTTCCTTATTCCTTGTCCAGCTTTCATATGCATATGAGGCGATTGAAAATACCATGGCTTGGGTCAGGCGCACCTTAGTCTTCAAGGTGACATCTTTGCTTTTTGACACTTTAAAGAGGTCTTTTGCAGCCGATTTGCCCAATGCTTTTGATTTCTTCACTGCCGCTTCCATGGGTGTTGATTGTGGATCTAAGTAAAATGAAGTCCTTGACAGCTTCAATCTTTTCTCCGCTTATCATAGTGTTGCTTATTGGTCCAGTTGTGAGGGTTTTTGTTTTCTTTATGTTGAGGTGTGATCCATACTGAAGGCTGTGGTCTTTGATCTTCATCAGTAAATGCATTAAGGCCTCTTCACTTTCAGCAAGCAAGGTTGTCTCAGCTGCATAACACAGGTTGTTAATGAGTCTTCCTCCAGTCCTGATGCCCTGTTCTTCTTCATATAGTCCAGCTTCTCAGATTATTTGCTCAGCATACAGATTGAATCAGCATGGTGAAAGGATACAACCCTCATGCACACCTTTGCTGACTTTAAACCATGCAGTATCTCATTGTTCTGTTCGAACGACTGCCTCTTGATCTATGTACAGGCTCCTCATGAGCACAATTAAGTGTTTTGGAATTCCCATTGTTCGCAATGTTATCCATAATTTGTTATAATCCACACAGTCGAATGCATAGTCAATAAAACACAAGTAAACATCTTTCTGGTATTCTCTGCTTTCAGCCAGGATCCATCTGACATCAGCAATGATTTCCCTGGTTCCATGTCCTCTTCTGAATCCAGCTTAAATTTCTGGCATTTCCCTGTCAATACACTGCTGCAGCTGCTTTTGAATGATCTTAAGCTAAATTTTACTTGCATGTGATGCTAACGATATTGTTTAATAATTTCTGAATTCGATTGGATCACCTTTCTTGGGAATAGGCATAAATATGGATCTCTTCCAGTCAGTTGGCCAGGTAGCTGTCTTTAATTTCTTGGTATAGACGAGTGAGCACTTCCAGCACTGCATCTGTTTGTTGAAACATCTCAGTGGATATTCTGTCAATTCCTGGAGTCTTGTTTTTCGCCACTGCCTTCAGTGCTGCTTGGACTTCTTCCTTCAGTGCCATCGGTTCCTGATCATATGCTACTTCCTGAAATGGCTGAACGTTGACCAATTCTTTTTTGTATAGTGACTGTGTGTATTCCTTGCATCTTCTTTTGATGCTTCCTGCACTGTTTAATATTTTCCCTGTAGAATCCTTCAATATTGAAACTCGAGGCTTGAATTTTTTCTTCAGTTCTTTCAGCTTAAGAAATGCTGAGCATGTTCTTCCCTTTTGCTTTTCTATCTCCAGATGTTTGCACATGTCATTATAATACTTTATTTTGTCTTCTCCAGCCGCCCTTTGAAATCTTCTCTTCAGAGATTTTACTTCATCATTTCTTCCTTTCACTTTAGTTACTAGATGTTCAAGAGCAAGTTTCAGAGTCTCTTCTGACATCCATTTTTGTCTTTTCTTTCTGTCCCGTCTTTTTAATGACCTCTTGCTTTCTTTATCTATGATGTCCTTGATGTCATTCCACAAATTGTCTGGTCTTCAGTCATTAGTGTTCAATGCGTCAAATCTGTTCTTGAGATGTTCTCTAAATTCAGGTGGGATATACTCAAGATCGTACTTTGGCTCTGGTGGACTTGCTCCAATTTTCTTCAGTTTCAACCAGGTAGGAGAGGTTAAAAAGTGAATGGGGGCAATCTCCTACCATTAAATGAACCTTGATCCTTACCTCACACCATACACTGCTCAATTGGTACCAAGCAGATTATGCCTTAGAGTATTAGCTTTTTATGTGCAATCACTTAAATGTATATGATTAAATTAAAGGAGGTGATGTGTGTATGTGACTCTCTAGCACTTTCCACACCAGATATAATTTATCAGTTGGCTTTTGTCTCTCCTACACTAACTTGTGAGCTTCTCGAATTCAGAGACAGAATCTGCCATCTCTTTATTTCCAGTGTAGCTCAAAATGGATCATAGTCCTGAACATAAAACCCCAAACCATAAGACTTCTGGAATAAAACATAAGAGAAATATTTGTAAGCTTAAGATAGGCACAGATTTCTGAGGACACAAAAAGCATGAACCATAAAAGAAAAAAAACCAATCAGTTGTACTTCATAAAAATTAAAACATTCTACCCTTCAAAACTACCATTAAATAAATGAAAAGGCAAGCCAAAGACTGGGAGACAATATTCACAACACGTCTATCTGACAAAGACTTGTATCAAGAATATATTAAAAAGGCCTCCCCTTGGCCCGAGCAGGCAGTGGGCCTGTTGGCAGTGGTCAGGGCACTGTCGGGGGCTCCCGCACAACTGGTGCCTTGGACTGCTGCTCCTGCTGGCCCGCCACCCGCTCGGGGATCCTCTTAGCCCTGAACTCCTGCGTTGGGTCTGTACCCTGCGACTTGGGACAGAGCCATGGACACTGCGTCATAGTAAGCATTCTTTGAACCCAATGAATTGAATTGTGGGACAAAAAAGCCATTGCCTCCACCCTGAACCTTCTGAAAGGCTCGGAGAGTGCAGAGCTGTTTGCCACCTCCAGGGAACCATGTCCAGACTGCATTCGGTGTGTCGTGGTGGGAAACGGAGGTATACTGAATAGTTCCTGCCAGGGTCTGAACATCAATGCCCATGACTATGTGTTCAGACTCAGTGGTGCAGTGATCAAAGGCTTCAAGGACGATTTGGCAGCAAGACCTCATTCTGTGGCTTCACTGTGAACGTGATGAAGAACTCCCTCATCTCCTACAGGGAGCTGGGCTTCACCTTGTGCCACAGAGAGAGGACCTTAGCTATATCTTCATCCCCTCAGACATCTGTGACTATGTGATGCTGAGATCAGCCATTCGGGGTGTGCCTGTCCCTGAAGGCACTGGTAAAGGGGACAGACCTCAGACCTGTTTTGGACCAGAAGCCTCTGCCAGTCAATTCAAGCTGCTATATCCAGAATTCATCCAATACCTGACAGAGGGGTTTTTGAAATCAGAGTTGATTAATGCAAACTTTATGCCTAGTACTGGGGCCTTCATGCTCCTGACAGCTTTACACATCTGTGACCAGGTTAGTGCCTATAGATTCAACATGAGGAACTACTGGAAATTTTCTGACTGCTATTTCGACCAAATAAAGAAGGTACTGATACTCTGCGTGCACCACGACCTGCTTCTGGAGGCCGCCCTGTGGAGGGACCTGCACAAGGCTGGCATCATTTGGCTGTACCAGTGCTGACCCCCGGCCCCCGAGTCCTTTGCTTCCCCTTGCAGAGCTGTGGCTGTCAGGCCTTTCTCTTGTCTTCTCAGCTTATGAGAGGGGCTCCAACTCCTCACGACCCTCCCCTTCTTCCCAACAGGGGACATAAAATGTGGATTCACGACTGTCTTGAAGGCCTGTTCCATGTGGGACACCCGATCTTGTCCTTGGTTCATCCAAGAGAACTCCCCTCTAGGTCTGAGATAAACATCCCAACCTTGGCCACGAAACATGAACTGCTTCACACAGAACACTCCCCGGAGAGGAGCTGATTCCCACCAGCAAGGAGCAGCCTACCTCAGAGCTGAGCATCGCGAAGCCAGCGATTGGTACTGAGCTCCTGTAGGAACAGCAGTGGAGCGATTCAGGGCCAATCAACAGTACCAAGTACCTATCAACAATGCTAAGTACAAGTACCAAGTACCTAACAGTAGGACCAAGCAGCAGTACAGGAAAATGCACGCTGCCCAGCAAAATCCTCCCACTAGCTATGTCAACATTTCAAATCCCACACAGAAAACTCCCAAGAGATTCTTCAACAACTCAAGTCTTAAGAGCCTTTCTGAGGAACATGGTCAACTTACTTCTGATCTATGGGGATGGGAAGCATTCTCCCCCCATGAGAAAGTGAGAGAAATGGAATTTGGCAGAATGTAATTTGAAACTAGATAACTGTATAAACAATGAAATGACAAAAAAAAGGAAAATATAAAAAAAATTCTTACAACTCAGTAAGTAAAAAGTAAAAAGATTTAATCAGACACTCCACAAAAAAGCAGATAAAAAGATGCTCAACTTTACTAATCACCAGAGAAATACAAATGAAAACCACAGTGAAATACCACTATATACACCCATTACAAAAAAAAACCCAAAAACGAAACCAATTGCTATTGAGTTGATTCCAACTCAGAGTGACCCTATAAGACAGAGTAGAACTGTCCCATAGGGTTTCCAAGGCTGTAATCTTTATGGAAGCAGACTGTCACGTCTTTCTCGTGAGGAGTGGCTGGTGGGTTCCAACTGCTGACCTTTGGGTTAGCAATGATCACTTAACCACTGTGTCACCAGGGCTTAAAGACTGATATACCACGTGTTGGCTAGGATGTGGAGCAACTGGAATTCTCATACATTGCTGGTGGTAATGTAAAGTGGTCCAGTCACTACTGGAAATAATCTTATAAAGCTAAACATACAGTTAACATATGAGCCAGTCTCTATTCACCTAGAGCAACAGAGGAAGAAGGAGAATGGGGAACGGAAGGAGGAGATAGAATGTGTGGCTAATTGCCTCCATGAACAACTGCCTCCTTTGTCATGAGACCAGAAAAACTGGATGATGCCTGGCTACCATTACTGAACATTTTGATCAAAAATTCTATAGACGAGTCCTGATCAAAAGAGGAAAAACTGTGGAATAGAATTTAAAATTCTCATGGAATCCAGACTTTCTGGAGACACTGAGGCTGGCTGAACCCCTGAAACTATTGCCCTGAGATAATCTTTAAACCTTAAACTAAAATGATCCCCTGAAGTCTTCTTTAACCCAAACAACAGTTTAACTTAATTAGCAAGGAATATCTGGCTTAAGCATTGTGCTCTTTCAAAGAACTATCTATATGGGATAAAATTGATAACAGCAACTCGAAAGGTTAGATAGGAAGCTTGGGGGGCAGTGAGTTTACGTTAATGATGGAGGAATAATTCGGAAAGGGAGGGTGAGAATTTTTGCACAACTTGAAGAATGTAATCAGTGTCACTGAATTGTACATGTAGGAATTGTTGAATTGGTGTATGTGTTGTGTATGTTTTCAATGACAACAAAAATAAATTATTAAAAAAATATATGACTGAACAACCCTACATCTATATATTTACCCAAGAGAAGTGAAAACGTATGTCCACACAAAGACTTGAATGCTAATGTTCATACCAGTTTTATTCATAATATCCCCTCACTGGAAACAATCCAAATGTCCACCGTTGGGGAATGGATAAGTAAATTGTGGGATATTCATACAACGGAACTCTACTTAGCAATAAAGGAGGATGAATTACTTATCAGGGCTACAGCTGGATGAACCTCAGACACACTATGCCGGGTGAAAGAAGCTGGACTTGAAGGAGTATGGACTGTACAATTCCATCTATAGGAAACTCTACAAAAAGCAAAACTATGGTGGCAGAAAGCAGCGTTTGCTGGGGCTGGTGGTGAGAGTGAGGATTGACTGTACAGGGTCCTGAGGACACTTTGGATGGTGATGAAAATGTTCTGTATCTTTATGCAATAAGAGTGACATGGATGCATAGACTTGTCAAAACTGATCAAACTATGTACAGTCTGTTGCATGTAAACTATAGCTCAGCAAAGTTAATGTTTAAAAGTAAATGGGGCAACCTCACAATACAATACTATATGCTTTCCATATATATACAAACACACACATTTCCACCTAAGCACAGGTAGTCCCCGACTTAATGATGTTTTTGGGTTATGACAAACTGTACTTACACCGTCTTTTTTTTTTTTTTAACATCGTTAGTAATATGTACTACATACAATGTGGAAGTGCGTCATTTTCTGATATTATTCTCAGATGTTCACTGGCAGTTGTTCAAAGATCAGATTTATAAAGATATTGATAATATAAGGCAGTAATAATGAAAACTAACAAAAAAAAAAAGGAAGTATTTGACTTATGTCAGAACGGACTCACAACGGAGTTGTTAGAACAGAATCCTGTCATAAATCGGAGACTACTTGTGTATAAATGTATGGAGTCCCTAGATGATGTAAACTGTTACTGGCTTGGCTGCTAACTGAAATGCTGGAGGTTCGAGTCCACCCAGAGGTGCCTCAGAAGAAAGGCCTGGTGATCTGCTTCTGAAAAATCAGCCATCAAAAACCCAGTGGAGCACAGTTCTACTCTGACACACATGGGGTTGCCTTGAGTTGGAATTAATCTGACAGCAACTGGCTTTACTGGATATAAATGTATAGAAAACATCTTGAAGGATACACACCAAATTGACTGTATCATTTACCTCTGGGCAGGGATGCTGGGGTGGGGAGAGGTCTGAGAGTAACATCAGTGGTCAAACAGACTTTGGCCTTAACTATGGTGCTTTTATTTTTCAGAAGGAGAATATCTTCGTGTGTTACCTTGTGCCGAAATTTTCAAAAAGAGTGAACGGTGGATGTAAGCAGAAGTTGTTCCGCTGTCAAATCTCCATCCAGTGTCCTTTACCAGTTTGGACCAGCCGTTCCCTTCAATTATTTATTGAGCGTCTATGTTTCTAGCAATGTAAGATGAGACAAAATTCTTCCTTTCTTGGCTCCAGCCGTTCCTTCAGTTCACTCCAAAAAAGTCAGAGAGACCAAGGCCCAACCCTCATCACTTACTAGCTGGGGGATCGATTTACTCAAATTTTTAAGCCTCACTTTTGCAGAGTCATACTAACACCTGCCACATAGAATTCTGGTGGGATTAAATGAAAAAACAGTGGGAAAGAGCTTGGCGTAGGGCTTAGTAAGTAAGAGCTGAGATTAGTGTTTTGTTATTTCCATATTTTATTGATTCTAAGACACAGGGTTTTTTTCACATTTTTAATATTTGTGGAATTGGATGCATCTTATAATCGGTAGCATGCCATGATTTATTTGGCAGGGCTTTTTTCTTTTCCTTAATACATAAAGTCATGGTGCACCTTGCAATCAGCCGTGTCTTGGATTGCATGAAATGTCTGGGTGAAAGCATGGCTCTCGTAGTTTCCCGTGAGGCTTTGCCAATATTTAACCAACGTTAGAAACACAGAGGACAGCTAGTCCCTTGACCAGCCTAGGGAGAAAGAGGAATAGCAGGGATGGTTTAATTAAACCACTGCTGCCATTATCACGCTGCTGAGATTGTCTGTGTGGCACAACCGTCAATTTGGGGAAGGCCCAGGGCCCGGTAGCTTCTTAGGTGCCACTCTTAGCCACTTGCGGTTATGCCATCTCCTCCCTGCGTGGCCAAAGCTGGATCCTTGCTCTTCGCCAAGCGACCTCCCTGTCTCTTGAGCTTCCCATCTCTGGCCTTCCTATTGTTAAAAATAATCAAAGCTCACCGAAATTTGAACATAAGGTTTATTCTGAGCAGTTATTCTACATGCATATTAAAAACACCAAACTCATTGCCTTCTAATCGATTCCAACTCATAGCGACCCTATAGGGCAGAGAAGAACTGCCCCATAGGGTTTCCAAGGAGCGGCTGGTGGAATCGAACTGCCAGCCTTTTGGTTAGCAGCCGTAGGTCTTAACCACTGCACCACCAGGGATCCCTATATGCATATAGGGAGGCCATTTCGATTCTGGAAAAAGCAAATGGCTCAAAGAAGGTAGGTAGAATGGGGCTTATAAAGAGAAGAAGAAGGAGAAATATACAACATCAACCATTGGCTAATCTTGACATGATTGATTGAACTCTGCCTTCCCCCTTTACTGAGATCCACTGATATCAGGTTACTTCTGGCCTGGCTGATAATTTGGCCCTCCACCCACCTGCAGCCATGAGACTTTTGAGATTTAAATTAGGAGACAATGGTGTGATGACTATCCTTTTCTAGCTGGATAAGATGAATTTACGTTGCTAAAGAGCAGTTTCTGGCAGGCTTTTGCAGTTTGGGTCAAGCTTTTTATGGTTAATATTTGGTTTCCAGAAACCCTGGTGGCATAGTGGTTAAGAGCTAAGGCTGCTAACCAAAAGGTTGGTAGTTCGTATCTTACCAGGTGCTCCTTGGAAACTCTATGGGGCAGTTCTACTCTGTCCTATGGGGTCACAATGAGTCAGAATCGACTTGATGGCAACAGGTTTGTATTTGGTTTCCTGGATTAAGAAAAACCTTAAAATCATAGTTAATTTTCCCCTTCAACACTATGCAGCAATACATTGCCAGTATCTTTGGAGAGGACTCTATCCTACTGCCTCTGGTCCCCGCATGGCATGGTCGTCTGGAAACTGTAATGCTATCACCTGCGAGCGACCTTTTTGGGGCATCAGATGGGTTCTCAGTTGCAAGCTAATCCTGGCTAACTTCTGCAGAAAGAGATTGCTTTGGAAAGATGCCAGGTAGCTCACAGAGTTGATGAAAAGGGTGGAGAACCAGGCTTGGACAATGAAGATGAAGGAGGCAAGCAATGGGAACAAAATGGCCAGGAGGAGGCGCTGACACGGCCACCACTTACCACCTATTATGGATTGAATTACATTCCCCTAAAAAGATATGTTGACATCCTAACCCCCATACCTTGTTTGGAACTAGGGTCTTTGAAGATATTATCAGTTAAGTTAACACCAGGTCATACTGGAAGGAGTAGGGTAGGTCCTAATCCAATGTGAGTGATGTCCTTATAAAAGAGGAGAGACGCACAGAGAGACAAACAGTGAGACAGCCATGTGAAGACAGAAGCAGAGACTGAAGTAAGACATCTACAAGCCAAGGAACACCAAGGATCATTGGCTGTTGCCAGAAGCTGGGAGAGAGGGATGGGATGGATTCTCCCTCAGAGCCCTCAAAGGGAACAGACACGGCTGACACCCTGGCCTCCACAACTGTGAGACAATACATTTCTTTTTTTTTTTTGTTTTTTTTTGGCTTCTACAAAGAGAAATGTATTGTCTCACAGTCTAGGAGGTGATTTAGGGAATAATATTGGAGTTATTATTCCCTCTCCTTGAGCACTGAGAATTGTGACCCAGCTGGGGCTGGGCCCTCACAGACTCACAAAGACACATCAGCTGGGCCCTGAGATAAGTCAACAGATGGGACAATCTCAGAAGTTATCTTAAGGAAGTTTTCACAAAAGGGCAATAAAACCTAACCCAAAGGACTTCTCACCTTTTGTCTTTTTCTATTAACATTTAGTGAATAGGAATTTGTTGGACCAGTGAAGACCCTCCTGACTTTCGTAACTGAAACCCATACCAATGATTGTTAAGAAAGATGATTCAAACTGTAAGATTACAATTTCTAGCCAATCAGTGAAAAAGTGACGCTTTCAATGATTCTACCCATTTTGTGATGTTGATATATACTGATGGCTCTGTAACCTTCTTTGGACTCAGGCAGACATGGCTGTGGCAGCACGTTTGTCTGTTTTCCCATTCTTGCCTATTCTGTGATATTCTTTGGACTCTGCCACTGGCTGTGGCAGCACGCTTGTCCCCTTCCCACTTTTGTCCTTTTGAATATATGCCAAATAAAACTTTCTTTTTACTTTACTAAACTTTGTTATGTTTTTCCCCTACAACAGAGGCTAGAAGTCCAAATTTAGGGTGCCAGATCCAGGGGAAGGCTTTCTTTTCTCTGTTGGCTCTAGAGGAAGGTCTTTGTCATCAATCTTTCCCAGGTTGAAGAGCTCCCCAGCACAGGAACCCCAAGTCCAAAGGATGTGCTCTGCTCCTGGCGCTGCTTTCTTGGTGGTATGAGGTCCCCATGTCTCTGCTCACTTCTGTCTTTTATATTGGTCTGACAGAGACTGGAGGAATCCTCAAGACTATGGGTCCTGGACACCATGCCAACTTAGAATGAAAGCCACTCCCGAAATCCACCCTTCAGTCAAAGATTAGACGGGCCTGTACTCAACTAGTGGAGCAGATCGCCTTGGCCTCTCACTTGGGGCTCTAATACATTTCTTAGAAGCCACCCAGTTTGTGGCCATTTGTTATGGCAGCCCTGTTGCTGTTGTGTACCATCGAGTTGATTCTGACTCAAAGAGACCTTATATGACAGAATAGAACTGCTCCAGAAGGTTTCCTAGACTGTAATTGAAACCAGACCAATGGTTCCGCGCCCAGCGTGCAAGAAGCCAATCTCTGAGACGCTGGTTTTGAGAGGAAGAAAGAGTTTATTTCGCAGGCTAGCAAGCGGGAACTCAGAGGAATTGACCTCAGACTGAGTTCCCTGATTTGAGTGAGAATTCACATTTTATACTTACACATATTCATACAGGCGTGGAGGAAGGCAGTGGGCAGGATCAGAAAGTTTTAACTACTCGTAGTTTCTATTGATTATTACCAGGCAGGGCTAAGACTTGGCCTGGAAGTGGCCAGCTGACTCTTTGCTTTTGACACGGCTCGGCTACAGCTGATGACGTGTATCTGGTGATTTTGGTTCCTTGACATGAGTGAGTTCTCTTGTGTGATTGAGCACGTGTGGCAGCCTGGGGTTGTCTGTCGGTCATCTTTGTCTGTTCTGTGCATGTCTGGGCATTCTGAGCTGGTTAGATCTGGACCTGTTAGGGGCTCTCCAGAGGGTCTGCAAGACAACTTACAGGAAGTGAGAGACGTGGTGAGGGAGGTGAATAGACGTGGTCTGATAACTGATGGAGTACTAATTAATTAGGTGTCTTCAGCCTCTAGAGTGCCTTAACATAATCTTTACAGAAATAGATCACCAGGTCTTTTCTCCTGTGGGGTGGCTGGTGGGTTTGAACCGCTGACCTTTTGGTTGGCTTAACCGTTGCACCACCAGGACTCCTTGCAGCGGCCCTAGGCTACTCACTGCTAAGACGTCACCGAGCCCCAGGCTTCTCCCAGACATTGCTGCTGCTGCAATGATGTTCTCAGCTCTTCCCATTCTTCCATCTCACTCCTCAACGCCCAAGATCCACCTTGAAGTGTTGACTTGCTTGACCCCACCCGTGTGCCCTCACCCTACTTCCGGGATCCCGTCTAAGCTTCCTCCTTCACCTGCCTTCCACCAGGACTCACAAAAGGAAAATTCCTGCCACGTAAGAAGCAGATATAGATGGTGGGCAGCTAAAACATGGCAAATGTTCCCTCCTTCTTTGCAGAAACGTTCATGCTTTTGTCAGAAACCTAAATGCTTACAGAAACACCAAAAGTCAGTGTAAGAGAATATATTTATTGCGTATAGATATGATTCAAATTGAGCAGCTGTCAACATGGGTTATATGGGTCACTGTCATGTTAATTTATCAGGAGATAACATCAAAACACGTGCAGGGTTCCCGGTGGTTAGAGAAAGAGTGTCACTAAGGACTTGCCATACATTTTCCAGCCAGGTCCTGAGGTTCCTGCTTCTTGAAAGTGACTGCACATAGATAATTCTCCAAAATAGCCCCATGCCAAGGCCAAACCTGTCTGGCTAAACTTCTTACCAGGCTATTGTTTGGCTTGAAGGTGACTTTAGGAAAACAATTCCTTAAAGGGTCAAGGTTCAAAAGGACACCTAAAGGCAGATGGCCTGGCTGGGTCACCCCAATTCCACGAACCCAGAAATCTGGATTCCAGGGGAAGCAAAACAGTTTTGTCTCTTTCAACACTAGAGGTGGATTCAGAAGCCCAACACTCAAAAAATTTTTTTTTCTTTTTTGGTGTTTTGTCTGCAATTCGGGCAAGCTGCCCCTCGGGAAGCACAGGCATCTTAGTTAGACTTGGAGGGCCAAGAGCCAGACTTCTTACAGGCAGGACTACCAGAGAGATCAGTCCTCGGCTCCCCTAATTATCCTTCCTTCAAAAGTAAAAACGATAGCATTTTATTGAAACAGCTATGAAAAAAGATCATCTAGGATTATGAGTTGCTGTACAGCTACAGTGATACTCAACAAGTCCCCAGGAAGTTATACATAAGAATCACCTGGGGATCTCGTTAAAAACGTAGATTCTGATCCAGTATCTCTGGGGTGGAAATGCAAATTCTCAGCAGGGAACTTGTCAGAAATGCAAATTCTCAGCAGGGGTTCAAACTAGAACTAACTGGTTCAAAGCCCTGCTATCAACAGAGCTTCCCCCCTGCCTTTGACAAGCACTTTCCTGCAAAAAGGATCCATCTCAATAAAGGAAAAGCCCCACCCACCTTCCCTCCGGTGCCCTGGCGTTCTCCATCCAGGTGCAGGACAATGCTACAACCGTCAATAGCAGTGGTTCGCCTCCTTCGCCAGCAGTGGAATTCCAGGCCACCATCTTTTCTTCTTCTAAGGAAGGTTTTTCACAGTCCACACGCTGAAACGCTCTTCTCATCCCCTGCCCCAAATCAATGGGAATCAGAAGGACCAGATGTTGCCTGAGTTAAAAGAAGCTGTTATTGTTTAAGTCAGAGAACTCTTCTTCAATCTCTCAATTCAGTTTCTTGTTTGCCTGTTGGCTTCCTTCTCTTCTATTGCAAAATAACTTTTATTTTTCACTCGCTGGAGAATGTGGCCAAGGGTAACTTTAGGATTATCTCATTTTAGCTGAGACCAAGCCTCAGGGTGGTAAGGAATCTGATGGCTTAGTCCTGTGGATAAGGAGCCAGGACTGGCCGAGCCTAGGTCACTGGGACGCCTACGGTCAGGGAGCTGCGTTGTGGCCAGGGTACCGGGGAAGGGGTACCGGGCAGACACACCTGAAAAACCAGTACATTTTGGTTTACCCTTTAACCACTTTTATGTCAATCCAGTTTTTGTATTTGGGTCAATGTTGTTGTTAGTTGCATGAAGTTGATTCTGAATTATGGTGACCCCATGTGTGCAGAGTAGAGCTGCTCCATAGGGTTTTCAAGGCTGTGGCCTTTAGGAGGCAAACTGCCAGTACTTTCTTCCAAGTTGCCTCTGGATAGGTTTGAACGGCCAACCTTTCAGTTAGTAGTCCAGCCCTTAACCATTTGTACCACCCAGGGAATAAATCTTTGGGTCAGTACATGTTTTTTTTTTTTTTTTTTTTAAATGCAGACTGCCTTTCTTATAAAGGACCAGACCTATCAGGGGACAGCTCTAACATCATGTAAGAAGTATGTTTTAAAAGGACAGTAAATATTTTCACCAATCACAGTGCATCCACAGAGAAGAACCAGGATGGAAGGGGCTCAGAACCATGGCAATTGAAGAAATGTTGAAGGAACAAGGGCCTCCTGGTTCACTTTAATCAGGGCTTCAGACCAGTTCAAACCCCTGTGGAGAATTTGCATTTCTAACAAGTTCCCAGGTGGTGCTAATGCTGCTTGTTAGGGACCAGTTCTGAGAACCACTAGTAGAGCAGTGGTTCTCAAAATTTATTATACATAAGAATCACCTGGGGAAGCGAAGGACAGCAAACACTACAGGGGAAGTCAGCACAACTGGACTAACCCAAAGCTAAGAAGTTTCCTGAATACAATCAAATACTTTGAGGGACAGAGTAGAAGGCGTGGGGGTCTGGGGACCATGCTTTCAGGGAACATCTAGGTCAATTGGTATAACAAAGTTTATTAAGAAAATGTTCTGCATCCTACTTTGGTGAGTGGTGTCTGGGTCTTAAAAGCTAGTGAGTGGCCATCTAAGATGCATCAATTGGTCCCAACTCACCTGGAGTAAAGGAGAATGAAGAACACCAAAGACATAAGGAAAGTGTTAGCCCAAAGAAACAGAAAAGGCCACATAAACCAGAGACTTCATCATCCTGAGACCAGAAGAACTGGATGGTGCCTGGCTACCACAAATGACTGCCCTGACAGGGAACACAACAGAGAGTCCCTGATGGAGCAGGAGAAAGGTGGGGTGCAGAACTCAAATTCTAGTATAAAGACCAGAAAGCATGGCCCCTGGACTCTCTGTCAACCCAGAACTAAAACCATTCCCAAGGCCAACTCTTTAGACAAGGATTAGACTGGACTATGGGACATAAAATGATACTCGTGAAGAGTGTTCTTCTTAGCTCAAGTAGATACGTGAGACTAAATGGGCAGCTTCTGTCCGGAGGTGAGATGAGAAGGCAGAGATGAGAAGGAGCTGATTGAATGGATATGGGAAATCAGGGGTGGAAAGGAGAAGTGTGCTGTCACAGTATAGGGAGAGCAATTAGTGTCACATAACAATGTATGTATAAATTTTTGTACGAGAGACTGACTTGAATTGTAAACTTTCACTTAAACTACAATTAAAAAAAAGAATCACCCGGGGATCTTGTTAAAATGTAGAGCATGACTCAGTATATCTGGGGGTAGAAATGCAACTTCCCAGCAGGAGTTAAACGGGAATGAACCAGTTTGAAGCCCTGCTTTTAATATTCACAGTTATCAGGAAAGAGAAGAGTAACTTCTTTTGTTTGACTTCACAGGCAAAATGAGTTCCTAACCAGCCAGAGCATGAGGACAAAACTCCTTAGCAGGCAGTCCAAGACTTAAATTCACTTTTCAGAATCCTCTCTAACGGCACTCTGCAGATTCTAGAGGAAGCCAGGCATAGGCATTGAGGGTGAGGAGCAACAGGAGAGAAGAAGAGGGGAGGGAGAGAAGGCCCCATGTTTGTCTTCTTTGCTGTTGTTGTTATTGTTAGGTGCCATCAAGTTGGTTCCAACTCATGATGACTCTATGTACAGCAGAACGAAACACTGCCCGGTCCTGAGTCATCCTCACAATTGTTATGTTTCAGCCCGTTGCTGCAGTCACTGTGTCAATAAGTCTCCTTGAAGGTCTTCCTCTTTTTCACTGACCCTCTACTTTACCAAACATGATGTCGTTCTCCAGGGACTTGTCCCTCCTGATAACATGTCCAAACCATGTGAGATGAAGTCTCACCATCCTTCCTTCTAAGGGACATTCTGATTGTACTTCTTCCAAGACACACTTGTTTGTTATTCTGGAAGTCCAAGATATATTCAATAGTTTTCACCATAATTCAAAGGCATCAATTCTTCTTTGGTCTTCCTTATTCATTGTTCAGCTTTCACATGCGTACGAGGTGATTGAAAATACCATGGCTTGGATCCGGCGCACCTTAGTCCTCAAAACAACATTTTTGCTTTTTAACACTTTAAAGAGGTCTTTTGCAATAGATTTTCCCAATGCAATACATCATTTGATTTCTTGATGCTGCTTCTACAGGCATTGATTGTGGAGCCAAGAAAATGAAATCCTTGACAACTTCAATCTTTTTTCAGTTTATCACGATGGTGCTTATTGGTCTAGTTGTGCGGATTTTTGTTTTCTTTATATTGAGATGTAATCCTTACTGAAGGCTGTAGTCTTTGATCTTCTTTGCTAAGATACTCCAATGCCTACCACAGTACCTGTGTTATGGATTGAGTTGTGTCCCCCCGAAAATACGTGTTGGAATCTTAACCCCTATATACCTGTGGATGTAATCCTGTTTAGAAATAGGGTTTTCTTTGTTATGTTAATGAGGACATATCAATGTAGGGTGTGTCCTAAGCCTAATCACTTCTGAGTTATGAGAAGTAGCATAAACACAGAAACAAACAAGCACAAAGCTGGGAAGGAGATAGATGCCACATGAAGATCGCCAAGGAACAAAGGAATCCCGGGGCTACAGAAACTGAGGCAAGCATCTTCCCCTAGAGCCAACAGAGAGAGAGCTTTCCCCTCGAGCTGGTGCCTTGAATTCAGACTTCTAGGCCCCTGAATTGTGAGAAAATAAATTTCTGTTCTTTAAAGCCATGTGCTTGTGGTATTTCTGTTACAGCAGTGCTAGCTAACTAAGACAACCTGCTACCAATATTTGTTGATTGAACAAATAAATGTGTACATGCAAGAAGAATCTTTAGGTCTCTCATTGCCCTCTCACCCCCACACTCCTGCTGGGGGCTAGATTTAACCACTCTGGGCAAAAGTGTTTACAATAAGTCCGTGCCATGGTGTTTTAAAGGGAAGAGAATGGGTTAGACTGGTGCCAGCCCTGGCTACAGTGCACATGCATGACTTTGGATAAGTGGACTAACCTCAGAGAGTCTGCAATTCCTCAGTTCTAATGTGAGAACAACAATTTACCAGTTGCCATTGAGTCAATCCCAACTCAGCGACCCTATCTGTGTCAGAAAAACTGTACTCCACTGAGTTTTCAATAGCTGTGAACTTTTGGAAGCAGATCGACTGGACTTTCTTCTGAGGCACCTCTAGGTGGACTTGAACCTCCAAGTTTTTGTTTAGTAGCTTAGCACTTAATCATTTATACCACCCAGGGACACTATCGGGAGCAACAATAGTGTCTGCCTATTTGGGTTGGTGAAGGAATGACAGACTTCACACACCTGGCAACTTGTCTGCCATGTAGTATGATGTTTAAGAAAGTTACTTCCTCTTTACCCAATGGTTGCGATCATTCTATTCTACTCTCAAATTTGAGCTGCTGTCCAACTGTTTGGGAGGACAGAGAGCAGTCCCAGCTGCACAATGCCATTTATAATTAAAAAGGCAATGAAGGCTCGACTTTCTGATGATCAGGGTCTTTGCAGTGGCTCTGGTCCATGTGACTGCATTAGAACCCATCTTTCTTAATCTGGAGATGTGAGGTGGGGGCTCCTTCCTTATCAGGGGACAGCTTCAACATCTATCAATACACAGAAGTACCGCATAAGAAGTACATTTTAAATAGATAGTAAATATTTTCACCAGTCACAGCGCATCCCCAAGAGAAATCCATGTTCCACCTACATTAGGATCCCCTGAATATCAGAATTAGGCTGCTTTCTCTGGCATCCAGATCCCTAGGCCCACTCCAGATCCCCCAAGTCAGGGTCCCTGGGAGCGGGGCCAGGGAACCTGGATGTAAACTTGCTCCCTGAAGTGACCCATTATGCACACTACATTTTGGTTTGAAGGATGAGGTCCAATGTTCTCCACTGGGACAAGAGTGTCCCTCACCACCTCCAGCCTCAAAGTCTGCAGGGACTTATAACAAAGTATATTCCCAACACCCATGAATCAAAGGCCAACTGGAATACTCCATTTCCATATGGTGGGAGGATAACTTATAAAGCAGACATCCTCCTAACTCAGAACAACCAGAAGGCTGTTGTGCCTTCTCAAGCCCACTCCCATCACACATTGCTCTTCCCTTGGGCCTTCCTCCCCTTAACCACTCTAGGCCTCAGTTTCCCCACTTGCTAAAAGGTGATTAACACCAAGTTTTGTTCTGTGGAGTGACCAACTTGTCCCAGTTTGCTTGGGACTGTCCTGGTTTGTACTTTGAAAATCCCAAGCAGGCAAATGGCATGGTTGGTCACCCTACTTGGCACATTAAAAACCAAAAACAAAAAAACAAACCCGTTGCCATCCAGTCAATTCCGACTCATAGCGATCCTGTAGGACAGAATAGAACTGCCCCATATCTTTCTTCTGTGGAGGGGCTGGTGGGTTCAAACCACTGACGCTTTGGTTAGCAGCCAAACACTTAACAACTGTGCCACAAAGTCTCCTTTACTTGGTACATAGTAGGTGCTTATGAAATGCTAGTTACCATTGTTCCCACTCTGATCCCTTACAATGAGGTTGGGATGAGATGATACTACTCAAGAATAGCACATGACCAGGGAGCTTGTTAGAAATGCAGAATCTCAATCTTGCCACAGACTTGCTGAGTCAGAATCTGCATCCTAATTAGATCCTCGGGTGGCTTGTTTGCACAGGAAAGTCTGAGAAGCCCTGGTTCCGGTACTCAGCAAAGGGCTTCAGATAACCCCTCTAGTCTCCTTTCTGAAAGAACACTCAAGATCCTCCATTCAGGGGCTCAAGTTGCAAGGAAGGAATTGCAAGGTGAGGGTAGAGCCAAGAATGTTTTGTAGAGTTATAAATTCCAACAGCATTTCCAGAGATAGGACTTGAATTCATTGTCAAGAAATCAAATGACGTATTGCATCCATCAAATCTGTTGCAAAAGACCTCCTTAAAGTTTTAAGAAGCAAAGATGGCACTTTGATGACTAAGGTGTGCCTGACCCGAGCCATGGTCTTTTCAATTGCCTCTTATGCATGTGAAAGCTGGATAATGAAAAAGGAATTGATGCTTACATAGACCAATCAGCTAGAAAAGGACATCATGTATGGTAAAGCAGAAGCATATTAAAACACGGGAAACCCTGAATGAGTGGCACCAAAGCACCAACAGCTCTACTCAAGTGATTCTTAACACAGTACTTTCAGATCAGAGCATTGTGGTGAGTCACCAAATGAACCAATCAAGCAGCCCTGCTGGCAGAGCTGCAGGTGGTCCTGGCAACACGGGGCTTGATCCAGTCAAAGCCCACAACGATGACCACCTGTCGACAGGACACAGGGCATTACCCACAATGCCCCTCAAGGTCAGCTGGGTGTCCTCATTAGCATACAGCCACTTTCAATCTCCAATCTGCCGGCAGCAACCATTCTACTTCCCTCTAACAGTGAGGCCGTGCCCCAACATCAGCTCCCCTGAATTAGTCCTGCAGCACTCAAAGGAAGCACTTTGGAGAGATCCTGTTTAGATTAACATGCCAAATTTAATTCCGGGGGCCTGGGCTATCGCAATGTTTAAAGCCATTTGCTAAGCTTGGGAGTTACAGAGTCCTCCCACTCCTGTACCTGTGTAGGCTGGGACTGCCTTTTGATCACTAACCGCTGAGAAAATCTCAGTTTTCATATTAAGGTCAGGAAATTATCCTTCCACTTGCCTCCCTAAATGGCCCCAGTATTCATTTCCATGGAGAAAGAGCAACTGTGAAACTCCAGGAGAAGGCAGGACCCTCCAGAAACCATCAGCCCAGGCCCGCATCTCTAATCGGCTCTATAGGCAAATCTAATAACCAGATAAAAGCCCAAGATACAAGGGAGGCAAAATTCCCTTCCTTAAGGAGCTCATAGAAATAGGCAGACGGACAAAAGCTGCACCAAGAAAAAGCAGTACAGTGTGGGGGGGGGAGTCCAGGAGAGGAGGAAATTGACTCATGCCTTGGGGGTACTCCGGGAAGGCTTTCCAGAGGAGGTAGCACTTCCTCTGGGTTTCCAAGAATGAAGAGAAGTTATTCTTGCAAATGAAGGAGTGGGTGGATATCGAGAAGGACGTTTCATGCAGAAGGACTCTGCTAGCTCTGAAGTTTTATAAGGACAAAGTTTCTTACCTCTCTCCGAAGACTATCCTGGTGGCTCCATATGGCGTTGGAGAACTGGTCAGCATCTGTTCCCAGAAACTTTAGACAAAGAACTATGCCTCTTTTGGATTCCCAACAGTATCTGAAAGGAGATAGTGGGCCCATGTTGTTGTTCTTGTTAGTTGAGGTGGAGTTAGCTCCAACTCTTGGCAACCATATGTATAACAGAAAGAAACGTTGCTCGGTCCTGTGCCATCTTCATGATCTTCGATTGCTAGAATTCACTGTTGCAGCTATGGTGTCAATCCATCTCATTGGGGGTTTCCCTTATTTTCTCTGACCCTCTACTTTACCAGAAAGGATGTCCTTTTCTAGCGATTAGTCTTCCCTGATGACATGTCCAAAGTAAGTAAAAGTCTCGTCATCCTCGCTTATAACAAACATTCCAGTTGTATTTCCTTGTATTGCCAACACCCAGATCTGAATGCATTAATTCGTCTTTTGTCTTCATTTTTCATTGTCCAGCTTTCACATGCATATGAGGTGATTGAAAAGACTATGGCTTGGATCACGTGCACCTTAGTCATCAAAGTGCCATCTTTGCTTTTTAAAATTTTAAAGAGGCCTTTTGCAGCAGCTTTCCCCCATGCAATATGTCCTTTGATTTCTTTGATTCATTGATTTTTTAAAAAAAAAATTTATTGTACTTCAGGTAAAAGTTTACTGAGCAAGTTAGTTTCTTACTTAAAAATTTATACACAAATTGTTTTGTGACATTGGTTGCAGTCCCCGCAATGTATCAGCACTCACCCTCTTTCCACCCCGGTTTCCCCGTGTCCATTCGTCCAGTTTTCCTGCCCCTTCCTGCCTTCTCATCTTTGCTCTTGGCCAGCGGTTGCTCATTTGGTCGTGTAGATTTGATCGAACTAAGAAGCACGCTCCTCACGTGCGTTGTTGTTTGTTTTATAGTCCTGTCTAATCTTTGGCTGAAAGGTGGACTTCGGGAGTGGCTTCCGTTCTGAGTAGGCAGGGTGTCCTGGGGCCATAGTTTCAGGGGTTCCTCGTCTCTGTCAGACCAGTAAGTCTGGTCTTTTTTTGTAAATTTGAATTTTGTTCTACATTTTTCTCCTGCTCTGTCCGGTACCCTCTATTGGGATCCTTGTCAGAGGAGTCAATGATGGGAGCCTGGCACTACCTAGTTGTTCTGGGCTCAGGCTGGTGGAGGCTGTGGTTCATTAGTCCTTTTGGCTAATAGTTTCTTTATGTCTTTTGTTTTCTTCATTCTCCTTTGTTCTAGGTAGGATAGATCAATAGATGTATCTTAGATGGCGCTCACAAGCTTTTCAGACCTCAGACACTATCACCAAAGAAGAATGTAGAAACTTTTTTTTTAAATGAATTATGTTATGCCGATTGACCTCGATGTCCCCTGAAACCATGGCCCTCGGCCCTCAGCACCAGTAACTCTGTCCCTCAAGGGGCTTCTATGACTTTGGCTTGGTCAAGTTGTGCTGGTTTCCCTCATATTGTGTGTTGTCTTTCGCTTTACCAAAGTTAACACTCGTCCACCCTCTTGTTAGTGATTTCCCCTCCCCACTCCTCCCTTCCCTCATAACCATCAAAGATTGTTTTTTTCTGTATGTAACCTTTGCTTGGGTTTTTGTAGTAGTGGGCTCATACAATATTTGTTCTTTTCTGATTGACTTATTTCAGTCAGCATAATGCCCTCCAGATTCATCCATGCTGTGAGATGTTTCGCAGATTCATCATTGTTCTTTATCGTCGCATAGTATTCCATAGTGTGTATGTACCATAATTTGTTTATCCATTCATCCATTGATGAACACTTAGGTTCTTTCCATACTTTTGTTATTGCAAATAGTACTGCAATGA
This sequence comes from Trichechus manatus latirostris, assembly GCF_000243295.1. Classification (NCBI taxonomy): domain Eukaryota; kingdom Metazoa; phylum Chordata; class Mammalia; order Sirenia; family Trichechidae; genus Trichechus; species Trichechus manatus. The sequence continues at coordinate 8,449,717 of NW_004443964.1, read as the reverse complement.
ACCTGGGTGTGCATATGTCATTCGTGTGACGTCTCTTACTTCTCCAGGATATATTTCTAGGAGTGGGATTGCTGGATCGTATGGCATTTCTATTTCTAGCTTTTTAAGGAGGTGCTATATTGTTTTCCATAGTGGTTGTACCATTTTACATTCCCACCAGCAGTGCATAAGAGTTCCAATCTCCCCGCAACCTCTCCAACATTTGTTATTTTCTGTTTGTTTGTTTTTTTTAAATTAGTGCCAGTAATGTTGGGGTGAGATGGTATCTCATTGTAGTTTTGATTTGCATTTCCTCTTGTGTCTACTAGTTGCCTGAATGTCTTCTTTGATGAAGCATCTATTCATATCCTTTGCCCATTTGTCTTTTCCTTGTTGAGGTGTTGAAATATTTTATAGACTTTATAGATTAGATCTGTGTCGGATATGTTGTAGCCAATTATTTCCCCCCAGTCTGTAGGTTCTCTTTTTACTCTTTTGGTGAAGATTTTTGATGAGGAAAAGTGTTTAATTTTTACAATCTTTTTGAGTTATCCTGTTTATCTTCTGGTGTTTGTGCATTGTTAGTTATGGCTTGTATCCTATTTATGCTATATTTTAGGGCCCTTAGCATTGTCCCTATTTTTTTCTTCCATGATCTTTATAGTTTTAGAATTTATATCTAGGTCTTTGATCCATTTTGAGTTAGTTTTTTCTATGATGTGAGGTATGGGCCCTGTTTCATTTTTTTACAGATGGACATCTAGTTTTGCCAGGACCATTTGTTAAAGAGACTATCTCTTCCCCATTTAATGTACTTTGGTTCTTTGTCAAAGATCAGCTGAACATAGGTGGATAGATTTATGTCTGGGTTCTCCATTCTGTTCCATTGGTCTATGTGTCTGTCATTGTACCAGTACTAGGCTGTTTTGACTATCGTGGCTGTATGGTACGTTTTGAGATCAGGTAGTGTGAGGCCTCCGACTTTGTTCTTCTTTTTCAATAATGCTGTGCTTATCTGGGGCAGGCCTCTTCCTTTCCATATAAAGTTGCTGATTAGTTTTTCCATCTCGTTACCGTTGCTGTCGAGCCAATTCCAACTCATAGCGACTCTATAGGACAGAGTAGAACTGCCTGATAGAGTTTCCAAGGAGCACTTGGTGGATTCGAACTGCCAATCTTTTGGTTAGCAGCCATAGCTCTTAACCACTATGCCAAGAGGGTTTATTATGTTGAGGAATTTCCCCTCTATTCCTATTTTATTGAGATTTTTTATCAGGAATGAGTGTTGGACTTTATCAAATGCCTTTTCTGCAACAACTGAGACGATCATATGATTCTTTTCTTTTGTTCTATTTATGTGGTGGATTATGTTGATTGATTTTCTAATGTTGAACCATCCTTGCATACCTGGCATAAATCCCACTTGGTCGTGGTGTATTATTATTATTTTTTTGCTGTGAGGCTGAATTCTATTGGCTACAATTTTGTTGAGAATTTTTGCATCTATATTCATGAGAGATACTGGTCTGTAATTTTCTTTTTTTGTGGTGGCTTTGCCTGGCTTTGGTATCAGGGTTATGCTGGCTTCACAGAATGAATTCGAGAATATTCCTTCCTTTTATATGTTATGAAATAGTTTGAGTAGTACTGGTGTGAGATCTTGTCTGAATGTTTGGTAGAATTCTCCAGTGAAGCCATCCTGGAAAGGGCTTTTTTTTTTTTTTCTGTTGGGAGTTTTTTTTATTACCTTTCCAATCTCTTGTTATGGAGCTGTTCAGATTCTCTATCTCAATTTGTGTTAGTTTGGGTATGTAGAGTATTTCCAGAAATTTGTCCATTTCCTCTATGTTTGCAAATTTGTTGGAGTATAATTTTTCATAGTATTCCATTATGATCCTTTTTATTTTAGTTGAGTCTGTTGTAATGTCCCCCATCTCATTTCTTACATGCATTATTTGCTTCCTCTCTTGTTTTTCTTTTGTCAGTTTGGCCAATGATTTGTCGATTTTGTTGATTTTTTTCAAAGAACCAACTTTTGGTCTTGTTGATTCTATTGTTTTTCTGTTCTCTATTTCATTTATTTCTGCTCTAATCATTATTATTTCCTGTTTGCTTGTGACTGTAGGCTTCTTTTGCTGTTCTCTTTCTATTTGTTTGAGTTGTAGGGCTAACGTTTTGATTTTGGCCCATTTTTATTTTTTGATGTGTGCATTTATTGCTATAAATTGACCTATGAGCACTGCTTTTGCTGTGTCCCAAAGGTTTTGGTATGGTGTGTTTTCGTTCTTATTTGATTTTAGGAATTGTTTTATTCCCTCTTTGATTTCTTCTATTACCCAGTTTTTTCTAAGCAAGGTGTTATTCAGTTTTCGTGTATTTAATTTTCTTTCTTTCTTTTCTTGCCCTTCCTATTATTGATTCCTACTTTATGGCGTTGTGATCAGAGAGAATGCTTTGTATTATTTCAATGTTTTGGATTTTCTTGAGGGTTGCTTTGTGGCCTAAAATGTGGTCTATTCCAGAGAATGTTCCGTTCTTTGTACCAGCAAAGAATGTATGCTTTGTTGCTGTTGGATGGAGTGTTTTATATATGTCTATGAGTTCAAGTTGGTTGATTTTGGCCCTTAGATCTTCTGTAACTTTGTTGAGTTTCTTTCTAGATGTTCTGCCCTTTACTGAGAGTGATGTGTTGAAGTCTCCTACTATTATTGTGGAACTGTCAATTTCTCTTTTCAGTGCTGTTAGAGTTTGTTTTATGTAGTTTGGAGCCCTGTCATTGGGTGTGTAGATATTTACTCAGATTATATCTTCTTGGTGGATTGTCCCTTTAATCATTATATAATGTCCTTCCTTATCTTTTATGGTAGATTTTGCCTTAAAGTCTATTTTATCTGAGATTAGTATTGCCACTCCTGACCTGCTCTTTTTTGGTTACTGTTTGTTTGATCTTTTTTTTCCCCCACCCTTTGATTTTTAATATATTTATGTCTTTGTGTCTAAGGTGTGTCTCTTGTAGGGAGAGAGACAGAGAGAGAGAGATTTATATCAAGGAAATGGTTCATGCAGTAGTAGAGGCTGGAGAGTCCCAAGTGTGTGGGTCAGGCTGGAGGCTTCTCCTGACTCACGTAGCTGCAAGGGCTGGTGAGCTAAAGATCAGCAGGTCAGACAGCAGGCATCTAGCTCATAGGCTGTGGAGGCCAAGAAATCCCAAAATCAGAAGGAAAGCTGCTAGCTCAAGTCCCAAGAACCAGTGGTCAGATTCAGGATCCAGAGTGAGCAAAACCTAGCAAGCTGTGCCAGAAAGTCCACATATATTGGATGTAGGCCACACCCCCAAAGAAACTCCCTTTCAGTTGATTGGCTGCTCATAGCAGATCTTATCACGGTGGTGATTGCATTATATCAGATCTCATTATGGAGGTGATTACATCATTACATAGTTGCCAAACTACATCATAACTGCCAAACCACTCAGAATCATGGCCCAGTCAGGTTAACACATAACCTTAACTATCACAGCAGTTATTTTCTTTCAAGGTTTTATATATGCCCTCCCATTGTCTTCTTGACTGCATAGTTTCTGCTGAATAATCAGAGCTTAGTCTTACTGTTTTCCCTTTGTAAGTTTTCATTTTTCTCAAGCTGCTCCTCTTCTTTGTCTTTGATTTTGTCAAATGTGATTATGATATGTCTTGTTGACTTTCTTTTGGGGTCTATCCTATATGGGGTTGGTTGAGCTTCTTGGATGGTCAGCTTTTCATCTTCCATGATATTTGGGAGGTTTTCTACCAGCAAATCTTCAACAATCTTCTCTATGTTTTCCATTTCATTTTCTCTCCCTGCTCTGGAACTCTGATCACATGCAAATTTTTGCTCTTGACTATGCCCCACATAATTTTTAGGTTTTCTTCATTTTTCTTCGTTCTTTTTTCTGATTTTTCCTCAAAGTGGCATCCATGGATATGTCTTCAATTTCACTGATTCTGTCTTCCATTGTTTCAAATTTGCTGCTAAAACCTTCTATTGAGTTATCCATTTCTGAAATTTTGTTGTTTATCTTAGTTGCTGTTTTTGTATGATTTCTAATTATTTATTTAGACACGTTGTTTTTGTATTCTTTTCCTGAATTCTTCTATTGCTTTATCTGGGTTTTCCTTGATTTTGGCAATGTTTTCATTGGTTTTGTCTGTGTTTTCCATGATTTTGTCTTTTTTCCCCTTGTTTTTGTCTATTTTCCTTAATCTCTTTCCTAATCTCTTGGAGAGCACTAGATATTAGTCTTTTGAATTCCATTTCAGGTAGTTTCAATGCCTTTTCTTCTGCTGAAAGGTTATCTGATTCTTTATTTTGGTCATTTGCTGGAGTAATCTTTTCCCTTTTTTAATGTTTTGATATCATCTGCTGTCTCTGAGACATTAAGGTATTATTTTCTTTATTTATTGATTATACATTTGTTTGTTTCATCTTGCTTTTTTGTTTTGTTCTGATATGTTAGGGCAGCCAGGCTGGATGTGCTTTGTTTTTTGCTCATCTGTGGGCATGATAGCTCTCCTCACTTTATCCAGGCTGGCAGGGCATCAGCAGGCCGGGTGGGCCCACTTTGCTGTATACTTGTTTGGTGGTGGCTGAGGGTGGACTGTGCAGGTGCTGTCTGCCTTGTGACATTGGTCCAGAGGTGTGGGAGCTTTCACGGCCTCTCACGGGGTGGGGGTTGGATGGGTAGTGGTACAGACTCACTTCCCACCATTCAGCAGCTGGTTGAGTGGTGGGAGTGGAGGGGTGGTGTGGGCTCAGTTTGCTGGAGCAGATGCAGGGGCTGGAAAAAAATGGTGGCATGGTGGGGGCTGGCAGGTGGGGGTGGGGTGGACCTAGGGGTCAGTGGGGTGGAGGTGGCCTATGGAGCTATGTAGGAGGGAGAAACGAAGAAAAGAAAAGTCAGTGTGGCAGTAGGGGATGACGTGGGCCTGCAGGGGTGTCTGATATTATCGACCCCAGGAGTAGTGGCTGCCAGGATTGGGGGGTTCTTGCTTCTACTCACTAGAAGGGTGTAGGGTGAGGAAGTATGTTTCTCTGGTTGCTGGGTGCTCTGTCTCCCCTTGATAGGTCTGTGAAGTTGCCTTCCCATACTCCCTGTCTGCGGTCATTGCTGGCTGTGTTTCAAGGTGGCCACACTATGCCATGTTAGTTGGCAGAGGACCTCCACTGTGTATCTCTCCTTGTTCTCTGTTTTCCGTCAGTTTGTCCTTCCATTTGGTGTTTGATCTAGCCCTTTTTCCATTCATTTGATGCTCAGACTTCCAGGATTGATGTTGTATCTGTTTTACTTAGTTTTTCAGGTCTTTGCTGCAGAGGGACAGTGTGGTGTGTCTGTCTAGGGCACCATGTTGGTGCCATCTTCATCCTTTGATTTCTTGACTACTGCTTCCCTGAGCATTGATTGTTGATCCAAGTAGAATGAAAACCTCGACAACTTATGAGCCCATAAGGGCCCCTGAAGGCACAGCTGGGCACATAATACACAATTCTAGGGTCATTGCATGAGCTGCCTCTTCCCCAAGTTCAAAATTCCAGCTTCTTCTACCACTATGCAGAAGTCTTATTTTGTCATCATTTTAATCCTCATAGAATGAGGAGAGAGAGGCAGGATGTGTGGAATTACAGCCTCAAATGAAGTTCAAGATGAATAAGAGCAATCACAGTTAAAATCAAATTTCTGAGACTATTTGATCTCCTTCAAGGCGAGAGTGGGCCCAAGCTTGCCCAAAGTCACAGCTGCTTCTTAATGGGGATTTAAATACTAAGCAGAGAGAAGTCAAGAGCAAACATCTGGGGAATGCCGCTGCCTTTGAAGCTCGTTTTGTGATGACTCTTTCACCGTGCAACCATGGAAGACCAAACACAATTTTTAATTACTCATGAGAGCATGCAAAAGTCCTCTTTGCAGACGTGCCTTGGCTGAACTCTTTGCTCTTCACTTACCATCTTCTCTCTGCTCTCTCTCAGCGTGGGGTGGAGGAAAGGCTCTAGTCAGCTCTTCTTCCCATGGCCCAGGTGGGGAGAAATGTGGGCTCAGGGGGTCGGAAATTTGCTCAGAGTTGGTTAGAAAAAAGTATAATTGCTGCCATTTATTGGGCACTGTGCCAGGGGCTTTGCACACATTTTCTTTGATCTTGTGACTCCTGAGGAGATATTATTAGCCTTATTTTGTAGAAAAGAAAAGAGGCTCAGAGAGGTTATGAGACTGTCTCAAGGTCACACAGCTGGTGGGTAGGCTTTAAACCTGGGTGTTCTGACCCCAAAGCCTAGTGGTTTCCCATCTGCCACCTTGATGCATGGATTCTAACTAGGAAGGCATGTTCAAAAGCTGATGAAAGGAAGGAGAGGAGCTAGAATTAACAAGGAGTCGAGATCTCCCTGTCCACCTCTTCCCCAACCTTCTGGAAATTTCCTTGGAGTCCCCAGAAATTTGATGGGCCCCCCTCGCCTTAGCCCAGAAGCAATAGCCTTCTTCCCCAGCAATTCCCTCACTTGAGCCATCTCAGAGTGAAATTTGGCAAGGCCTGTAAAGGAATTTTCTGTTAATTTAGAAGAAGAGCTCACCTAGCCCTTCCCCACAATAGAGATGCCAAAATGAAACCAAAAAAACCAAATCCACTGCCGTCATGTCGATTCCTACTCATAGCAACCCTATAGGACAGAGTAGAACTGCCCCATAAGGTTTCTAAGGCGGTAAATCTTTACAGAAGCAGACTGCCACATCTTTCTCCTGCAGAGCAGCTGGTAGGCTTGAACCGATGACCTTTTGGTTGGCAGCTGAGCGCTTTAACCACTGCACCACCAGGGCTCCTATCCCAAAATGAGAACCTATAAAAGTGGGGGGTAATTCCGCATTCCCCCCAGGAAACATGTCTGGAGACAATTTTGGTTGTCGCATCTTGGCAGTGGTGAGGGTACTGCTGGCATCTCATGGGTAGAGGCCAGGGATGCTGCGAAACATCCTACAATGCATGACAGAGCCCTCGCCACAAAGAACGATCCAGGGATTTGAACTGGTTCCAACCGCTGCTGAGAATTTGCTTTTCCACCCCAGATGTACTGGATCAGAATCTACATTTTTAACCAGATCCCCAGGTGATTCTTATGTACAATAAATTTGAGAACCATTGCTCTACTAGTGGTTCTCAGACTTGGTCCCTAACCAGCATCATCAGCATTGCCTGAGAACTTGTTAGAAATGCAAACCGGTTTGAATCCCTGGAATGATCCAGCCCAAAATGTCAAAAGAGCCCTTTTGTAGCAGAAATGGTTAACGTGTTCAGCTGCTAACCAAAAGTTTGGAAGTTCGAGTCTACCCAGAGGCACCTCAGAAGAAAGGCTTGGCAATCTATTTCTGAAAAATCAGCCATTTAAAACTCTATGGAGGATGGTTCTACTCTGGCACACATGAGGTTGCCATGAGTTGGAGTTCACTCCACGGTAACTGGTAACTGGTAAAATGTCACCAGTGCTGTGGCTGAGCACCCTGCTGTAAAGGATGCTGACCCACGGGGGAGGAGGAAACAGTGCCCCAGGCCTGTGAGATGCTGACAGCCCAGGCAGAACGGGCTGCATAGCTTTCAGGGAGCCCCCAGTACAAAATGGAAATGCTGGGCCTCTTGTTAAAAAATGATTAAAAATGTCAAGCTAGTCACAGCAGAGTGTTAAATCCAGCGCAGGCCCTTCTAAGTGCACACCCATGGATCCTGGAAAGAGCTTCCCGCTTGTCCCCAGGCCACCTCAGTGTCCGGTTCTCGGAGCTGGGGCTCTTTTTGCTTTTGCTCCTCCGAGGCGGTTCAAGCCCAGAACACAGAGAGGGCAGGGGCCTGCTGAGCATCTGAAGTGGCGCGCCTGCCTTTTCTGCAGGAGAAAAAGTCCCTTTCACTGCCAGGAAGTGTAGTAGCCAGGCAGAGAGGAGTCGAGTCAGCCCTGGCCCTGCTGTTGCTTGGGAAGCACCAAAGGTCAGAGTGCTGGGAAAGTTTTCAAACACAAAGCAATTAAGAGGTGCACAGAAAACTCTGAGAGAGGGAGTGCGGGCCTTTTTGTTTCCTGGATCTTCCCACTGAAGCTGGTGGCTCCCAGGGCTGAACTGTGTAGTTTCTCTCCTTCCTGGGACCTTTCCTCTGCAAAGAGCCACGACAAACCCCCTCCCCAGAAAACCCAGTAAACAGTTGCCACGTAGCTGACTCTGATTCATGGCGACCCCACGTGTGTCAGAGTAGGACTGTGCTCCCTAGGGTCGTCTATGGCTGATTTTTCAGAAGGAGATCACCAGGCCTTTCTTCCAAGGTGCCTCTGGGTAGACTGGAACTTCAACTTTTTGGTTAGCAGCCAAGCCACATCTCCACCCCAGGGACTCCACCCTAGGAAAACCTTTTGCCGTCAAGTCGATTCCAACTCATAGAAACCCTATGGGACAGAGTAGAACTGCCCCCTATGGTTTCCAAGGCTGTAATCTTCAGGGAAGCAGACTGTCACATCTTTGTTCCAAGGACCACCTGGTGGGTTCGAACTGCCGACCTTTTGGTTAACAGCCAAACGCTTAACCACTGTGCCACCAGGGATTCCACCTCAGGAAAATAGGGGTGCAAACATGTCACAGCCGGAGGGAGAGACCACCTGGTCTCTTTGCTAAGGCCCCCAAATCACCTTTTCTGCCTCCACATCTAACCCTTACCCAACTCCTCCCCACTCCAAAAAAGCAGTCTCCTGCCATTGATTTTAAGGATGCTGCCTTTTTTGGCTCCAGCTTTGTTAAGCATTTTACGATTATGTTTTCTGCTGTATTGAGGGTATTTTGCAAACCATCTCAAATGTCTTTAGGGATGATGGAGGAGGAGGGGCTGCAGGGAGCTGGAGGTGCTGGGAGGACAAGAGCTGCCCTTGTCTTGCTTCTTTTCTACAAAGTGCCTGCGTGAAACGACGTGATGTTTCATTTACCAGTAGGACTAGAAGGGCTCTGCCACTTGCTCTAGCAGCCTGCATGGCAGACAGCTGGGGAGGTTTCTGGAAGAAAGAAGATGAAGAAGATCCAGGAGGTGGGGGCGGACCCACCCACCAGACTCAATGTGTTCCAGTTTCAGCTCTGCCACTTACTAGCTGTGTGACCACAATACCTCTGTGACATGGTTTCCTTATCTATAATTATGAAAGCTATCTCAGGGAAGGAGCCCTGGTGGTGCAACAGTTAAGTACTCAGCTGCTAGTTGAAAGATCGGTAGTTCAAACTCACATAGCCGCTCCTTGGGAGAAAGACCTGGTGGTCTGCTCCCCTAAAGATCACAGCCTAGGTGTGATCGTTAAGGTCGTGTGTCAACTTGGCGGGGCATGATTCTCAGTGGTTTGGCAGTTACGATGTAGTTTGGCAATCGTATAATGATGTAATCACCTCCATGGTGAGATCTCATATACTGTGATCACCTCAGTGATGGGATCCACTGTGAATAGCTAATCAGTTGAAAGGGAGTTTCCTTGGGGTGTGTCCTGTATCCAATACAGGTGGAGTTTCTGGCAAGGCTTGCAGGCTTTTGCTCATTCTGGATCCTACAGCTGGCTCTGGTTCATGGGACTTGAGCTAGCAGTTTACCTGCTGATCTGGGGATTCATCAGTGTCCGCAGTCTCTGAGCCAGTGGCCTGCCAGTTTACCTGCCGATCTTGGGATTAGTCAGTCCTCGCAGCCTGTAAGCCAGAAGCCTGTTGTCTAATCTGTCCATCTTGGGTTCACCAGCCCCTGCAGCTACATGAGTCAGGAGTACCCTCCAGTCTGACCTACAGACTTGGGACTTTCCAGCCTCTACAACCACATGAGCCATTTCCTTGACATAAATCTCTCTCTCTATGTATGTAATATGATATATATAGATATATAATATATATAATATGACATATTGTATATATAGATGACATATATGTATGTATATATATATAGATGTTTCGCTGGTTTTTGCTTCTCTAGAGAACCCAGCCTAAGAAATTTGGTAACAGGAGTGGGGTGCTGCTCTAACAGATATCTAAAATGTGTATGTGGTTTTGAAACTGTGAATGGTAGAGGCTGGAAGAGTTTTAAAGTGCCTAATAGTAAAAGCCCAGATTTCCTTGAAGAGACTATTGGTGGAATTATGGACATCAAAGACAATTCTGGTGGGGGCTCAGAAGGAAGTGAGGGGAGCTGTAACACTGGAGATGGCACAGATGTTGAGAAACAGCAATAGAGAAATGGCAGCAGCAGAACCAGGAGATCAGTGCAAGATGGCACAGGACCTGACCCATGGAGGCTCCTGGCAGGGTAGGGTGCCTCCAGGCACTTACTGGTGGAGTTAGGCTTGCTGACCTATGGAGCAAGAGAGCTAAGTGTCTTCTGGCCGAGGTTTACTGGTAGAATAGGGTGCCTCCAGGAACTTATTAGTAGAGCTAAAGAGCTTTGGAACACTTGCCCAAGCAGGGCAGACACTGCAGCTGCCCAAGGGCATGAGGGGCCAAGAGGCCAAGGAATCACGAAGCAGAAGCTGAAGAGACAAGGAGCACAGGAAGTAGAGTTGCCTTGGTCTCAAAGGGTAGGGCCACAACCTCTGGGGTCTCAAAGGGTAGAACTACAGCCTGCTGGGTCTCAAAGGTTGGAGCCATGGCCTCCTAGGTTTCAAAGAGTCAGATCTTCACCAACTTGGTTCCAGAGTGTGGGGCTGTCTTCCGCAAGTGTCAGCAGGATGGGGCCAGTCTGCTGCCAAAAGCTGAGGGAGCAGGGTTGCCATGCCCAAGGAGCAGAAGAACAGGCCCTACCGGGGCTAAGGGGCTAGGGTTGCCACTCAGACAGACTAGGAGAATGGGGCTGCCCAAATGCAAGGGACTTCATACCACTAAGAAAGAAGTGCTGGGAGTGGAGCACATCCTTTGGACCTGGGGTCCCTGCACTGAGAAGCTCCTAAACCAGGGGAAGATTGATGACAAGGACCTTCCCCCCAGAACTGTCAGAGAAAGAAAGCTTCCCTCAGAGCTGGTGTCCTGAATTTGGACTTCTAGCTTCCTAAACTTGAGAGAATAAATTTCTGTTTGTTAAAGCCATCCACTTGTGGTGTTTCTGTTATAGCAGCACTAGTTAACTAAGACACTAGAAACCCTATGGGTCATTTCTACTCTGTCATATAGGTTCACTATGAGTCAGAATCGACTCAACAGTACCCGACAACAACCTCATAGAGGGAGGGCCTGGGCAAGGTCAAGGCCTGCAGCCTTGGACATCTGTCGTCAACTGGAGGCGATTTTGCACGCACACACATACCCTACCAGGGCACATGGGGCAGTGTCTGGAGACTTGCTTTAGTTGTCACACCTGGGAAGAGGGAGTGCTACTGGTATGTAGTGGGTAGAGGTCAGGGATGAAGCTAAACATCCTGCAAAGCACAGGACGGCACCCACTAAGGATCATAGTGTCATGGTGCTAAGGTTGAGAAGCTCTGGTCCAGAGGAGAGTGGGCTGTGGTAAGAGGGGTGTCTGCTGGGGAGCGGAGGGTGACCCAGGCTCCATGGGATCCTGAATGAGGTGGCAGAGCTGGGTAGGATGAAAGGAGGGGTTTCTGGAAGTTTAATCCAGAACAATTGTGCCCAAAGGATGAAAGCAAGGGCGGAGGTCTGCAGAGGCAGCGGGGAAAGAGGGAGAAATAAAAGAAAGGCCCAGAAAGATGTGGTTGGTCAGGGAAGGGAAAGACTGAGGCCAAGTGACCTGCAGGTAAGGGGCTAGAAGTCCTTGTGCCAATGATCTGTGAGTCCAGGGTCCTAAACCAGAACTGTCAGCTCAGACAAGGAGGCAGGTGGCTCAACAGCGAAAACAAGACCCCATTGGCAAATGCAATTTCCTCTTGGCTGGAGAGAGGTGGGTGTTGACATAGGATGGGGAGAAGCCTGGGGGCCTTCCAGGAAGAAGGGTCCAGGGCTGGAACAAGGGTGAGGAGAGTAGGAGTCTGAGGTGCAGGATTTAAGGAGACACTCCCAGTTCTTACCCTCACCAGCCCAACCCGGGGACTAAGTTCCTCCTTAACTAGTGGGTTCTAGCTGCTTCTGTTGCCTCACACTGGTCCTGGCCCTGGGAAGATGGACTCTGAGTCATAAAGGAGGGTTTTTCCTTTGCATTTTCCAGGTACAAGAACAGTCTTCTCCTTGAAAAGTATAAGCATATCCTCATCTAAACACCTTTGAATGTTACTGTCACCAATAACAAAGGTGACTCTGGTCAGGAATGACCACCTCCTCCATAAGGGATCCCACCCTCTAGTGACACCTTCATGCCACCATCTTTCTCCCCCAATGTCCACCACTGCTACCTGATCTTCAATTTTAGATAAAGATCTTGCCTCGTTCTGCACTGAGGAAATAGAATGGACCTGAGAGACATTCCCTCATTTTCCTATACCATGTCTATAACCTCCGTGGTCATGTCTCCTCAGTCACTATCAAAGTGCACCCCTCCCCACCTGTTCTGGATCCCCTGTCTGTGGACTTTCCAGGGAACTTATAAGAAGAAACGGAAGACCTATGCCCTGCAAGAGCAAATCGGGCATGCTGGGGTCTCTGAGCAGTCTGTCAACACCTCAGTGGGGACCACCATTAAACCTTGCCCACCATTGAAACATGTCCACTAGTGAATCTTGCCCACCGTCATGGATTGAACTGTGTACCCCCAAAATATGTGTCAACTTGGGTAGGCCATAATTCCCAGTATTGAGTGGTTGTCCTCCATTTTGTGACTGATGTAATTTTCCTATGTGTTGTAAATCCTAATCTCTGCCTGTAGTTAATGAGGCAAGATTAGATTATGTTAAAGAGGATTAGGGTGGGATATAACACTTTTACTCAGGTCACATTACAATGTACAGGAAGTTTCCGTGGGGTGTGGCCTGCATCACCTTTTATCTTACAAGAGATAAAAGGAAAGGGAAGCGAGCAGAGAGTGGAGACCTCCTACCATGAAGAAAGCAGTGTCAGGAGGAAAGCACATCCTTTGGTCTCGAGGTTCCTGTGCAGAGAAGCTCCTAGTCCAGAGTAAGATTGATGACAAGGACCTTCCTCCAGAGCCATCAGAAAGAGAAAGCTTTCCCTTGGAGCTGACATCCTGAATTTGGACTTGTAGCCTACTAGACTGTGAGAGAATAAATTTCTCTTTGTTAAAGTCATCCACTTGTGGTATTTCTGTTACAGCAGCACTAGATGACTAAGACAGGCACTACTAAACCTTGCCCACCATTAAACCTTGCCCACCATTGAACCTTGTCCATCACTGAAACTTGCCTACCATTAAGCCTTGCCCACCATTCAATCTTGCCCACCACTGAACCTTGACCACCATGAACCTTGACCACCATGAACCTTGACCACTATTAAACTTTGGCCACCATTAAACTTCAACCATCATTAAGCCTTGACCACCATTACACCTTGGCCACCAACATACCCTTCACTGGTGCACTTGATGATGCCTGTGACTCTACTCAATCCTCATAACCTTGGTTACAGTGTTAGCTCTCAAGGGCAGGATTCAGTCATCCAACCCTCTGCACCACACCAAACACTGAAACCAGATGGGTATTTAGAAAGTATGTGGTGATAACTCCACCGAAGCTGTAATCTGAACTCCCAAGAGAACAAGCCTGTCGCTGAGGTGTCTGTGGAATGAGAACAATCCTCTGCCAACTCTCCTTCCCAGCTTGATGTGTGAGTCCATCCTGTGTACCAGGGACAGACTTGGGTCTGGGGGTACTGGGGGTCTTCCTCTCAGGCACTTGGACTGAGGCATTGGAAATGCCCAAGAGACTCAGTGTTGTACCCAGCATGTGGAAGCCTCAATCTCCTGGCCGTCTGCCTTCCTCAGCCTCTTCTGAGATGGAGGGGATTTGGAGCTGGTTGTGGCAAGGAGTCTGGAGTGGGGAAGGGAGACTGGAGCCTAAGAGGCAGCTGTATGAGCATCACACACAGGAATGCGCTCCCTCTGGAGCCTACTGCAAAAATAGGGAAGCCCTGGTGGTGCAGTGGTTAAGAGTTCAGCTGTTAACCAAAAGGTCAGCAGTTCGAATCCACCAGCTGCTACTTGGAAACCCTGTGGGGGCAGTTCTACTCTGTCCTCCAGGGTTGCTATGAGTTAGAATAGACTTGTTGGCAATGAGTTTGGTTTTTGGTTTGGTGTAGTAGGCATCTGATGTCTGCCATCTTGCGGCTGCTATTCAGTTTTAAGGTACCTGCCAGAAACAGAGCGAGGACTGGTAAGCCAAGGTGCGTTGGATTGAAGGAGTGGCTCCACTTCTCCTTGCCTCCCTGTATCCTCACCCTTTGTAATGCAACGTTGCAGCTTCTCCATCAAGAAAAAAAGCCTGTTGCCACTGAGTCGATTCTGACTCGTGGCGACCCCACGTGTCACAGGTTAGAACTACTCCATAGGGTTTCCTTGGCTGTAATCTTTACCGAAGCAGGTTGCCAGGACTTTATTCTGTAGTGCTGCTGAGTGAGTCAAACCACCAACTTTCAGGTTAGTAGAAAATTGTGCTACCCAGTGGCCTCTCCCATCAAGAGCTTATTTTCCACCCCTTACAACTGGCCTTGTGTCTTGCTTTGGCCAATACAGGAGTGACAGCGTGTTGGTTCTGAGGCCACGAAGCTTCTGCTCTTGCTATCAGAACCCCAAGACCACCTGGGAAGGAGCTTGAATGAGCTGGCTAGAAGATGAGACACATCATAGAGGACGCAATCATTCCAGCCAAACTAGCTGAGGCCATCCTAGACCAACCAGCTCCCAGCTCACCCAGCAGCTGTGCTCAGAGAAGCTGGGTCCAGATCAGGACAAGCCCCATCCCTCCAGACCAACTGAGCCCAGCCTAAATCGCCAACCTGCAGAATCATGAGCTGCATAAACCGTGGTTGTTTTCAGCCACTAAGTTTGGGGTAGTTCGTTACGCAGCAACAGATGACTAATTGACCAAAGGTGATTGCTTCCTAGGCAAATGGGGAAAGATGGCGCCATTGCTGGTGGCTTCCCTAGTACAGGAGTCCCTAGGTGGTGCCAATGGTTAACGAGCTTGGCTGCTAACCAAAAGGTTGGACGTTCGACTCCACCCAGAGTTCCTCAGAAGAAAGGCCTGGCAATCTACTTTCAAAAAAATCAGCCATTGGAAACCCTATGTTCTGGTAAGGGTAAAGAAAAAATTTGGGAATGGTTAATGGTGATGTTGAACAATATGATGAACGTAATTAATGTCACTGAACTGTACCTGTGAAAATTGTAGAAATGACAAATGTTGTGTTACCTATTTATTTACCGCACACACACACACACACACACACCCCTTATGGAGCACAATTCTACTCTCACACACGGGGTTACCACGAGTTGGAGGTGACTCAGTGGCAACTCGTTTTTGGCCCTGGTGTAACAATAACCAGGGCCATGAGACCTGGACACTTGCTATTGACCTAGCAGCCTGGATATCTTGAGCCCCCTCGGAGACGTCAACCGACGCTAGTGCATTCGCCAGAGCGATCACACACCCCCACCTCCTGGCATCCCTCCATACATCAGTAATGTGGAACCATGCACACAGTGGTGTCTAATAAAGGCATGGAGATGGTGGTACTGATGATCCCAGCAGAATCCAGGATCAAGACTGCCAAGATTCAGGAAAAAATGGGCGATTCCCCGCCATCCTCTTCCGCTAACTGCCTCTCAGTCTTCTGGAGCGTGACAAGCAACATATTCTTTCTGCGCCTCTGAGTCCTGTGGAAGCTGAGAAGTCACCAGTTTGCAATCCCCGAGATGGGACCCCCTACTCAGCCAGGACAACCGATTAAGAGCCAGAGAGCCAGCCATCAGCAGGAGCTGCGAAAATGCTGGCTGAAATTAATCACTTGCCTTGCAAGGGTATTTATTTTCTCCTTTATACCTGGAGGGAAACGGGCCTGAACCGGAAATTTCCAGAGCAGTAGGCTGAACTTTTTGTTTGAATAGGAACAACTTTCTTCTAACATGCAACCATTTGCTCTGTTCAATTCCACCATTAAAGGACAATGGCCAATTTTCTGTGGACCTGGGATGTCAGTTTTGTCTAAAGAGTGAGCATGCAGGGAATTTACTAACCTGGCTGTGATTGCCCACGGCAACAGGTTACTTAACAGGATTTAAATACTGTGCTCTGAAGCTCGGCAGGCAGCGAGGAGGCAGCTGGAGGGCGAGGGCGAGAGCGGGAGGAGCGTATTGCCCTTCTAGTTCTTAATGAGAGAAGGCAGGGAAAGCGAGACTGATAGATAAGAGGCAGGTGGCGAGAGAAAAGGGCCAAAGAGATGGGTGGGATGATCCCTGTCATTGAGAACATCTGTCCCCCCACCCCCAGGTGATATTCAAATAGGTTAAATATATATTCAATCACTTTTTCACAAGTTTAATTCAACAGGTATTTATTACAGGGCTACCAGGCTCAAGGCTCTCAGCCTGTGTTGACGACCACCGCGCAGTGGTAGAGATCAAAGCAACAAAAATGGGGTGCCTGTCCTCCAGGAGGTGATAATCTCCCGAGAAGTTGCTTTGACATAATGCTGCAGAGAACCTGTGCAAACTGTAGGTGGCATTAAACTAAAGCAGATACCAATTCTTGAGGGCTTCCTGGAGGAGGTATTTTGGAGCCAATTCTTAGCCAAGTTTTTGACGCTTCTGCGCATCTTTCCCTCCCAACCCCCTGACTCCTCCTACTTTGCTGGCTTGCTAAATGAAGAAATGAATAGAATGTGGGATTAGTGTCAGGAAGGCTGGTTCTTCCACACAGTAGGGGGTACTGATTGTATAGTAGTCTCCCCTTATCTGTGGGGGATACATTCCAAGACCCCCTGTGGATGCCTGAAACCTCGGATTGTACCAAATCCTATATACACTATGATTTGTCCTATACATACATACTTTTGATAAAGTTTAATTCATGGCGTTGTAAGAGATTAACAACAGCAGTAATAAAATAGATAACTGTGACAATATACTGTAATAAAAGTTATGTGAATGATGGAGTCAGGGTGGCGAGAGATTTTATCACGCTATGTACCATTTAATATTTTCGAATCATAGTTGACCTCGAATAACTGAAAGCACGGAAAGTGAAATCACCGACTCATAGCGACCCTATGTACAACAGATAGGTACAACAGAAACACTGCCCATTCCTGCGCCATCCTCACAATCATTGCTATGCTTGAGCCCATTGTTGCAGCCACTGTAATCTTAGTACTGCATAAACCTCAGTTTTCTCATCTGTATAATGGGAGTCATCGCACCTAACTCAAGTGATCATCTTCAGAATTAAACAACAGTGTAGGTGAAGCTTTTGGCCCACTACCAGACACCTGTTCCCTTTCTCTTCCCTCTTAGCCTTGCCTTTGCCTGGCTACAAAAACAAACAAACAAATTGCTGTTGAGTTGATTCTGACTGTGCATAGAGTTTTCAAAGGCTGTGACCTTTTGGAAGTAGATCGCCAGGCCTGTCTTCCTAGGCGCCTCTGAGTGGATTCAAACCTCCAGACTTTACTGTTTGTAGCCAAGCACTTAACCGTTTGCGCCACCCAGGGACTCCCAGGCTACTTTACTCCCTTTCTAAAATCTGGCTTAAAAGTTTGTATCTTCCAGGAAAACTTCCCGATGAATAAATGTTACTGAATTTTGGAGTGAATAGGTTTCAGCAGAGCTTCTAGACTAATAAGAACTAGGAAGAAAGTGCTGGCACAGTGAAGTGTTTAAGAGCAAGGGCTTGGAGTCAGACTTCAGGATTTCAAATCTTGGCCCCACGGCTCACCTGCTGTGTGGTCGCGACTGAGATCTTGACCTCCTTGAATTCTGAGTTTCTCCTCAGTAACACAGTGTGTGCTTTGTAGGGCAGGTTAGGTTACATGAGGTGACTCATGCAAAAGGCTTTCCTCCACCTGGCACATAGTACGGCTCAGTAAACAATAGCTGTTACTATTGTCCTCGTCAGCCATGACCGTGAACGAAGGTGGATACCTAGAAAGTAGACGCCTATTCTACAATACTCACTGAAAAATAAATCTTTGTTCTTATTTGAAAAACAAAAGCAGAATCGCCTCCGCCCCTCTCCTCAGCTGAGCCCTGCACCTTTGAAGCAGAAAGAGTTTCACATCCAGGCTTAATTGGCCCAGTGACTCCATCTGCTTCCAACTTCTTCAGTTCCCTCCAGTGCACACAAAGCATCTTTGAAGACTGACTATCTGGTGAGAGAAGAGAAAATGCTCAATTATCTATCCAAACGGCAGGGAAGAAACACTCTGTTCCCATTTGCCTCCAGAATCTATTATATGACCTCTTCTTTACCTTCTCATTCTATTTTGCTTTCTCTAATTTTAAGACGAATTTTCATTCCCTGAAGAAGCACTGTCTGTGGTAGATGAGAGGGCTGAGCCGGGAGTGGGCTGGGAGTAGGGGAGGAGAAAGCAATAGTGGAAGAGCATATAATACCCCGGTGATACAGTTTCTGAACCCCAAATCAGGACCCACAGTCCAAGAGGATTTGCGTGTGAGCATCTCCAAACGATGGCAATCTGGGAGATACTGTTTGGCTGCTGAAATATTGGCATTTCAGTGGTCTGTGGGCACAAAGGGATAAAGTTCTTGAAATCAGAGCTGTTCAAAAAAATCTAGGGTGTGTGTGGCAACCGTTGTAGGTCCAGGGAATCTAATCTTGAATTTTAAGTTTGCCACAAAACAAAACTGGAAGTGAGTGGCACATAAGAGTGATATCCACAAGCTGCCACTAGGGGCCGAGCTTACAAAGTCCGTGCTGGAGGCACTCACTGCCCCGCACGTCAGTCATTTGTCATTCTTGTTTATTAATTAACTGTCATTAATTATTTTTTCCTTTTAAAAAAATAATTTTATTTATTTTGTTGTTATTGTTGAGAATACACACAGCAAAACATACATCAATACAATGGTTTCTACGTGTACCATTTAGTGACATTGATTACATTCTTCTAGTTGTGCAAGCCTTCTCACCCTCCTTTTCTGGGTTGTTCCTCCTTCATTAACACAAAGTCACTGCCTCCTAAGGTTCCCATCTATTCTCTCGAGTTGCTGTTGTCAATTTGATCCCATATAGATGGTTCTTAAAAGCGCACCATGTTCAAGGCAGACATTTTTAAACAGTTAAGCCAAACTATTGTTTGGTATAAAGAAGCTTCAGGGGATATTTTTGGTTTAAGTTTTAAAGACTATCTCAGGGCAATAGTTTTAGGGATTCATCCAGCCCCCACGGCTCCAGAAAGTCTGGAGTCCATGAGAATTTGAAATTCTGTTCTGCATTTTCCCCCTTTTGTACAGGATTCTTCTTCTATAGAATCTTTGATCAGAATGTTCAGTAATGGTAGCTGGGCACCATCTAGTTCTTCTGGTCTCATGGCAAAGGAGGCACTTGTTCATGGAGGCAATTAGCCACACATTCCATATCCTCCTTCTATTCCTGACTCTCTTCCTTCCTCTGTTGCTTCAGGTGAATAGAGAACAATTGTCATCAAGGCTATAATTTTTATGGAAGCAGACTGCCACATCTCTCTCCCACAGAGAGGCTGGTGGGTTCAAACCACCCACCTCTGGGTTTGCAGCTGAGCGTTTTAACCACCGTGCCACCAGGGCTCCTATGTCAAGCCCTTAGTAAATGCTTAATATATTTGTCGAGTAATGAACAAAGGTGTATTCCTGGAACCATCCTCCTTACCTTGGAAGGAACTGGGCAGGACAAAGAAACCTTGTTGTTGAGTTGAGCCCATGGATGGCTCTCTCTGCATCCCTGGCCTCCATGCTAGAGGAATCCAACAACTGCTGCAGATAGGAATAGAGACAAAGCACGACCTACCTCAAACCTTGCACCACCCATCTATCAGTTTGTTGTACTGCGGTGGCTTGCCTGTTGCTATGATGCTGGAAGCTATGCCACTGGTATCTCAAACACTAGCAAGGTCACTCATGGTGGACAGGTTTCAGCAGAGCTTTCAGTCTAACGCAGACTAGAAAGAAAAGCCTGACAATCTACTTCCAAAATTTAGGCAGTGAAAACCCTATGGATCACAACAGAATGTTGTATGGTATAGTGCTGGAAGATGAGTCCTTTAGGTTGGAAGACACTGCACAATGGCTGCAACAGTGGACAATAATCATAAAGGTGGCTCAGGACCAGGCAACATTTTGTTGTGTTGTACATGGGGTTACCATGAGTTGGAGCCAACTCAAGGGCAGCTAACAACAACAATCCCAAATCCCACAGCCAGGAATACTTGGAACTCCAAAGAATATTCCATTAGTTTCTGACTTCTGGTTCCAGTACTGTAACCCAACAGGTACAGAATCGAGAATGTGGTGGGAACCGGGAGCATGGGTCTAGGTTTCGTGTACTGTCTGTCCACCCACTGGCCTATGCAGACCTATAGGCCGCCATGTGACCCACCTGGGCCAGCAGGGAGCCAGCAGGGACCATGCCCTCAGCCCCGGTTTTCTCCCTTGTGTCTTCTCCTTTCCAGCCCCTGGGTCATGCCAACACCTTCTCTCCCTCCTGAAGTTCTGGCCTCCTCTGTGTCAAGCCTTGGGCCATCAATAGCCATCCAATGGCCATGCTGGGAGGGGGTGAGGATCCTGAATGTGGGGTTGGGAGAGGGAGGAGGGAGAACAAAATACATAGAATTACCTAGGAGAGCACTCCTATTGAAACACAATTATCAAAATATTTTTTTAAAAAACCTTTAGTAATTTGTAGTTCAAAAATCGAATATGTGGTAATTTGTGTGCTCCTTTATTAACAGGTTTGATAACAAGATCTAGAGGCTGGCCTAATAATGGCCATAATTGCAAAGTAGTGTTGAGTGGAAACCATATTTTGAGGTATCTGCCACAACTGTAATGGGATAGGAAAATCTCTGCGCCTTCCCATTACTGTGAAAGTTTCAAGTACTCCTAATACGTCTGTGGTTTGTTGCCTATATTTGTAACTAAAGGAAATGATACGTTTTATGTAAGGTTAATGAAAATAAAGGTGTATTTTTTCTCCATCCAAGTCCAGAGACCCCCTGAATTCTCTCTATGGACCCCAAGGTAGAAGCCCACAGTTTGGTTAGTGTATCATTAGTGCTTTGTGCTCAGAGAGCTGCTGTTTTCTTGCTCGTTCCCAATTGTACCATGAAGAGCCCCCTTAGCCTTTGTTATGGATTAAACTGTGTCCTCCAAAAAATACGCCGAATTCTTAATGCCCAGTACAAATCAGAATCAACTGGACGGCAGCGGGTTTTAGTACCTGTGAAGGTGACCTTGTTTGGAAATAGGGTCTTTGGAGATGTTATCAATTAGATTAATATGAGGTCATACTGGAGTAGGGTGGGCCCTAACCAGTACGAGTGTTGTTGCTGTTGCTAGGTGCCATTGAGTCAGCTCTGACTCATAGCTACCCTACGTACAACCGTCTCAGCCATCTAGTGCTGCAGAACAGAAATACCACGAGGGGACGGCTTTAACAAAGAGAGGTTTATTCTCTCACAGTCTAGGAGGCTACAAGTCCAAATTCACGGCATCAGCTCCAGGGGAAGCGTTTCTCTCTCTGTTGGCTCTGGAGGAAGGTCCACATCGTCAATCTTCCTTTAGTCTGGGAGCATCTCAGCGCAGGAATCTCAGGTCCAAAGGACGCGCTCTGCTCCTGACGCTGCTTTCTTGGTGGTATAAGGTCCCCTTGTCTCTCTGCTTGCTTCTTTCTCTTATATGTCAAAAGAGATTGGCTTAAGACACTATCTAATCTTGTAGATTTCATCAATATAACTGCTGCTAATCCATTTTATTACATCATAGTGATAGGATTTACAACACACAGGGAAATCACCTCAGATTACAAAATGGTAGACAATCATGCAATACTGGGAATCATGTCCTAGCCAAGTTTACATATATTTGGCGGGGACACAATTCAATCCATGACTCCTACATACAACAGAACGAAATACTGCCCAGTCCTGTGCCATCCTGACAGTCATTGTTATGCTGAGCCCATTGTTGCAGCCACTGTGTCAATCCATCTCGTTGAGGGTCTTCCTCTTTTTTGCTGACCCTCCGCTTTACCAAGCATGATGTTCCTCTCCAGGCACTGGTCCCTACTGATAACATGGGAGTCATGGTCTCACCATTCCCTGCTTCCAAGACAGATTTGTTGGTTCTTTTGGCAGTTTATGGTGTATTCAACATTCTTCACCAACACCACAATTCAAATGCACCAATTCTTCTTCCATCTTCCTTATTCATTGTCCAGCTTTCACATGCATCTGAGGCGATTGAAAACACCATGGCAGTAGTCAAGAAATCAAACAACACATTGCATTGAGCAAATCTGCTGCAAAAGACCTCTTTAAAGGGTTAAAAAGCAAAGTATGACTGATGTCCTTATAAAAGGAAAAGACACAGAGACACGGAGACAGAGGGAAGACGCCAGGTGACGCTGCAGCTTCAAGCCAAGGAATGCCTGGAATTACTAGAAGCTAGGAGAGAGGCATGGAGCAGATTCTCCCTCAAAGCCTCAGAAGGAATCACCGTGACCAATACCCTGATCTGTTCTTATAAGCTGCTCGGTTTGTGGTCTTATGGCAGCCACAGGATATGAATACAGCCTCTGAAGGCTCCAGGAAGTGGGGGGCACATCACAGAAGAGCTTCTCAGGCCACAGTTTACCTGCTTGATTCAAAATAGATGCCAAGTCACTTGAGGGTGAAGGCACAGGCTGCTCAGAGCTCTGGTCTACGCCCAAGCAGTGCTATAAGTATCAGTTCTAAATCCAGGGCCACCCTCTGGATCGGTCTCTGTTAGCCCTTTCACTGCCTCTCCACCCCTGCGCCCTCTCTACTTGCGAGCCCCACATACCCCAAGGGCCACGCGAGGTTTCAGCACTGTAGGGGTGGTGTGCGGGCTTTCTCTTGGTGTTAGCTGCCGTCAAGTCAACCCCAACTTATGGTGACCCCATACACGATGGAATGAAATGCTACCCATTCCTGCACTATCCCCATTATCGGCTGTGGATTGCACTGTTGTGATCCATAGATTTTTCACTGGCTGATTTTCAGAAGTAGATCCCCAGGCCTTTCTTCCTAATCTGTCTTAGTCTGGAAGCTCCACTGAAACCTGCCCAGCATCACAGCAACACAAGCCTCCACTGACAGACAGGTAGTGGCTGCGCATGAGGGGCATTGGCCGGGAATTAAACTCAAGTCTCCTTCATGGGAGGTGAGAATTTTACCACTGAACCGCAAGTTCCCACCGCTACCTAAGGTGCTCAGCTGCTAATGGAAAGGTTGGAGGTTTGAGTCCACAAAGAGGCACCTGGAGAGAAATCAGCCATTGAAAAATCCGTGGAGCACGGTTCTACTCTCACACACGTGGGGTTGCCCCGGGTCAGAGTTGACTTGATGGCGTTTGTTTCTCGTTTGTTTGTTTTCTTTTTATTACGTAAACTAGTAATGAACTGGATTTGGGTGAATTAAACCATGTTTGCTTCCTCCTTGAAGTCATGTCCCGTCACAAAGCCCTCGGCCCCCAGAGGCTCAGTGCTGTAGACTGCCTTACACTTCTGAGTCCAGTCCTCCACTTGACACTCAGGCAGACTTGGCCCCGAGACGTGGAGAGGCCAGCCCCAGTTCACACAGGCAGGTCATGGTAGACGCAGGTGGGCGCCATGCCGCCCCTCCCCGCCCCCCATCCAGGGCTTCCCCCACCTCAGCCTTTGGGAAGCTGGGAAGACTCCTGAGGTCATGGAGGGAGGGTCTCCCTGAGCTGGCTTTCCCTCCCTGCCCACCCAGGGCAGATTATCCAATAGGCAAGGTAAGCATAGGCTTACCTGTGCTTACTTACTAATCTGTAATGAACAATTTCATATGGGTTGTGAAATTGTCCCTGTTTGGGATTGTAAATTCGAAAACAGGTCTTGATTCTGTAGGAAGATTCTGTGGAGTTGGGAGAGAGACAGATGCCAGCCATACCTAGAAACAGAATCATTGATATGGTTAAAAAAAAAAAAAAAAAAAAAACAGTGAAATTGCTCACTACAGATGATCTGGTAAGCAGGTAAGTACTGTGCTTACCTTGCCTATTGGATAAGCCGCCCCTGCTGCCCACCGCTCTGCTCCATCACCCAGGGGTGAAGCTCATGGCCTTTCCAGGCCCTTCTCTGCCTGCTGCAGGAACAGACCAGCTGCTAGCCTCCCCTGGCTGTTCACCATAGTGGAAGACAGGAGCGTCCACCCTCCTCCAAGGCGGGCAGCATGGGGTGGGAGCAGCCCAGAGCCTGTGTCCTCTGCAGCCCTACACTCTTTGCTGGCTCCCAGCCCAGCGTTTCCTCCACTCTGCCGGGATCCTGCCTCTAGCACACCCACTCTTGAGGAAAGACGAATGGATGAGCG
Source organism: Trichechus manatus latirostris (assembly GCF_000243295.1). Taxonomy (NCBI): domain Eukaryota; kingdom Metazoa; phylum Chordata; class Mammalia; order Sirenia; family Trichechidae; genus Trichechus; species Trichechus manatus. Next base: position 8,425,260 of record NW_004443964.1, on the reverse strand, counting down.
TTGTAGGGACAGCAAAGGAGGCAGGCAATGGAAGTGACTGCCTGGCAGGAAGAGCTGGGCACTTGGGGTCCGGGCGCCAGTGAGAGCAGGCGGTGGGGACGGTGCCAGAGAAGTCTGGCACTGCACTGGCATGGAAGGACAGAAGGTAAAAGGAGTTCCAGGCAGTTGAGCATGTGACATAATTATAGGAGAAAAATTAGGCCAGAGCCCGGCTCTCTCTGCCTCTGTCTGAGTGATCATCGGCCTTATTATAAAGCAACTAATTATTAGCCTGGCTCATTAGCAATTATAAATCTCTAACTCCAGAACTTCATTAAAAAAATGACAAGTTAGCACTTAATGATTTCCCCAACTGCCTGGATCATGCGTGGTGTTAACACTCCCAGCTCCCATGGTTCTTTGGAGCAGTGCTGGCCCTCGGGTCCTGGGGAGGGGTCCCTGCTTTACCTCTATTCCAGGAACAATCCCCTAAGACGGGAGAGGGCCAACAGTGGCTCAGTAGTCGAATTCTCGCCTTTCATGGGGGAGACTCAGGTTTGATTTCCAGCCAACGCACCTCATGTGCGGCCACCGCCTGTCGGTCAATGGAGGCTTGCGTGTTGCTCTGATGCTGAACAGGTTTCAGTGGAGATTATAGACCAAGATGGACTAGGAAGAAAGGCCCGGTGATCTTCTTCTGAAAATCAGCCAGTGAAAACCCTATGGATCACAATGGTCTGATCTACAACCAATCACGAGGATGGTGTAGGACTGGGCAGTGTTTCGTCTCATTGTGCATGGGGTCACCATGAGTCGACAGCAGTTAGCAATTGATGCCTTTGAATGATGGTGTTGGTGAAGAATACTGAACATACCGTGGCCGGCCAGAAGAACAAACAAGTCTGTCTTAGAAGAAGTGCCCCCAGAATGCTCCTCAGAAGCAAGGATGGTGAGACTTTGTCTCACGTACTTTGGACTTGTTATCAGGAGGGACCAGTCCCTGGAGAAGCTTGGTAAAGGGGAAGGTTAGCGAAAAAGAGGAAGACCCTCAACTAGATAGATTGACACAGTGGCTGCAATGATGGGCTCAAACATAGCAACAATTGTGAGGATGGCGCAGGCCCCTCCAGTGGTTCGTTCTGTTGTACAGAGGTCACCATGAGTCAGAATTGACCCGACGGCACCTAACAACAGCAATAAACAAGACGCAAGAGGTGGAGAAAGGGTGAAGAGCTAGCTATTCCCTCTGCTTTCCAGTATAAATAGAAACATTTCTTGAGCCTTCTCGGTGCCAGGTGCTTGGCATGCTTTATCCCATTTAAATTTCTCCAAAACCGTGTGGAGCTGATGTTGTCCGTCTCCATTTTACTGATGTAGAATCTTTGGTCTAGTCACGTGCCATATAAGTCATGAGCAGCCGGCTCCTGATGTAACCCAGGTTGGCCTGACGCAAAGTCCATACCGTTAACCATTACCTCCTGCTCAACCCCAACTCTCTATGACTGAGGGGCTGGCTGTGATGAGGGTAAGAGCCCTCGGGGCGAGGACCCTTTACATACAAATGCTCCTGAAGACGTGCCTCTCAAGGGAAAGGTATCTCATTAGACCCTGATGTGTCTTATCAGTGCATGGTGCAAATAATCCTTCCCGATTGTTAGTGGCCCATCTTTCATTATCCTATAGCTAACTCACTAGTGGGGTTTCTAGCCTCCTCATCCTTCCACAGTCTTCTCCTCCAATTCTTTGCTGCTTCTTCCCCTTCTTGAGCAGTAACTGAAGAATGGGATGAAGTAGAAGAGGCTGCATGAGAACAGCCCCCTTTCCCTTAGGCAGCGCCTTCCCATTCTTTTTGTCTTTCTCCCTTCCGGACTAGACCCAGAAAGAGCTTCCTGAGATGGAACAGCCAGAGGTGGAAGAGCAAAAGCAGACAGACAATGAGCCCTGAGACCCCGAAGGTGGAAGAAACATCCACGTGGGCAGGCGGCACCCACCGCCTATGCAGTCTCGCATGGTAAGATAGGTCCTGAGCAAGTGAGGGCATGGGGGCTGTGGTCTTGACTCTACCTAAATATGTGGCTTTCCCTGTGGGACTGTTTTCCCAATTGTAAAATACAGGACGTGGGCTAGACAATCCTTCCAGCACTCACACTGCATTGGATATTTCAGTAAAGAAACTTCTGGTCATTGTAGACAGAAATTCAAACAGACATAGTCCCCATACCTACAATTTGAGGTTCACAGCCCCTGTGGGAAGCTATAACTCTTAAAGACTCAGAGCACAAAATTTAAGGAGATGAATGATTTGCGTGATTTTATTTGTATGTATATTTAAGCCCATGCCAAGGGCAAGTGAGTGGGAGGGACAGGGGACGGGAGGAGGGAAGATAGTTGTAGGATGAAAGAATGGTGGGCTGGTTACTCACAGAGGTGCTGTCACGGGTTCAAATTCCAGCTCTATCCATTTCGAGGACTCAAAACTGATAGCTTAACAAATATGAATAAGTTCCACTGGGATGCAATATAGAATATAGAGGATGTGCTGTGAGGAACCCAGTCCTCACATCCCACAGATCTGGGAGGGCTTCCTGAAGGAGGTGACCTCCTCCAAGTCAGAGCCAGATGAGCAAGTGAGCCAGCTAAAGGAAGCAGGTGGCCAAACACCAATCCACAAGATCCAATAAAAGTCAGTGGAACCTGGCCAACAGAAAAACCAGGGAAGGGTGGAAGGAGCCCTTTGACAAGGAGCTTGGGGTGGGTGGGCAGTCAGTAACAATAGTCATGATGCCGTTCTGTCTCTAGGGAGAGCTGCCAGCAGTGACCTGCAGGAGTTCAGCATCCTTAAGGGCTGTGCAAGTCTTCTCAGAAATAAATTGCCCAGTCATGATATGGGCTGACATTCACGCAGCACTTACTAAATGCTTCTACATGGATTAACTCATTTAACTTTCACAACAACCCTCCTATCATCCCTGTTGGACAGATGGGGAAACTGAGGTGCAGAGTAACGGTCACACAGCTTGCAATTAGGAGAGTCAGGATTTGAACCCAATGGTCTGGCTCCAGGGTCCCCCACTCTTAACCACTAGGCTATACTGTCTCTCCATGAAGAGGCTGAGCCCTGCCTGGGGGAAGGGTAAATGAGGAGGTGTAAATACAAGTTGCTGTCAAGTCCATTCCAACACATAGCAACACTATAGGGCAGAGTAGAACTGCCCCATAGGGTTTCCAAGGAGCGGCTGGTGGATTTGAACTGCTGACCTTTCGGTTAGCAGCCAAGCTCTTAACCACTGTGCCAGAGGAGGCTCTAGAGTCAGAGCATCAGCCCACCAGGGTGCCCACACACCTTCCTTCCCAGGAGAGGCTCCTTGTGATAAGGAGTCCCGGCGGGGGTGGTATCCATCCCTGAATTCCCAGCTCCCCTGGGGGCTCTGGATGACATGGAGCACCACATCATTTGCTGGCCAGAAAGGGAACACACCCCAGGGGAGAAGCTTCAGCCAGAAGCAAACCCAAGCTTCTTTTAGAGAAGCCCCCAAGGAATGGCTGGAAGAGAATTTCTGGGGCTTCGAGAACAAGGGGAGACAGGGAAAGGGGTTAAAGACGAGATGATGCCACCAATCCCGAAAGACAAATCCTACATTCAAGATGCACAGGCCAGAAGGATATCCCAGGGACAGGTCGCCCAGGCCAGGGGGTCCTGAACTTTCTCGGTAGAGTAGACATTTTGTATTTCTCAGTGCATGAGGACCACAAGGAGAGGCTGACTGTGGTTCCCTGAGTGGGAAGGGGTGGGGAGGGGGTTGCTGGTATTGACAGTTGGGCCCTGGAGCTTGACGAGGACACACGAGTGACCCTCGAGGGTTGTGACACCAAAGGGTACATGCTGGCAGATTCTGACCCAGGGTCTGCTAGAGCAGTCCGAAGCAGAAATGGGCTGTCTCACTCCATCGTGAGCTCCCTGTCCGCAGAGGTATTCAGGAGAGGCTGGGTGGCCCCCGGGGAAGGGGTCAAGCATCAGATGGATGTAGGACTACCAGTTGCCTCAAGTCGATTCCGACTCATGGTGACTGCATTTGTGTCCGAATGAAACTATGCTCCATAAGGTTTTCAATGGCTGATTTTTTAGAAGTAGTTTTCCAGGCCTTTCTTCTGAGGTACCTCTGAGCACAGAGGGTGGACTTGAACCTCCAACCTTTAGGTTAGCAGCCCAGTGTGTCAACCATTTGCACCACCCAGGGAATGGGGAAGGACTACAGCCGGATGATAACCAACCACCTCATAAGGCAGATCCCGTTTTCACCCATTTTACCCCAAGGCACTGGCGGCATAGTAAGGATATATAACTGCTGAAGGTCAAGGTCACACCGGGCTTCTCCCGGCGGACCCCAACTACAGAGCCCACGTGTTGAGGACCATCCTCACCACTCCCTCTATATGGCAACCCCATACTGAGCTCAAAGATCCTGCCTGCCCTGAGGTAGTCAGATTCTGATAGAAGACCCCCTGCTATCCAGGGACCTCTGGCTTCTTGCTGCTTTCTCCCCCAGCCCTCGCCCTGGGAGGCCTCACTCCGGAAGGCCTTCTCTGACGGGTTCAGAGTGGGGCTGGGGGGCTGATCTGTCCTCAGCCTCATTGTCGAGCTCCTGGGCCGCCCCTCACAGCTGTCGGCTCCCCCATCCAGCTCCTTCCTGTCAAGTGGGCCTCCGGAAGCCATGGCAGGTGATGGCTTCCTGCCTGGGAATAGCACCTTTCAGCAAACTGACAGGTAATTGGCTCCTAAATCCCCTGGGAGACACAGGGAGGAGGAGGAAAAATTACGGCTGTGGAACCGAGTCTTAAAAATTCTATCACTTTTGCTGACAGCGTAATTACTCCTTTTCTTGAGATTTAGTGCAGAACCCCAGTCCTTGAACAGTCGAGGGGTGTTTTAAGGGCTCTTCCTTTTCCATTCTTGATCTTTCCCCTGGGCCTGTGGAAGCTGGACTCCTGGTGGTTGCCAGCCTCCCTGCCTCTCTCTAGGAAACAAAGGCCCTGGGGACTGGCCACGTGAAGGGCCACCCAAGGCAGGGGGTGTGCAACGGAGGCCATGAGGAGGGAGCCTTGGCCCAGAGCTTACTGTGTTTGGGCCTTCCCAGGCCAGGGAGCCCCACCGTCCTGAACAAAGCCCTGACCCCCTGCTCCAGTGGAAGGGGAGGCCTCCTCTAGCAGACAGGCCAGAGCAGCCCCTGCTCCACAGCCACCTGCAGACAGTTCCCATACTCATCCTGGCTGCCTGCACTCCTTGCCTGAGGGCAATCTCTCACAGAGCAGGCTGCAAGCACAGGGGTTTAATTCTCTAGGAACAGCCCCCTGCCAAAGAGGGCTGGAGTCTGGGGGTTAACACTGTAACCCTGAGGCATGTCCCACACAGTTTCTGGTAGGGCCCCCATGGAATGAGCCTCAGGCACCCATAGTGGTAACCTGCTCGTTAGCTTTCCTTCCTTCCCTGGCCTCTCAACTGCTTCCTGGATCAGCGCCCAAATAAACTACCTGCGCCCAAATCCTTGTCTCAGGCTCTGCTTTTGTGGAAACCCCAGCGGAGGCACCTCCCTGCTTGCCCAGAGTGTTGGGGGGGAACCAACTTCTGTTTGGAAGTGAGAGTTGTCTGATTGAGAGAGATGGCTTGGATGGTCCCAGGGCTCCAGCCCCACTGGAATTCTAAAGAGATAGTACCCCTTCTCCCAAAAGTAAGGAAAGGGGTTTAGGAAGCTGAATTCCAAAAGCCAAGCCTGTCTGTTTCCCCCCGCCCGGAGTAAGTGACCCTTTCTCCTGAGTATGCGTGTGAGGGCCCCTGGCGTTACACACCCAGGATGGACAATGCCGGCCATCTCTTTGACTTCCTCCTACGCCCAGTGAAGCTGCACATGGGATTTCGGCCTTGTGAATAGAAGCAGCAATCCTGTTTCAGACCCAACGGGACCAGGATCAGAACAATGGGATTTTGTCTGTATAAGGCTGTCAGGGCAGTATTCCGAGAGATGGGGACCGGGAGTGGGGGTGCGGGGGGTGGGCAGATTATCCCAGCCAACACCAGTCCAGGAAATGGATTTCCACTGCTATTGAAAAGGCTTGGGAGGGTCACGACGTCCACCGCCAAGGACCAGTTTAGGGAAACGAGAACGCGTGCCTGGGCCAGCAGGCTCCAGCCCATTCAAGAAAGCACCTTCCACAGCTCTTTCTTATGTGCCAAGCTTCCCACTAGCCCTCCTGCCAGACTCCAGTGCGTACAGAGACACCTCCGTGAGGGCACAGGCGGACGGAAGGGGCATCTAAGTTTCCCAAGGCAGCCAGCACTGTGCTGGAGACAGTCACCTTGGTGTCACCAACAAGCAGCAAGTGGGAGCTGGCTCCCCAGTCTCAGGTCCCCTCAAATGTTTATCGAGTCTCATCACCACCCTCCTACCCCCACCTAATCATGCCCCCTTAGCATGACCCATAAAGCCCAACACTCTAACATTCCATCTCCTGTAGGAGAATAATGATAACACACATTTACTGAGCACCAACTGTTTGCCCAGCACTGCTCTGAGTGCTTTACATATATCAAGCCACTTAATCCTCAAGGCACCCCTAGGAGGAAGGTGTTATTATTACTGCTGCCTTGTTGTTGTTGTTGGGTGCCGTCAAGTCGATTTTTGACTCATAGCAACCCCATGTGATGTTTTCTAGGCTGTAATCTTTACGGAAGCAGACGGCCAGGTCTTTCTCCTGTGGAGCTACTGGGTGGGTTTGTACCACCATTTTTTGGTTAGCAGTCTAGCCTTTAACCATTGCACCACGAGGGCTCCTTTGCTTTACAGACGAGGAAACAGAGACACAGAAAGCTTAATTGACTTGTTCACGCTCACCCAGCTATTTGGTTGCAGAGACAGGATTCGAACTCAGGCCATCTGGACCCAGAGGGGGCTCTTAATCACTAGGCTAAATGTCCTAGAAGGTGATCGGAAAAACCCAGTTCAGAAACACGCTTTTGGACATAAGCATCTCGTTCCTCTCTGCCTGGCTCCTCTGATCAGATCCCAGTCATTTCTCACTGGGTGGAGTTGACCCCCAAAGGTCAATCGCCATTGTCCTAGTGAACACTGGGGATGCCACTGGTAGCGCCTGCCCTGGAGAGATGTGGCAGGAAAGGCAGCTCCAGGTCTAAACAAAACAAACCCAAATTCATTGCTGTCAAGTCGATTCCTACTCATAGCGACCCTATAGGACAGAGTAGAGCTACCCGATAGGGTTTCCAAGGAGCGACAGGTGGATTTGAACTGCTGACCTTTTGGTTAGCAGCTGAGCTCTTAACCCACTGCACCACCAGGGCTCACTGGGGATGATTGAACAACCAGTACAGGCATGGGCCAATTCGACATGAACGCCAGGTGGAAGTCTGCCGTGGGTCTGCCCCAACTCCGGCAACCACAGAGCAGACATGTAGCGAACAGCTGTCATCATCTGGCCACCCAGAACCCTATGTTGGAAAAAGTCCCCCATATAGAAGCTAAACATGCCAGCAACTCACTTCACCAGTGTCCCTTGCACGGGACCGGTCTTGGCAATCAGATGCACCCTCCTGGACTTTGCATTCAGAGCTGGCCACAGAGAGAAACACGATGGGTGGAACACCCCTGGTGGTGGTGGCAGCGGCCAGCGGCCAGTTCCCAGGGGACAGCAGTTGTAGTGGCTGCAGTAGCACCCTGTAGCCAGGACCCACAGAATCCATGGCAGCACCCCAAGGCTCCTGGTGCTCCGTGGAGGTGGTGGGGCGTCCTCACCGGACCAGCACTGGGGTGTGACTTTTGGCCGTAGCTCTGGCTGTACCCCCGATAGCCTATTGCTTTGCTGCTTAAATCAGCCAGAATCTATTTCTGTTGCTTGTACCTGGAACCCTGACAGAGCAACCAGCACTGTCCCAGGCACTCAACATCCCACCCACGTTATCTCCTTTAGCCCCCTCGATGCCATAGATCTTTAAGGAAGGTGGCTTTATTGCCACAAAACTGAGCCTCAGAGAGGTGGAGTCATTTTGCCCAGTTCGCACAGCTTTCGGTGGAACTAGGATTCAAATCCAAGTCTTGGTGACTTCAAAGACGGCATTCTCAACCACTGTGATCTCCCAGTCCCTTTGCTGCCAGAATTCATCCCCCAATGCTTTCATGATACCAGTAAGCCAGGGAGAAGGAGACGAAAGCCCAGGCATGCAGGCACAGGCCTTGCACCCAAACTGTTTCTGAGCTGGATGATTTTTTCCAAGTCTTCCATGAAGTGTCAGCAGCTCTTTAACTCCAGCTGCGGCGAGAACGCAGCCCTAATATATATTCATGAGCTGGTGATGAGAAGAAACGCAATGCCGGCTATTAATCCTAACCTGGGCGTTCCACACGGTGTCCGATGAGCTGCGATAACGCAGAGGCACGTGTTAGCGCTCTGATGCCGGGAGTGCACCCCGAATCCACACTGGAGGGACGGCGGCCCGGGCTCCGTGGCCACGCTTTGCCGGCTACCCTTCCACCCTAATGGCCACATCAATATTTTGTGGCTGCCTCAGTGGCTGGTGACAGATAAATGAATGATTTGGCCCTGAGCTATAGGAAGCACACCCCAAGAGGAGACAGAACTTAAGGAATTAAAACAAACAACCCCACTCTTCCCTCCTCCTTTATGGGACCCAAAGTGGACGCGTCAGAAGCCTCTTGCCTGGCAAGGGTTAGTGGAGATGGTCATTTTTCTGGCATTGATCTGTGGGTTTTTCATTTGCTGGGTGCGTGCTGGGAGCGGCCCGGAGCGAGGAGCATGCAAGATGAATATGGAGGACCTTCCATGACACAGCGAGTCCATGAGGTGTGGGGGTGGACACAGGAGAGCCTGGCCGCCGAGGAGGGGCAGGCAGGCACTGGGTTTGTTTGTTAGTTCTACAGATCACTGGAGCCCCAGGGAGGCCTGGGAGGAGGGAGGCTGGAGGTCAGGATCCAGCCACACACAGCTGGGGTGGAAGCTACAGGCTTGAGGTTAGCGCTCCAGCATTAGTTGGAATTCTAGGCACGGGCCTCCCAAAGCCAAGTCCAGCCCCCGGCTCTGCCTTGCTCTTCTCTGCCAGCCTCCGTCCCTCCCCTCCATGCTTAGCTCCTCTCACCCACTGCTTCACTTGGACCCCTTTCTTCTACCCTCTGACCTTCCTCACTGCCCTCGGCTACAGTTCAGTTGTCCTTCCAGCAGCTGCTTCCTCTCTGGACATGGGAGGCCACCCAGTGGGCGCCTCCTTCTCTTGGGAAGTGAGACTTGTGCCCTGGATGGAGGGCCACCCAGTATCCCCTGAGCACGCTGTTGTCACGTCCAGGGAGGCCCCTGAGTGGCTGCCTCAGCGCCTCCCCTACCTCCTGGCAGCACAGCATTGCAGGTAGAGCTTGCACTCAGGTCTGAGCGTGCATTTGGTCTCTTTGCAGCGGTAGGACCTGGGCAGGTGATGTGAGCACTCTGAGGTCCAGGTTCATGTGCAGAGCAGGCAGCAGGACCCACCTGCGGAGTTATAATGAGGATTCAGTGAAACTGTATGTTCAAGGGAGGGATTTCTTTCCCTGCATGTGTAACCACAGCTGTTTTTTAAGGAGGCAGAGCCCATTCTGTGGAGGCCTTTGTATTCAGGATGCCTCGATGGCTCAGGATACAGAGATGGGCCTGGGTGGGAGTGGCTGGGAAAGAGGAACTCTGTACAATAGAGAAATAGCACTTTGGAGGTCAGAGGGAGAGGGGACAGGAGGCGATAGAAGGGGGACTAAGAAAAGGAGCCAGTAAGAAAGATGGAGAGATGGGGAGGGGGGCACTACTAGTGATAAAGTGACCATAAAAATCCATGGTGTTGTGTTGGCCAAATACCTTTATGACCTAGGAAGCTGCAGAACTGTTTGCAGAGCCCCTCTGTTTGCAGAGCTGCTTGCAGAGCCCTCTGTTTCCCTTCAAAACCTAAAAACCTTTGAAAAGTTGGGGGAGGGGTGACTGTGTTTTATTTTATTATTTGGTGAGAATCAAAACAGGTCTAATCTGTCATGTGGCTGGAAGGCAGGGGATGGTGGATTTGTACTTAGTCCAGAAGTAAAATCAGCTCTGTGGACACAGGTTGCAGAGCTGGAGGTGGGCACGAGGACGTGGCTGTGACTTCCTTAGGGTGTGAAAGGCAGTCCAAGGCCATTTTTGATAGACAGACAGGGAGGAAGAAAGGAAGGGAAGGGTGGAGGGAGGGAGAGAGAGGAAGGAAGGAGGAAAGAAGGAGAGAAACTGACCTCTGGTTCTTTGTCTAACCCACCTGGCCCCTCGTGGGCTCTTTGAGGTTGATTTACTTCCCCTCCCATCCTGAAATTCAGTGCACACAGGCCCACATCTGAAGACCCTTCTGGGGAGACCTACTCTGCTCCTGAATTAGACCAGGGAGGGGCAAGGTGGGTGGGCTGGCCTCCAGGGCCCTGCTTTCAGAGGACCAGCTGCCTGGGGTTTATGAGCCCTGGGTCCCTCCACAGCCCCCAAGCCTGGGGCCAGAGCCATATGGGTGAGCGGAGCAGACAGCACGGGCCTCAGAGGAAAAGCTGGTTATGTGTCCACTAAGAGAAGATGACAACACCAACCGCACGGCCACTTCCAAATCAGCAACTGATAAGTCAGTAGTTAAACCTGTCGAACTGCCCAAGGAAAGCTGGGCTGTGTCAGTGGGAGGCCACCCGGAGATCTGTGTAACCTACTCCAGTCTGACAAGGATCAATTGGAAGGCCAGGGAGGCCCGCCTTCCCCCAATCAACTCTAGGACATCCTCCATGTGGCTCACGAGGTCCCCTCCTCCCTGGCTTTCCTGTAGCATCGCTAAGCTCATGGACTCACAAGCCAGAGTTTGGTCCAAATCCCAGGAGGAGCAGGCTATGTAACCTCTCTGTGCCTCAGTTTTCTCAGCTGAAAAATGGGACAATTCCCACCCCATAGACCTGTGGGGAGGATGAAATGAGATCATTTATGTCAAGTGCTTGGAACAACACCCAGCATGGCTTCAGAGCTGTATAAACATTAAGTGCATAAAATTTGTCTCCCCCAGACCAACACTGTCACCAACAAGGCCAGGCTGGTGCTCTCAGGGCTGGGAGGGGATATTTTATCCATTGATCTTAGTACCATTTTTGCCTTGCTGTGGGGGCATGAGCCGGGCTCCTTCTCTCCGGACCCTCAGCTTCCCCTTCCTATATCTTGGCAGCTTCGTGGCCACAAGCAAAGCCTGGGACATGAGAGAGCTTCAAGTTCTTTAGTGGGAGGAAAGAGGACCAAAGCCAGCTTTCTATGAATCATCCTCCAGGAAGAACCACTGGGGAGGAAAATGCAGGAAGGGGACAGGGAGCCATCCCAGCATCGCGTGTCAGCCTCGGGGCAGGCAAAGGACACTTCATTCCACCCTCCACATAAATATTTTCTCCTGTCTCTCAGGAAGCTTGAGGAGCTTCCTTCTGAATCCATCTGGGTTCTGGTTGCAAGCAACAGAAGCCTACACTAAGGGAATTTTCTGGAAGGATATTGAGACCCAGAGCATTGATGGGAGGATGAAAAGAAGGCTTAGACAATAGGATGAGGGGGTGAGGGGGTTCTGGAGACTGCACAGCAGAATCCATCTGGCCTTGATACTTCTGCCAGCGAAGTCATTGGGCACAGCCACTGCCCCCAAGAGGCCACTGCAAACAAAGCCTAACTATCCCCGAAGTCTTTCTACTACGCCAAAGTCAAACCCAGAGCGTATGATTGGCCAAGCCAGGACAGCTGACTTGGCCCTGGCTATCAGGATTGGTCAAGTCAGGTCACCTGACTAGGTCCTAACTGTTGGGATTGGCCAAGTTAGGTCACCTGACTGGAACCTGGCTGTTGTGACTGGCCAAGTCAGGTCGCCTGACTGGGCTCTGGCTGCTGGGGTGGAGAGAAAGTCCCTCCCTCAGTCTGAGAAGTGGGCAAGGGGCGCTCCAACCCTGCCTACAATGGGGAACCACCCAGACATACAGAAGTCCACACTGTCCATCCTTGAAGCTTTTCCCCATTACTTTCCCTTCAGTTTCCTGCTGGTCTTGCCAGTGGCAGCGGCATATTAGCAACGTCCCCAAGTCTTCCACTTAAGGACAGACAAATTGGACAATCCCTTAGGTGGAAAGAACTACAAGGCTAGGCTCTATTACAAAGTAATATTCTGAAGGAGGGGAGAGCCGTTTGGAGGAGAAGAGGGAGCCAGTGAATTTGGCTTGTCTCCCTGCATCAGGGGCAAGATTGATTTTATTAATAAATACACTTGGTGATCTTGAGCACCAAAGCAGGCTGTCTAAGTGGCTGTTAATGGGTCCCTGTGACCCTTCCTCTCCCCACTGCCCATCACCCCACCCAGGCCCTGCCCCTTCCATCTCTACTTTTATCAACTTTATATATTTAATGGATGGAATGGTTTATTCTAGGGAAAGTGAACCTGAGACCAAGGGCCAAATTCCCCGAACTTGCTGGAACAGAGCCATCTGCAGACCTTACCCAGCCCTTTTAAAGGATTCTTGCATCTTTCATCTCTTGTTAAATCCCACTTTGGGGGCCCTTCCCCTGCAGCCTGGGCATCTTTCATGTCCCCTCAGCATCTGTGCCTTCCAGATGGGGCCTTGGACCTCTGACTCAGTCTGTCCCCACCATCTAAACCCGAGTCTCCCGACTGCAGCCCGATGTCATTACCGCCTGTCCTGCCCCCCCGCCCCCGACTGATGAGAATAATTGGTGCCCATCCTCCGCAGACCCTCTCTGGGTGGATCTGTAGACAACAGATTTCAAATTGATTTAGAGCCTGTGTCATGCTGGCTTAGAGAAAAATCCCCACAGAAATTAGTTTAACAGTGGGGAGGGGAGCTCAGCAACAGCTGTCCTGTGTAATTCCAGACACCGTGACTTTCTCTAGCAGGAAGAGGGAAAGCAGGGGTGTGGGGAAGTCTGAGCGCCCTCCCCAGAGAAGGCAGAGCCAGCGCCCCCGTGTAAACTGCCCAAGGATACCAGGCCTCGCTGCCCTGGCCTCCGAGTCCATCTCTTCAGGGACTGGGTGGAAGCGATGATTGGCTGATTGCCGGCTCCCGCCCTCATCCATCAAGCTGGGCGAACACAGCGTGTGCTACCTCCACGGCCCCGTCATCTGCTGTCTGAACTGTTCTCCCAGCTGCCTAATGATCTTCCTGGATCAAGCTCTTCCACGTCAGTCCATCCCCCACACTGTCACCAGGGCCATCTTCCTCCCTGTTATAGATGGAATCGTGTCCCTCACGAAGATATGTTGATGTCCTAACCTCCATACCTGTGAAGGTGACCTTGTTTGGAAATTGAGTCTTTGAAGACGTTATCAGTTAATATGAGGTCATACAGGTGTAAGGTAGGTTCTAATCCTATATGAGTGGTATCCTTACAAAAGAGAAGAGACACAGACAGACAGAGGGAAGATGACAACAGAGGCAGAGATTGCAGCTGCAAACCAGGGAATGAACACCCGGGGCCACCAGAAGTTGGAAGAGATGAGAAAGGACCTTGTCCTGGAGCCTTCAGAGAGAGCACGGCCCTGCGGACGCCCTGATTTCAGACTCCTAGCCTCTGGAACTATGAGATGATACATTACGATTCTTATAAGTCATCCAATTTGTGGTACTGTGTTACAACAGCCCTGGGATACTAAGACACCCCCCGTCCCAACCCAAAGCTAAACAAGTCGTTCTCCCAAAGAAAACCTAGTAATGTCCAAACATTGCCTACAGGACACAGGTCGTTGCTCCAAAGCCAGGCATAGAAGACTCTTCTTTTCCTGAGGCCTCCAGGAGGGCGGTGGGAGGGGTGGGTGGCAGGGCCCCATCTCCTGCTCTTCCAGCTTCAGATATGGTGACTTAGTCACACTGATGTTTCTACCACCTCTCCTGGAACTCTCACCCCAAAGCTGCTGGCAAATTTATTTCCCCCTCAAAACCCTGTGGGACACCAGCATTTCCGTGTGATTTCTGTACCTTCGTACGCACGTGGTCCATTTATGCTGGGTTACTCTGAGCTAAACTCCTTGGCAACCAGAGAGAATCAAGGCCCAGCTCCCAGCACAGAGCCTGGCTCATAGCTGATCACAGCGACCGTGGTTAAACCACCACGCAGCATGCTATGGACGGATATGAATGAACACAGCTCTGCCCCAAGGGGCCCACCTTCTGAGGAAGACTGGCCCTCTGCTGCACTGTCTTCCAATTAACCCAGCGGCCGTGGTGGTTGACATTCCTGTTAATTGTTCACCAGCGTTGATTTGCTCAGTGATTCTTCCGCGCGGTACTTTGTTAGGTCCTTACAAACAGCACTTCATTTAATCCAGTGCTTCTCAGTGTCTCTTGGGAACTGTTAGAAATGAACATTCTTAAGGCCTTTCCAAGACTCCAAGAATCAGAGACGCTGCAATATGTGTTTAACAAGCCCTCCAGGTGATTCCAATGTGCACTCAAGGGCAGAACCACCATAACCCACCCACCCCCACCAAAAAAAAGCCTAACCTGTTGCCCTCAAGTAGATCCCAACTCATGGTGACCCCTTGTGCTACAGACTAGAACTGCTCCATAGGGTTTTCTTAGCTGTAATCTTTATGGATGCAGATCGCCAGGCCTTTCTTCCGCAGCATGAAGGACCACCAACCTTTAGGTTGGTAGTGGACCACAAACCATTTGTACCATACAGGTACCTAGGACCACCATAGGGGATATTATTAACCCAATTTACTGGGGAGGAAACTGAGGTTCATCCCTGTTAATAACTCACCTAGGATCCCATAATGAGATCACATCTTCACTGGGGAATATGGTAGGCTGGAAAATGGCCCCCAAAAGAGATTCACACCAAACCCTGAAGCCTATGAATGTACCCTTATTTAGAAAAGGGGTCTTTGCAGATATAATTAGGATTTTGAGATGAGATTCTCCTGGATTATCCAAGTGGGCCCTAAATGCCATCATTACTGGGTGTCCTTATAAACGAAAGGCAGAGGGAGATTTGACACCCACAGAGACGGGAGGAGGGGATGTGATCACGGAGACAGAGATGGGGTGATGCAGTCCCAAGCCAAGGCATGCTGACAGCCACCAGAGGCTGGAGAGGCAAGGAAGGATTCTCCCCTCGGGCCTCCAGAGGGAGCGCAACCCTGCTGGCGCCTTGATTTCAGACGTCTGGCCTCCAGAACTGTGAGAGAATAAATTTCTGTTGTTTTAAACCCCCAGGATTGAGGTCATTCATGAGAACAGCCACAGCTGTGGCCAGTGCTCTGGAGAACTTGGCCAGACCCCTGCAGCGAGAACCTGAGATGCTGATAATGGTTACACACAGCTAGTCTTGCTCTCTGGGATCCGCTTACAGGCAGGGTCTGGCTGTCCTATGAGATAGGAGGTCCCCTGAAAACAGGAGTTGGATCCTCCTTGTATCTTACCCCCTGACTTATGAAATCATGAATCCAAGGCATGTTTTCATTTCAGCTTACATCACAGGAGGTGGCTGGGACTTCAGAGCTGGTTCCTTTTCAGGGTTAAGGTTCTTGGACAGGAAGAAAATCTCTGTCAGAGTTTTCGCAGGCCCCAGAAGGTGGTGAATCCCTCCCTTTGAGATCTTTCTTATACACGTTCATCTCTGAAGCAGCCAGACGAGTAGAATGAAAGGCAAGCGCTTCTCATGCTTTAATCTGCTCCGGAAGCACCTGGGACCTTGTTAAAAGGTAGGTTCTGATTCAGTGGGCCTGGGGCGGGCCTGAAGGAGCCCTTGTGGCGCAGTGGTGAAACACTCAGCTGCTAACCCAAAGGCCGGCGGTTTGAACCCACCAGCCGCTCCATGGGAGAAAATGTGGCAGTCTGCTTCCATAAAGATTACACCCTTGGAAACCCTACCGGGCAGTTCTACTCTGTCCTCCAGGGTCACTAAGAGTTGGAATTAACTCGACGGCAACTTTTTTTTTTTTTTTTAACATGGGGTGGGCCTGAGAGCCTTCATTTCTAACAAGCTCCAAGGGATGCTGGTGCTGTTGATCCACAGCCCACATTTGGGGGGAGACCATTGGCTCTGGAAGAGACTTTAAAATCACCTGGTCCAACAACCTCCTGAAAAAGACAAGGAAGCTGAGGCCACAAAGGGGAAGGGTCAAGTTGTTGTTCAAGGTGCCATTGAGACTATTTCAACTCATAACCACTCCATGTGACAGAGTAGCACTGTCCCATAGGGTTCTCTATAATCTTCATGGGAGCAGATCGCCAGGTCATTCTCTGGAAAACCGCTGGGTGGGTTTAAACCACCAACCTTTTGGGTAGCGGCTGAGTGCTTAACCACTGTGCCACCAGAGCTCCTTCAAGATCACAGAGCCAGGGACAAATACCTGCTGCTCATCTGGCTTGTCAAGGTTAAAAAGAGGCCGGAGCACCTTTCCTTTGGGGTCCGAGGCCCCCGCCCCAGGGCTCCCCTAGACCCTCACCCCAGCGAGCTTGGCTCCTGCTCCTCGTCCTCCAGACTTTAAAACAAACATCAGCTGCCAGTCTGATCGATAGGCCCACTCATCTGTGAGGTTTGAGGCGCTCTCCACAGATGTAATCAGGCTCCAGAGACGTCCTGGCAGCGGGCATGTGGGGAGGGTGTGCGGCAACACATTCAATCAAGGAACAGATGGGAGCTGATAGAGTGTGCAGAGAAATCAGGTTTCTGTGATAACATTCTCTTCCCCCCACTCAGCCTCCACATCCCCTGCCTCCTTCAACCAGAGCACCCAGTGTCAACGCCAGCCCTACCCTTTCGAAAGATGTTTTTCCCAGGAAACTTCCGGCGCTACAGATGCGGGTGCTGGGAGCAGGCCGGGACAGCAGCTGCTGCCCACTCCGCACGCCCGTTCCTTAGCTCCCTGCCTACGGAGCCTGGCTCCCCTCTAACCCAGCCGGGGGAGGCCAGGAAACCAGGGAGCTCATAGTCCTGGCTCTAAATACTCTCCGCAAGTCTTCTGTGAGGCCGTTACCACAGACTTCTGGCCTTTTCGTGGTAGCTTGCAGTGAGGAAATCAAGCTCAGCCTTTCGTTTAACCCCCTGCTCACTGCCAAGTTCACAGACCATTGACCCGTTTCCCCAGGGGTATCTGGGCCCAAGGAGGGGATATATTGAGATCTTTGCCCCCCAGGGGACGTTTGCAGGGTCTGGAAACGGTTTTGATTGTTAAAGCTCGGCTGGAGGTGCTACTGTGACCTAGTAGGTTGAGGCCAGGGATGCTGTTAAACATTCGACAGTGCCCAGGCCGGCCTCCACAACAGTTCTCCAGCAGAAAATGTCACAGTGCTGAAGCTGAGACACCCAGCTCTACAGAGAACAAGGAGCCGCCAAGGGCTGTGCTCCACCCAGGGCTGACCTGTAGGTAGATCCGCCTGGCTCCTCTCCCCGTCAACGTTCGGTCCTCAGACTAGCATGTCTGATACCCACCCTCGTAGTGGGCATGCGTGCAGGCACGTTCCAAATGGTATGTCATTAAGTGGGCACAGTAGGTGAGGATTGGCTGGGGCAGGATATTAACCTCTGGGCGTTTCACCTGCTCACAGTGATCATGCCGTCCCCCTTTCAGGCCAGTGTGGGAACGCGGGCTCCCCAGTAGTTGTGTGACTTAAAAAGTAAATAAAATCCAAAACCAAACCTGTTGCCATCGAGTCGATTCACAGCGACCCTATAGGACAGAGTAGACCTGCCCCATAGGGTTTCCTAGGCTGAAATCTTTACAGAGGCAGATGGCCACATCTCTCTCCTGCGGACTGGCTGGTGGGCTCGAACTGCCAACCGTTCGGTGAGCAGCCGAGCACATCAACTGTTTGTACCACCCAGAGACTCCGATCTAGAGCGTTTAGAATATACCAGATACTTAACGTGCTTAACTCACATAACTGAATCTTCTCAGCCAACCTGTGATGCTGTTATTGCCATTTGACAAATGAAGAGACAGAGACTCAGAGAGGTTAAGTAACTTGCTCAGGGTCACAGAGGCAGACAGTGGGCAGCACAGCCAGGACATGAGTCCTTGGCCGGCTCCAGAGACCGCCCTCTAATAACCCTTTGCCCCACTGTTCCCATACACCTACAGCGCCAGCTCAGCCTAGAAGCTTGTTCTAAGTGCAGAGTCCCAGGTCATGGAATCCGTGTGTTCGTATTAAAACCCTGGGGATTCAGGGGTGTATTAAGGTGACGATTCTGCAGGACAGTGACCACTCTGCCCTCTCTGCCGTTTGTCTTGGGCGCAGGTACTGCTTTCCTAGAGGGTGGGTGGGGATGGAGGGGTTAGGATGTGCCAGCTGTCCTAAGAAACCCAGAGGAATCAGGGCAGGTATGGAATACGTCTGGGCTGGTTTGGTCTGGCTTATGAGGCACCTCTGGAATCCCCGGGTGGTGCAAATGGTTAATGCACTGGCTGCTAACCGAAAGGTTGGCAGTTCAAGTCCACCCAGAGGCTCCTCGGAAGAAAGGCCTGGCAATCCGCATCTAAAAATCTACCAGCCATTGAAAACCCTATGGAGCTCAGTTCTGCTCTGACACACATGGGGGCACCAGGAGTCGGAGTCAACTCGACGGCAACCGGTTTTTTATTTTTGGTTTATGAGACGCAGCCCAGCCTTCTCCCTTCTGATGTTCAACAACACTGACTTTCCACTCCGGAAATCCCCCTGCTTCAACTCCCTGAAACCCTAGCCTTCCCCTGACCCCCCGGGGTGGGGAGGCAGCTGTTTTTGTCTGATCTCTCTGCAGCCGCAGCCCAGCCTCTGTCTTCAGGAACAAGCTTTCTGCTGGCCCCCACTTACTCCCCCTACTTTTTTTCTGTAACAGTCTTTTCTCTCTCATTGAAAACACTTACATCCTCGCTGTGAGCTGGGACTTGGGGCTTCTCAGGGTCTCCGAAGTATTGTTTCTGCTACAAATTAGAATATAAAAGTACAGCCATTTATCAGAGACACACAGAAAGCAACATACCGGCTGCACTGCAGAGGGGTGGGTGTCTGCAGACCCAGCTGCAGGCTCCTTAACACGCGCTGCCTTCTCCCGGCATGTGGGTAGGAGGCTGGGTGTGTGCTCACAGACGTGGGCACAATCCGACAGGTGGGGGGATGCTTTCGCAGCTGAGGCACAGGGAGGAAGTGACTCCCTCCAGTCCCGTGAACACGTGTGTAATTATAGCTAGAAAGAGGCACCAACTAAATTAAACCTCGGATGCCTCGTTTAATTTGCTTCCTACCTCACCACACCCAACTTGGTGAAGATCACGCGAGAAAGCAAACACTCCACTGGGTGTGATACATTGTAATGTATCCAGAAAGTTCTGGGAACAGGCTGTTCTAATGAAATATCATGGGCCACGGGATTAGAACATATACTTTAGATGTGTTTATAAATTTAGAAACAGTATAGATGCTCAATTCAAAGACAATGAAATGTATCATTTATGGGGAAGTGACTCCATGCAATGGAATCAGATAGGACTCAACTGGGTTGAGTTGCCACTTTGCCACTTGCTGACTGGAGATAAGGATCTTCAAATATGTTTTAAAGTTGTCACATTGAAAGGGAGTGGATTTATGCTGAGTTGTTAAAAGGTTGCGTTAGGGCCAGTAGGGAGAAACAGCTGGGAGAAATTTGGATTTATAATGATGTTGTTATTGTTAGCTGGCGTCAAGTTGGCTCCTGACTCTTGGTGACCCTGCGCACAACAGAGCAAAACTCTGCCTCATCCTGTCTCATCTCTGTGATGGATGGCGGATTGGCCTGTTGTGATTCATAGGGTTTTCGTTGGTTGATTTTCAGAAGGAGATTGCCAGGCCTTTCTTGCTAGTCTGTCTCAGTCTAGAAGCTCCGCTGAAACCTGTTCACCATCATAGCAACACATGAGCCTCCACTGAAGGCCAAGTGGTAGCTGCACATGAGGTGTATTGGCTGGGAATTGAACCCAGGTCTCTCTCACAGAAGACAATAATCTTACCACCGAACCACTATTGCCCTCGTTTATAATTATAATAGTCAATAAAAGTAATAACTACCACTCATTGAAGGAGCTCTCGTGGCACAGTGGTCAAGTGCTCAGCTGCTAACTGAAAGGTTGGTGGTTCAAATCCACCAGTGGTTCTGCGGGAGAAAAGAAGTGGCGATCTGCTCCCGTAATGATCACAGCTAAGAAAACCCTCTAGGGTAGTTCGACTCTGTCCTATAGTGTCGCTATGAGTCAGAATTGACTCGACAGCACCTAAAAACAACAGCAACCCCTCACTGAGCACCTGCGGAGTTTCAGGTACATGAGGCCCTCTTCCTCCTAGCCCTACGTTTCCACTTTGGTTTATAGATGAGAACCTTCTGCTCCCTCCCAGCTGTAGGCATGCTGGTGAAAGAGTCTTCCCTTCTCAACCAGGAGGAGCAGGATCAGATTGGGAGGAACCTGACTCAGCTAGGCCATATCCCAATCAGGGCACAGGCTCTTTCTCCTCCCTGGCACTGCTGCCAGGATCGTGGTGAGAAGGGCAGGCTCCTGGCTTGGCTTCCTGCCCCAGTGGGTGGGCACATTCAGGGCAGGGCTAGGACTTGGGTTCCCAAGGCCAGATGGTAGGCTACCACGCTCCACCTCCTGGTGCCAGCTCACCATCCTACCATGGTGGGTCTGCGAGGGAGGCAGCAGCCCTCTGAGCAGCTCCCTGGTTAAGGGTATGCACCCAGAATTCACTTGGCAGGCCCAAGTCTCCCCCAGGCAGACTGGACTCCAAGGTCTGGATTTGGGAGCAGAGTGGGTAGGAGGCCCTGCCTTTGGCCCTACCATACTCTCCATTCCAGCCTTATTGGGGGGCCTGTCCTTTAGAGCAGGAATCTGTAAACTTTTTCTGTAAAGGTCTAGATAGTGAACATTTTCAACTCTGAGGCCCAGTCTCTGTTCTAACTACTCAACTCTGCCATCATAGCGCAAAAGTAGCCATAAACAAATAAGCATGGCTGTGTTCCAATAAAACTTTATTTATAGCAGCAGGACTGGATTTGGCCCGTGGGCCAGAGTTTGCCAACCCCTGCTTTAGAGCAATTGGGCCTCCGTTGATAAGATGCTGATCCGCTTTTGGCTCCAAAAGCTCAGAAGATGAGGTGGGTGGAAGGTTGACGCTCCTAATTTTCAGCATGGAGCCTTGAAGATTACTCATTAACCTCATCAATCCACCAAAAGCACCAGAGAGCCATGCTGTTATTACCCCCATTTTATAGGTGATGAAATGGAGACTTGAGCAGCAAGCACCCAGCCTGAAATTCACACTGGAGGTGACATTTGGGTCAGGGCCACGTCTATGGGACTCTGAGCCCATGGTAACACTGCTGGTTGGGCTTGTTATGAGAACATAGGTTGAACAACAAGACCCTCCAGACTGGAAGGGGTGGCGGGGCATGGCTGGTGCAGCTTGGGGTGGGCACCCCTCCCTGGTGGCGCCCCTCCCTGGGGCGTCAGGCCCTGATTCCAGCTCTGGGTGATGCTGGAGCTCTGTATGAACAGCGGTAACAATATGTTGTTCCACAGCTCCGTAAACATGGTGTCTTAGTTATCTAGTGCTCCTGGAACAGAAATATCACAAGTGGATGGCTTTAACAAACAGAAATTTATTTTCTCACAGTTTAGAAGGCTAGAAGTCTGAATACTGGCTCTAAGGGAATGCTTTCTCTCTCTCTGTCACTCTAGAGGAAGGTTCTTGCCTCTTTTGAGCTTCTGCTCCTGAGTGATCTTGTGGCTTCCCACATCTCTGCTTGCTTCTCTCTCCTTTTATCTCTTGTAAGATAAAAGGCGCGACTCAAGTAAAGCTATGACTTGAGTCATACCCCTTTGTAAGGTGGTGACTCCAGATACACCCTACCCTAATCCTGCCTCATTAACATATAGAGGTTAGGATTTATAACGCATCACAAAATGGAGGATAATTACATCAGATCACAAAATGGAGGACAACCACACAATACTGGAAATCACGGCCTAGCCAAGTTGACACATATATTTTGGGGACATAATTCCATCCATAACACACGGCTTTCGATTCTCCTGTTTGTACTCTCTCCCCAGCTTCATGCTACGCTCCTTGAGGTTAAAGACTCCCTGGTCTGTACCCATACCCTGCCCCACGTCACCCACGGGGGGCCTGGCTGACCAGTGTGGAAAGACCAGTACGGTGGTGCCATCACCAAGAGGTCACCTTTGTCCCTGCACCGTCCCTGGCAGGGAATCCCTATGTCCTGGGAGTGGGGGTGGTGGGGAGGCTTTGCATCTTTAACAGAATCAAATGCAAATCTGCAGCCTGACTCTAACGCCAAACCCTGCCCAGCAGGAGAACCCTCCTATCTTAGTTACCTAGTTCTGCTATAATAGAAATACCACATAGTTGGTTTTAGGAAACAGAAATTTATTCCCTTACCATTTAGAAGGCTAGAAACCAGGGCACCGGCTCTAGGGGAAGGCTTTCTCTGTCGGCTCTGGAGGAAGGTCCTTATCTCCTTTCAACAACTGCAGGCCTGGTGCTCCTTGGAGATTTCCATGTGTCTTGGCATCGTCCCTTGGGTCTAGGAAGTTCTCAGCACAGGGAACCTGGGTCCAAAAGACACACTTCGCTCCTGGCTCTTCTTTCTTGGTGGTAGTGAGGTCCCTCTCTCTGCTTGCTTCTCCCTCCTTTTCTCTCCTGTAAGATAAAAGGTGTGACTCAAGGAAGGGTGTGACTTGAATAAGGGTGGTAAGGATGGTGACTGGGGTAAGGGTGGTGACTTGAGTCACACCCTCTAGTAAGGTGGTGGGTGACTACATCCCACCCTAATCCTGCTGCATTAACATAATGGACAACTCACTCCCACATGGGACCCTAACCACAGGCCTATAGGCTAGGATTTACAATACATCACAAAATGGAGGATAATTACATCAGATCACAAAAATGGAAGACGACCAAATGATACTGGGAATCATGGCCTAGCCAAGTTGACACATACTTTTTGGGGAACACAGTTCAAACCATAACATCTCTACAACCTGCTGGCAGCTGGCAGGGAGGGAATGGGGACAAATGCCATGGGGAGGACAATCAGAGTGTAGCATTGGAAGGTGAGAGGGGCACCTGGTCGATTCTTTTCCTGTTTAGGCCCCGGAAGCTCTGAACCACGCAATGCTGGAAATCCTCGACATGTTACAGATGGGGAAACTGAGGCCCTGTGACTGTCAACAGTACAGGGGTCTCCCCAGTGCCCTGGCCCTCTTAGCATGATTGAAAATACATGGTTAATTCTGGAATGACCTGAGAAGGCAGAGGTTCTACCTAGCTGATTCACTCTACCCCAAGGACACTAGGCAGTGCTGGGTGCACAGTAGGAGCATGGGAACCATACAACGAACACTGACTGAGCTCTAGGAGGGAAGAGCTGCTCAAGTCAGACCCAGCCAGCTCTTGCTCCTTTCCCTCTACAACACCCCACACCCCCGACCCCGCATACTGAGTTACATCTGCTTGGTAGCGACATTCAAGACACAGAGGGCCTTGCGCTCTGTGACCTAGCAATCTGCCCCCAACAAGACAATGAAAAGGACTAATAAGTTTAAAGCCCACGGAAGGCGCCAGCTGAGGTGACAGCCACTTGTTTACAAGCCATTGTGGGCCCAGGACTCTCCAAGGGGAACAAGAGCCACCCGGTGGGCGTGTCCTCGGGGCCATGCCAGCTCCAGCAGCTCCCTGCTAGACCGTGGCTGCTGTCAATGCAGGGCACACGGCTGCAGCAGGCCTCCCTGTGTGCGGCCGTTTGGCCAGAGCACAGTGCCACAGGGCCGGCCGGCAGCAGGCCCAGCCTTGGCGTCTTTTGCCTCCAGGTGCAGGCTGGGTGGAGTCAGCTTCTGGCCCTGGCGCTTCATCGATGGACCAGGGCCAGCATCTCACTGGAAGTCTGTGGCCTCCGGAGACAGACCCCAAGGAGGCGTGGCAGGAGGGGGCTGGAGAACAAGACCAAAGCCACATGTACTGACCCTTGGCGCTTGACATTGGCTTTATTTTGGCCTCTGCTGGAACCTTTAATCTGCAGCGGGAGGTAGACTTCAGCTTTGACTTTGTCACTCCTTACCTGTTAAGGTAAGGACATCATGCTTGGTAAAGTAGAGGGTCAGTGAAAAAAAGGAAGATCCTCAATGAAATGGATTGATACAGTAGGGGCAACAATGGGCTCATGCATAACAATGATTATGAGGATGGCACAGGATCGGGCAGTGTTTTGTTCTGTTGTACACAGGGTCGCTACAAG
Source organism: Trichechus manatus latirostris (assembly GCF_000243295.1). Lineage (NCBI taxonomy): Eukaryota > Metazoa > Chordata > Mammalia > Sirenia > Trichechidae > Trichechus > Trichechus manatus. The sequence continues at coordinate 8,400,930 of NW_004443964.1, read as the reverse complement.
TCGGCACCAACTCAACGGCAGCTAACAATAGCGACACTTGTTGAGGACCCTGGGTGCCACAAACAGTTTGTGATCGGCTGCTAGCACAAAGGTTGGTAGTTCAAATCCACCCAGCAGCTCCGCAGAAGAAAGGCCTGGTGAACTGCTTCCGTAAAGATCACAGCCAAGAAAATCCTGTGGAGCACAGTTCTACTCTGTGACACATGGGGTCGCCACGAGTCGAGGGCCGACTCTGCAGCAGCTAACACCACCGCCACCACGTGTTGCACCGGGCAATTTTTTCAGCTTCCCAGTCTCAAGTTTCCTCATCTGCAACAGACACACTGTACCTAAAGCCCTTAGGATATCACAGGCAAATAACAGTTAGGCGAGAACCGCGCCCCTCTGTGTTATCGTGGATTTACCGTCCATACTCAGGACCACTGACGAGGGTGGGGAGACAGCTAGTGCAGAGAGAGAGGAGGACCCCATCATTTCTAATGGGCCTGGTGGGAGGGCCAGGTCCCTGTGTGAGGCCTGTCCCTTCTTCCTGTCCACTTCCCTGCCACCTCTGACACCGGTGAGTACCCCCCTCCCAGCCACTGTCTGCAGCCGATCCCCATCCACAGGCTCATGGAAGAATATTCCATCTGTTTAGTTTTACACAACATCCCTTCTTTTCAAGGGCCTCATTCCAGACTGGTTTTCGAGACACACACCTCCTGCCTGTCGCCATGGTGGGCGTGCACCACCCACCCCCTCCAAGGAAAGGCTTGCCGTCTGGTGGCAGAGGCGGCAGGAACGGCAGGCAGGGACAGCCTCGGTGCAGACAGCCACCTGGCCTGAGGTCATGGCCTCCCCAGGCCGCCCCACATCTAGTGACTGAGCCAGGTGCATGCTAAAGGCCTGGCCTTTGTGATCCAGCTTCTGCCTCTGTCCAGTCCTCTTTCCTCCTGTCCCTAAATGGGCTCACCCCCAACAAGCATCTTGCACTGGGTGGCACAAGTGTGAAGCGCTCGACTACTAGCCAAAAGGTTGGCCTTTTGAACCCACCCAGAGGCACCTCGGAAGACAGGCCTGGCCATCTGCTTCCGAAAGGTCTTGAAAGCCCTGTGGAGCAGTTCTACGATGCACCCACGGGGTCGCTGAGAGTTGGAATCCACTAGGCAGCAACTAATGACAATGACACCACATTTCAGTGTCTATTTCCAGAAAACTCAACCTCTGACAGCCACCCTCCTCCACCCACAAACAGTTCACAAAGTGCCCTCCTGGGCCTGACGCCGCCTCCGCCCCGGCCTCCGGTCTCTCTGCCCTTCTCGCTCCCCAGCTCAGCTCCCACCTCCCATCGCTTCACGTTTCCCTTCTGCCTTCCAAACCTCTTCATTTCCTGCCGCTGACCGTCTGAAGAGCTGTTTACCACCATACACATGAACCACGATACAATTCCATAAATAGGTTATTTATCCTTCCTATTATTATTCCCCATTATTTATTTCTGAAGCTCTATTATTAAATCTGTAAAGTGTTCGGTGATACAGTGGCAATGAAAGATACTATATAAAGGCAAGTTTATTATTATTTTTACTCTGTGATTAAAACAAGGAGGAAAAATGAACCATATTAAATCAAACTGGATTCCCTTCGCCTGGAGGGGCCCCTGCTTGGGGGCGAGGGACGGGCCCCCGGGGGCCCTGGGCTGGGTGAAGGCCCTCTCTGCCTTGGCTGCTCTCCGAGCTCCTGTCACCGACTGTCAGAGCAGCTGCCAGGGACACTTGGGATAGATTTGCAGGAGACTTTGTTGCTGGGTGGAGTTTGTTCTGGGCAAAGCAAAAGTGATTTTGTTCACAATCTTACTTTTTGCCATCAGTCACTATTGGTGACATGAGAAGGTAATAGAAGTGCCCGAGAATCCTGCATTTTATTTCCACTCGGCAGCATTTCTCCTGCAGTGGAAACATAAATTCGGCCGATTTTTGTGCAGATTTTGCAAAATTAGTCTCTCTCCATCCAGTTCTGTGAATATAGCCAGTGCAGTGACAGAAGGTTGGCTCTGCCATGTGACAGAAGAGGCTGTTGTGCAAGTAGCTTTATCCAGGGAGAGAGGTGGGGAAGGACCAGGAGGCCCAGTGCAGAGACACCTGCCCAGGGCACAAGTGTAACAAGTTAGGGAGCTGCGCTGGGGCACTTTCTGCGTCACCTGGCAACATTCCAGCCTCTGTGCCATGGTGCTCAGAGTGTGGCTCCTGAACCAGCGGCATCAGCATCACCTGGGAACTCGTTAGAAACGCACATTTTCATGCCGCACCCCAGACCAATAGAATCCGAAACTCTGGAGGTGGGGCCCAGCCATCAGTTTTAACAAGCCCGCCAGGTGAGTTGATGCAGCCGGAGCTGGAGAATCACTGCTTATGTCCGTTGCCTCTCCAAGCGCAACCCAGCAGCATCACCCGGGAGCTTGTTAGAAATGCAGAATCTTAAGCTCCTCTTAAGACCCAGTGAGCCCGAATCTGGATTTTCACAAGCTTCCCTGGTGATTCTTTTACACATTAAAGTTTAAGAAGCACTGCCTTAGTATTTTTGCCACTCTGTTCAGGTCTGGTGGGGCAAGAGGATGAGACAGAGTGTTTGAGGCTGGGGGAAGATGGACGGACGTTGTGGAGGATGGAGAACAAGCAAGTCAAGGATTCAGGAGTAAAGGATCGGGGGCAGCTGGAGCTGAGCATTTAGGGGATAATTAGAAAGGTGCGAACAATCGGATCTGATGCTAACTTCTCCCATGTCAGAGTTAAAGGCAAAAACCATCGCCCTGGCTGCGCCTGGGCTGTCTGGCTCTCTGGGAGCCGAGCTGACATCCTGTCATTCTTGTCAAATCTTTATGACAACCCCACCAAGAGCAAGCACAGTATAGCATATGATTTGATTATTTTGTGATGGCCTTCAGATAATTTTATATATTATGGGATGTCACAAAAAATCAAGCAATACTCATGGCTAGGTTAGGATCCATTGCTATGGAAACCGTTCGACTGAGAATCAAGAGACTGGGGTTTAGGGCCTCGCCCTCCCCCCCGCCCCCAGTCTGACCCACCTGTCACTTGAGGCGAGTGGTCCAACTTTTCTGCGCCTGTCTCCCATGTTTTACACGACTGTTCTGTCCCAAGCATGCTGATCTCATTTAATCTTCACACGCCCAGTGAGGTAGGTGGCATCAACTCATTTTATAGAAGTGAGAATTGAGGGAGGGAGAGATTGGGAAATTTACAATAGGTTACACAGCTGTCAAATCCCACTGTCACCCATAACGATACTCTGGATGGCCATTCCGTTATCCTGCCTCAGTTTGCCTGGATGTGAAATGGGGAGAGGGATATTAGTTCTTGTTTCCAAGTTTGTTGTAAAAATGAGAATTCTTCACTGTTGGTTCAGCGGTAGAATTCTCACCTTCCATGTGGGAAACCTGGGTTCGATTCCTAGCCAACGTACCTCATGTGCAGCCACCACCTGTCCGTCAGCGGAGGCTTGCCTGTTGCTAGGATTCTGAACAGGTTTCAGAGGAGCTTCCAGACTAAGAAGAACTAGGAAGAAAGGCCTGGCGATCTATGTCCAAAAATCAACCACTGAAAACCCTATGGATCACAACAGGCCAGTCGTCAACCGATCATGCAGATGGTGCAGGACCTGGCAGCATTTCGTTCCACTGTGCGTGGGGTCACTGTGGGGGCTGACTCAACGGCAGCTAACAGTATCAAAGGGCTTCCCGTCCCTGGGAAGCAAGGGCCCACTCTTAGCCTGATGCTGGCTGAGGCTAACTGCTGTGGCCCCTGGCTGGTGGCCTTTCTGACTGGTCGGTCCGTGGGTCACTCTGGTTGCCGACCACTTTGAATATCACCCCTGCCTCTACCCAGAGAGGCAAGAGCTGACTGAGTGGAAATGCAGCCATGACTAAAAGTTCACTTTGCAACTTTCTGCCTTAATGTGAGAACTATTAGCGGTGGTGACACAGGGAGGATGATAAAGTGCTGACAAATGAGGCTCTAAATTACCTCAGGGATGACACCGCTTGATTAAGCTAAGTACTCGCAGTGGCACCTCAGCTAGCAATTGCTCATTTATTTATCTTCGAAGAAGAACTGATTTTTGCACCTAAACACTTCTTCAGAAACTCCAGATGCTTTCCAGTTGAGACCAGTCTGGACACAGCTCCCCCGGCACAGCCTTCCGTTACCTCAGAAAAAGCTCCTCACTTCCATTTTCTACCGCTCACTGCCCTCTCTCTGCCAGCGACCAGGCTGAGTTCCCTGGCCTCTTCCGGTGTAACTTCCTCGCCTACTCCCTTCACCGGGGTGGATTATCCAATAGGCAAGGTAAGCATCTGTAGTGAACAATTTCACATTGTTTCACCACATCAAAGACTCTGCTTCTAGGTATGGCTGGCATCTGTCCCTCTCCCAATCCCACAGCTTCTTCCTACAGTATCAAAGCCTCTTTTCAAATTTACAATCCCTGACAAGGGCAGATGACCCAGTAAGCAAGGTAAGCACGGGCTTACTTGTGCTTATTTACTAATCTGGAGTGAACAATTTGACATGGGTCTCACCACATCTTTGTGAAATTGTTCACTACAGATAATCTGGTAAGCAAGGTAAGCACTGTGTGCTGACCTTGCCTACTGGATAATCTGCCCCTGCCCTTCACAGAAACACGCCCTCCTCAGAGTTCCAGGGAGGTCACTGCTGAGGTAGCTCAACGAGGGCACGACTCGCTCACTTGGAAGACCTTGGGTTCCCTCGAGGAGTATCCTGGGAAAGGGACTGAGTTGAGGTGGATTAAAATGGGGCCAGGAAAGGGCAGTTCAGAGCAAACTACTTCTGGAAGCCTGATCAGAGTCCACATGGGCATTTCTATTCAATTCCCCAGTTAATGAGGCTATTTCCTTACCCTTGATCCTGAACAATGAAAATACCAGCCGCCGTGACTGAGAACCGACCTTGGGCCAGTCTCTCCAAAAAGCTTTAGATGCATCACCCCACTTCATCGTGAAGGAACAACGTTTCCTCCATCCAGAGCCCGAAAGCACACTTTTGGCTTCCGCTCTGCCTCTACTGATCTCTGCTGGGGTTCCAGCATCTGGTTGCTGAAGGGCTCTTACAGACCACATGGCCTCATTTCACAGCCAGTGACTGGCTCATGGCAGAGCTGGGATTAGAACTCAGGCCATCAGACTTGCCTGTTGAGGAATTCTGTCCAACCCTACCACAGGGGGAGGCAGAGGGACGCTCTGCTGTGGCACCAGCCAACTGGTGGACTGGCCCCTGAGGAGCAGAAGCATTCGTTCATCTATCCAGTCATTTATTTGTTCATCCATCTGTGGTTTATTTGTTCATCTCATGTGTAGCCACTACCTGCTCCATCAGTGGAGGCCCTCGTCTTGCTGGGATGCTGAACAGGTTTCAGCAGAGCGCCCAAACTAAGGAGGACTAGGAAGAAAGGCCTGGAAATCTACTTCCAAAGATTAGACAATGAAAACTCCATGGATCACAATGGTCTGATCCACAGCTGAACCATGGGGATGGTGCAGGACCGGGCAACGTTTTATTCCCCTGTGCCCGGTGCAGGCCATGAGTTGGGGGGACCGATTAAACAGCCGCGAACAAAAACAACAACAACTAAGTGCCAGGCACCACAAGACACGGGGGATGCAGTCTGCAGACCAAATCAGACTTGGCCACACCCAGGAGCATTCACAGGCGAAATGACCCACCCTCTGCTCAGCCTGATCGGCTGCAAGCTAAGACTGGGTCAGGTCAGGATTGCCTGGAGGGGAAAACATAGGATGCATCCCCAATGTTTGTTGAATAAATGAATGAATGAACATATAAATGGCAACAGAGAAGCATCTAGAAGCACAAGAGCCAATAAGGTCTGAGAGGAAGCACATTTAGGGGCCTGCCTAGAAAAGAGGTCCCCTGAGGTCTGTGCCCTAAATGACCGGCACAAGGACTACACTGTCTTTGGCAGTGCCAGCCCCCTGCCCCCTTTTTGAAATGGGCTTCAATTTCCAGGCATTTGGTTTTCTTGCCACCTGAGGGCTGAGTCCCTTCCCATCGACCACCCCACTGGGAGCCTGGCACGATCCGTCATCTGCCCTGCTCTGCATCTCTTCAACGCAACTCCAGGTTCACCGAGGCGGCCATTTATTTCCTCCCTGGAAACGTCTGGGTTGTCAGAGTTAGCGGTGAGTTACGAAGCTGGCGGACCCTCAGTTTCTCTCGGGCCATATTTCAACCTGGGCTGCTCCTGAGCAGGTGTCCACACAGCTGCTGCGAGAGTTCCTAGTCCCGCTGGCCACCTGTGCTGGGAGGTACGAGGGTGCTGGGGAGGAACCCCAAAACAAGGGGTTTCTTCCTGGGTCCAGGAGTCCCTGGGTGGTGCAAACTATCAAGCGCTGGGCTATCAACCAAAAAGCTGGCAGTTCGAACTCACCCAGAGGCGCTTGGGAAGAGAGACCTGGCGATCTGCTTCTGAAAGGCCGCAGCCATGAAAACCCCATGAAGCACATTCTACTCTGCACACGTGGGGTCACCGTGAGTCAGAATCAATGATGGCAACGGGTTTGGTGTTTTTCATTTTTTCCTGAGTCCAGTGGACACGCTGAGCTTTGCTAAGTGCCCAGGAAGCAAGTGGCCTTTGACAAATCCTCTTCTCTTCGAGATCTGGAGCATCACTGGAGCACCTGCCCATCCTTCCCTGTTGCTTGGGGCAGGAAATGTCTCTCCTACCTGGGCCTCTTCATTATGAGCTGGAATCGACTCCACGACAACAGGTTTGGCAACAGGTACCTGGGCCTCTTTGGGAAAGAAGCTTCCCAGAGGACAAGTCTTTTATCCCTGGAGGCCTGCATTGAGTCTGGTCCCGTTTGCCTCCAAGTCTGCAGTCGGCAATCCAAGGCAAGGCCATTGCTGCCTCCTCCTTCCCCACCCTCTCCTTCCCCACCCTCTTTGGACCCTCTCTCTCTCATTAAGACCAACCTGCAAAAATCGCTAAGTGCCTTCCAACCCCTGCAAGAGGCAGATACATAATGACAGAGCGACTCGGTGCAGTGGTAACAAATTGTCCGTATTATAGCACTTTACATCTTCATATCCATTCTCCTCAACGGCCTTATCTGTAAACCGACTGAATTCACACTGGGATGCTAAGAAAATAGCTGTCATATAATAGATGGGGTCTCCCGGAAACGAACATTTACAAATGGCTGTAGCATTTACTTAAAATGTCATGCCAATTGCTTGCTGTTGTCTTTATGCAATGAGATTGATTTTACTGCTCCTTCGAGTCCTCAGCCTTGATGGGTAGTTTTTAATGCAGCGGGGAGAGGCTTTTTGTGTTTAATCTATAAATACAGCTTGCACCGGCACGGGCTCTTTAAGGTGCAGCCTTGGAGCAGCCCAAGCCTCTTTTTTCTGACACCCCTCTCCTCTCCACCTCCTGCCTTGAGGAGAAGTTGGGTTTGGGTAGGGTCTGAGCTGATCCTATTCATGTATTCAAATATATGCAGATATATGCATTTTGTTTAACAAGTTAATTCATTTGCCAGGCCAGGCAGTTAGGGGTTTTCACAGTGTAATACCCACACTTGATTCTCCCTTCCACACCCGATTCCCCCCTGGGGCTTTACTTGCACAGAGTTTATAGAGCTGGAGTCTAGTGTGGGACTGGGGTTGGGAAAACTTGCCTCTTGGAGAAAATGGCAGCCAGGTCTCTTCCAGATGTGACCAAGGGCTCTGGCCAGCCTTCCCAGGTGTCCTGGAAGCCATGGGAAGCCAGCCCACTTGGTGGACCTTTCTTAGGAAGTGCAGCTCTCCCCCATCCCTCCAACGTGGCCATGTTTTCCTCCCTTCCCTCCTGAGCCAAACCGGTTGCCATTGAGTCAAGTTCAGTTCATGGCCACCCTATGTGTATCAGAGTAGAACTGTGCTGCATATGGTTCTCAATGGCTGCTTTTTCAGATGTAGATCACCAGACCTTTCTTCTGAGGTGCCTTTGGGTAGACTTGAACCTCCAACATTTTGATTCCAAAAACCCGTTGCCGTCAAGTTGATTCCAACTCATAGCAACCCTATAGGAGAGAGTAGAACTGCCCCATAGGGTTTCCAAGGAGCAGCTGGTGAATTCTAACTGCTGACCTTTGGGTTAGCAGCCGAACTCTTAACTACTGTGCCAAAAAAATCCCCACCAAATTAGTTGTGGTCAAATCAGTATTCCAACTCTCAGTGACCAAATGTGTATCAGAGTAGAACTGTGCTCCATAGGGTTTTCAATGGCTGATTTTTTTGGCATAGATCACTGGGCCTTTCTTCCAAGGCACCTCTGGGTAGACTTGAACTACCAACCTTCCAGTTAGCAGCCAAGTGCTTAAACCTTTGCACCATCTAGGGACTCCTACCTCCTGAGAGGCACTAGTTAGTAACCACCCCTTGGGTGGCAGCCTGAGGTGGGAGAACCCAGCCCCCTTCACTCCCCCAGCCCCAACGCTTGCCCTGTGTCCACTGCACAGTTTTGCGTCCTCCTCCCTGATGAAGTGGAAAGGAAGGGAGAGAGGGAGGGAGGAGCCGAGGTGCTGCCAAGGCTAGATGGAGGAACCCGCTTTGATTCTCCCTCCTGTCTGCCTTGGAAGATTCTCTGCAGTGCTTAGGAGCCTTGCTATCCCTTTTCATCTCTAGAACTCCGGCTGCACCTGTGAGGGGTGGCATTGCCAGCACAGTTGTGCATGGTTTGCAGCAGATCTGGGCAAGATGCGAGTTGCCTTTGGATGCCTTATCCTTCCACCAGGAGTTAGGAACACCTGGCTGCTTATCATCATTAATGGTAATAATCTCTCTATCCTGCTCTGCCGGAACACTTGCTCATACATCACACTCTCGGATCATGACAACAACCCTGAGACATGGGCGGGAACATTGGCATTATCTGTTCATTTGTTCAACAAATGTTTATTGAGAACCTACTATGGAGCCCTGGTGGTGCAGTGGTTAAGAGCTTGGATGCTAACCAAAAGGTCAGCAGTTCGAATCCACCAGCCACTCTTTGGAAACCCTATGGGGCAGTTCTACTCTGTCCTATAGGGTTGCTATGAGTTGGAATTGACTCGACAGCAGTGGGTAACGGTTACTATGAGCCAGGGACTGTACTAGGTTAGGGCCTGGGAGCAAATCATGGGCAACACTAGACTTGGTCGTGATCTTGAAAGGGTCTATGTTCTGGTGGGGGGTGGGGACATGTCTATTGCAGCTGTGACAGGCCTGGCACCTGCTATGCATGAGCCTGTAGGTGGGATGCTTTATGGGCCTTGGAGGCAGCAAGTGGGGTGAGTCTCAGGGCAGACTTCCTGGAGGAAGTACTATTGAAGCTGAGGCCTGAGGGGTGAGTAGGAGCTGGCCAGGCTGGGATGGAAGAAGCAAGAGGTATAAAGGCAGTGTATTAGGGCAGAGGACAGTATTTTCCAAGGAACGGGATCTCAGAGAGGGTGAGATTTTCTCAAGTCACATAAGTAGAAAGGAAGTGTGCGTCTTCATTAGGGTTCTCTAGAGAAACAGAACCAGTGAGATTATATAGATATGGATTTAGATATGGATATGGCAATAGACAGATATAAAAACAAAAAAACCCAAACCCACTGCTGTCGAGTCAGTCTCAACTCATAGTGACCCTGTAGTACAGAGTAGAACTGCCCCGTAGGGTTTCCAAGGCTGTCAATCTTTTATGAGAATAGACTGCCACATCTTTCTCCCGTGGAGTGGCTGATGGGTTCAAACTGCCAACCATTCGGTTGGCAGCTGAGCGCTTTAACCACCGTGCCACCAGGGCTCCTATAGATAGATATATGTATAATAAATTTTATGTACAGATGCTGTCAAACGGTTCCGACTCATAGCAAACCTATACACACCATAACAGAACACTGCCCAGTCCGGCACCATCCTCACAATTGTTATGTTTGAGCTCATCGTTGTAGCCACTGAGTCAATCCATCTCATTGAGGGTCTTCCGCTTTTTTGCTGACCCTCGACTTTACCAAGCATGAGGTCCTTCTCCAGGGACTGATCCCTCCTGATAACATGTCCAAAGTGCATAGCATGAAGTCTCACCATCCTCACTTCTAATGAGCATTCTGGCTGTACTTCTTCCAAGACAGATTTGTTCATTCTTCTGGCAGTCCATGGTATATTCAATATTCTTCACCAACACCATAACTCAAAGGCATCAATTCTTCTTCGATCTTTCTTATTCCTCGTCTTGCTTTCACATGCATATGAGATGACTGAAAACACCATGGCTTGGATCAGGTGCACCTTAGTCCTCAAAGCAACATCTTTGCTTTTTAACACTTTAAAGAGGTCTTTTGCAGCAGATTTGCCCAAGGCAATACACATCCTTTGATTTCTTGGCTGCTGCTTCCACCGTTGATTGTGGATCCAAGTAAAATGAAATCTTTGACAACTTCAATCTTTTCTCTGTTTATCATAATGTTACTTATTAGTCCAGTTGTGAGGATTTTTGTTTTTTTTTGTGTGTGTTGAGGTGTAATCCATACTGAAGGCTGTGGTCTTTGATCTTCATCAGTAAGTCCTTCAAGTCCTCTTCACTTTCAGCAAGGAAGGTTGTGTCATCTGCATATTGCAGGTTGTTAATGAGTCTTCCACCAATCCTGATGCTGTGTTCTTCTTTATATAGTCTAGCTTCTTGGATTATTTGCTCAGCATACAGATTGAATAATATGGTGAAAGGATACAACCCTGATGCACACTTTTCCTGATTTTAAACCACACAGTTTCCCCTTATTCTGTTCAAATAACTGCCTCTTGGTCTATGCACAGGTTCCTCATGACCACAATTAAGTGTTTTGGAATTCCCACTCTTCGCAATGTTATCCATAATTTGTTATGATCCACACAGTCGAATGTCTTTGTATAGTCAATAAAACACAGGTAAGCATCTTTCTGGTTTTCTCTGCTTTCAGCCAAGATCCATTTGACATCAGTGATGATATCCCTCATTCCACATCCTCTTCTGAATCCAGCTTGAATTTCTGGCAGTTTCCTGTCGATGTACTGCTGTGACCATTTTAAAAATTATCTTTAGCATAATCTTACTTGCCTGTGATCTTAATGATATTATTCGATAATTTCCACATTCTGTTGGATCACCTTTCTTTGGAATGAGCACAAATATGGATTTCTTGCAGTCGGTTGGCCAGGTAACTGTCTTCCAAATTTCTTGGCATAGGCAAGTGACTGTGTCCGTCTTGCATCTGTTTGTTGAAATATCTCAATTGGTATTCCGTTAATTCCTGGAGTCTTGTTTTTTGCCAATGCCTTCAGTGCAGCTTGGGCTTCTTCCATCAATACCATCGCTTCTTGATCATATGCTACCTCCTGAAAGGACTGAACGTTGATCAAAATCATGTTGGTACAGCTACTCTGTGTATTCCTTCCATCTTCTTTTGATGCTTCCTGCATCATCCAATATTCTTCCCATAGAATCCTTCAATATTGCAACTCGAGGCTTGAATTTTTTCTTCAGTTCTTTCAGCTTGAAAAATGCCAAGCGTGTTCTTCACTTCGGTTTTCCAACTCCAGGTCTTTGCACATGTCATTATAATTCTTTTCTTTGTCTTCTCGAGCCACCCTTTGAAATATTCTGTTCAGCTTTTTTACTTCATCTTTTCTTCCATTCACTTTAGCTACTCTATGTTCAAGAGCAAGTTTCAGAATCTCTTCTGACATCCATTTTAGTGTTTTCTTTCTTTCCTGTCTTTTTAATGAGCTTTGCTTTCTTCATTTTTGATGTCCTTGATGTAAACTCACAACTTGTCTGGTCAGTGCATCAAATCTAGTCCTGAGATGGTAAATGAATAGCTTCTTTTATGAGGATCAGCACAAAGCTGGTTCCTATGAGGCAGAGGTTAGAGATGTCCCAAATGTCCAACTTTTCCAAGCTGCTTGTACCACTCCATCATCTCTAACATCAACTACTCCCTCTCCTCTCAGTACTCTCCCTCCCGTCTTTGGGTTTCCTAATTCACTGCAGTGTTTCACAGAACTCAGGAACCTTATATAGGAAATGACTCACGCAGCTGTGGAGGCCGGCAAGTCCCAAATTCCTGGGTCAGGCGTAGGCTTCTCCTGACTCATGTGGCTGTGGGAGCTGACAAACCCAATCCGGCAGTTCAGACCACAGGCTGCTGGCTCACAAGGCTGCAGAAGCTGGTGAATCAGGTCACATGATAGGCCGCTGGCCTAAGGGGCTGTGGAGGCCAGTGAATCCCAGAATCGGCAGGTCAGACAGCAGGCCTCTGGGGAGGTCAACTGATCACAAATTGGACTTGGGATCCAGATGCAGAGAGAGACAGAGCCTCACCAGGACACATGCGTATATGTTAGAAACGGCCACACCCCAGGGAAGGGTGTAACTTTAGCAAGGGTGTGGCTTTAGTCACACCCTCCTACAAGGCTGGAACCCAAGACACACCTTATACCAATCCTGCCTAATCAACATGCAGAGGTCAGGATCCACAACACATAAAATGGAGGACAACCACACAATACTGGGAATCATGGCCCAGCCAAGTTGACACACAACCCCAACCTTCACAGTTTCCACATACCTTATTTCCATAGTCCCATTGAATCGTTGTGTGTGAGTCACAAAGACTATGGCTAGAAGGGCTACATTAAGTAATTCATTGCACCGCAGATGGTCTCTAAATTCAGGTGGGATATACTCAAGGTCATACTTTGGCTCATGTGGACTTGTTCTAATTTTCTTCAGCTTCAACTTGAACTTGCATATGAGCAACTGATGATCTGTTGTTCTGCAGTCAGCCCCTGACCTTGTTCTGACTGGTGATATTGAGCTTCTCCACCTTCTCTTTCCACAGATGTGGTTGATTTGGTTCCTGTGTATTCCGTCTGGCCAGGTCCACGAGTAGAGTCACCGTTTATGTCGTTGAAAAAAAAATATTTGCGATGAAGAAGTCATTGGTCTTGCAAAATTCTATCATGCCATCTCCAGCATCATCTCTATCACCAAGGCCATATTTTCCAACTACTGATCCTTCTTCTTGGTTTACAACTATCGCGTTTCAATCACCAGTAATTATCAATGCATCTTGGTTGCATGTTTGATCAATTTCAGTTGGTAAAAATCTTCAGTTTTTTCATCTTTGGCATTAGTGATTTGTGAATAATAATCAAATTAACTGGTCTTCCCTTTAGGCATATAGATATTAACCCATCACTGACAGAGTTGTACTTCAGGATAGATCTTGAAATGTTCTTTTTGACAATGAACGTGATACCATTCCTCTTCAATTTTTCGTTCCCAGTATAGTAGACCACATGATTATCTGATTCAAAATGGCCAAAATGAGTCCATTTCAGCTCACTAATGCCTGGGATATCAATCTTTATGTGTTCCATTTCATTTTTGAGAACTTCTAATTTTCTTAGATTCATACATCATACATTCCACAATCTGATTATTAATGGATATTTGCAGCTGTTCCTTCTTATTTTGAGTTGTGTCACATCAGCAAATGAAGGTCCCAAAAGCTTTACTCCATCCATGTCATTCAACTCTACTTTGAGGAGGCAGATCTTCCCCAGTTGTCTTTTGAGTGCCTTCCGACGTTAGGGGCTCCTTTTCCAGTGCTATATCAAACGATGTTCCACTGCTATTCTTAAGGTTTTCACTGGCCAGTTTTTTTTTTTTTTTTAGAAGTAAACCACCAGGCCCTTCTTCCTAGTCTTAGTCTGGAAGCTCCACTGAAACCTGTCCACCAGTATTGAAATACCAGTGGCATAGCTTCCAGCATCACAGCAACATACAACAACCAAGGTATGACAAACTGATAGACAAGTGGTGGATAGATATAGACATAGACATCGATACGAGTATGGGTATGGGAATGGATATAGATGTAGACATAGACATATCATAGGTATAGGTATGGATATGGATATAGATATAGATACAGATATAGACACACACAGATTGATTTACTTCAGAGAATTGACTCATGTGATTGTGGAGGCTGGCAAGTCCAAAATCCATGGGTCAGGTGGCAGGCTGGAGACTCCTGCCAGCTTGGATCCCACATCTGTATGTCAGGCAGTGGAAAGAGTGCAGAGTGGAAAGAGATAGTTCTGCCAAAATATCTGTTTGTAGTCCAGAGGCAGAACACACCCTAAGGAAACTCCCTTTTCAACTGATTGATTACATTACAGTAGATTACATTAGAGATGGTCATTACATTATATTATGGAACAGCAACTATGCTAATGTTTGGCCAAACCACTGGGAACCATAGCCTAGCCAAACTGACACATAAAAATTCACCACCACAATGTGAGAACAGTTTCTTTAACCAATCTGCCTTTGGGGTTACCACATGGGAAATTTTACAGGTGGGGAAACCGAGGCAATGGTCAACCCAAGTCTCTTGGCTTGGGGATCACCCTCACTCTTAGTAGGATGCATGTCATTGAGCCAGCCCCTTCCATGGGCAATGATGGCCCCTCAGACAATAGATGCTAGACAGCTGTGGTTACCAGTGTTGGTCTGAAAAATGATTAGACAGAATCTAGATAATGATTAAGATTAATCATCTGCAAATGACTCTCAGCAGGACAAGAAAATAATAAGAAAACCAATGTGTTCAGAGCTATTAATTATTAGATGCAGGACCTAGCACGTCATTAACGTTCAATAAATGGATGAAGGCAGGAATGTCCCTATCTCCATGGAGCCATGGGCCTCTCCCTTGTTCTTTGTACCATGTACTGAAACCCTCATGATCAGATTCAGAGACTACGTGCAAAGCAGTCGATAAATCAACTCGTAAAAGCCAAGAGCCGAATGAGACCTAAGAGTTCACTTTGTTCAACCTGCTCATTATGCAGATAGAGAAACTGAGGTCTGGAGACAGGCCGTGATGTGTCCAATGTCACACAGAGAATTGGTGCTGGAGTAAGAACTAGAAGAAAGAGCTGGAGATTCTTTTGCACTGTCCAAGCCTTGAAAATGTAAGTGCTCTCTTCTAAGAAAAGCAGCTACAGGCACTTTCTTGAAAAATCCACTCCCACACCTTGCACCAGGGGACTCAGTTACCTTGGCAACCGTTGACTGGCAGGGGAGACTGCAATCTAGCCAAAGGTAATTATGGGCAAGTCAGACACGAGGGAGGCCAGCCAGGGTGCTCCATACTGGATGCTGATTGTATCAGTTATCTGTTACTGCGTAACATATTGCCCCAAAACTTAGTGGATTGAAACAATAATCATTTTATTATCTCTCCTGGTTTCTGTGGGCCAGGAATTTGGACAGGCCACACTGCGAACTTATGCCTGCTCTATGATATCTAGGGCCTTGGTTGGAAGGACTAGAAGACTGTGGGTAACTCAACAGTTTGAAGCTGGAATCATCTGGAGATGTCTTCACTCACACATCTGGTGGTTGAGGGTGGTTGTCACCTGAGACGTCAGCTGAGCTTTCAGCTAGAACATCTACATACAGTCTCTCAGCATGGGCTACTCTGGCTTCCTTACAGCATGGCGGCTGGGTTCCAAGAGCAAGCGTCTCTTGGAAGTCATTTAGCGTCACCTCCACCACATTCTGTTGGTCAAGGCAGTCACAGAGGTCCTCCCAGGTTCAAGGGGGGGGGGCGGGATGTCAAGGTCACATTGTAAGAAGAGCCTGTGGGATGAGAAATATTATTGGGGCCATCTTTGGAAAATACAATCTGTGCCTAAGCGGCGCCTAAACTGTCTAATCAAATTCATTTGTTTAAAAAAAAATAAGGTGGTGCAAATGGTCTGCGTTCAACTGCTAACCTAAAGGGTGGAGATTCAAAGCCACCCCAGCGGTACCACAGAAGAAAATGCCTAGCGATCTGCTTCCATTAAGATTACAGCCAAGTGGACTGGACAGCCCCATGAAACAAAATGGGACTAATGAGGCACAGCCGTCCAGGGACAAGGACTAGAAGGCAGAAGCAGACAGGAAAGCTGGTGATAGGGAATCCAAGGTTGAGTAAGGACAGTGATGTCGTGTAGTGGGGTTGTTAACCATTGTCACAGGGCAAGATGTATACTAACTGTTTAATGAGAAACTATTTTGTTATGTATATTTTCACCAAAAAAAAAAAAAAAAGGTCGAGAAGGGAGAGGGTTGACATGTCATGGGGTTGTTAACCAATGTCATAAAACAATATGTGTACTACTGTTTAATGAGAAACTATTTGTTCTGTAAACCTTCACCCGAAGTACAATAAAAAATAAAATAAAAGATTACAGCCAAGAAAATCCTATGGAGCACAGTTCTACTCTATAACCCATGAGGCCAGGAGTAGGAATCAACTCAACAGCAACTAACAACAATACATGTGCTGAGCACCTGTTATGTGCCAGGCCCCATGCTAGGGGCTCTCCTGCCTCCTGTCTTGGGGAGTTTGAAGAAAAGCGCGCAGCCGCTGCAGAGGCACTCAAGGGAGACGCAGACAGAAGCGAGCTGACCATGCCTGGCCACTGGTTTTTCCCTAGAAGCAGGAGCCTCTCTGTACAGACACGTGTGTCCATCTTTACCCTCAACCCCAGCAAGGGCAGAGTGAAGGTCACCCGGCATTGCCACAACCACCTGGGCTCTGGCTGAGCCTGTGCTTCCCACCTGGCATGTGTAGCTCCTGAGTTTGCAGGAGGAAGAGGAATTCTAGGTACACAGCCTCCCATGGAGCAGGGTCACGGGCTCCCCACTCACCCCTCCTGCACAGTCCAAACACCACTACTCATCTTCCCCCCTCACCTCCCAAACAAGGCATCCCTGCTGCTCCTGCTCTGCACACAGAAGCTGTACTAAGACTCTCCTGCCCCTGCCCTCCTCAGCCCTTTCCACAACTGGCTGAAGGCTCAAAGGAGCACCTGGCTTTGCTTCTCCTCTCCTACTCTAAGATGTCTGATTGGAAATAGTCTTTATTTAATGCATCCCTGTTAACTCTGGAAGGGCTCTCAGGGGCCATCTGATGCTTGAATACACCCTGTGACGGGTAGCTCACTCCCACACATTTCATTTGCCAACAGCTGTAACCCTCAGGAAGTTCTGCAATCTCCTTCCAAACAACATAAACTCATCTCTCGATCCTACTGTGACAAGAGTACCTCCCTCACCTCACCAGAATAATTGCGGCTGCAGGGATCTCCCTCCACAGGGCTGGCACTTGTGTTTATGTACAAATGGGGACCTTTTACAGAGTTAATTGTGGTGGCAGATGACAGTGGCAACTTCCCAGAGAGAGATGGGGATGGCCTTGATGAAACTAATGTGTGAACCCCTGAAGAGGGAACGGGGCCTGACAGCAAAGGGGTGGAGCCCAGCTGATGGACTGGAAAAGGGGGAGGTTGTCAAGACCCAGGAGGAGCCTTTCAGACAACGGTGGCTTCAGACCAGAAAAGGAGGTCATGGGGAAGCCTGATAATGTGTTTCAGGGCAGACTGGATGAGAGGAAAGGCTAGGAGAAAGGGTAGGAGGAAGTAAATGCAAACTGATCAGCATTCCTGGGGTGGACAAGGCCAGAGGGCTCCAGGGTGGTTAATGAGGAAGACACTGCTGGGGCCGCTGGTTCAAGCAGAAGCTTGAGGTTCATGGACCTGGGGTCAAAACAGAGAGGGATCTGCTTCTCCAGAAACCTTGGGGGTAATGGATAAGAGTCAGAGTTGGACCAGAGAGTAGAAAGTAAGGGTGATGTCGCAACACAAACCATAACACTCTTTCACCCACTCATCCATTCATTCCTTCATTCGCTCACTCATTCATTCATTCAACAATCACATTGCCGTCAAGTGGATTCCAACTCGTGAAGACCCCATGTGTTACAAAGTAGAACTGCTCCATAGGGTTTTCTTGGCTACAGTCTTTATGGAAGAAGATTGCCAGGCCTTTCCTGCACAGTGCCATTGGGTGGGTTTGAACTGACAACCATTAGGTTAACAGCCAATCACAAACCATTTTCGCTGCCTAAGGACCGTCCATTCTCCAGTAGGACTCTGTAAACATTGGAAATATTTCTGTTTATCTTGATTACAGCCTTCTCAGCCCTGACCTACTTCCTGCGTGCATTGTGGGCACATTATAACCTCCTTCTCTTGGGCATCAAGGTCAGAATGCCGTAAAGGCCAAGGGCATCTTCGGTGCAGCCACCAAGTCACAAGTGCAAGGAGCCAGGGAGAGACTCCTTTTCCCTGTGCATAAGGGCAGGGGCCGGGGGGTGCTGAAAACATGCCTTTGATATATCTGATCAATGTGAGAAAATTGTTCTCTTATTTTTAAATTGCTCTTGGCTGTGAGGACACCTGCACCCCACCTGTCCCTTCACAGTCGGTCTGCTTTTGGCTCCAAGCCAAAGGAAGGCAGATTTATTGCCAGCACCCATACCCAGGCCGGGGCCGCCACCTCTGACCTCACAAGAACAAGGGAGAAGCAGCCTGCCCACCTCTCCCTCCCATCCTGGCCCTGGCAGGGACTGTGGCTGCTGAGAAGCCCCCCGAGAGAAAGATGACTGCCATGGGACCAGGACCCAGCAGTGCAGAAGGAGGCCCCACTGCTCAGAGAGAACAAGAAGCTGGTCACGGGCAACCCTGGCAAGCTTGGCGGTGACTGGGGGCCCTTCCTCTCCTCACTGCCTGTCTTAGTCATCTAGTGCTGCCGTAACAGAAATACCACAAGCAGACGGCTTTAACAAACAGAAATTTATTCTCTCACAGTCTAGGAGGCTAGAAGTCCGAATTCATGGTGCCAGCTCCATGGGAAGGCTTTGTCGCTCTGTCAGTGCTGAGGGAAGGTCCTTGTGATCAATCTTTCATTGGGTCTAGGAACTTCTCAGCACAGGGACCCTGAGTCCAAAGGACGAGCTCTTCTCCTAGCGCTTCTTTCTTGGTGGTAAGAGGTCTCTCTCCCTCTGCTCGCTTCTCCCTCCTTTTTTTTGTTCCACACAAACAATACAGCCATCCCTGGGGTGGGAGCTGCCCCAGCCCAGCAGGGCTCCCCAGACTCAGCACCACAGACAGTCCCCAAGTGCACCTTTCTCATCAGCCAGGGATGCAGAAGCTGGGTGCTGCCTGTGTCTTTACATGGTTTCAAAGACACTGGATGACTCCGAGCCAGCCTGGTGGGTACTGGGGTCAGCTCCTCCAGCCTCCCTCTAGGTGGCCAGAAGGGCCCACCAGAGCCTCCTATGTGGACATTAACACCTTCCTTCCCACGCGTTCCTTCCCAGGGCCGCATTCTCCGAGTTTCAGCTTGCGGCTGTGACCTGGGGTGGCGAGGGCTGGTGGCTCCCACAGAACTCCAGAAACTCCAGTCTTCTTATCTGAAGCTCCCCCGCACCCTGCTCTAATCTCCACTGGAGACTTCAATTCCAGGAGAGCCTGGACCAAAAAAAGTGAGGGAGGGAGACGGAAGCATGGCAGGAAAACCACCAGGGTGAAAACCTTCCTAATCATCATAAGATGGAAACTTGAAAAGGGTTAAAAAGGAACGAGTCCAAGTGCCCCAGTGAGGCAGTGGCAGCCCGGTGGTAGAATTCTCGCCTTCCACGTGGGAGACCCTGGTTCGATTCCCAGCCAACGCACCTCATGCACAGCCACCACCCATTTCTCAGTGGAGGCTTGTGTGTTGCTATGATGCTGAACAGTTTTCAGCAGAGCGTCCAGGCTAAGATGGACTAGGAACAAAGGCCTGATAACCTACGGCTGAAAATCAGCCCGGGAAAACCCCATGGATCTCAGTGGTTTGATCTGCAGCAGTCATGGGGATGACACCAGACCGGGCAGTGTTTCATTGCATTGCGTGTGGGGTCGCTGTGAGTCGGGAGCTGATTGGATGCAAGCGGTATGCTCTGTGAACCGTTTCACGGATTTGGATGCAGGATTTGGCAAAACTCAGATTGGCTCTGACATCTTGAGACCAAGGAGAAGAGTGGAAGGAGGGGTGACGGCCCCTGGGCAGGACCAAAGGGGCAGGAAGACATCACCTCCAGGCTGAGCGTGAAGAAGCGTCCGGGCCCTGGGACACGACTGGGGGTGGGTGACTGCGGTGACTAGGGGAGGTCCTAGAACACCCTTTCGTGAAGAGTCATAGGTTGCAAGGACCTCACTCCAGTCTCTTTCCTTTGAACTAGCGGGAGGCGGATCGTAGGACTCTGAGTCTCAAGCCACCCCATGGAGCCCACCTTGCCTGACCTCCATACAGGACTCAGGAGTCCAAGCCAGCAGCCCGTCCCCCTGCAGCCTGATCAGGAAGGAAGGCAAGCTCTGGGCATCAGGGAGGAGGATGATCCACGTGCTGGCACGGCAGATGGGGACAGAGAGAGCTTGAGAGCCTCTGAAGATGATATTACTCAGCAGCCGTATACTTTTCACCTGGAACTTATTGGAAAACCTTGCTAAGGGAATCAGCTGCCTCCAGGCTCCGACTCTCAGCTCCCATCCAATTGATGTGAAGGCCCTTTAAAGTATTACTTCTCAACACCATAAGCATTGTATGTTCCTGCCGGGATAAGCCCTCCACAAATTAATACCTGGGGCAGATCCTGAAACACAATTCTTCCTGACCACAATAATTCCAGCCAGCCCCTCTATCTGTGCTGACAGATGCAATAAATCTTCCATCATTGCAATTCACACATTGTTTTCTTCCTGCAGTACCCGAAATGGTCCAGACAATAAACTCTACCTCCTTTTATGATTATCAATGGGCTTACAGGATGTCCGAGCTGCCTGAACTACCAGTGACAAGCCAATGTCCCCTGGGCCTTCCTCAGGGAGCCCTCCTACAGGGCACGAGCAGCTATCTTTATCCCCTAGGCCCGCAAGCCCCATCTTGAGACCAGAGTCAGGGACTGGTGTCAGGGAGAGACGAAGGTGAGAGGCTCCTTATCTCTGAGCAGCTGAGGATGGTGGGGCAGGAGGAGGGAGGGGCACTCAGCCCCTGGGAATGAAGGGAGAAAACCCAAAAACCAAACCTGTTGCCATCTAGTCAATCCCGACTCATAGCAATCCTATAGGACAGAGTAGAACTGCCCCATAGGGTTTCCAAGGCTGTAATCTTTACAGAAGCAGACTGCCACATCTTTCTGCAGCACAGTGGCTGGTGGATTCGAACCGCTGACCTTTTGGTTAGCAGCCGAGCACTTAACCACTGCACCACCAAGGCTCCTTAAATGAAGGGAGAGGCTCGGGCATTTCACCTGGGACACTGATACAACCTGCCTGCTCCAGCCATGGCCAAGGTGACACAGGTAGAGAGAGGGACTCAGCTGAGGTCCTCAGCATGGGGACCCTGCACTGGAGCCACATTCTACTTGCCAATGAGCCCTGCACAGAAAGCCCCATCTGGGTCCCAGCCCCCTGGGCCTCTGTTTCTTCATCTGTAAAATGGGATTCCTTACCTGGTCCTGCCATTCCAGAGAGCTGCTGGAGGCCAACGAAGCATGCTGCAAAATGGCAGAAAACCATAGAGATGCCGGGCACTGAGCCTGTGGTTGCTGTTCACTGCCATGGAGTCAATTTCGACTCACACTGATCCTGTGCGACAGAGCGGAACTGCCCCATAGGGTTTTCTAGGCTGTAAACTTTACGGGAGCAGATCACAAGGTCTTTCTCCTGAGGAGCCGCTGGGTGGGTTCGAACCGCTGATCTTTATGTTAGCAGCCACTCACTTAACCATGGCGCCACCAGAGCTCCTTGAGGCTGCACTCAGGTCCCCAAAACTCCCCTGGGGCAGTTTGGACAAAAAGCATCTGGATGTCAGCATGCGGACTCTGCAGGATTTGGTGCGTGGGGGGGGTGACTCTGCGTGAAGTCCTTCCAACAGGGCCCACCTCCTGTGACCTGCAGGTCCCCCGAGCCGCACTCCCTCCAGGTGACACCCTCGACTGTCCCATGGCTAGAACTGCCCAGAGGCCAGACACGGCTTCTCTCTCAACTGCTCCTCCAAGGCTGGGGAGACCACATTCCAGCTGTCCGTCGGCGTAAACGCAGCTGAGCCCTCCTCACCTTCGCCCCCTGTTCTTGAAGATGTTGCCCCTCCCCCCCACCTCCCCACACCTTCCACACCTTCTAGTCAACACTGGAAGGATGACTCCACTCCGGACTGCTCCTCCAGGGCCTTTTTACCCACGGAGGAGAGTCTCAGCTGTCACCCTATAGAAGCCCATTCCCAAACTGCACAGTTTAAATTATACATTAGTTTTTAAAGCAGCATTTGAAACTGGCAAGGAGACAGATTTTATTGGAGGTGAACGCCCACTGAAGGCTGCTAAATTTCATCTTGGGTTCGTGTGAAGGGTAATAACTCTCACCTCCCTCCTTTATCAAGAGTCATGGCGCTTGTCTTGGTCTGCCCGTGGCGAGCCGGATAACAAGCACGCCGTGCCCCAGGTCACGGAGCTCACCAGGTTTCCTCCTTCCCATAGGCCTTGAGCCCGCCCACCTGCTCCCTCTCTGCCATGGCAACTGCCAGTAGGACCAAGGAGGACCCCAGAGTGACCCCCAACTCTGCAGTGCCCATGTGCAGACAGGTAACTCGGTCATTGTCCCCAGGGACATGGAGACTTTTGCTCCACATGGCTGGGCCTCCTATTTAATTACTGGACAGAGACACTCTCGTCGCCTGCCCTGTCAATAAATGGTTTCGAAAGTCTCAGCAGCAGGCTGTCCCAGAGGGTCAGGCAGTTCCCCCAACGCTCGTCTTCTGAAGAGAGGAGGCCAGGCTGCTTTACAGGATAACTTGGGGAAAACCTACCTAGTGAACACATATCCTTCCCAATCCCCTCCCACACTGCCTCCCTGGCATGTGACTTTGACGTACTAACCCCCCTCCAAATCTTGCCTGTCCTTGGTGACTTCCATGTCCTTCCCCATATTTGGACACAGGGCTGACCCTCCCTGAGTCCCACCTCCCTTGTCCCTCTGCTATGGCCCTCCCCCTGCCTCTCCCAGCCACAAGGTCCCAGACACTCTGGGGAAAATCACTTTGTCACCAGCCAGAACCGATCATCAGAGTCCCGCTGCCCCTTCAGGCACAGACGCCCTGGCTGGGATTGGTGACTTTGCTCCTGACCTTGACACTCAGGAGGAGCTAGTCTTGCCGTTATGCCTTCACAACAGGGCTCCCTGCATTGTTTACCCACGAAGAGGCTTCCGAGAGCCTTCTCTGTCCTAGATAAGTTGTTAAAAGCCGAGATCAATTTGCTTCTGAAAATAAGGCAGATCAATATGGATAGCGCTGTCTGTGGAGGAGCGCGTGTCCACCCGTGTGTGCTCAGGGATGCGTGTGCCCCCACCTGCCCCAGCCTCCCCGACTTATTTGTATCCACTCTCCATTCCCTGACTCATCCCAAAGCAAGCCGCTGTCCAGTGCGCCATTCAGGAAGGGAGAAGACTGGGGACCTAAATTAAACGGAAATTGCGTGCGTTCCCAGTGGCTCAAAGGGACATTGCATGTGTGGTTTCTGGCAGGAGGGTCCCCTGCTCTCTTGGTCCCCAGCGCCACGCCCCCTCTGCCTCCCAGGGTCTTCAGCCGAATTCTGACTGGTCTATCGAGCCCCCTGCCAAATCTGCTTTCACTAATCTTCAGGAGTGTCGGGGTGACAGTTAACAGGAATAGCCACCCAGGAGCCCAGAGATCTTGGTGACTGGGAGTGTGGCCCTGGCGACCACCTACACTTCTTAAATTGCGATTCTGCCCTAAACAGGATGTGTTGACCTTGGATGTGGGTGATCATCCCCGCCAAGGGCAATGTTCTCATGTGTTCATCAGGGCTGGTGAGATCCTGCGTGGTTACTGCCGGACCCAGAGACAGCAGCCAGTTACTGATAATCACACCAACAAATCAACACACTTGATATGTGCCAGCACCAGTCTAAGTGCTTGATCTGTATTAACTCACTTTATCCTCCCAACAGTCCCATGATTGTGTTGTTGTTATTGGGTGCCATCAAGTCAGTTCCAACTCATAGTGACTCCATGTGACACAGTAGAACTGCCCCATAGGGTTTTCTAGGCTGTAGTCTTTATGGAAACAGATAGCCAGATCTTTTCTCCCATGGAGCCACTGGGTGTGTTCGAACCGCCAACCTTTCAGTTAGCAGTCAAGCACTTAACCGTTGCGTCACTAAGGCTCCTTGTTTCATAATTAGCTACCATTATTCTCTCCCCATTTTAGTAATGAGGAAACTGAGGCCCTGAGAGGTTGAGTCGCTTGCTCAAGTTTGCACAGCTAGAAAGTGCAGAGCCAGGATTTGAACCCAGGCAGTCTGGGCCAAGTACACACAGGCTGTTGTTATTACTTCCCTGCTATGGTTATTTTTCGTACTGGGTCAAACTGGGGACAGGGATGCAAGGTCCAGCCTTGCCCTCAAGAATCTTCCCCTTCCTCAGGTGGTCCCAAGGTGAGGAGGAAGAGTTGGGCCCACCCCGGGTTCTTGTGCTGGCAGAAGCTTCAGCCCTGAGAATGATTTAACTGCGTCAAGCCTGTTGTTTCCTGCTACGTTCAGCAGCTTCGCTTGAAAAATGATGATCGAATAAGATTTAAAAGCCTGGAGAATGGGCTATTATTCTTATCAGCGCTAATAAAGGTGAAAGCGTTTTATTTCCCAGTGTGAGAGCTGCTCAGAAGACAAGGAGCGCCTCACTCCCCCCTCCCCAAGAGCCCCCCTCTTCCCTGCCTCCAGCATCTTCTGAGATCTCTCAGGGCCTGTGTGCCTGAGAGCCCCATCCCACCATGAACCCCAGGTCTCAGAGGAAAAAGTTGCTAAAAGACAGAGGGACAGAGGTGGTGACACGCAGGTATGTGGACTCCCATTGGTGATCCATCTGACAGTTGGTCATCCAGTACTGGCTCTATCCTGGACATCAGGGATACCACCTAGTGAGCAAAACTGGGTCAGTCCCTGCCCTCACCCAGTTTTCATCTTAGTGGGGAGGAGGAGAACAGCCTATAAGCAATAAACCAATAAATGTGTAATACAATGTAAGGGAATGATCTGTGCTTCTAAAGCTTTAAAGCACAGTTGTGGGGATAAAGATTGTAGGCAGGGAAATGTCAGGTGTGTGACAGGAAGCAGATGGGTCTTCAACTGGTGTAATTGGGAGATTTAACAAAGGGAGCCACCACCCATCTGTCAGCTTGTCATACTGTGGTGGTTTGCATGTGGCTGTGATGCTGGAAGCTATGCCACCGGTACTTCAAATACCAGCAGGGTCACCCGTGGTGGACAGATCTCAGCAGAGCTTCCAGACTAAGACTGACCAGGAAGAAAGGCCTGGTGATCTACTTCTGAAAATCAGTCAGTGAAAGCCCTACTCATCACATATGTCTGATACAGTGCTAGAAGATGAGCCCCCTAGGTTGGAAGACACTCAAAATACATAACAACCACAACAACAGACTCAAGCATACCAGCGATTGTGAAGATGGTGCAGAACTGGGCAATGTTTCCCTCTGTTGTACATGGGATCGCCATGAGTCAGAGCCAACTCAGTGGCAACTAACAAGAATAATAAAAGGACAAAGATGTGGGCAAGGTCAAGAGGAACCAATCAAAGACCTAAATATAAAACCTAAAATGATAAAGATCATGGAAAAAAAATAGGGACAACGCCAGGGACCCTGATACGTGGCAAAAATGGAATACAAACCATAATTAACAATGCACAAACAGCAGAAGATGAACTAGATAACTGGGAGCTTCTAAAATGGGTCAGAGTCAACTTGAGCACAATGAGTTTGGTTTGGTTTATGCTCATCAAAAGACCACCAAAAGAGCAGAAGGAGAACCTACACACTGAGAAAAAATCTTTTGACTATGACATATCTGACAAAGATCTAATCTCTTAAATCTATAAAACACTTCAAAACTTCAACAACAAAAAGACAAATAACCCAACTAAAAAATGAACAAAGGATATGAGCAGACACTTTACCAAAGAAGACATTCAGGGGGTTAACAGACACATGAGGAAATGCTCACGATCATTAACCATTAGAGAAAGGCAAATCAAAACAGCAATGAGATACCATCTCATCCCGACGTTACTGGCACTAATTAAAAAAACACAAAATAATAAATGTTGGAGAGGTCTCGGGAAGATTGGAACTCTTATGCACTGCTGGTAGAAATTTAAAATAGTACAATCGCTATGGAAAACAATATGTTGTTAGGTGCCGTCAAGTTGGTTCTGACTCATAGCTACCCTATGTACAACAGAATGAAACACCGCCATCCCCACAATCATTGCGATGCTTGAGTCCACTGTTGCAGCCCATTGTGTCGATCCATCTTGTCGAGGGTCTTCCTCTTTTTCACTGACCCTCTGCTTTACCAAGCATGATGTCCTTCTCCAGGGACTGATCCCTCCTGATAACATGTCCAAAGTATGTGAGACATAGTTTCGCCATCCTTGTTTCTAAGGAGCATTCTGGCTGTATTTCTCTCAAGACAGATTTATTCGTTCTTTCGGCAGTCCATGGTATATTCAGTATGGTGTCTCTTTAAAAGCTAGAAATAGAAATACCATATGATCCAGCAATCCCACTCCTAGGAATATATCCTAGAGAAATATGAGCCGTCACATGAAAGACATATGTACACCCATGTTCATTGCAGCATTATTCACAATAGCAAAGAGATGGAAACAACCTAAGTGCCCTTCAAAAGATGAATGGATAAACAAACTATGTTACATACATACAATGGAGTACTATGCAATGATAAAGAACAACGATGAATCCGTGAAACATCTCACAGCATGGATGAATCTGGAAGACATTATGCTAAGTGAAATAAGTCAATCACAAAAGGACAAATACTATCTGAGACCACTATTATAAAAACCCAAGAAAAGGTTTATACACAGAGAAAACCATCTTTGATGGTTACAAGGGAGGGAAGGGATAAGGAGGGGAAATTATTAACTAGATAGTAGACAAGTGTTAACTTTGGTGAAGAGAAAGACAACTCACAATATAGGGAAAGTCAGCACAACTTAACCAAGCCAGTCATATACTCTTCCTAGACACATCCAAACACCTTGAGGGACCAAG
Organism: Trichechus manatus latirostris; assembly: GCF_000243295.1. NCBI lineage: Eukaryota > Metazoa > Chordata > Mammalia > Sirenia > Trichechidae > Trichechus > Trichechus manatus. The sequence goes on along the minus strand of NW_004443964.1, from coordinate 8,373,791 downwards.
TTACTGGGGCTGAGGGCTGGGGCCATGGTCTTAGGGGACATCTAGGTCAATTGGCATAACACAGTTCATAATGAAAATGTTCTACATCCTGCTTTGGTGAGTAGCGTTTGAGGTCTTAAAAGCTTGCAAGTGGCCATCCAAAATACACCCATTGGTCCCATCACTTTCGGAGAAACAGAGAATCCAGAAAACTGAAGACACAAGGAAAATATTAGTCCAAAGGACTAATGGATTACATGAACCACAGCCTGTACTACACTGAGCCCAGAAGAACTAGATGGTGCCCTGCTACCACCACTGACCACTCTGACAGGGATCAAAACAGAGCTGGAGAGAAATGTAGAACAAAATGCAAATTCACAAAAAAGACCAGACTTATTAGTCTGACAGAGACTGGAGGAATCCCCAAGATTATAGCCCTTGGACACCCTGTTAACTCAGAACTGAAACCACTCCTGAAGTCCACCTTTCAGCCATAGTGTAGACAGGCCTATAAAACAAAGAATAGCACAGGTGAGGAATGTGCTTCTTAGTTCAATCAAGTATATGAGACCAAATGGGCAACACCTGCCCAAAAGCAAAGACGAGAAGGCAGGAAAGGACAGGAAAACTGGACGCATGGACAGAGGTAACCTGGAGTGGAAAGGGGAAGAGTGCTGACACATTGCAGGGATTGCAACCAATGTCACAAAACAATTTGTGTATAAATTTTTGAATGAGAAACTAATTTGCACTGTAAACTTTCACCTAAAGCACAATGAAATTTAAAAAAGAGAGAGAAGCCAAGCAGGGATGGTCCACCACCCAGGACCTAGCAAGAGTGGGAAGCTGGTACTACCTGTAGACCTGAGGGAACAAGGAAAGAGATCAGCCTCCAAAACCTGGAAGGAGATGTAGCTTAAAAGGAATATGACCCGCTAACCTGTGATCCACCAAGAAGAGAGCTATGGAGATAAACACCCCAACTTGATTCTCTTGCCACCTTCCAGTCTCCTGCCAGTGACTTCCATTGACCAAACCCACCTGAAAACCAGAGGGCAAGGGAGCCTGATTGGTGCAGTCCAATCAGCCTCCCAGGGCATGAGTAGCATGGTAAGTATGGGACGTAGGCCTGGAGGGTCACATGGAGAAGAGGCTGCTGTTTTCTGTAGGGTGGTCAGGAAAGACCCTCTGATAAGGTTACCTTTCAGCAGAACCCTGAGATGTCCTTTCCCCACCATCCCTACAAAATGCTCCATCCACCTTCTCCTGCTTTATTTTTCTTCCTCATTATGGTTGACCACAGACCCATCTCTGTGCTCCTGGAGGAAGGAGGAACTAGGATGATCTTTACCCAAGAGCTGGTTACAAATGGGGTTGGGATCGTTATTGGGGTCTGGCTTTGCAGGGTATCTTGGCTGCAAGACACCAACTTGCCCCGAGCCTGTGGAAGTTTCTCTGAGACGTGAGGGTTCATCACAACTGCCCCCTAAGCTGTCTCTGCCAATTCCCAGGAAGGGAGGGAAAGACACCGGGAGAAATGAATGGATCTCAAGCCACTGCTGGTTCCTCCTCCTTTGGTCCCTTTGGGGAGAGCTAGGTCCATAAGTGGTGCAAAGAGTTTGCACTCATCTACTAAACTAAAGGTTGGTGGTTGGAACCCACCCAGTGGCACTATGAAAGAAAGGCCTGGTGATCTGATTCCATAACAATCATAGCCAAGAAAATCCTATGGAGCAGCCCTACTCTGTAACTCATGGGGTCTCCATGAGTCGGAATTGACTCAACGGCAATGGGTTTGGTTTCTTGGTTTACAGGTGCTGCAGTGACTCCCAGGAATAGGTCCTCCACCTGGTCTTCTGTGCCCCTGGGGAGGTCCCTCTGACCACCCTGGGTCCCTGGATATGCCTCCTGTGCCCCTACCTTCCCCTCTCCTTTCCTCTCCATGTGAACACAGAGGGTTTTGCTCATGTGCTCTACCCCCTGGAGCCTCCTGGTCCTCTCCCACGTGCAGATCTCGCCATCACAACCTGCACGGACTTGTCGAAACAAGTTGAGTCAGCAAGACCACAAGATTTCACATAATATCAGACACTGGTTAAAGAAATTAGATACACACACACTCACACACTCTCACACAAACACTCGGATTTCCACCCCAGGTTCCTGATCTCCTAAGGAGCAAGGTCAGCTCTCTTGGGATTTCTGAGGACAACGGAGGGTCCCTGGAATTTCACCCACATTCTGCTCCTCTGCTGACCATCACAGGCCTCACAGCAGGCACCAGCAGGATCCTGCCCTTAGGAGGCACTCTAATCCCCACATATGATTCGAAAAAGGCTCTGTAGTTCTGCAGAGAAGATGGTCTTCAATGCTTCCTCATGCCTTTGTGAGGGTCTCTCTGCTCCTCATTCACCACTTCTCTCCAGAGGCTCTTTGGAGCCGGTCCTCTAGGAGACTCTTCACCCAGAGTGCATCCCTCCTCAATAACTGGTTTGGTATGGATAGGATATCCCATGGATCTCATGCTCATCACCCCTCTCAGTAGTGGTGGGAATCAAATGTAATTGACTCACTGGACTTAAGTATCTTATTTCCATTGCTCTTGCAATAAATTTCCAACTCCTGACAGTGACCTTCAAAGCCATGCATGATCCGCCCATCCAGCTTCATCTCATCAGTTTCCTTTCTGTTACGTGAACTCACCAAGACTTCTTTCTCCTCCAATGTTTGTACTTACAGTCCTGGCTGCCTCACTCTTGCCAGGCAGGATGGCTCATCCTCTTCCTTTAGATCTTAACTCAAAACTCAACTCGTAGACACTGATCCACGCTAAAATGGGGATGAACCTTGAAAAGATGATGCTGAGTGAAAGAAGTCAGACACGAAAGGGCACATACTGCACGAGTCCATGTACGTGAAATATCCAGAGACAGAAACCAGACTGGCAGTTGCCAGGGGCAGGGGTGCAGTGGGGAGTGACTCCTTAAGGGGTAAACCAAATCAAAACTAAAACCATTGCTGTGGACTCGATTCAGACTCATAGCGACCCTAGAGGACAGAGTAGAACTGCCTCATAGGGTTTCCAAGGAGTGGCTGGTGGATTTGAAATGCCAGCCTTTTGGTTAGCAGCCCAGCTCTTAACTACTGTGCCACCAGGGCTCCACTTAAGGGGTACAAGATTTTATTTGGGAGTGATGGAAATGCCTCGGAACTAGACAGAGGTGGTGATTGCCTAACATTGTAAATGTACTTATCAGGGATTGAATTGTGTCCCCCCAAACTATCTGTCTACTTGGCTGGGTCAAGATTCCCAGTATTGTATGGTTGTGTACCATTTTGTAATCTGATGTGATTTCCGTATGTGTTGTAAACTCTATCATTATGGTGTAATAAGATGGATCAGCTATGATGTAATAAGATGGATCAGCGGCAGTTATACCGATGAGGTATACAAGATTGGATAGTGTCTTAATCCAACCTCTTTTGAGATATAAAAGAGAGAAGTGAGCAGAGACACATGGGAACCTCATACCACCAAGAAAGCAGTGCCGGGAGCAGAGCGCTTCCTTTAGATCTGAGGTTCCTGCGCTGAGGTGCTCCTAGACCAAGGGAAGACTGATGGCTTCACAAGGACCTTCCTCCAGAGCTGACAGAGAAAGCCTTCCCCTGGAGCTGATGCCCTGAATTTGGACTTGTAGCCTACTAGACTGTGAGAGAATAAATTTCCCTTTGTTAAAGCCATCCCCTTGTGGTATTTCCGTTATAGCAGCACTAGGTGACTGAGACAGTACTCAACGCCCCTGAATTGTTCACTTTAAAATGGATAAATTTATGTTATGTGAATTTCATCTCAATTACAACTAAAAAAAAAAAAAGCATCCCTTAGAAAGATCTTCCTCCTCCACCCTGTGAATGAAATCTCTCTCTGCTCCTCTATCTCGGTACTCTGACTTGTTCTTTCATGGAAATTATAATCACTGTGGTTATATTGTAAGGAGCCCTGGTGGCAGGACGGTTAAGCGCCCGGCTGCTAACCTAAAGATTAGCAGTTCGAATCCACCCAGCATCTCCGTGGGAGAAAAGAGCTGGTGATCTGCTCCCGTAAAGTTTACAGCCCAGAAAACCCCATGGGGCTGTTCTACTCTATCACCTTGGGTCACTATGAGTCAAAAATCAACCTGACCCCACCTAACAACAACAACAATGGCTATATTGTTGGTTGACTATGGTTGGGGTGTGTGTGTGTCTGTACTCAATCTTTCCCACTAAGATGCAAACTCCTGGAGGTCAGGGACCTTGTCTAACTTGTTCATTGCTGTTTTCTCAGTGTCTAGGACCATGTGGAGCTCCGGTGGTGCAGTGGTTAAGAGCTCAGCTGCTAACCAAAAGGTCAGCAGTTTGAGTCCACCAGCCACTCCTTGGAAGCCCTATGGGGCAGTTCTACTCTGTCCTATAGGGTCGTTACGAATAGGAACCGACTTGACGGCAGTGGGTTTGGTTTTTTTGGTTTTTACTACGTGCCACACATGGTCCTATCAAAAATCAAACCAAACGTGTTGATTGGGAGGGGAAAGTTATCCTCCAAATATGAAAGAACCATGACTAGATAACCAGGGGGTGGTGGCCTGGGGTGGATTAATTATTTTTGTGTATGACCTTTCTAGCCATGGTCTTATAATTCCCACCCGGGTGATTCTGTGATAAGGTAATTGTGGCCTACCAAGAGAATTGGTCAGTTGCGCCTTAAAAGAGAGCCAATTCCAGAACAGAGAGGAGGAGCCCGCCATCAAAGAAGGAGAGATCAGCAGCAGAGACCTGGCAGTAGAAGACGTTGCGGTGGGCTTCCCGGCCTGCAGAGAGAGAAAGCTGAGTGCTGTTGGGCAGAGACTGAGGGCCGGGGAGAGGGATGCCTGCGAGCACGGCTGGGGAGAGGCTATTCTGATGGAAGAATTGTATCCTGAGTGTTCTTGAGCCTGAATTGTAACTGGTACTTCCCTAATAAACCCCATAATTATGAGTATGGTCTGTGAGTTCTGTGTGGCCATTGCAATGATTTATCAAACCCAGCAGAGAAGTAGAGACCGCTGTGCGAGGGACGGTTAGTGTCAGAATTAGTAAAGATGGCGGAGAGAGGAGGCTTGTCTGGCCTCCACCTCATGAGAGTCAGCCTTGCGCTATTGATCTTTGTTCTCCCTCTCCCTTGTGGGGCTGGAGGAGGTCAAACACTGCCCCTAAGCTGTTTTTACAGCTTGTAAAAGCAAGAACCGTTTTTTATTGCTAGACCTTTAGTAGTGGGCGTCGTGCCAATTAGATAATAGATGCCTAATAAATGTCTGTTGCATTAACAAGTGGATCAACCAGTCAATAAGAAGAGGTGGGTGGAAGGTCTGAGATATGCTAGCGGGAAATGGTTTTAAAATGATGGCTGTATAGCAGCACTCAGCACTATTTTCAAAGCAACATTCAATCTCCTGAGCCTAACCCCTACAGAAAGGGATGGGGACCAAGGACAAAACAACCAGGAAGCTACCCTCTCAAGGAGCTGTTTGGGGGAGAAGTGAACGGCTGTGCACACGGGTAGGAAACCTATGTCCCCAAGCTTTGGGAAGTGTTCACCTGACCTTGGACTTGGGTCACGAGCAGTAGGGTGGGCTGTCTTCCTCCCCTTTGTGGCAGGCAGACTCTAAGATGGTCTAAAAGAATCCCCACCTCCTGGTATGCACAAAAAGCACGGTGGCGCAATAGTTAAGCTCTTGGCTGCTAATGGAAAGGTTGGCAGTTCAAACCCACCTAGTGGCTCCATGGGAGAAAAACCTGGCAATCTGCTCTCATAAAGATTACAGCCTATAAAACCCTATGGGGGCAGTTCTACTCTGTTGCATGGGGTCACTCTGAGTCAAAAACCGATTTGACAGCACCCAACAACAGCAAGAACCTGGCATGTACACCCATGTATAATTTCCTCCCCTTGGGTGTGGACTGTCCTGGTGACTTGCTTCTGACAGATAGAATATGGCTGCAATGATGGGATGTCCCTTCCATGATTAGGTTACACGAGATTGTAACTTCTGTCTTGCTAGTAGACTTTCTTCCTTGCTGGCTGTCCTTGTGTAGTGAACTGAGGGCAGCTTCCAGCCAACAGCCAGTGAGGAACTGAGACCCTCAGTCCAACAACCATCAAGGAATGAAATTCAGCCAACAACCACACCAGCAAGTCCTTCCCTAGTTGAGCCTTCAGATGAGACCCCAGCCCTGGCCAACCTTGACTGCAGCCGCCTCAGAGACCCTGAACCCGAGCACTTAGTTAAGCTGTATCCAAATCCCTGATTCACAGACACTGTGAGATAATAACTGTGTGTTTTCTTAAGCTGCTACGTTTTGGGGTGATTTGTTACAAAGCAATAGATAGCTAAAACACCCTCCCAATCTCTGATGAACACCAGGTCACACCTAACTCTACAGTTAGCAGCATAGAATAACAGTCGAGCATGAACTCTGGAGCCAGGTGGCCTGAATTCAAATCCCAGGTCTTCTTTGTGGCTGTGTGACCTTGGGCTAGTTACTTAGCATCATCTCTCTCATCAGGCACATAGGAATATTACCTACCTCACAGGATTATTGTGAGGATTAAGTTAGGTAAATTTGTCATACTGTGGTGGCTTTTATGTTGCTATGATGCTGGAAGCTACATCACTGGTATTTCAAATACCAGCAGGGTTGCCCACCTAGGAAGAAAGGCCTGGCAATCTTTTTCCAAAAATGAGGCAATGAAAACCCTATGGATCACAACAGAACATTGTCCAATATAGTGCTGGAAGATGAGCCACCTAGATTGGAAGGCACTCAAAATACACTGCAACAATGGACTCAAGCATACCAATGATTGTGAAGATGGTGCAGGACTGGGCAATGTTTTGTACTATTGTGCATGGAGTTGCCATGAGTCAGAGCCAATTCCACAGCAACCAAAACCAACAACAAACTAGATAATACATGTAAAGTGCTCAGAACAGTAATAATATGTAAAATACTGATCATCACCAATTATCTGCTGCCAAAGACCTCTTTAAAGTGTTAAAAAGCAAAGATATTGCTTTGAGGACTAAGGGGCACCTGACCCAAGCCATGGCATTTTCAATCACCTCATATGCACGGGAAAGCTGGCAATGAATAAGGGAAGACTGAACGAGAATTGATGTCTTTGAATTGTGGTGTTGGCAAAGACTATTGAATATACCATGAACTGCTAGAAGAACAAACAAATCTGTCTTGGAAGAAGTACAGCCGGAGTGCTCCTTAGAAGCAAGGAATGTGAGACTTCGTCTCATGTACTTTGGACATGTTATCAGGAAGGACCAGTCCCTGGAGAAGGACGTCATGCTTGGTAAAGTAGAGGGTCAACAAAAGAAAGGAAGACCCTCAAGGAGATGGATTGACACAGTGGCTGCAACAATGGGCTCAAACTTACCTACTATTGTTGAGGATGGAGCAGGACCAGGCAGGGTTTCCTTCTGTTGTATATGGGGTCGCTATGTATTGGAACCAATCTGATGGCCCCTAACAACTACCACCAATTACATCAAATAAATATTGATTATATTTATTATTCTAAACCATCATGGCTTAAGTACTCACCCGTGTCAGCACATAAAACTGCCGCCCACATAACCCAGTCAAGGGAAGGCCCTGGGGCAGAGAGCAGCTTTCTACACCCTACTGCAGCCTAGAAGGTCAAGGTCTGGCCTCATATCCTCAAAGCCCACCTCCTCCTCTCCGCCCAGGATCCTGACGCTCCTGCTTTGGCATACCAAGAGAGGTGTCGCACGCACAAGTCTAACATTCCACTATTTGCAAACACATTCACAAACCAATCAGGATCCATTCCCTCTGATGGTTAAGGGGAATTCAATACCAAATCATTATAATTAAATCCATTATGGACAGTCAGAACGTAGAACAGTCCCCGCAGGAACACGCCAACATGCCCGCTGCCATCAGCACTCAGCTGGCAGGGCCTCCCACCTGGAGGGCCCCACACCTGCTCCTGGCAGGGAGGCCACTGTGTTCAGGAAGAGACTCTTTTCGGGGTAATCTCTGTGCTGGTCTAGGACAGACGCAGCCACGGGACTACGCTCTGGGCTTAGAAAGGTTCCTCCTGTGGTTGTCACCATGAGGCTAGGTGCACCTGGGCAAATCCCAGGTGTGTGGTTCTTGAGCGCTGATACCTCTTCAGGTGGTGACAGATTGTAGGGGAAGGGACTGGGAGGACCAGACAGGTTTCCATCCCTCTCTGCAAGGGCTTAGGGCCTGGGCATCTGTACCTTGGGGATTTTCCCAGTCTGCATGGGAAAGTTTGTCCCGCCCTAGCACCAAGTGACCTGCAAAGTGGATGCAGCTGGCAAGATGATACACAGGCTGAGTGTGGGTGCTGGGGTTTGGAGAGAAGATGGAAACCCTGTGTGGCAGGATTAGAGAGCAGAAAGCATGCTGGAAGCAGGAGTCTGAGCACAATTTATGTCCTGGGCCATGGAGGTCCTGTCGCTGGCTTCCCCTGGTAGAGTTTGACCCCCATTTACTTTTTTAAATTGCTTGTGGGCATGCAGACACCTCTGAGGATCGATATCCCAGCGTTTCCACCTGGGCCTCCACGGGGATATGAGCCTGCACACGTTTGTTCTCGCATCCTCTCAAGGTGATTACAGGGAGACGGCAGGAGTTGGGGGGAGCTGCAAGTACCTGTTGCCCACATTAAGCTTGGTGTGTGTGTGCACATGTGTGCATGAGGGTGTGTGCACATGCATATGTGTGCCAACACGTGTGTGCGTGCATGATAGTGAGTATGTGCAAGGCTGTGTGTATGTGAGTGTGTGCATGAGTGTGGGTACATGAGGGTATGTCCATGAAAGCATTGCATGAGTGCGTGCGTTTGAGAGTATGTGCGTGGTTGTGTGTGCATGAGTGTGTGTATATTACGGCTAATGAACATCAGTGGATGTCCTCAGGGAGGCAGAGTCAAATAATTGCTGTCAGAACTCTGCTTCTGTTTAACTTCTAAAGCTAATTGTCAAATTTAACAGGCATCTGCTATTTTTTCATAAGTGTGTTTGAACTTCGTAACAAAGTGATTTTCAGCAGAGAGTTAAACTCAGAAAACAACACAGTGGTATCCTTTCCGTCCAATAGCCTCTCTCAACCAAACAACTAAGTTATGGAAAAGAAGCCTAAACAGACGTATAATGCAGGAACTTACCAATCAGCCCTCTAGCCCAGAGCCAAGGGTTGTTTTTCCCACCCTGTGGGTGCCCTGAGCCTCGTGTGAGCAGAGCACAGCATGACGCGCTCAGGTACAGAATTTCTCTCCCTAAAATCCGGGGCATGCTTACAGGAGCCAATCGATGCACACCTGCACGGGCCCAAATCAGATGCGCAGTGTGTGCGCCATCTCCAGGAGGTTACGTTCTTTGTGGTGAGGAGCTTGGTAGGTTTCGTGCCACGTTCAGTGGGAAATGGGATTATACAGGTTTGCAGCTTGTTACCTCTGGCTTCCCAGAGACTTCACGCTGTGTATCTGCAAACATCTGCAGCAGCCTTGCTTGGAAGCATCCCAACTCCCCAGTGTGACCCAACCGGCCCTCCCCACAACGGCCAGACTACTCATCTAAAGACTGGTACTGAGGAGGGGGTACATTGGTTAGGTTAGGCTAGGACAGGCTCCAATAACAACTCCAAAATCTTAACTTCACAGACATTAGAAGTCAGCTTCTCATTCCTGTCATATTTCCACGGGAGCTCTACCCTGGCATTGTCAACATCCTCGTGCTGGAATCTGGGATGATGGAGCAGCCACCTCCAGGAACTGTGCTCATCACCAAGACAGAGGGAAAAGAGCGTGGGTGGATCTGACATCAGCGATCAAATGGTCAGCCCGGAAGTGATGCAATTCATTGGCCAGAAGAGGTCCCATGGTTCCATCCAATCACAAGCGCCAGCATGTGCACCTGACTCTCACAAGGGTAGTCAAAGTGGCCCACAGAGAGTCATTGGTGTTATAGATTGAACTGTGTCCTCCAAAATATGTGGCAGCTTGGCTAGGCCGTGATTCCCAGTATTGTGCGATTGTCCTCCATTTTGTGATCTGATGTAGTTTTCCTATGTGTTGTTGTAATCCTAATCTCTGCCTGTGGTTAATGAGCCCTGGTGGCGCGGTGGTTAAAGTGACCGACTGCTAACCAAAAGGTCAAGAGTTTGAAACCACCAGCGGCTCCTTGGGAGAAAGATGTGGCAGTCTGCTTCTGTAAAGATTTACAGCCTTAGAAACCCTATGGGGGTCGCTGTAAGTTGGAATTGATTTGAAGACGGTGGATCTTTTTTTGTTTGCCTAGTTTTCCTGTTGTTAATGGGAGCCCTGGTGGTGCAGTGGTTAAGAGCTTGGCTGCTTCAGTTCAAATGCACCAGCCGCTCCCTGGAAACCGTATGGGGAAGTTTTATTCTGTCCTATAGGGTCGCTATGAGTCAGAACTGACTTGATGGCAACAGGTATTTTTTTGTGTGTGTTTGTGTGGTTAATGAGGCAAGAATAGGTTACGTTAAAGAGGATTTGGGTGGGATGCAACACCCTTACTCAGGTCACAACCCTGATTGGATATAAGGGGAGTTTCCCTGGGTTGTGGCCTGGATCACCTTTTATTTTACAAGAGATGAAAGGAGAGAGAAGTCAGCAGAGAGATGGGGATCTCCTACCCCCACCAAGAATGAAGAACCAGGAGGGGAGTGAGTCCTTTGGACTTAGGGTTCCTGCGCTGAGAAGCTCCTAGACCAGGGGAAGATTGATGATAAGGACCTTCCCCGGGTGCTGACAGAGAGAGAAGGCCTTCCCCCAGAGCTGGCTTCCCAAATTCAGACTTCTAGCCTCCTAGACTGTGAGAGAATGAATTTCTCTTTGTTAAAGCCATCCCCTTGTGGTATTTCTGTTATAGCAGCACTAGATGACCAGATAATTGGTGAAAGTGACAAGGAGACAGATTTGATTCTATTAAGAAAAATACTTTCAAACTTCCAGAGATTTCTTTGGGTGGAATGGACTTCCAGGGAAAGTGGCAGAGTCTTTTGTAGAGGTGGCTCCAGCAATAGCTGAGAGTGGAATTAAATCTTTAAGATCCCTTCCTAATGAATGGAATGCCTTCGTCACTCACTTGGTTTTAAATAGTCTTGTCACAAGGATGCGATCATTCAGATTCTTGCAGGACTAAGCAGTCTGAAGGAAGAGCTGAAATCAGGAGACAGCGCTGAGGTCAAGGTTGAGAAGAGGCAGAGTGCAACATGCAGAACTCCCTCTCATGGACTTAGTTACCCCTCAGTTAGCTCCTTGCTTATGCCATCGTGCTACTGAAGCCAAGGTTTGGTTTTAATTCCCAACCTGTGGTCACATGAGCTTTGATGTGGAGCCTTTATTTGAGACCCCTTAACCTGGCCAACACCTTGATTGCCGTTTGGAAGAGACCCTGAAACAGAGGACCCAGCTAAGCCATGCCTGGATGCCTGATCCACAGAGACTGTAAGACAATAAATATGTGTTGTTATAATCCACTAAAGTTTGTGATGGTTTGTTACTTAGGAATTGATCATTAAAACAAGGAGGTCGACTGGAAGAGAGGCAGGACATATATTAATGGGGCTGGGTCTAAATCAGACAGGAGACCCAGGCCAGGGGCTGGCCCAAGGAAGCTTATACATTGCTGTTTTTAGATGTCATCGAGTCAGTTCCGATAAAACAAAACACTGTGTGGTCCTGCACCATCCTCATAATCGTTGTTATGCTTGAGCCCATTGTTGCAGCCCCTGAGTTAATCCATCTTGTTGAGGGTCTTCCTCTTTTTTGCTGACCCTCTACTTTACCAACCATGATATACTTCTCCAGGGACTGGTCCCTCCTGATAGCATGTCCAAAGTATGTGAGATGTAGTCTCGCCATCCTTGCTTCTAAGGAGCATTCTGACTGTACTTCTTCCAAGACAGATTTGTTCATTCTTCTAGTCGTCCATGGTGCATTCAATATTCTTTGCCAAGCTTATATAGGGAGCAGCAAATGGAGGCGCTAGGCAAGGGGGTGGGCCAGATCATCTGCAGAGCCAGGTTGGAAATCCCTCACAACTGTGCAAGATGTCACCAAGGCAGAGAGGTCTGGGGACTATAGAGCACTGTGCTTAGCCCAGGCCAGCTGAGAGCCTCACTGTGCCCTATTCATAGATTGGTCAGGTGAAGACTCTCTGAATGTAAATACAGAACTTTGTAAAAGAGGGTTAATAATAGCCACCACTTCTTGGGTGTCTGCTATGGACTAGGCTCAGTTCTTTTGCCAATGTGTTCTCAGTTTATTCTCATGATAACCCTGAGAAGTAGGTGCCATTATCCTTATTTTACGATTACTAGTTGCCATTGAGTCGATTCCAATTCATGGCGACCCCACGTGTGTCAGAGTAGAGTGGTGCTCCATGGGGTTTGCAATGACTGATTTTTTTTTGGAGGTAGACCACCAAGTATTTCTTCCGAGGTGCTTCTGGGTGGACTCAAACCTTTAACCTTTGAGTTAGCAGCCAAGCACATTGACCATTTGCAACACCCCGGGATCAGGAAAGTGAAATTCAGAGCGAACAAGTAACTGTGAGCATCATTCAGCTTGCATGTGGCAGAGCCTGGGATTGAAACCCACCTTGCGCTCCAAAGCCAGTCTTCTTTTTGCTGCCCCTCATTGTCTCCAGGCAAGCAGGGGGGGATTCTGGAAAGCTCCGCACCTTGCTACCTTTCTTCCATGTTTCCCAGACTGAAAAACAACTCCGAGCCAGCCAGATCTCCGATAAATGATAGCTGACCCCTTCCACCACCTTGTCACTACGAGCTCGACTCATCCCTCAGCCACCATCTGGCTAATAAAACTTCATCCCTATTAAAAACTGTTTCCTCACTCATCAGCACCCTGATTGCAAAATATAACAAAACACTGGCTTTTGCTTAATTTAAAGATATTTATGTCACACTTTGAAATGTCAAACGTTTTCATTAAATCCTCTCACACTCGGGCTGACAAAGGGACGCGGGCATCTTTGGGAGACACTTTAATCTCAATCAATGAGGAATAAAGTAGTCCTACCAGCGTGGCAGTAAAAGTACGCTTTAATTTTAGAGCTAATTGAATATCAACAACTGGAATGCAGCAATGGACACTTAACCTGCAGTAACCCATTATTTATTAGGAATATAATGCATTAACTCCAGATACGAAGTGAGCTATAGTCATTTTAATATCAGCTGCCACAGTCTAGCGGCTCCCTTTTGTTTTGCTCCAGCACAATCACCTCCCAGGTTCTGCCAGAAACATCCTGGCACCTGCGCGCGACAGAAAATTAATTAAGCTGAAGCCCAGCACTGGGCTGACTGGCATGAGCAAGACTTGGCTGTGGAGAGCACAACCCTGTGATCAAGGCCCAGAGCAGCAGATTCAGGGGAGACAGTATGGGCAGGTAACAAGTTGGCTCAGGTGAGCCTGGGCCAAGAGGAACAAGCCTGGGTTTTGAAATGGACCAGTTAGGATGCTTTGGGCTGCAAGTAAAAGAAGGAAAAAAAAAATCCCTAACTAAAAGTACTTTAACAACAGGGATTTGTTATCTCCCATAAAGTCTGGGGCAGGTGGGATTGCAAAATTGGATAATTCAGAGGCTTTATGGTATCATTGGAGCCCTGGTGGCACAGTAGTTAAGATCTGGGCTGCTAACCAAAAGGTCGGCAGTTCAAATCCTCCTTGGAAACCCTACAGGTAGTTCTACTCTGTCCTATAGAGTTGCTATGAGTTGGAATCAACTTAGTGGCATTGGGTTTCTTTCTTTTTTTTATGATACCGTCAGACACTCAAGTGCTCTCTTCTGTCCACTCTGCCACCCTTAGCAGGTGCTGGCATCAGCCTTCATGGTGACAAGATGGCTGCTGCAGTTCCATCACACACACAGGATAATATCCTGCCAAGAGGATGCTTCCTCTTATGCATCTTCTTTATCTTTCCATTACTTTTTTTTAAGATAAATTTTTTAGATTAGAATAAATATCTATGCACAGAAGAAAGTTGTGAAGATAGTACAATCTTTGTTCCTGTCTATCTTCCACCCAGTTCCTCTATAACGTCCTTGAGTGGTGCAAACCATTTGCGCTTGGTTGCTAACTGAAATGTTGGTGGTTCAAATCCACCCAGCAGCACCACGGAAGAAAAGCCTGGCTATCTACGTCCGTAAGATCACAACCATTAAAAACCCTGTGGAGGACAGTTCTGCTCCGAAACACATGGGGTTGCCGTGAGTTGAATCAACTTGATGTCAATGGGTTTGGTTTGTTTTGTTTGTTTCTAACATCTTACATTATCGTGGTACATCTGTCAAAACTAAGCAACCAACATTGGTGTATTGTTATCAACTAAACTGCCCACTTTATTTGGATTTTACCAAATTTTCCACTAATGTTCTTTTTCTGAGCTAGTCATCATGTGTCCTCAGTCCCCTCTTGGCTGTGACAGTTTCTCAGCATTCCCTTGATTTTGGTGACCTTGATAGTTCTGAGGAGTGCTGAGAAGGTATTTTGTAGAAGGTACTACAGTTTGAAAGATCCTGGTGGCACAGTGGTTAAAGCACTCGGCTGCTAACCAAAAGGTCAGTGGTTCGAACCCACCAGCCGCTCCACAGGAGAAAGATGAGGCTATCTGCTTCTGTAAAGATTTACAGTCTTGGAAATCCTAGGGGGCAGTTCTACTCTGTCCTATAGGGTCGCTATGAGTCAGAACCGACTCGACAGCAACAGGCAACTGCAATTTGGGTTGTCTGATATTTTTCTCATGGTGATACTGGAGGTACGGGTTTTGGGAGGGAGACCACGGAGGTGAAGTACCCTTTTCATCACATCATATCAGGGTACATGATATCCACGTGACTTATCACTGATGACACTTACCTTGAGCATATGGCTGAAATTGTGCTTACCGGGTCTCTTCACTGTAAAGCTACCCCCGTACCCTCCCCACATCTTTTCATTAGTGAGGGAAACCTCCCACCAGAGCCCCCAACACTATCTTCTCAGTCCCATATACATGTCTTAACCAGTCACCAGAAAGGGAATCAGATCTTAACCAATCGTAATTCTCATCGTGGGGCTTTGGGAGAGTGGGCCGGAGTCACTGTCCCTGAAGACATTTGATTAAACAGGCTCTGCTTGTAAGAAAGAATGGGATGATGGGTGGTGGGGTAGGGCGGGGATGCCAAATTCGGCCGGGTAGACATCTGTGTTAGTTTCCTCCAGCTGCCTTAACAAAATACCACAAAGGAGGTAGCTTTAAAGAACAGAAATTTACTTCCTCACCATTCTGGCGGCTAGAAGTCTGAATTCAGGGCGTCGATGGGAACCTTGCTCTCTTTCTGTCCACTCTAGGGGAAGATTCTTCCTTGTCTCTTCCAGCTTCTGGTAACCCAAGATGTCTCTTGGCGTTCCTCAGCTTATGTATCTTTGCAAGGAATCTTCTCCCATATCTCTCTGCGTGTATGAGTGAAGGAACGCCAAGGATCGCTGGCAGACACCAGAAACTAGCAGAGGCCCATGGAAGGAACTGACATGGCTGAGACCCTATTTTGGACTTTCAGCCTCGAGAACTGTGAGAAAATAAGTGCCTGTTCCTTAAGCCACCTACTTGTGATATTTTTCATTACGGCAGCACTAGATAAGTAAGAAAAGGAGCAAAAATAATCAGAACCTATGGCTTACTTTTTACTAGATGACCTTTGGACATGTTACTTGTCTCTTTGAGCCTTCCTTTCCTCATCTGCACAAGAAAGATAATAGTCACTACTTTGCAAAGATGGAGGATGATATGAAGTAACGGAGGTAGAGTATTTAAAGAACCTGGAGCCCTCCTGCATACCACATAAACCAAATCTGTTGCCATTGAGTAGATTCCGACTCATAGCCACCCTATAGGACAGAGTAGAACTGCCCCATAGGGTTTCCTAGGCTGTAAATCTTTACAGAAGCAGACTGCCACATCTTTCTCCTACAGAGTGGCTGGTGGGTTCGAACTACCAGCCTTTTGGTTAGCAGCCAAGTGCTTAACCACTGCACCATTAGCGCTCGCAACATATTGCATAAAAACTCATTGCCGTTGAGTCGATTCCAACTCACAGTGACCCTATAGGACAGAGTAGAACTGCCTCATAGGGTTTCCAAGGAGCAGCTGGTGGATTCGAACTGCCAACGTTTTGGACAGCAGCCGAATGCTCAACCACTGCGCCACCAGGGCTCCTGCATACCTGACTTACACTAGGTAGTCAACAAACTGCAATAATAACTACAATATTACGCAGTAAACACAGTTTGGAGTCCCTGGGTGGTGTCAACTGTTAACACTCTCAGCTGCCAACAGAAAGGTTGGAGATTCAAGTCTACCCAGAAGTGCCTCAGAACAAAGGCCTGGCAATCTACTTCCAAAAAAGCAGCCATTGAAAACCCTATGGAGCACAGTTCTACCCTGACACACACGGGGTCGCCATAAGTCAGAGTTGACTCCAAGGCAACTGGTTTTAAATACGGTTTATACTTAAAAAGAATTAGCTACATCTTTTCTTTCACTCTTTCCATTGATTTTTACGAGTAAATTTAATTGAGATCATCAGCTGCCATCATCACGGGGTTTGCAACAACAGCTTGCTGGCCACCATCTCACCACCGACCCAGACCTTGACCCGTGATCTACCATTCTAGAAATAGCTACAGGGAAAAAGAAAAAGAGAGCAGAGGTAGCAGTCTACTTAGAAAACTTTAGGAAGAGGAAAGCAGTTGATCTAGGGTCACAATGAAGGTTGCTGTGATGGCTGATTGTTATGGCAAAACATGTGCCTTCCTAAGGGGAGAGAAGAACGTGCTTAACTCAAGCCTCTTCGCTGGGCTTTGTTCTCCGCTCCCACTGCAGAACACAGAGGCACAAGCTATGGAATGGAGAGCGTGACCACAAGTGGAGAAGGAGCACAAAAAAAAATCTCAGGATCACATCTTTAGAAGCCAGTGACCCCATCTCCCTCTCTAGAGAGAGAACGTTGCCTAAGTTAGGTATGGCCAAGAAGTTTCTTAGGGAGACTAACTCTGACTGATAAGGGTGAGCGACAGAGGACTGTGTTGAGAAGGATTCTGAAGCACAATCCCAAGTACGCTGTAAAGAACAAAATGATGGATTAGTCTTGCCTACTTGGGGTGTAGGAGGAGGATCACTTAGGAGTCCATGATCAGTTTTCTGTGGCCCTGAACCTTTCCTAGTTCACACTGATTGGTCAAACATGGCCAAACCTAATGGTCACCAGTAGCATGGGTAAGATGTCACAGCTCTGACAAAACAGGCTGAAGCTTGAAATTTGGCAGCCTTGGAAGGTCTCCAAACAGGTAGCAACCTAATGGTAAGCAAATTACATGTTCTATTGTTCTTGCCCTCATCTTGTATGTGATTTGATAGGAGATTCTAATACTCCACCCCATGCCCAGCTATTAGCCTAACATTTCACATGAATGGGGGCCAGGCCTCAAGCACGAATCTAGACGTGCCTGGAGAGACCATCGTCTGCTTCTCAGCATCCAATGTTTGTGCACAGAACCAAACTTTTACCCACTGGGGTTTAGGGCTCAAGGGCTTGGAGTCACACACGTAGTCTTACGTACTGATATTCAACCTTGGGCCTATTCACCTCCCTCAGCCTCAGTTTTCTTATCTATAAAATGGGGATAAAAATCATACCTACCTCATAGGTAGAATGACCACATAATTTATTGCCCAAACTGGGACAGTTCTGAGAATTCTTTGTAATTACTCCAGAACAATGGGCCTAAGTGGGAATCAACCCATGCAAACCTGGGTGTATTCCTAATGGGAACATACATTAAGTTAGAAAAACTTGTAGGAACACATATGCTATTCCTTACTCTTCTTGTCCACGCAGGGCCTGCTGCAGGGTCCCCTCTCTCCTGCATAATCATGGGCTCCCTGTCTACTGGGTCATTTCTCCCAGAACATAAACATGCAGTAATTACTCCATCTTTAAAAAGAAAAACAACTTCCCTTTGGCTAGTACCACATCTCTCTGCTCTTCTTTATAGAGAAACTCCTCTGTCCCTGCCTATGCTCCCTAGCTCCATTTCCTTCTTTCAGAGATTTCCTCTCTCCTCAGTGACAGCCAAAGTCCTCCCTGTCATGGCCCTGTGTGACCTGCCCCCTGCTAACCTCTGTACCTCATCTCCCCCTGCCCTCCAGATCTCAGATTCCACTCCAGCCCCGCAGCCTTCTTGCTGTTCCTCAGACACACCAAGCTCTTCACCTCCAGGCCTTCGCATTGGCTGTTCCCTCTGCCTGAATGCTCTTCCCCATGTTTTCACACATCTCACTCCTTGGCTTCAGCAGGCCTCTGCTCCAGCCCCTTCCCTGTCTGTTCCCTCACAGGACTTCTGCATCTTGAAGTCAGATCATAGATGGGGCTCTTGCTCCCTCTCTGTGGGAGGTAAGTTTTAGAGTTAGAGATTTGTTTGCCCGTCACTGTTTCCTCTAAGCCCAGAACAGCACCTGGCACACAGCAGGCAATCAATTCTTCTTAAATGAATGAAATGGTAACTAGTATTATGGCTTAGTCCCTGGGTGGTGCAAACAATTAAGTGCTCGACTACTAACTGAAGGGTTGGCGGCTTGATTCCCACCCAGAGGCGCCTTGAAAGGAAGTCCTGGCAATCTGCTTCCAAAAGGTCACAGCCTTGAAAACCCTATAGAGCACAGTTCTACCCTGAAACACGTGGGTCGCCATGAGTTGAAATCGACTCCACAGCAACGGATTTGGTTTTGGTTTGGAGTATGGCTTATAATAATTCATATACAGTTACCATTAAGCAATAATGCGTAGAATTGACCACCCAGGATCTCCAAGCATATTGAAGTGTTTTTTTTTTTTTTTTCCCCCTGAGCTGATTCCCCGCTCCCACTGCCCCTTCCACTCCTTTCCAGGCCGTAGGTGTCAGGAGGGCAGGGGTTCCCCACCTGGAGGTGCCCGGCCCACAGTTTTCAGGATGGGCTCATTGCATTGCCCTGTTTCCGCCTCCTCTGATGCACTCACCATCCGCAGAGGCAGCAACGTGAACCAGAGCCCCGTGCATCCGTCAGGGCTGAGAGCGAGGCGTCCGGCTGTCTGCCATTGGCCA
This sequence comes from Trichechus manatus latirostris, assembly GCF_000243295.1. Classification (NCBI taxonomy): domain Eukaryota; kingdom Metazoa; phylum Chordata; class Mammalia; order Sirenia; family Trichechidae; genus Trichechus; species Trichechus manatus. Next base: position 8,354,558 of record NW_004443964.1, on the reverse strand, counting down.
CAGGTGGCCCTGTCGGTTTCGGCTGAGGATCAATTACACAGCTGGGCTGGCCTGGGCAGGAAGGCTCGAAGCCAGTCCCAGGCCAGAGGATGCCATTTGGTCTGCAAGAGACGTGGATGAGGGTAAACGTGCCGGTGCCCGCCTGCGGGACCAGGCCCGAGCCACCTTGGCCGGTCTGGCCCAAGGCTCCCTGGACCCCACTCCAGGCTCCAGGGGGGTGTGGCACAAGCTGAGATTTTGGTTGGTCTTTCTCCAGCCATGAAGGGCTGGGTGCTGGCAGGCAGGGTCCTTGCTGAGCGGGTTATGAATGACCATACTTCCCTGGAGACCCCCTAATTGCCTGGGTCCTCGGCCCTGCCCCCTCCCACCATCGGGGTGGAGCTGGAACAGTCTGGCTGGTTCTGCCTTCTCTAACCCCCTCCCCCCGACACTGTGCTCCACCCCCAACCCGCACCTGGGGCACCTCTTTGCTGCAGAGCTTCAGGAACGAAGCTGATAAAATGCCAGCTCTGTCTCTTTCTGGTTCTGTGACTTTGAATAGGCCAGTTAACCCGGGGGCAGCAAATTTCTCTGTAAAGGACCCGAGAGTAAATATTTTAGGCCTTGCAGGCCATACGGTCTCTGTAATCATTTCCCAGAGCTGCTGTAGCAAAGTGCCACAAACTGGATGGCTTAAAACAACAGAAATTTATTCTCTCACAGTTCTGGAGGCCAGAAGTTCTGTAGGACCATGCTCCCTCTGAAGGCCCTAGGGGAAGATCTTCCTTGCCTCTTCCAGCTTCTGGTGGCGGCCGGCAACCCTTGGCGTTCCTTGGCTTGTGGCTGCATCACTCCAGTCTCCGTCTCTGTCTTCACATGGCCTTCTCCCCTGTGTGTCTGTGTCCAGATTTCCCTGTTCTAGAAAGACACCAGTCACTGGGTTAGCCCCACCCCAATCCAGTATGACCTCATCTTAACCTGATGACATCTGCTAAGCCCCTCTTTCCAAATAAGGTACCATTCACAGGTTCCAGGTGGACATGATTTCAGAGGGCCAATACGCAACCCAGTACAGTCTTTATCTCAGCTACTCAACTCTTGTAGCTCAAAGAAAGCGGTAGACGATTACGGAAGGGAATGAGCATGGCTGTGTTCCAATAAAACTGTATTTACACAAACAGGAAGTGGGCTGTATTTGGCCCACAGGCCATAGTTGTCTGAGCCTTGATTTAACCTTTCTGAGACTCAGTTTTCTCGTCTATAAAATGGGGATAATAATATCTTAACAGAATCACAAAGACATCGATACAGACAAAAGCACTGACAGCTGCACAATTAATGTAGGTTTTTTGCCACCGAGCCTCATGCCTTTAGGCAAAGGCGACATTCATTTATAGCAGCCCCCGCCCCTGCACCCCGCCCAGAGCAGCATCCCTGGGCTCCTGGCAGGCCCCTGCTGTGCCTCAGTGGGCACGGCAGCCACACACAGACTTGACCTCTTGTCTGGGAGCCTGCAAACACTGCCTGTTATTACTGATTTCAGCGTGGCTATTGTGCTTGCCTTCTGCAGCAGGCTGTGGGGAGCAGGCCGCCTGAATGCTGTGCCGGCCTTTTGAATGAGGCAGGATTGTGTTAGCGCCTGATTAGGCCATGAGAGCACAAAGAAGGCGCTAGGCCCATGCAGCCCCTGCCTTCGCCTCCTCTGGGCTGCTTTCTGCTTGATTTCCTCCTTGGCAGCCCCATCGTGCTTTGTCTCCTCTTTATTCCGCTCCTTCTCCCCGCTTCTAATCTGTTTAACAACCTGCCTCCCTCCCCTATCCATCCCCACTGCACCCCCAGCTTGTCTTCACGTCCCTAATAGCTACTAGCTACGCCGCTGCTGCGTTTAATGAAAGCTGCTGACAAGGAAATCCCAGCTAACTGAATTACGTCCTCATTAAAGAGGGCCTGACTCCAGGCCCTGCAAGCCACAGACCTGGCTGCTTCCCTCCATCCCGCCCCTCCCTGCTGGCTGCCCTGCAAGCTGCAATGGGTGGCGGGTGCTTTGGGCCCTGGCAGTGGCCCGGGTCAACAGGGGGCTGGGAGGGTCTGCCGGCTTCTCTCCAGGGTGATTTCCAGCTCTGCTTCCTTCTCCACCTTTCCAGATGCTCCATGCCCCAGTCTGAGAGCCCCAGGCCCGCTCCTTCTTTTACCTGCAAGAACAAGTGAAGGAAGTTGACTTGCCCAAGGTCACACAAGCCACCTCCACCTCCTCATTCCAGAGGAGGAAGTTGGCTTTGGCCTGTCCAAGTGAGCCAACCCAAGACCTGCCCTTGGTTCCAGAGAAGTCTGCTTCATGACAAGGCAGTCTGGGGCCCAGGCGGCCGGGTTGCCCCAAAAGAAAGAACAGATGGGCTCCAAATGTCCACCACCACCTTCTTTCCACCTCTCAGCTCCACATCTGTCACGCAAGTGCCTTCAACACTCCCCGTGTCTGCAGTACTCGGGCTGCTCTCTGTCTTCTGTGGCTGCTCTGGGGTCTCCTCATCAGCCTGGACCTGTGCCCCACCTCCCCATCCTCCTATTCAGTCAGCCAGTGTCTTGGCACCCCCAGCTGCTTACCTTACCAAGGGCTCCCTCGGCGGGCTCACTCTGTACCAGGCAATCTGTAAGTGCTTTACAGGTGTAGCTAGCAGGGAGGCCAGAAGTTGTTATTTTAAAAGCTGGCTGTATTATGAGCCGTGGACTCAAGGGCCACGGAAGATTTACTGGTTCTTTTGTTTAGGAAAACACCTTACTGGGCCTATTGGCCACTGCGTGCGTAGGTATGTCTTGATGGGAGAAGGTTGAGACAAAGAAACACTGACTTGCTCTGCATCATAAAGTAAAAGGAGGCTTAAGTTCCCTGAGCAGTGCTGGGGGGGTGCGGGCAGGGACGGGAGTCTTGAGGGGAGGATGGTGAATGAGAGGGGAAGGAAGCCAGCTGGGTACAGCCTAGAAGGCCTGGATGCTACAATGAGCACAGCCCCTGAGAAAGATCTTGTGACCAGCACTGACAGGAAGCCACCAGAAACCCACCATCCCCGACAGAGTGGCGGGAAGTGCTGGTCCTGGACTGGACACCCTACAGAGTTGTAACCACATTTCACGTTTAGGGACGAAGATCCTGCAAAAACCGCTTCCTGGGGCCGTTGATGCTGCTAGCTGCCTTTGAGTTGTCCCCCGACTCATGGTGACTCCCTGCCAATGGAAAACAACTCTGCTCGGACCTGTGTCATCCCCAGGATCAGCTGAGGATCAAACTGTTGCGATCCATAGAGTTTTCATTGACGATTTTTGGAAGTAGAGCACTAGGCATTTCTTCGTAGTCCATCTGAGTCTGGAAGCTCCGCTAAAACCTGTTCAGCATCCTAGCAACACACGAGCCTCCACTGACAGATGGGTGGTGGCTATGCATGAGGTGCATGGGTTGGGAGTCGAACCCAGGCCTCCCTTACGGAAGGTGAGAATTCTACCGCTTAGCCACTACCGCCCTCCTTTTTTGGGGCTAAAAAAAGAAAAACCAAACTCGTTGCCATCGAGTCAATTCTGCCTCCTAATGACCCTATAGGACAGAGTAGAGCTGCCCCATGGGGTTTCCAAGGAGCACCTGGTGGATTCGAACTGCTGACCTTTGGGTTAGCAGCCATAGGTCTTAACCACTATGCAACCAGGGTTTCCTTTTTGGGGCTAGGACTTCCTAAATGCCACTTGGTAATAGACCTTCTTTCTTTGTTCCCCAGCCAGTCCTGTAAAGGGATCGAGCCTGTAGGCCTTGGCCATCATGGTGCCATTTGATTATAATGCAGCAGTTTGAATTCATGGACTAATGCTTTCTTTGAACTGTAAAGTGTGAAAGGCTTTAGTGATCTGTTTAAGGACTGGAGGATGATTCTTGCCTGAGGGGCCCCAGACCTGGATGAAGTGGCACCACTAGCCCCTGCATCTCTGGCTGCTCAGTGAAGGTTAGCTCACCCAGTGGTCCTGGTGTGGGGGGCGGGGGGGGGCGTGTCTCTCTGGCACACCTGCGGGGACCTGTTGACCTCAGTGCTGTCCCTCTTCTGGCTAGCCAAGAAAGGACCCAGCTTTCTGGGGTCTCTCGCTGTGAGCATGCCCAACACTTCCACATCCCCTATCATCCCTATCATAGGTTGAAATGAGTCCCCTACCCAGTGTGACCTTGTGGAGATGCTGTCACTTGCACAAACACACACACTCACACACACACACACACACAAATTTCTAACACTGTGAGGAACCTGTGTCCTGCAAATTGTAGGAACTCAGTACGTGTATAAAGAATAGATAAATACATAAGCAGAAGAAGATAGCAGAGAAGAATATAACAGACTCAAAAAAAAAAAAAAAAAAAATCCTGATTCCTACTCAAAGTGACCCTATAGGACAGAGTAGACCTGCCCCATAGGGTTTCCAAGGAGCAGCTGGTAGATTTGAACTGCTGACCTTTTGGTTAGCAGCCGAGCTTTTAACCACTGCACCATGAGACTCATAGAGGGAAGCAAAACGGAAAGAGAGCGCACAAATTCTGAAAGACAGAGTGATCAGCTTTAGCTCCATACTTGATTGCTGGTCAGTTCCAGTTGGCAAAAGGCTCAGCAATACTTCATTTGTGTATAATAGGGTTTTTCTTTTGTCATCAGGTAAGTTAAAGGGGGTCATACCAGAGTAGGGTGGGTCCAAATCTTAAGCCCTTTTGAGTGGTGTCTTATAAAAAAGGAGTCACACACAGGGGAAAGACAGACTCCATGTGATGATGGAAGCAGATGCATCTGTGAGCAGCAAAGAAACGCCAAGGATTGCATGCAGCAACCAGAAGCTACGAGAGAGCTGTGGAACACTTCGTCTCTTGGAGCCCCCAGGGAGAATTGACATGGCTGATATCCTGATTTGGACTTCTAGCCTTCAGAACTATGAAAAAATAAATTTCTGTTCTTTAAAGCCAAATAAATTAAAAAAGAAAGAAAGAAAAGCATTTGTTATAACCTCCAGCTCTAACGTCACCAAAGCTGATTACAGAGGGGAACTGAAATCATCTAGCAGTGCTGGAGGAGCACTGGCAGCACGATGGTTAAGTGCTTGGTTGTTAACTGAGAGGTTGGCGGTTCAAACTCACCCAGTGGCTCCATGGGAGGAAGACCTGGCAGTCTGCTCGCATAAAGATTACAGCCTGGAAAACCCTATGGAGCAGTTCTACTCTGTCACGTGGGTTGCCATGAGTCAGAATCGGCTTGATGGCAACTAACAACAACAGCAGCAGTGATGGTAGAGGTGCAAATGACTTGGAAGGCATGTTTTCATGCCCTGCTTCTGCAGCTAATCCTAAGGTTTCCACCTTCTACATTTAAATGGAGAGACAGAGAAAGATCTTGTGACCAGGTCTTTAATTCTTTATAGAGTGAATTAAGACCCCATATTTGTGGTTTTTAAAATAGAGTTGTTTGATGAATTTAGAAAAATTTGGAGCTTAAATGACAAAGAGTTTATAGCCATAATATATAAAGGCCTGCCGTATTCAATAAGAAAACAACCACAAGGTGCTAGGACTAACAGTCAAATTATATAAACATGCAATTCACCACAAAAGACAGGCAAATTGCCGATACATATCTAAAACTATTTCAGCCTCATTAATAATAAAAAAAAATTAAAACAAGGTATTATTTTTTTTCCCACTAGACTGGCAAAAAGTTTGAGATTGATAATAGCCAGGGTTAATGAGGGTATGGAGAAACAGATATTCTCATACCATCCACTCTTTTTCAAGGGCATCTTCGCAATAAGCATTAAAAAGAAAAATGAGTGTTTCTCTGACCTAGTAATTCCATTTTTAAGTATGTGTCCCATGGAAATATCACTGTAAGTGCACCAAAACGTTATACACAAAGAAGTTCATTTCAGTTACAGCAACAAAACTTGAACCAGTTGAAATGTTTTCCATAGGATGTGGTTAAATCACAGCGTATCCATGCCCTGTAATACCACCAGTTACCTTCAAGTTGGCTCCGACTCATGGCAACCCCATGTGTGTCAAAGTAGAACTCTACTTCATATGGTTTTCAGTGGCTGATTTTTCAGAAGGAGATTGCCAAGATTTTCTTCCAAGGCACCTCTGGATGGACTTAAACCTCCAACCTTTTGGTCAACAGTCAAGTGTGTTAACCATTTGCACCACCCAGAGACTCCTATGCCCTGAAATACTATGCAGCTATTGAAAAGAATGAGGTTGACTTGTAAGCTGTCTGTTAAGTAAAAGAAGCAGGTCTCAGAACAGTATCTTTTCATGATTCTATTTTTGTAAAATAAAAATATGTATCTATCTATATTTGTGTGTATGCACAGAAAAATATCTGGAAAGTTACACACCAAATTATTAATGATACCAGTTTCATTCTAGGGAAAGAAATTGGAGTGGGGACAAGCAGGGGAGGGTGTAGGATCAGGTGGTACAGTAAAGAGGAATTTTTAACTTTATATGATCTTGTTTTGAGTTATTTTTACAATGAGCTTGTATTATTTAAGCAAGTTGATGAAAACCAATAAAATCTAAAACATTACAGATAAGCATAATTTAAGAGAATTCTAGCAACTCCCAGTGCCTAAATTTACTTTATTAGCTCTTCACAGAACAACTCCAGGACCATTTTGCAAATGGAAAGTTGGGCATCAGAGACAATATGAGCTTCATACATCTTCTAGGGTCCAGCCTGGCCTCCTTCAGGCTGATGTCTGGAATGGCTTTTAAAAGAGATGTATCAGCTAGCTATCACTGCATAACAAACATCCCAAAAATTAGCAACTTGAAACTAAAGCCATTTATGACTTAACATCATGAGTCTAGAGGTCAGCTGGGTTGGGCTTGCTGATCTTGGCTGGGCTTGCTCACGCATTTGCAGTCAGCTGGTAAGTTGGCTGGCATCCGGCTGGTCCAGAATGACCTCGGCTGTGACAACTTGGCTCTTCTTCATGAGCCTCTCACATTCCTTCAGCTAGTTAGCATGAGCATATTCTGATGGTGGTAGCCCAAGTGCATGGCGGAAATGCACATGTACTTTTTCAAGCTCTGCTGGAGTCAAGCTTGCTACTGTCCTATTGTCCAAAGCAAGTCACAGGGCCAAGAGGAGAATTAGTGTGGGAGGTCACCACCAAAGGGCCTGAAGATAGGGAGGCTGTTCACAGGGCCATTAGCACAATCAATCTACCACGTGACACCAGCCAGAGATGATTGCAGGCGCCTGCTCCCCAAGGCCTTCACAGCTTCTGTAGAAGTGAAGAGAGAAGGAAGCCTGGCTTGGGGAGTCTGAGGTCCGAGTAGGCTATTGGTCACTGGCTACTGCAGCCTCCTGTGCAGCGGACTCACCCTGAAGATGAAGAAGTCTCGTCTTCCTGCTGCAGGAATGACAGCCGCAGAACTAAAGCAGCAGAGAAAGCATCTCCAGCTGTGCTGAGTTGGAGATGGAGCAGCCTTCCAGACCTCACCTGGGCCTGAAGGCGAAGCTGAGGATGAAAGGATTGGAGAAGCGTAGAGAGAGAAGGGGGGAGTTAAATAAAACACCAGAAGACCGCCCGGAGGCTGGAGCATTCCCTGGTGAATTCGTCCTTGGTATTCATCAAACAAGGTTAGCGCTAGGCTACTAACCAAGAGATTGGTGGTTCAAACCCACCCAGCTGCTCCAAGGGAGAAAGACCTGGAGATCTGCTCTTGTAAAGATTACAGCCTGGAAAACCCTATGGGGCAGTTCTACTCTGTCACGTGGGGTTGTTATGAGTCAGAATTAACTCCGTGGCACCTAATAACAACAATATTATTCACCAAACAGCCACTGTCTGCACCCCCTCCCCTCCCTCCTTCCCTCTTTCCATCTTCCTCGTTGCCACCCTGCCATTGCCTGGTGAGTATATTAAGCCTGGAATTTATTGTGCAGAAACTTCCATTTTCTAGCTTTACTCCAGCTGGCTGCATGGCTACTTTCAGCTCAGGCACAGGCAGCTGAATTTGTTACCTGCTCCCTGCGTCCTGGTCCCCCAGCCAGCCTCCTTCTGCATCCCTGGCCCCTAGCCCCGACCCCTGATCACACTCTGCACGTTCTCCACCGACAGCGCCTTCCGCGGTCTGCGGGGACTCGGTGTGGAGTGATGAATTCTGCCGTTTCCCACTTTCAGGAAGTATTGCCACTCACTTCACATTTATCTGGCCCCTCATCACCACACAGAGGCCGGCAGAGGCGGGCCCCCGGCCATCCATTATCTGCCTCCGTTGGAGGAGGAGGACAGGCCCACAGCGGGAGTGCCAGGGCTGGGCTGGGCTGGGAGATGAAACTCTTTATCCAATAAGCCACAGATATTTATTGGGAGTCATCTGTGTGCACAGAACTGCAGGTGCTGAAAAGAAAGCAGAGAGATGGTGCCACAGGGGCTGGGGCACACTGCCACCCCCATCAGACTGGGAACTGCGGCAAGAGAGACGGGGCAGAAGCATTTAGAAACGAGCCTCATATGCCACTTATGAGCTGCTGTTAAGTCAGCCCCCGAGTCATGGCAACCATGCACGAAAGGAACAAAATTCTGCTTGGTTCTGTGCTATCCCGATGGACTGTGGATCAAACCATTGTGATCTATAGCGTTTTCACTAGCCAATTTTCAGAAGTAGATCACCAGGCCTTTCTTCCTAGTCCATCTTAGTCTGGAAGCTCCACTGAAACCTGTTCAGCATCCTAGCAACACACAAGCCTCCACTGACAGATGGCTGCGCTTGAGGTGCACTTGGTGGGAATCGAACCTGGGTCTCCCTCATGGAAGGCAAGAATTCTACCACTGACCCATTAGGCATAAAAAACTTACATGAGTATGATCACAGCCTTCGATCCAGCAATTCCACTTCTAGGAATTTTCCTAAGTAAATAAGCGTGTACAGAAATCTGCGTACAAGGGGTTTATCAGAGCATTACTTATAGCAGAGAAAAAGCTGTAAAGCAACCTAGCAGGAGACTGGTTCAGCAGCCGAGGGCACATCCATGTAATGAGATGCCAAGCCAACACTGAAAAGTACGTGGTAGAAAACTACTTACTGATATACAAAAAGTCCATGAACCATCACCAAGAGACAACTGTCAATACATTGGTGCATGTGGCGCCGGCCATTTCTACACACACAATGTATATTTTTTTCACAAATAAAATAATACACTATTTTGTTGCCTTGCTTCGCTGCCCCCTCCCCCGCCCCCCACCCCAGAGCTGGTGAGGACTGAGGAAGTTCAGATTACAAATGAATTAAAAGGGGGTCGTGTAGAGTAGAAATTGAGCGTGCTGCGGATCCCACTGGTCCCAAGAGGACCCACGTGGTCACATAGACTCTAATAAATGATACTTATCATAAGGACATCATGTTTTGGTAAAGTAGAAGGTCAGCAAAAAAGAGACCCTCCATGAGATGGATTGACACAATAGCCACAATGAACTCAAACATACCAATGATCATGAAGATGGTGCAGGACTGGGCAACATGTCGTTCTGTGATACATAAGGCTGCCACGAGCGGGTGCCCACTTGACGGCCATGAACAACGACAATCACAAGGACCCTTAGAGGTGTCATTTCAAAAGACAAATCAAGCGTGTAAAATAAATTTTTAAAAATTTCCATTCAAAATGGCCCCCAAAAAGTTTTGATAGAGAAGAGGGACACCTACTGTTGAATATTTAAGTATGTGGAAAAGTTCATTTCCTGTTGCTGCCAATGAATACCTGTATTACCTGAGAATAATCAGGGCCTCTCACCTTCCTAGGAGCCCTAGGGGTGCAGTGGTTAAGAGCTCAGCTGCTGAACAAAAGGTCGGCAGTTCGAATCCACCAGCTGCTCCTTGGAAACCCTATGGGGCAGTTCTACTCTGCCCTCTAGGGTCGCTATGAGTCGGAATTGATTCAACAGCAATGGGTTTGGTTTTCTGTTTTTTTCTCACTTTCCTATGAGAAGTGATTTGATCCCGGGCTGCACACACCAAAGGCAAACTCCCCAAATATTACATATCCGCTGGGAATCCCGAGACACTTTGAAGGGAAGGCCTGATGGTGGTAGGAACTTAGAGTTCTTCTGGGAAAGGGTCTGGGCTGGCAGCTGTGGTTTCAGCGCTAAACAATGAGGCCTCGAAGACTGAATGAGACCATGGACTCTGAGTTCTGTGTGGACAAGGTCAGCCTGGGATACAGTGATGAGGGGCGGTTTCTGAAGGAACTGGCTGGGCCTGGAAGGTTGAAGATTTCAACAGGCAGGTGGGGGGTTCAACAGAGTAAGCAACTGAGGCTCAGAGAGGTAGAGTTACTGATGCCATGTCACACAGCTTACAAGGGAGCCTTGAACTTGGATGGAATCCCTGGGAGGCACAAATGGTTAAGTGCTCGACTACTAATCGAAAAGTTGGCAGTTCAAACTCATCCAGAGGCGCCTTGGAAGAAAGACTTGGCTATTTACTTCTGAAAGATCACAGCCTTGAAAACCCTGTGGAGCACAGTTCTACTCTGACACACATGGGGTTGCCATGAATCAGAATCGACTGAACAACAATGGGTTTGTTTTTTCTTTCTGTTGTGAGCTTGGATGATGTTCTGGCTTCTGAAAGCCTGGGTAAGTGCAACAGCTCCTGAGGATCTCGGAAGGACAGAGCCTGGCGGGCGGTAGTGGGAGCCGTCTCTCAACTCTGCGTTGATGGAGTGTCTTGAGCATAGTTATCATGTGCAGAGTGCAGCGGAGGGAAGTCCCAGGTCCCACTCTGCTCATTTGCATGTGTGAATGTATGTGTATATATATTGCTTATTAGTGTCAGTGGAATTTGCATTTTAAGTGGATTGGTTTGTTGGGCATGTTCTTGAGAGCCCTGGACTTGCAAGGAATTTTCTAGCTTTAATGTTGCTGTTGCTTGGGCAATAAACATCTGGGCTCTTTCTGAGAGGCTGACGAAGGCTGGATAGATGTGGTGTGGAGGAAGGAGGGAGACACTGAACTCGGTGCCAGGGCATCAGGCTTCACTCCCGGCTTGGATGACAGTGACCATGACCTTGAGCAGGCAGAAGCTGCCCTGTGTCTCAGTCTCTCTATCTGCCATCGTCTTCCTTGCTCACCTGGAAGGTCTGCCTTAGAACACAGGAAGATGGTTGTCACAATGGGTAGGAAAGCGAAGCCTCTGCAGCTACAAGTGTTCTTAACATTCCTGCGCCAAATACCAGCCGTTCATCCCTTCTCTGCCTCCAGTGTCCAAGCATGCTGTTTGTCTCTGCCCTTCTACCCAGACACAGAAATTGGCGCTAAGAGCTTGGCTGCTAACCAAAAGGTTGGCAGTTCGAATCTACCAGCCACTCCTTGGAAACCCTATGGGGCTGTTCTACTCTGTTCTATAGGGCCACTATGAGTTGGAATCAACTGGACGGCAATAGGTTTTTTTAGGGTACCAGGGGTGGGAGGGAGGGGGAGAAGGGGGTCACCATTGAGGAAGCATTGAGTTTCTCCTTATGGTGGGAATTCGGCAGCAGATATGGATGATGGTGGCACAACGTGATTAATGAAATTGATATCACTCAGTTGCACACGTGAAAAACATTAAATTGGCAAATGTGTTTTATAATTTTTTACAACAATAAGAAAAAAAACACTCCTTGAGCATCCATCATGGGCCATAATTCAAGGTATCGGGGACATGAAGGTTAAAAAGACATGTTGCCTGCCTTTTAATATCTCATAACCTAGGGCAGTGCTTCCAACAGTACTTTCTGGAAGGATGGGACTATTCTGTATTGGTGCTGTCCAATATGGTAGCCACTAGCCACACATGCTTACTGAGCTCTTGAAATTTGGCTAATGCGACGGAGGAACTGAATTTTTCATTTTACTTCATCTTAATTTAAATAGTCTCTAGTGATTATTGTACTGGACACCACAGGTCTAGAGAAAGTTAACTTAGTCACCTGTGACTTTAAAAAGGAGCTTATGCCATGGTGAATACAAGACATTAAGTATTTCTTAAAACCCATGCAACTTTATGGCATAAAGAATAAACCTTGAATGTATGTAAATTAAAAAAAAATTATTTAGAACATTGGGGGATCCCAGGATGGAATGCAGAATGTATGAAAATAACCTAAGTCTATTACAACGTGTGCAACAACTTCATTGAAGAGGGTAGGGAATAAGATGCTGACCTAAGTAACTTTGGAAATGAGTCAGTAAGGCTAAAGGGAAAAAGAACTGTACATAAGCGTTAATACATTAACACAACTTTATCTAGTAGTTTTCTACAGAGGGTGGGCTAAGAATCCTGAAACCACTATACACGTATACAGGGACTGAACACTATCGGAGAGGGAGGTTACAGAGAAGCAAGGGAAGGAGGCTAGAATGATCCATGTGGTAAGAGTTGGAGATATCAGGAAAAACTCATGTTTAGCTTAATATAAATACAGATGGTTACATGTAGAAATATTTATACATGTGTGTATATACATAGGCAACATGTCTTTTTAACCTTCATGTCCCCGATACCTTGAATTATGGCTCATGATGGATGCTCAAGGAGTGTTTTTTTTTCTTATTGTTGTAAAAATTATAAAACACAACATTTGCCAATTTAATGTTTTTCACGTGTGCAATTGAGTGATATCAATTTCATTAATCATGTTGTGCCACCATCATCCATATCTGCTGCCGAATTGCCACCATAAGGAGAAACTCAATGCTTCCTCAGTGGTGACCCCCTTCTCCCCCTCCCTCCCACCCCTGGTATATACATAGGTTAGTAGACACACATAGATCTCTCTGGAAGTGCCAGGGTGGCACAAACGTTAAGTGCTTGACTACTAACCAAAAGGTTGGAGGTTCAAACCCACCTAGAGGCACCTTCAAAGAAAGACCTGGCGATCTGTTTCCGAAAGAGCAAAACCATGAAAACCCTACGGAGCGCAGTTCTACTCCGCACACATGGGGTCAACTCAACTGCAACTGGTGGGTAATGGATCTCTTTGCTGTCTCCACTGAGACGGTATAGCAGCAATGACACCTGGTAGCAATGAGCACTAAAACCATGGTTTGTTTCTAAAACCATCCTCCAAGGAATCAGGGCTCCTTGGAGAAATGGCTGATTCTAGAACTAAGTCAGGAAATATACAAGACGAACCTGGGGCATAGCGTAGTGCCATAAAGTAAGAAAGGGGCACAATAAGACAAAAATGCATGCGTGTCAGTGGGGGTATGTCTAAGGGATACAGGAACCAACTGAAAGAACTCCCAGTGTCCAAAACTGGAATGATTTGAGCAACAAAATAAAGTAGCATTGAATTATAACTAAAATTACAAAGTAAATATCCATGAATCCATATCAATATAAATAAACAATTGAATAAATAAATAAATGGAAGAGAATAAACAAAGATCTCATGCACAATAATTTATGTAGCTATTCCACCCTTAAGAAAGTGAAACATAACTCCCCACTGCTTATGTGTTGGCTGCGCACAGCGACTGTCTTCCAAAGAGTACAGTATGGAAAGAGAGAAAATAAAGAGTAGCTTTACAGTGGAGAAACCTGACAAGCACTACCTGAAGTCAGGTGATCAAGGTCAATGTCAACAGTATTAAGTTGTATTAATAGTAGGTACCTGTTATGGATTGAATTATATCCCCTAAAAATTTGTGTCAACTTGGCTAGTCCATGATTCCCAGTATTGTGTGATTGTCCACCATTTTGTCATCTGATGTCATTTTCCTATGTGCTGTAAATCCTACCTTATGATGTTAATGAGGCAGGATTAGAGGCAGTTATGATAATGAGGCAGGACTTGATTTATAAGATTAGATTGTATCGTGAGTCAATGTCTTTTAAGACATAAAAGAGAGAAATGAGCAGAGAGACAAGGGGACCTTATACCACCAAGAAAGAAACACCAGGAGCAGAGCGAGTCCTTTGGACCCGAGCTCCCTCCACTGAGAAGCTCCTCAACTGGGGAAGATTGATGACAAAGACCTTCCCCTAGCTGACAGAGAGAGAAAGCCTTCCCCTGGAGCTAGCACCCTGAATTTGGGCTTCCAGCCTCCTAGACTGTGAGAGAATAAATTTCTCTTTGTTAAAGCCATCCACTTGTGGTATTTCTGTTATAGCAGCATTAGATAACTAAGACAGTACCCTTAATATGATGAAAATGGTTCTCCACCCCTGTGATCTTCCTCTCATTACCCCAGTCTACTCAAACATACCAAAGACCATGAAGATGGCACAGGACCGGGCAACATTTCAGTCCATTACACATAAGGTTGCCATGAGTAGAAGTCGAGTCTATGGCAACTGACAACAACAATCTTGACAAAAACATCAGACAATTTCCAGTTGAAGAACATTCTACAGAATACCCGCCAGCACTCTTCAAATTTGTCAAGGTCATCGAAAACAAGGGAATTCTGAGTTACAATCAAGAGGAGCCTAAGGAGATACCAAAAAACAAAATAAAACCCTTGCTGTCAAGTTGATTCCGACTCAGACCCTATAGGACAGAGTAGAACTGCCCCACATGGTTTCCAAGGAGCGGCTGGTGCATTCAAACTGCTGACCTTTTGGTTAGCAGCCAAGCACTTAACTGTTAATGTGGCATCCTGAATGAGATCTTGGAATAATAATAATAATAGGAAATCTGAATAAAGTATGAATTTTAGTTAATAATAATACATCAATATCGGTTCATTAATTGTGGCAAATGTGCCATCCTGACGTAAGATGGTACTAATAGGGGAAACTGGGCATGAGGTATATGGGAACCTCCTGTACTATCTTCACAATAATTCTGTAAACCTAAAACTATTCTAAAATAAAATGCTTATTTTACAAAAAGGAGTTTGGGTCTCAGCAGTTGATCAAAATACGTTGCTGTTATTATTCATAACTCCCCTAAACCAAACCAAGTGGCTGTTTTGCTTTAGGTTTCACGACCCATCATTACTCATCAACGTTGGCATCACCAGATTGTCAAGTGCTAAACAGTACCTTTAAGAAGCCTGGCAGCAGATCCATCTGGCCCATAAGCGTCTAGGCCAATGGAATCATGTTTGTCAGAGAAAATTAGTTAGATTGCACCTCAGAGTGCTTCCACCTTCACGGGCCCAGGGGTGGTGTAAGCACACTTTCTGGGGCATCTTGGCTCCTTCAATTGTCCATAGGCAATTTACTTATCTCTGCTAAGCTTCAGTGTCCCCATCTATTAAACGAGCATAAAATGTACACTTCCCCCATAGGGTTGTTGTTGTTGTTATTAGGTGCCCTTGTTGTCGTTGTTATCAGGTGCTGTTGCAACCCCATGTACAACAGAATGAAACACTGCCCAGTCCTGCACCATCCTCACAATTGTTGCTATGTTTGAGCCCATTGTTGCAGCCACTGTGTCAATCCATCTCGTTGAGTGTCTTCCTCTTTTTCGCTGACCCTCCCCTTTATCAAGCATGATGCCCTTCTCCAGGGATTGGTCCCTCCTGATAACACGTCCAAAATATTTGAGACAAAGCCTCCCCATCCTTGCTTCTAAGGAGCATTCTGGCTGTATAGCATGGATTAAGCACATGACAAATGTTTTGGATTGAACTGTGTCCCCCCAAAATGTCTGTCAACTTGGGTAGGCCATAATTCCCAGTACTGTGGGATTGTCCACCATTTTGTCATCTGATGTGGTTTTCCTATGTGTTGTAAATCCTGCCTCTATGATGATAATGAGGTGGGATTAGAGGCAGTTACGTTAATGAGGCAAGACTCAAGCTACAAGATTAGGTTGTATCTTCAGTCAATCTCTCTTGAGATATAAAAGAGAGAAGCGAGCAGAGAGACAGGGAGACCTCATGCCACCAAGAATGAAGAACCCAGGGTCCTTGAGCTGAGAAGTTCTTAGACCAGGGGAAGATTGAAGACAAGGACCTTTCCCCAGAACTGACAGAGAAAGACTTCCCCTAGAGCTAGCACCCTGAATTCTGACTTTTAGCCTCCTAGACTGTGAAAAAGTAGATTTCTCTTTGCTAAAGCTATCTGCTTGTGGTATTTCTGTTATAGCAGCACTAGCTAACTAAGGAAGCCCTAGTGGCCCAGTGGTTAAGCATTGGGCTGCTAATCAAAAGGTCCACAGTTCAAATCCACCAGCCACTCCTTGGAAATCCTATGGGGCAGTTCTACTCTGACCTATAGGGTCGCTGTAAGTCAGAATCGACTTGATGGCAAGGGTACAGGTAGATAACTAAGAATTTTTCTGTTATAGCAGCACTGGATAGCTAAAACAATGAACTTTACCATATTTACAAAGTTGATGATCTGATGTAGGGATCAGGTGAATGGAAGCTCCCATTAGCCCCATTACAGTACGCATCTTGTTTGTCTTGAATCCCCACTGCCTCCCCAGGGTTAAGAACAGTGCCTGGTACATAGTAGATGCTCAAAAAATTAATGGTTAATTGTCATAGGGCAACATGTGTACTAACTGTTCAATGAGAAACTATTTTGTTCTGTAAACCTTCATTTAAACTGAGAATAGCAGCACAATTGTAAGAGCGTAGTCGACATCACTGAACTGTGCATGTAGAAATTTTTGAAATGGTGTATCTTTGGCTATGTATATTTTCACCAAAAAAAGAAAAAAAGGTCAAGAAGGGAGAGGGTTGACATGTCGTGGGGTTGTTAACCAATGTCATAAAACAATATGTGTACTACTGTTTTGTGAGAATCTATTTGTTCTGTAAACCTTCACCTGAAGTACAATTAAAAAAAAAAAAGAAGACAAAAAAATTAATGGTTAATAAACTGTGATTTCCATTCTTGACGTCTTTCTCATTGGCTCCAGATGTCTTCAATAACCCCCTGCCACCCTCTTCACATAAACACACCCCACCACCTCTAGTGTAACAGATGAGCGTGGACCCCTCTCTGGTCCTATATATTCCTTCTTTGGATCCTCTTAGCTTTACATTTATCATTGCCAGCATTCACTCATTTATTCTTTTGGTAGACATACATCAAGTAGGCTATTATGTTTTTACCTATGCCTGGGGCCAGCGTTACAGAGATGAATGACACGTGCTGGTCACCACACCACTCCACCTACCAATAAATACTAATATGTAGGATTTCATTCTAGCAGAATTCAAATACATACTTTGAACAGCCTTCTCGAAACAATCAAAGTTATAGAGGGAAAATACAAAATTACTCTTTTGAAATGCATGAATGGTACAAGGAGGAGTCCATAGAGTCCCCAAACAAAGCGAAAGCAAAAAGTGCCAAAGCCAGCTTCACTCTGAGGGTCTCTGTTGAAACTTGGAGAACTTCAGCTTCCTTTTTTTTGAACATTTGATTGTGCTTTAGGTGAAAGTTTACATAGTAAATTAGTTTCCCATTCAATAATTCATACACAAATTCTTCCATAACATTGGTTGCAATCTCTGCAATGTGTCAGATCTCTTCCCATTTCCACCCTGGGTTCCCTGTTTCCATTCATCTGGTTTCCCTGTCCCTTCCTGCCTTCTCATCTGCTTTTGGGAAAATGTTGCCCTTTGGGTCTCATATAGTTGATTGTTCTAAGGATCACCTTCCTCACTCGTGTTATTGTTTGTTTTATAGGCCTACCATTTGGCTGAAAGGTGATCTCCAGAAGTGGCTTCAGTTCCATGTTAGAAGACTTGGTCTAGCATCTCAGTGGTTCCTCTGGTCTCTATCAGACCAGTAAGTCTGGTCTTTTCTATGAATTTGGATTTTGTTCTATATTTTTCTTCCACTTTAACTGGGAACGTCTATTGTATTCCTGGTCAGAGCAGTTGGTAGTGGTAGCCAGGCACCATCTAGTTCTTCTGGTCTCAGGCTAGAGGAGACTGTGGGTCATGTGGGCCATTCATCCTTTGGACTAATTGATTTCTTGAGTATTTGTTTTTCTTTACTCTCCTTTGCTCCTGACAGGAAGAGACCAGTAGTTGTATCTTAGATGGGCACTGGCAAACTTTTAAGACCTCAGATGCTACTCACCACAGTAGGATGTAGGACGTTATCTTTATGAACTACGTTATGCCAATTAACCTAGATGTGCCCCGAGACTATGGTTCTTAGCCTTCAATCCCAGTATCTCAGTCCCGAGAGGTGTTTGGTTATGTCTAAGATGGAGCTTCCATTTTGATGGTTGCCTGGTGCAGGAGAGATGGAAAAAAAGTCTAAGTCTAATAGAAGAGCCCCACATCAATCTTGGACCCCAAAGAATGTTCTTCGTGTAAGGATGAACATTTAATATACCCACTACATAGAAAGAGGCAGGAAGGAAACTTGTTTGTCTTGCTCAACCATAGCGTTGGTTGGAGGGAGAAAAAAAAAATTTCCTGAGACTTTGGAATCACAAGCTAGTCCTCACATGGGTTTTTGGTCATAATTCAAGTTGCCTGTAGTCCAAAAGACCTCAACAATAATTGAATTTCAAGTTGTTCCAACTCAGTAGAGCCTGACAGAAACAAATGCAAGTCCTCTTTGGGAAACTTTACTTCCACTACGATTCATAGGATTCTTATGCAGTTCTAAGGAATATGGTGGCCCATAGTCAAATCTTCAGAAATTGTCCTGTTGACACTTCAGAGAGGCAAAGATAAATATATATACATATTTTTAGAAAAGAGAGAGAAATCAAAGAGAAAGAGAATGATAAATTCTAGTATAGGTCTCAAACTCAAACTCAAAATTCCAGAAAGAGATAATAGAAAAAATGGGAAAGAGATAGTATTCAAAAAGATAAAGCTGAGAATTTTCAAAATCTTTTGCAAGGCACAAACTTTCATATCCAGGAAGTTCTGCTTAGAATTTGCTGCTGTTCCTGGAATGCAGGATTGGTGCATCAAAAAAATGTTTGGCACCTCTGGCTTCTTATTAGTTTGTACAAAGCTGAAAAAAAAAAAAAAAAAAAAAGTTACTCTCATCCTAACAATAAGAAAAATCTTGATGAACTACAAAATCACAACTTTCTTGAATCCAGAGAGAGCTGAGTTCCCAAGGCAACCAAGTAACCTGAAATCCAAACAGGATCAAGTCTCTCCAAAGAGAGAACAGACATGTGAAGCATCTTACCTGTGGCAAAGATGGAAGGAAAAGGTGCTGTCCCAGCTACAACACAAGTTCTGTAATAAGAAGAAACTGGTAAAATGTTAAAGAACCACCAAAGGCCAAGTGTGGGTTAGTGTATCAGTCTGAAATAGCTGGGGGCACCCGATAAAAACGGTGCTATTTGCCATGAGCCTCTACCAGGTGCTCCTGAGAAAGAGGAGGGGGGCAGGGTATGGGGCCTGAAAGACCCCCCATCATTGGTGCAGATTTGCAGGAGGTAATCAGCTGCCATTGCAAAGAAGTCATAAGACCCCACCATTTCCCTAGACCCTTCTCTCTGAAGAAAAAGTCTTAAGTCAATAGAGGAGGGGCAGCAAACCTCCTCTGCTACAGGGCTCAAAGGAGGTGATCAGTAGTGGTGGGCATGGAGGGGGCACAAAGCCCTGCCCACTTTCCCTAGACCCTTCCCTCTTACAAAGCAAAAGTCATAAATCACTTGGGAAGGGGCAGCAAAGCCTCTTGCCCCACAGGTAAAGATACAACGTGGCTGGGGAAAAATAAAGAAAAACTCTTCAATGCTGGGGGAGGATCAGTTAACTGTTGTCTTGGGCCTAAGAGCCTATAGTAATACCAAGTACACAGAGGTCTCCTACCACTAGGTGAGGGACAGAAAACTCCTTTTCAAGACCAACCTCTTATATAAGGCAGAGCTTGGCTGCCAAAGGGAGGAGGACAAAAGAGGCAACAATGCTGAAAAACTTCACCCCCAAAGTTCAGGAGTACAACGCCTCCCAAAGACTGAGCCTGGACCAGGCAACCAAGAATCTTACTGCCCCCACCACAAGCCTAGCAGAGTAGCAAAAAACAGCACTTTACTGTTGAGTGAAGGGCAAGAGCATAGAGAGAGTCCCACTCTGTGGCATAGGCACACAAGGACCAATGAAACCTGAGGGTGGAATGCTACCACTGAGAAAAACCCTCCAATAGAAGACCTTGGAAAGATGTGGCAGTCTGCTTCTGTGAAGATTTCAGCCTTGGAAACCCTATGGGACAGTTCTACTCTGTCCTATAGGGGTGCTATGAGTCGGAATCGACTCGATGGCAGTGGGTTTGGTTGTTTTTTGGTTTAGAAGACCTTGGAGCCTGTGGTCCATTAAAAGTGACCATAGCAACAAAACCCAAGCCCAGCTCAACTTGTAACTAGAATGACTCAACCTCCCACCCTAGTGGCCCAAAACAAAAAGAAGTATTTCCAGGCATAAATATTGTTTACCTCAGACTAATCCATTCTAAATATGACGTTTCTTTCACGTTCATTCAAAAAGTATGAGACGCCCAAAAAAGGCAAGAAAACAAAAAACATTGTAAAGAGATAAAACAATCAACAGAATAAGACTCGGATAAGACCCAAAATGTTAGAAGTATCCCACAGGGATTTTAAAATAACTATGATTAAAATACCAAAGGATCTAGTGGAAAAGATAGACAACATGCATGAATGGATGGAGAATTTTAGCTGAGATATAGAAACTATAAGAAAGAATCAACTGGGAATGCTAGAAACAAAAAAGACAATTTCAAAGATAAAGAATTCCTTTCACAGGCTCATCAGTAGACTCAGCACAGCAAAAGATAGGTTGATAGAAATTATCCAAACTGAAACACAAAGAGAAAAAGAGTGGGGGAAACAAACAGATTAGAAGATACAAGAGCTATAGGACAATATCAACTGGTATAAAATACATCTAAGTGAAGTTCTAGTGAAAATAGTTTTTTAAAATGTAGGAGAAATAAAGGCTTTTTTAGCCAAACAAAAGCTGAATGAATTTATTGCTAACAGACCTGTTAACTTCCTGTTAAAGGAAGTTCTTGAGGCAGAGAGAACATGATACCAGGCAGAAATTTGAATCTTCACAAATAATGAAGGCAAAAAAAACAAAAAAAGCAAAATGAAGGTAAATACTTAAAAAATACTGTTTTTTAAAAATTTTTAGTCATTCTGAAAATAGACTCTTATGAAAGAATAGTAACAATATTTTGGGGTTTATAACATATGTAAAAGTAAAATACATGTCAATAATAGCACAAAGCATGAGAAGAATAAATTGGAAGTATAATGTAAAGTTCTTATACTATACATGAATAAGTATAATAGTATTATGTACTAGTAATGAACAATTTTTTCAAATTACCTTTTACAATATCATCAAAATAATGAAATACATGGGGATAAATCTAAAATATATATGAAAGATTTCTATATTGAAAACTACAAAGCATGGATGAGAGAAAACAAGACCTAAATAAGTGCAGAAATATGCTGTGTTCATATTGTCAAACTGTCAATTCTCCTCAAACTTATCTATAGATTCAACACAATCTTAATCAAAATCCCAGCATAGTTCTTTATAGAAATTGACAAGAGTATTTTAAAATTCATATGAAAAAGCAAAGCACCTAGAGGAGTCAAAACAATTTTTAAACAGAACAAAGTTGAAGGCTCATGCTATTTGATTTCAAGTTGTACTATAAAGCTGCATTGGTAAAACAGTGCAGTAACGGTGTAAAGGTACTGATTAACTTTAAGCCTTGTTAAGCCATGTATGCAGGTAAGAAAGCTGAACTAACCACTAAACAAAACAGGGATAAACCAAAAACCAAACCCTTTGCCATCGAGTCATTTCCGACTCATAGCGACCCTATAGGACAAAGTAGAACTGCCCCATAGGGTATCCAAGGAGTGGCTGGTGGATTTGAACTGCCAACCAAAAACAGACATAGAGTACATAATCATAATTCCCAAGCAAGTGGATAGGGAAAATGGGATGAAAAAGAAAAAAAAAAAAAAGAAGTAAAAAAGTCATTCTAAAAGAAAGAGAAACAAAGTCAAACAGAAAGCATGTAAACAGTAGTAGAAATTAATCCAAATATATCAATAGTCACAGAAAATAAAAATGAATTAGCATTTCCAGTTATAAGACTAAGATAATTAGAGATTTTTCTTTAGAAGGTAATGGTAAAATTTACTGCTGTAATTTTTAAATTGAATGTCTATCCCATCTGAGTCACTGTTTCTTTATCGCACAGTTACTAGTTCACAAATCTTTGAAAACAGGCAAGGATATAATGTTTGAGAAGTACTTTGTCAACTGTAAGGTAATACAGTATATACAGATTATTATGTCTATATTTGGGACCCTGGTGGCACAGTGGTTAAGAGCTTGGCTATTAACCAAAAGGTTGGCAGTTTGAATCCACCAGCTCCTTGGAAACCCTGTGGGGTAGTTCTGCTCTGTCCTATATGCAGAAACCCACTCAAGTGAACTCCAGGAAACCGGAGTTTACCGAACAGGTCCCAGGGAATTCCAAGGAACTCTTCCTTGTTCACCACTGCTTCTCCATCAATGGACGTTCTTAACTGCTTCCTCCCTCAGGCTCACACATGGGCTCAGGTTTCCTTGTCTTATACAACGTCAGATAAACATTGGATGCTTTCGTTCAGATAAACAATTGTTCCAGGGAAATTTTTATCAAGAAAAATAGCTAACATTCATTTATCACTTACTAGCTGGTACAGTGTCTTGCTCAACAGGGCTGGGAGGGCCCCCCCTAAATTTTAGGTGTCTCCCTAAATTTTACACCCTAGGCGCCTAGCTTGCCTCACCCTGTCACCCCAGGTCATGCAACTAGAAAGGGTATTATTATTCTCTTCATTTTACAGATAAGGAAAGTGAGGCACAGAATGGTTGAGTAACTTACTCAAAATCACACAGCCCATAAGTGGAAGAACGGGCCTCTAATTCCAAGTCACCTGACTCTACACCTGCATTCTTAACCACTCAAGCATCTGACTTCTCAAGAGCCAGGCCAGGGCATCCGATTCCACCACTCAACAAACATTTACTGAGCACCACGCGATCAGAGGCACCCGAGATTCCTGGCTGGCGCCCTCAGGGAGTTCAGAGTCCAGAGGGATGATACACATAGAGACAGGTAACCACAGCAGTGAGAAGTGCTAGAGGAGAAGCGTGTTCCGGGGATGGCAGGCAGGCGGGTCCGCAGAGCTGGACTACACCCTCAGTTCTCTCTGTTTGCAGGTGTCTCACCTGTAATCAGGTGATGTTGGTTCAGTGGTAGAATTCTCACCTTCCACGCGGGGGGCCTGGGTTGATTGCCAGCTAATGTACCTCATGCACAGCCACCACCCATCTGTCGGTGGGGGCTTGCATGTTGTTATGATGCTGGACAGGTTCCAGTGGAGCTTCCAGGTTAAGATGGACTAGGAAGAAAGGCCTGGTGATCTACTTGTGATAATAAAAGCCTTATGGGTCACAAGGAGCGCCGGTAGCACAGTGGTTAAGCGTACAGCTGCTAACCAAAAGGTCAACAGTTTGAATCCACCAGCCGCTCCTTGGAAACCTTATGGGGCTGGTTCTACTCTGTCCTATAGGGTTGCTATGAGTTGGAATCGACTGGATGTCAACAGGTTACAGGTTATGCCTGTATTTAGGAAATTATGCTTTGTTCTCTTTAGCAACAAAGCCATTTGACAGGGTCACCTAAACTGATTAAAAAACAGTGAAACGTACACAAACCCATGAGATAATCCACGAGATAGAAAATGCAGCAGAATCAGGTTAAGTAACTCGCTGAAGATCCACTGGTGTGTTTACAAGGCAGAGCTTAACTGACGGAATTAGACTTTGCCTCTTCTGAAACCTGGATCAGTACCCTTTCTGCAGCTTCTCCATCTCCTTTCAGAGATTTTTAATATGTCCATCTCAGTTATTAACCATTTAGACAAAAAAAAGTAAAAATATAGAAAATTGAACAGTCCAAATAATAGAGTTCTCATGGCTACGTATAGAATATTGTACTCATCAATAGGAGAATTCACATTCTTTCAAAGTATTCATGAAACAGTTATGAAAAGTCACTATGTGCTAGACCATTGAGCTAGCCTCATCAAATGCCAAGAGTAACCATATTCCCTGGCCCTATACATCTAAGTAAGAAATTTAATAACAAGAAATACACTCATTAATAATCCACGTATCTGGAAATTTTAAAAGATCTAAACATTCATAGGTCAAAGAAGGAATTATGGTTGAAATTAGAAAATCAAAACATGAAGAAATAAATGATAACAAAATTATTCCATATTAAAATTTTAAGGGTGCAACTAAAACAGAATTTAGAGGAAAAATTATAGCTTTAATTGCTTGTGTTAGGATTTTTTAAAGACTCAGAATTAATGACCTGAGTATCCAATTTAAGAAGCTATAAAAAGAACAGAGGAATAAACCCAATGAAAGCAGAGGAATAAAATATTACAGTTCAGAGCAACATTTAAAACACAAAATAAAGAGTGACAAAATTACCAAAGCCAAATGTTGGTTCTTTATTAAAAAGAAAACCAAGCCTTATTTTAAAAGGCCACTGAAAAGACTAGCAAGATTAATCAAGAATTTAAAAAGAGGTGGGCAGAGACAGAGAAAGCAAAAGATAAACAATATTAAGAATCTAAAAGGGGTTGTAACTTCAAATGCTACTGTGATTAAACAGATGAAAAGTAGATATTATGAAAATTTTGTGAGAATTAATTTTAAAACAGACAAAATGGACAAATTCTAGAAAAATACAACTTATTGAAGGAGCAGTAGAAAAATCTGGAGAGTCGAATGACCTTTAAAGACATTGAATCATTAGTTTAAAGTCTTCCCAGAAAGAAAAAGCCAGGTCTGGATGATTTATCAGCAATTTCTACCAAATGTTTTAGGAACCATCCTTCCAGATAATAGAAAAAGAAGAGACAAGCCACAGATCATTCTGAAAGGCTAACATCATCTTAATTCCAAAACTAGACAAGGACAACATAAGAAAGAAACATCACAGTCTCATCCCATTCATAAATGGCATTTGTGGGAATCGAATAGATGGCCTGGCAATAACCAATCCCAAAATCTCACTGGTTTTGCACACGAAGGTTTGATTCCCTCTCAAGTCATATTCTGTTGCAGGTCGGACAGCTCTCTTCCAAGCAGGGATCTAGGCCACTTTCTTTTTATGCCTATACCACCTAGAACATGTGGCTTGCAAAGTTGCCTCAAAAAGGGAAGAAAAGGCTGGAAAATCATGTGGGATGATTTTAAGGGCCAGCTATCGAGTTGACTTCATCGTCAGTCCTTTGGCTGGAACTCAGCCACATGGTCCCAATCAAACTGCAAAGAGGCTGACAAATGTGCTTGTCCCTATGCCTAGGAAGAGTCCCTGGGTGTTGCTAGGCTACTAACTGAAAGGTTGGTGATTCAAATACACCTAGAGGCACCTTGAAAGAAAGGCCTGATGATCGACTTCTGAAAAAATCAACCATTGAAAACCCTACGGAGCTGTGCTATTTAAGGTTATGTGTCAACTTGGCTAGGCCATGATTCTCAGTGCTTTGGCAGATATAATGTAATCATCTTCCATTTTGTGATCTGATGTGAGCAGCTAATCAATCAAAACGGGATGTTCTGGCAAAGCTTGTTCTCTCTCGATCCTGCATCTGACTCGTCATCATCTGACCTCTGGTTCTTGGGATGTAAGCCAGCAGCCTGTCGTCTGACCTGCATATTTTGGGATTCACCAGTTCCTGCAATCCCATGAGCCAGCAAACTGCTGTCTGACCTGCCAATTTTGGGTTTACCCGCCCCTGCAACCATGTGAGTCAGGGGAAGCCTAAAGCCAAATGCCTGACCCAGGATTTGGGACTTGCCAGCCTCCATAACTGTGTGAGCTATTTTCTTGAAATAAATCTCTCTCTTTCTCTCACTCTCTCTATGTAGATATGCTTCACTGGTTTTGCTCCTCTAGAGAACCCAGCCTAAGATATTTGGTACCTAGAGTGGTTCAAGAGGAACAAAATCATAATGATGAGTTTTCTGTATTGGTTCTCAAGTCTGGCTAGTCTTAAAGGCACTGAAGACTCTGCCTCCAGTAGTGAAGAGGGCACTGCTAATCCATGGCATGAGGTGACAATAGAAATATGCAAATTATCACCACCGATGGATGAAATATTTGTGAGAGACAAGGCTCTGGGTGATTGCATATTTGATACTTTCCTACAATTCTGTCAGCATGAGAAGTATAAGGAAGCTGGTTGGTTGGTCTTATTTTCACTAAATGAAGTGGTGAAAAAAAAAAATGAGCTCAGCTTCAGAGTCACAGCTCAAGCGCCACATACAAGACCCAAAAGTTGCCACTTTTACCCTGAAAGAAACCCTTATTTCTTGTAGAAACAGAGCTGATACTGCTAAAAACCAAACCCAGATTCTTATCATATGAGTGGCTGAATTAAAATGACAACTGAATTCCCAACCTCAAATGGTGTCTGAAGTTAAAGGGAGGGCATTGACAGGGAAGAAATGGGGTCCTGAAACCTGGAATGGGGACATATGGGCAGATACTCAGGAAGCTGGGGACATTGACTCCTAAATTCTGTTAAATCAGTCCTGCCAACAGAACCAGCCCTCTTACTTCCAGCTGAAGACGTTACTCCATCTTTGTCTGCTAAGCCACCCTCCCCAGTAAAACCATTATCTCTTCCAACCTCATCTGATGAAATTAACTCAGCTGTGTCTGAAGAGTCTTTGTCTGAGATATTGCCTGGAGTGGCGCTTGACTTCTAGGCCTATAACTACACTTAAGTCCCAGCGAGCTCCAAGAGGTGAATTATAAAGTGTGACCCAGGAGGAGGTACATGATACTCCAAAAGAACTGCTTCATTTTTCTAATATATACAAACAGAAACCTGGGGAATGTGTATAGGAATGGCTATTAAGGATATGGGATAATGGTACAAGAAACATAAAATTGGACCAGCCTGAGTTTATTGATTATAGGCCCACTAAGCACAGAATCTTCATTCAACATTTCAGCTCAAGAGGTTAGGAAAGGATCTAATAGTTTATTTGGTTGGTTCACTAAAGCATGGATTTCTCAGTGACCTACACTAAAACAAGCTGAAGGGCCAGACCTGCCTTAGTGTGCTGTAGAAGAAGGTATTCAAAGGCTTAGGGAAACTGGCATGTTAGAGTGAATTTATTTATCAGGTTGGACCCACAGAACCACCCATGGAGTGCCCAGAGGGCACACCTTTTACCTTAATGATGAGGAACAAATTTGTGAAAGGAGGCCCAGCATCCTTGAAGACTGCTGTGATTTCTATTTTATATAAGTCGGATTTGACAGTGGAAACTGCCCTAACTAAATTAAGACACGTAGCTACAACAGGGCTGATTAGACCCCGTGGTGGTAGGGGCCAGTTGGTGGCACTTAATCAACAAAGACTAGGTGGGCAAGGTTACTATAATGAACAGCAAAGTCAAAGCAGTAATCAGAACTCTGACTCATATGGGCTTATGGAATTGGCTACTTAGTAATGGTGCCCCTAGGAGTGAAATAATAAGAAATCTACCAAATATTTACTTGATCTGTACAAATGGAAGAATTCTAGGCCAAGTGAACAGGAGTCTAACTTGAATCGCCAGGGTGGAGAGTCAAAGCCCCTCAATCAATTCCCAGACTTAAGCCAGTTTACAGACTCACAACCCCTTGAAGGAAGGAGAAGCAGGGTCCCCTTGAGGAAGGATGCCCCTACACTGCCAAAAATTTATATTGTCAATCTTTCTCTCAGCCTTCCCCAAAGGGATCTACTGCCTTTCACAAGAGTGACTGTTAACTGGGGAAAATATATGAAGTGATGGTCACAATCATTAGCCCTTAGAGAGATACAAATCAAAACAACAATGAGATATCACCTCACCCTGCAATAATGGCAAGGATAAAAAAAAAAAAAACAACAAAAACCAGAAAACAGCAAATGTCAGTGAGAGTATGAGGAGACTGGAACCCTCATACACTGCTGGTGAGATCGTAAAATGGAACCACTACTGTGGAAGATGATATGGCGCTTCCTCAAAAAGCTAGAAATAGAAACACCATATGATCCAGCCATCCCACTCCTAGGTATATAGCCTAGAGAATTAAGAGCCGTGACATGAATAGACAGATGCACACCCATGTTCGTTGCAGCATTATTCACAACAGCAAAAAGATGGAAACAACCTAAGTGTCCATCAGCAGTTGAACATTGTGGTACGTACACACAATGGAATACTATGCGACATTAAAGAATAACGAATCTGGGCATCACACAACATGGATGAACCTGGGGGACATTATGCTGAGCAAAATAAGTCAACCACAAAAGGACCAATATTGTAGGAGACCACTATTATAAAAAGTCAAGAAAAGGTTTACACACAGAAGCATTTTTTTATGGTTACCAGGGATGGGAGGGGGAGGGAGGGAAAATCACTAACTACATAGTAGACAAGTATTAACTTGGGGAAAGGGAAAGACAATATCCAATATGGGGGAAGTCAGCACAACATGACCAAGGCAAAGGAAGACACTAGAAGGAACACAAGAGTGAGAGGAAACAATGGTAAATACTATCATATACACAATCCTGCAATAAATATAATAACAAATAATTTACAAATAATAACAAATAATAATATTAATTTTTGTTATTAATAGTATTAATAACAAAAATTATTATTTAATGTTACAAATTGCAATAATAACAAATAACAATAAAAAACAATAATAACAAATAACAATAATTTATGAGTGGATACATGGGTAGATATGTAAGCTGAACAGACGTGGGATAGCATATGGGAGTACACCCATGAGCATATAGAGATCTGGCAAATGATATTTCTACATAAGTGTTAGTATGTGCTGCAAATATATGCATGTGTATAGCAGAGCACACAGGGGATACAGTTATTAAAACTTCTTAGCCATAACCAAACACCTTGAAGGACTGAGTCATTGGGCTTGAAGGCTTAGGAACATAGTCTTGGGGGACATCTAGGTCGATTGGCATGACATCGTCCATAATGACAGTGTTCTACATCCCACTCTGGTGAGTAGCGACTGGGATCTTAAAAGTTTGCTAGCCGCCATCTAAGACACAACAATTGGTCTCTCGCCTTCTGGAGCAAAGAAGAGTGAAGAAAATCAGAGTCTCAAGGAAACAATTAGTCCAAAGGACTAACAGACCAAATGAACCACAGCCTCCACCAGCCTAAAACTAGAAGAACTAGATAGTGCCCAGCTACCACTACTGATCGCTCTGATTGAGATCACAGTAGAAGGTCCTGGACAGAGTGGAAGAAAAATGTAGAACAAAATTCAAATTCATAAAAAAGACCATACTTACTGGTCTGATAGAGACCAGTAGAACCCCCAAGACTATGGCCCTTAGACACCCTTCAAACCTGGAACAAAACTCACTCCCACTCCTTTCAGCTAAACAATAGACAGGCCTATAAAGTGAATAATAACATGTGTGAGGATCATGCTTCTCAGAACAAGCAACCATACGAGACCAAAATGGAAGCGTTTGCCCAAAACCAAAATTCAGAAGGCAGGAAGGGGCAGGAAGGATGGGCGAATGGAAAGTGGGAACTCAGGGAGGAAGTGGGTAGAGTGCTGTCACATTGAGGAGATTGCAATTAATGGGAAACTAATTGACTCTGTAAACTTTCACCCAGACCACAATAAAATGTTAAAAAAAAAAAAAAAAAAACAGATGTAAATGGGCTAGTGTATTTTTGGTTGTATACATGTTAGTTGTATCATGCTAGGTGCAAGCATGATTTTATAATTGTCTTCATTTAGAGATTATGTATGGTTTAAGGAGATGTGTGCAGGTGCCACATTGACAAGGGGTGGACTCTGTTGGCTAAGGTTATGTGTCAGCTTGGCTAGGCCATGATTCTCAATGGTTTGGCAGATATTATGTAATCATCCTCCATTTTGTGATCTGATGTGAGTAGCCAATCAGTCAAAAGGGGAGTGTCCTTGTGGGTGCAGCCTGCATCCAATATATATAGATGTTCTGGCAAAGCCCGCCCTCTCTGGATCCTGCGTCCAACTTGTCATCTTCTTTGGACATGAGCCAGTAGTATTCTGCCTAACCTGCCAATTTTGGGTTTGTCAGTCCCTGCAACCATGAGTCAGGAGAAGCCTTCAGTCTGACACCTGACCCACGGACTTGGGACTTGCCAGCCTCCACAACTGTGTGAGTTATTTCCTTGAAATATATATATATATATGTATATATATACAGTTCACTGGTTTTGCTGCTCTAGAGAACTCAGCCTAAGACAGGAGCACAGTTCTGCTCTGACACATATGAGGATGCCATGGGTCAGAATCAACTCAACAGCAACCAGGACTCCAAGGTGGTGACCACTAGGAGTCGTATAACGGACGCTTACAGCAACCTTCATAGTAGGAAAATTTCCCGATTTCCATCAGCAGTAGAATGGGTAAATAAATTGTACATATTCATACACTGGAATACCGCTTAGAAGTGAAAATGCATGAACTACAACATTAAAATTTCTCACATTAAAAATGGATGAATCTGACAAAGGTATTGTTGAGCAAAAGAAACAAGGAACAGAAGAAATACACACAGTATGACTCCATTATATAAAATTCAAAAATCAGGCAAAGCTAAATGATATATTGTCTAAGAATACATACATACCTGGTAAAACTTTGCAAAATAGAGAAGCAAGGAAATGATTTGCACAGAACTCAGGGTAGCAGTTACCTCTCATAGAAAGAGATGGGAGTGTGACAGGGGATACACACACAGGGGACTTCTCCGGTGCTGATAACGTACTATTTCTCAAACTGAAGGGTGAATATATGGGTGCTTTATTTTATCCTTATTCTTTAAACTGCATATATACATTTTATGCACTCTTTTGAATAAAAAAGTAGTGGGAGGCCTTTTTGTATTTAAGTCCCAAGTGACTAGTAAAATAAACCTAGTGAATGATTAAAAGTCTAAATTTTGAGAACCCAGGTTTATTTGCACCTCTGAAATAAAACACACATACACACACCGATTTGCAAATCATGCAGTATTGGACACAAAAGAGAGAACCTCAGGGACAATCTCCACCTTTCCAGCTAAGACTCCCAGGTAGGGACAGGTGGATGGGGCAGTGGAGTGGCTACATCACAGCAGAGAGAGGTAGCTGCCTGCGCAGCAGCTCCTCCAGTGCACTGGCTTGGGTCAAGTGGTCGAGTGTGGAGGGTGAGGACTGCTGACTTATCTGAGTGAAGGGAAGAAGATCAAGGGAGAATCAGGTCCTGGTTACGAGGCTCGACGACCTTATCTCACTTCTTCAGGTTGGGAAGCTGAGCCCTGGTGGCGCAGTGGTTAAGAGCTTGGCTGCTAACCAAAAGGTCGGCAGTTCAAATCCACCACCTGCTCCTTGGAAACCCTATGGGGCAGTTCTGCTCTGTCCTATAGGGTCGTTGTGAGTTGGAATCAACTTGGCAGCAATGGGTTTTTTTCCTGGGGAAGCCCACTTTCCCTCTCATGAAACTTCATCAAACCTTCCCTTCCCCACCTCCAAAGAAAGTGTCCCACAAGCTGGCTGTGGGAACCCCAGGGAAACAGCTTTACCTTTTGAGCCACCCATTTTCCAGTCTGGGGCACAGAGCCTCTGGCTCCAAACCCTCTGCCTCCCAGGCAGGTGTGGTATCTGGACCAGGTTCCTCCCTCCAGGCCTGGAAGTCCTCTGTGTGACAGCTTTGCCTGCCACCTACCACCCTGTGGAAGAGAGATGACGAGATTGAATTTTAGCTTAGGGAGAAGCAAGATATAAATACATCCTGGTATGCTATTAATGTCAATAATATTAGTGCAATTATTTCCAGACTAGTCAGATCCAATAAAAGCGACAGTAAACAAGCCTGGAGCCGTCACCAGGTGAGCGCCGTGGGGTCCCCCGCCCCCCCTCCCCATCTACCTGCACAGCTGGCTGGCTGCTGAGAGCGGTTGCCTTTGCGGCTCTCACTTGAGCAGAAGGACCTTGCTGTGTGGCTGCAGCTCTGTCTTGTGGCTGCACCGCCCGCATCCAGCTCCTGACCGTCCCGGTAACGGAGCAAGGCAGCAGTCTCCACTCTCAGCCTCGGTGCCCCATATATGACAGAGAGCCCCACATGCTAGTTACAGACATTGCTGTTGTTATTTGCTGCTGTTGAGTCAGCCCCAACTCATGGTGACCCCACGCACAGGGCAACAAAATGCCGCCCAGTCCTACACCATCCCCATGATCAGTGGCAGTTCGGGCCGTTGTGATCCATTGGGCTTTCATTTTCAGAAGTAGATCACCAGGCCTTTCTTCCTAGTCCATCTTAACCTGGAAGCTCCACTGGAACCTGTCCAGCATCATAACAACATGCAAGCCCCCACCGACAGATGGGTGGTGGCTGTGCATGAGGTACATTAGCTGGCAATCAACCCAGGCCCCCCGCGTGGAAGGTGAGAATTCTACCACTGAACCAACATCACCTGATTTACAGGTGAGACACCTGCAAACAGAGAGAACTGAGGGTGTGGTCCAGCTCTGCGGACCCGCCTGCCTGCCATCCCCGGAACACGCTTCTCCTCTAGCACTTCTCACTGGTGTGTAGTTACCTGTCTCTATGTGTATCATCCCTCTGGACTCTGAACTCCCTGAGGGCGCCAGCCAGGAATCTCGGGTGCCTCTGATCGTGTGGTGCTCAGTAAATGTTTGTTGAGTGGTGGAATAGGATGCCCTGGCCTGGCTCTTGAGAAGTCAGATGCTTGAGTGGCTAAGAATACAGATCTCGAGTCAGGTGGCTTGGAATTAGATGCCTGTTCTTCCACTTATGGGCTGTGTGATTTTGAGTAAGTTACTCAACCATTCTGTGCCTCACTTTCCTTATTTGTAAAATGAAGACAATAATAATACCCTTTGTAGTTGCATGACCTGGGGTGACAGGGTGAGGCAAGCTAGGTGCCTGGAGTGTAAAATTTAGGGAGACACCTAAAATTTAGGGGGGCCCTCCTAGCCCTGTTGAGCAAGACACTTGCTTCTCTGTACCACCTAGTAAGTGATAAATGAATGTTAGCTATTTTTCTTGATAAAAATTTCCCTGGAACAATTGTTTATCTGAACAAAAGCATCCAATGTTTATCTGATGTTGTATAAGACAAGGAAACCTGAGCCCATGTGTGAGCCTGAGGGAGGAAGCAGTTAAGAACGGCCATTGATGGAGAAGCAGTGGTGAACAAGGAAGATTTTCCCGGAATTCCCCAGGATCTTTTCAGTAAACCCCATTTTTCCTGGAGTTCACCTGAGTAGGTTTCTGCATCTTCCAAATTAAAAACTCTTGACTAGGCAGCGTGATGGAAGGCTCTGGAAAAGAAAAAAAGTGAAAAAACCAAACCCAAACTCACTGTCATTGAATTGATTCCAACTCATGGCGAGCCCACGTGTTACAGAGCAGAACTGCTCCATGGGATTTTCTTGGTTGAAATCTTTACAGAAGCAGATGGCCAGGTCTTTCTTCGGTGGTGCTGCTGGGGTAGTAGTTGAGCACAAACTGCCATCCAGTGACCTACTGGAAGGGAAGGTGGGGACCAAATTAAGGAAGCCTTGAAGGTCACAGTGAGAAGCTTGGTTTTGACTCCAACTGGCAACGCCATTCTGATCTGATTGTTCCCACTTAGAAAATCACGTGGAAGGCAGCCCTCCTTCCTGCCCTGCTGCAGAGGCACTTCTGCCCCCTCTCTTCCCACCCAGGCCTCTCTTTCATCCTGGCAGCAGAAGAAAAGAGAAAAGAACGTCACCCAGGGTACCCCTACACAGAGAATACAAAACGCTCTGTGGCTAAATTCTCTCCAACCAGAAAGAGAGAGTGTCCACTTTGTTCTTAAAAAAGATGCAGCGTTCTTCTTCCCAGCAGCCACCCACCTGGGATGTAAACCCATTTGCATGGAGCCCTCCCTTCGGCAATGTCCTGGCGAATGTCTAGGGCTCTCCGGCTCTCTGCGAAGGCTTGTATATCTTCTCCGTGGGCCTTCTAAGCTGAATTTTAAAGAGGAGTTTAGAGAGCATGTCATGACGAGGGTTCTTCAGAGTCTTCTAAATCACAGCAACAGAACCGAGGGAAGGCTGTTTCTTTTCCCAGCGATGATTTGCCTGCCCTGGTTCTTGGCACCCCAGCCACCAGCTAAGAAACCTTGGGAACAAATGTGAAATTCTCCATCCTCAATCATCCCTCCCAAAGAAATCCCTCTCAATCTCTTTGCCTCACCCTTGCTCTCCCCCTCCCTGCCCCTCCACTCGGTCTCTCAATCATAAAACAATAAGGCAGATCCCTCCGCGTGCATTTAAATCCCTCGAAATCGCTGGAGAAGGGGCCAGCCGGACTTATTTACTACTAAGTGGATGCAAATTCACTTACCACTGATTTTCAAAGGAATGAGACATCCTTGCCACAATATTGTTTTTCTCACCACCAAATGGGGCCTTTGCTTTGTCATTTGGCGAAGCTGTCAAAACAATCAGATCTGGGAGGCTGGATGGCATTGTTGCCTTGCCATCTTGAGAGATGGGTTCTCAAAGACAGCCCCAGGCACCTCCAACTCGCAAATGGGCCCTGTTTAGGAGGTAGAAGGAGGGGACATAGTGGAGAGAGATAGGTCAGCTGGCATGGAGCACAAGACAGAGGCAAAGCCAGGAACGGCTGGACCTCCTGGGTCCTGAGTAGCAGAGGCAGCCCCAGGATCTTGTGAGGTACTGAAGGGAAAAACACACCTACACACCTCCTCAAGGAGCCCTGGTGGCGCACTGGTTAAGCCCTAGGCTGCTCACCAAAAGGTCAGTGGTTTGAACCCACCAGCCACTCCAAGGGAGAAAGATGTGGCCATCTCTTCCCGTAAAGATTACAGCCTTGGAGACCCTATGGGGCAGTTCTACTCTATCCTATAGGGTCACTATGAGTCGGAATCAACTCGACGGCCATGGGTTTGGTACACACCTCCTCATGGGTTTTCTAGGTTTTCACAGCCCTTCTGGCCATTACAGCTTGCCCTGGACTCCAGATCTAGAACTCATGATGGGTAGACACGCCCTACTCTGCCGGCCTAGGCAAGTTGTTTAATCTCTCTGGGCCCAACTGGGATTCCAAGGTTACTGAAGGAGAAAGTTGGACTAATATACCTGAATGTGCCTTCCAAATCTCTAGTTTGTGGTCTTTGAAGGGAATGAATATTGTCTTAGTCAACTAGTGCTGCTATAACAGAAATACCACAAGCGGATGGCTTTAACAAAGAGAAGTTTATTCTCTCACAGTCCAGTAGGCTACAAGTCCAAATTCAGGGTGTCAGCTCCAGGGGAACACTTTTTCCATCGGCTCTGGAGGAAGGTCCCTGTCATCAATCTTCCCTTGGTCTAGGAGCTTCTCTGCGCAGGAACCTTAGGTCCAAAGGACACGCTCTGCTCCCAGCACTGCTTTCTTGGTGGTATGAGGTTCCCATGTGTCTCTGCTCGCTTCTCCCTTTTATATTTCAGAAGAGATTAGCTTAAGATACTATCCAATCTTGTATACCTCATGAGTATAACTGCCACTAATCCATCTTATTACATCATAGTGATAGAGTTTACAACACATAAGGAAATCACATCAGATTACAAAATGGTACACAGTCATACAATACTGGGAATCATGACCCAGCCAGGTTGACAGATATTTTTGGGGGACACAATTCAATCAATGACAGACATAAAAGCAAGTTTTATGGTGAGGTTACTCAGAACAGAAACATCAGTGATCTTGGGACTGGTGGATTAGTGAAGATTCTTTCAGTTGCCAGTGGTCACCTCAAACTAACTCAGGCTAATCTGACTCAGGCAGCCAGGAAGCTGGGGGTACTCATTTCCTGTGGCCGCTGTAACAGATTACCCCAGACTCAATGGCTTAAAAAACATAGGTTTGTTATCTGACAGTTCTGGAGGTCAGAAGTCTGAAAATGGATTTACCATACTTGTTGCCATCCAGTCAGCTCCAACTCATGGTGACCCCCATGTGTGTCAGAGTAGAACTGTGCTCCATAGGGTTTTCTTTTTTAAGTTTATTGTGCTTTAGGTGAAAGTTTACAGCATAAATTAGTTTCTCATTCAAAAATTTATACACAAATTGTTTTGTGACACTGGTTGCAATCCCCACGCTCCATAGGGTTTTTAATGACTGATTTTTCAGAAGTAGATCACCAAGCCTTTCTTCCAAGGTGCCTGTGGGTAGACTCGAACTGCTAATGTTTTGGTTAGCGGCCAAATGTGTTAACCACTTGCACAAGCCAGGGACTCCCAAGAATGGATTTAAAGTTAGTGTATTAGCAAAACCCTGTTCCTTCTGGAAGCCCTAGAGGAGAATCGGTTCCTCACCTTTTCCAACTCCTAGAGAATGTCCACATTCTTGGGTTGATGGTCCCCTTCCAGCAACGGCATAACTTTGACCTCTGCTTCCATCATCACATCTCCTTCTCTGGGTCTGCTTTCTCTCTTGTATAAGGACACTTGTGATTCCATTGGGAACACCCGGATAATCCAGGATAACCTCCCCATCTCAAGATCCTTAACTTAATCACACCTGCAAAGTCCTTTTCACCATGTAAAGTAATATATCCGCAAATCAAACCAAACCCATTGCCGTTGAGTCGATTCCAACTCATAGCAGCCCTAAAGGACAGAGTAGAACTGCCCCATAGGGTTTCCAAGGAACAGCTGGTGGATTCGAACTGTGACCTTTTGGTTAGCAGCTGAGCTCTTAATCACTGTGCCACCAGGGCACTAGGGATTAAGACCTGGACATCTGCAGGGGGCTATTTGTTCTGCTGACCACACTGGGGAGTGGACTTCAGGCATGGATGGATCCAGGGGCTCAAGTCGTATCATCGGCGTTATTTTCTCATCTCTATCTCTTTGCTCTGCTTCCTTTTCTGCTAGTCATTGTCTCTATGCCATTTCAAATAGCCTTCCTCCTTGTAGCCAGGGAAGACTCTGCTATGGCCTGTTGTTACGTGTCGTTGAGTTGATTGTGACTCATAGCAACCCCATGTGACAGAGTAGAACTGCCCCATAGGGTTTTCTAGGCTGTCATCTTTATGGGAACAGATTGCCAGGTCTTTCTCCCATGGTGCCTCTGGGTGAGTTCAAACCACCAAGTTTTCAGTTAGCACCTGAGCACTCAACCATTGCATCACCAGAGCTCCTTGCCTATAGCCCTAAATCATGGCATTTCAGATTAGTAGAAAGTTTGGAACAAAAAGAACCTCTCTCCTTTTTTCTCTCCCTCCCCTGGACCAACCACCAGGCTTTATGTAGGCCCCTTGGATTAAGTAAGGCCCCCTGAGGTTTGGGAAGAACAGTCTGGGAAGGGACCGAAACATCCCTGAGAATGCCAGTTGGGGGTTAGCCATAAAATCGGTACATGAATCCACATGTGCCAAATTTGTAATCCACATTGGTGATGGAGCCACATCAGCCACAGAGTGCCCGAGCTGCACAGCCCCGTCCGTATTTCAGTCCTTTAAAGGTCAGGCCGTGGGCAGACGTCCCAGGCCCGCTCAGCCCAGGAGTGGGCATCTGTGATCGAGCGAGCCCTCGGAGAGCCTTAATTCCCCCGGCCTCCCCTTGTGTCTCTATAACCTTGAGGCAAAAGGCCTCTCCCTCCCAGAGTGTTGTGATAATTAAGAGTAATTTCATTGGTGCTGGGCTCTGGTAACTACAAGGTAATTGAGTTCTGGATACATTAATACTCAAATTCGCATGAAGATGATCATGGAACTTAGAATGTGGACCTCTGTTTAGGGGCTATAGCTGGGTGACCCCACATCTGGGTTTGCCAGGAACAGTCCTGGTTTGCACCTGCTGTCCTGGTACCACTATGGATAGCTCTCCCTATCACTCTCCAAAGGGTCCCTATTTAAATAATAAATGTTATAGCTACCCCACTGTTAGCACAAGTAAAAAAGACTATTTTTTCCCTCCTACCCCTCAGTTTACACCAGATGGGGCCTCCAAATCAGAAGCCTGGGAAGACCCCCAAATTACCAGGTTCCTTTCTTCCTTGCATCAGCTGTATAGCCAAGGAGTAAATGGGTGGCGTAAACAGTTAAGCACTTGGCTACTAACCAAAAGGTTGGCAGTTAGAACCCACCCAGAGGTGCCTCAGAAGAAAGGCCTGGCAATCTGCTTCCAAATAGATCACAGACATTGAAAACCCTATGGAGCAGTTCTAGTCTGATGCATATGAGTTGGAACTGGGTAATGAGAGGAAGATCACAGAGCACCCTCCGTTCTGTGCTGAGTGCAGCTCTGGACCAGGGAGACCAGAGGCTGTGTCCCCACATAGGGAGAGTAGAGAGTGCAGGCTTTGCAATCCAGTGGCCCTGGATTCATATAGTGGCTCCACCACTTACAAGTTCTGGGACTGGCATAAATACCTTCTCGCAGCCCCAGCTGTCACGCCTTTAAACGAGGAATCATGATGCCAGCCTCCCAGAGAGTTCCACGAGACTGTGTGTGCACAGCAGGGCGCACCAGCCCTGGGTTCTACGGCCCACAGCCCGGGAGCCCTTCCACACGCACAGATCACGAATCACATTCAGGTGTGAGGGAGAAAAGTTCAAATCAATCAGTAGTGATGCTCAGGGCAAACAGTCAAAGTCTGATAAGCAAACAGAAATCGATTGTTTTGGAAATAATTGGATGCCCTATCTTTGTTTACAGAGCCGCATGTGCACCGAGATGTCTAAGGCCACCGTGGCCAGCAAAGTCCGGGATGCTGAGCCACAGGGGAGAGGAAGGTGGGACCGGGAGGTGTTGGGAGCCCAATCTGTGTATGGGGGTAGGGTGGGGGGGAGTCTGTGGAGACAGTAAGCTGGTGAGGACTTGAGGAAGGGAGGCTGGGGTAGGATGAAGGGGGAGCAATGGCCTAAACCCTCCGATACTCGGCCACAGGCTTGATGTGGCAGGAGCAGGCTGGGTGAGTATGCCCCCACCTGGCATCAGAGGTC
This sequence comes from Trichechus manatus latirostris, assembly GCF_000243295.1. Classification (NCBI taxonomy): domain Eukaryota; kingdom Metazoa; phylum Chordata; class Mammalia; order Sirenia; family Trichechidae; genus Trichechus; species Trichechus manatus. The sequence continues at coordinate 8,315,487 of NW_004443964.1, read as the reverse complement.
ACTCCCCACCCCTCCCCATCACGCCTCACCAGACTCCCATGCTCTCAACCTGCCCAGAAGGAAGCAGAAACTAGGAGTTGACACCACAGTGTTCTTATCTGTCCTTTTAGGATGCTGGAAGCAAAGGGCCAAGAGAGAGTTGTCCACATACCTAGCACCCCAAATCAAATCCCCTAGCCCACACCAAGCCACTGGCCTCGTCTACTGCCATGCTCCAGGCTGGAGGGGGGTGGGGCGGGGGAGTGGACTGTGGGCAAGGTGGGTGGTGTTGACAGGGGAAGAAAGTGGGCAAAAATTCTTAAAGTCACATCCATGGAAAATTTGGGAACAGGTGAAGATTTAAGGCAGGAAACTAGAGGATGCCCTCTTCCCCCAAAAAAATCTCATTACTAAGAGTCGGACTTTGACCTCAAAACCAGCGTTCACTACCCAAACCCACTGCCATTGTTGCCGTTGACTCGGTTCTGACTCATGGCGACCCTGCAGGATAGAACTGCGCCACAGGGTTTCCAAGGCTGTAATCTTTACAGAAAGAGGCTGCCACATCTTTCTCTGGTGGAGCCACTGGTGGACTCGAACTGCTAACCTTTCAGTTAGCAGCCGAGCATTGAAAAACTGTGCCACCAAAGCTCCTCTTCACTACCCAAACCCATCGTCATGGAGTTGATTCTGACTTGCAGCAACTCAATAAGATGGGGTAGAACTGTCCCAGAGGGTTTCCAAAGGAATGGCTGGTGGATTTGAACTGCCGACCTTTTTGGTTAGCAGCTGAGCTCTTAACCACTGCACCACCAGGACTCCTCACTATCCAAAGCCCCTGAGAAACTACAACAAGAATTCTAATTCCCTTCCTCCCAGCAGGCTTCCCTGCGTCACATCCCCAAATGCGCCTCCCCCAACATCGTCAGTCACCTTTTCTCCTGCACCCTCAGCATCACTCTGGAACCTGCTAAAGATCCTCCCTCCGTGCAGCTTACCCAGGACTTTGAGATAGTCCAGGGCTTTGAGATGCTCCTCTGCATCCCCGCCGGTGCTCAGCATGGTGCCTTGCACACCAGTACCGGCTACCATCAAATCGGTTCCAACTCGTGGCCACCCATGTGTGTCAGAGTAGGACTGTGCTCCACAGGGTTTTTAGTGGCTGAGTTTTTGGCAGTCAATTGCCAGGCCTTTCTTCCAAGGCACCTCCAGGTGAACTAGAACTGCCAACCTTTTGGTTAGCAACCTCTTGCCTGACCGTTTGCACCACCCAGGGGCGCCACCTGGCACACAGTGCCTGCTTTACACGTATTTGGCAAGTCATTGGTTTAAAATAATAGAGTCTGGATTGGAGAGGAGTGACAACCCTCCCCCAGCCCCAGCCAGAGCCTGGAGCCACTGCTATTAATTACTCACAGCAGGGCTTCATTCATTCATTAAAATCTCCAAAAAGGGAGTCTTGTTAACAGCCAGGAGAGCTGTTCTTTCTCCTCAAGGTAAAAAGATTTATTGCCCAAACTTACATTTTACCACGTACAACCGAATAAAAATGATCGATTTCCCTGCCCGCCTTACAGCATCCTTCCGCAGTTATTAAAGTCTCTAAAAATGTTTTCTTAAAAAAAAAAAAAAAAAGGCGGGGGCGGTAGTTAAAAGAAAGAGCTGCGGAGAGAGAGGAACCCAACAGGAGGCTGGGAAGGGCAGGATTGTGAGGATTATCCATCTTGTCAGCTCTGGACCACATAACCTTGATGTCACTATATTTTCTGCTCATATCCAAATTTACAATTTGCCAGCAAAGGAGATGGAAATGCCAAACCGCTCCCTTTGAGGTGAATGCTGAATGTTCTTAAAGGACCCTAGAGAGGGGAAGGCCCCAGCTCTGCAGATTCTTAAAAGGTACAGAGCCTGCTCCAGTGGAGCCCCTGGCAATTCTCTGTGACAATGCCGGTGCCCGTAGATGATGACAGAGTCCCTGGGTAGTACAAACCGTTAGCACTCGGCTGCTAGCCGAAAGGTTGGAGATTGGAATCCACCCAGTGGCACCACAGAAGAAAGGCCTGGTGATCCACTTCCATAAAGATTACAGCTAAGAACACCCTATGGAACATAGTTCTATTCTGTAACACATGGGTTCTCCATGAGTCAGAATCAAGTTGATAACAACGGCTTTGATTTGTCTTTTTTAAAGCAGGATGAGGTATTCCTGGGTGGTGCAAACAGTTAATGCACTCCGCTGCCAATTGAAAGGTTAGAAGTCCAAGTCCACCCAGAGGTGCCTCAGAGAAAAGGCCTGGCCATCTACTTCTGAAAAATCAGCGATTGAAAACCCCATGGAGCACAGTTCTATTCTGACACACACAGGGTCACAGTGGGTTGGAATTGATTTGATGGCAACTGGTTTTAAGTCAGGGTGATGGATTTAAACCCCAGGCCCCAGACACATTCAGCCAAGAGGACTTTTTCTCTCTTCACTGATGAACGCACTGGTTTCCAGCTGAAAGGCAGCGAGCAGACTTGATGGGCCGGAAGTGTACCTGCGCATAGTTAGGAATGGGGGGGTGGGCGGAGCTACAGACAAGTGCGAGTCAGAGGCAGGGGAGGTGTCTGCCCTACGGGAGACAGCGAACTGCTCACAACTTTCCAAAACACCGATTTGCATATAAACTCGTTGATGGGTGATTACACTTCATTCATCTGCTCGTTCTAGTAAGTCCCCAAGAACCTTTGTTTTGTCATTTTGGTGATTTAATTTTACTAAATGCCAAGTAATACAACTGTATATCACCCATCCCCCTGGCATACTGTGAATTCCTTCAGGACAAGGATAAGGTCTTACTCATCTCTGTGTTACACACTCACAAACACGCTAGCGCCTGGTACAGTACGCTTTCTATGAGTCTATTGCAGCCTACTTACTTGAGAACTGTAGAGCCGTTTGGAAATCCCATCATTCAGAGCCTGTGACTAGGTCGGTCTGGCTTCTTCCCAAATTTGTGCTAATTAGTGGGGTCTTCCTGGACTTGTTTCTGGGCAAATCTAGCCATCTGTCCTTTGATCAGACCCCAATTCATCTGGCAGTTCCATTCTGACTTCCCGGGGGCTCCCTATGCTGTAGATGGGGCCACGGGTCTCCGCAGCACTGTGGGGGGCTGCGGCCTCCCACAGGCCCCTCCAAGGCTCCGGGTTTTCCAAGTGTGTGCGCGCTGCAGTCTTCTGTCAGGGAGAATTTTCCCAGCATGGCCTGGACGACAGCCACGAGCCTGTCTCGGGCCATTTGACTCTGGCTCCCAATGACAACCTTAACAGACATTTCCATCTAGAAGCCATTAACCAGGCAATATGAGACTTCCCCTGCTGGCCTACTCCGAGGGGGTTGGTGCAGAGGAGAGGGCGAAGAGGGAGGAGAGAAGAAGTACGGTGGCTGAGGAGGGGGCAGGAAGGGAGGCTGGGCAGAGAAGACGGCTACACCTTCCCCGGTGGATCAGGGGCCCCCCCTAACACCACCATGCCTGCCCAACTGGGTTCTATCCTGGGCCTGGGGTATGATGGGAAAGCCAGCTCAGTGGCAGAAGGCCGAAGTTGGCAGGCTGGGACCTGGGGCAGCAGCTCAGGACTCAAAACTCTGCAAGTATCATCTCTGCTCTTACCAAGGTGCCTTCTAGAAGGAGCACTGGCAGAGGGCAGTGGTGAGGAGACCCTCATACCAAGTCTGGCTTTGCTCCCCAGAATACATGCCCTGGAGGGCCCAATCCTGAACTCCGATCCTCTGTTTCCTATATGAATAAATGATGATGATGATGATAAAGCCACCAGTTGCTGTCAAGTCAACTCTGATTCATGGCGACCCCATATGGGTCAGAGTAGCTAATAATTATTTTACAGTTCCCTGTGTATCAAGTATCGTTCTAAATGCTTTACATATAATACTCATCTAATCCTCACAGCAATCCTATGAGGTAGACACTGTTATGATACTCACTTTACAGATGAGGAAACCGAGGCACAGAGCTGTTAAGAACTTCCCCAGGTCACACAGCTGGTAAGTGGCAGAGCTGGGGTTTTAACCAGGCTGCTTGGCTCTTAGCCACTTCATCGCACTGCCTCTCAAAGTGGCCAGTGGCCAGAAGGTCAAAGTCAAAATAGGCTGAAGACAGTTCAGCCCGAAGTCCGTCTAAGAGCCACGGTTCACCAAGAGGCTCTGTCTATACTGATGGGACTGGCCCCAGCGCCCCAGGCCAAAGAAAGATGTTTGCCCAGAGAATCCTTACTCAGGCCACAGAGATTGGGAAAAAAAAAAGAACATATTCTATTCATTTCAAAAACAACAATGTCCAAGCTGCTGCCTTAGTCAGAGCCGCTTAGATCATGTGCCTGTTCAGGTCCAAGGCTTCCCACCTCTGAGGTTCTTAGGAGACAGAGTCTCAGCTGCAGCTCTCTGTGCTGAAGGGGCTGGTCACTAATGTCCCCTCGTATGGCAACAATCCTTTCTTAGATAGGAGAGATGGGATGGGATGGGATGGGGATAGCATGAGATAGGAGGGGCTAGGATAGGATGGACAGGGATGGGAAGAGATGAGATGGAATGAATGGGAAAGGAAGGGATGGGTTCAGACACAATGGGATGAGAAGGGATGGACAGAACAAGATAGAAGGAGATAGGAAGGGACGAGATGGGATAAGATGAAGTAGGAAAGGATGGGATGGGAAGGGATGGAACAAGAATAGATGAGATAGAACAGGCTCGGATGGGGTGGCAAGGTTAGGAATGAGATGGGACGGAAAGGGAAGAGCAAGGATGGGAAGGATGGAAATGGATGGAATAGAACAAGATGCAATGGGGAAGGGAAGGGAAGAAACGGGATAAGATAGAATAGGAGGGAATGAGATGTAATGGGATGGGAAAAGAAGGAATGGATAATGTCTTTTGAAGTAAACTATCTATAAGCTCCAATCTCTCTTTCTTTCTAGAAAATTATAGATAGTCTTTTAAAAAGAAACATTGCTGCAATCCTAACACCTTCCTTGTAGCGATGCATATAACAGCTGTTGATCCAGTGCTTTTCACCCAGGATTGAAAAAGCTTTATTATGGGCATGCAAGTACTGCACACTCAGAGTCTAGCTCTAGATTAGCCCACGCTCTGCGCCCCTGCCGTGAACCCCAACCTACCTGGACTCACCCATCCTTTCGGGCCCAGCTTACATGTCACCTCTTCTGGGAAGCCTTCTCTGAATGCATCTTTCCTTTCTCAGAATCCTAACTCTATTTAGAATTTGTCACCCAGTTTAACACTTGGTCGTGTACAATGCTGTACTGATCTTTCACTTCGTAATCTAGATATACAGCATACAGCCTGTGTTTTTGCCCCATGGCAACCCCAAGTAAACTTTTTTTAATAGACTCCCATAAACTATAGAGCACAGACCCTTGTTTTACAAATCTGGAAACAGAGGCTCAGAGAGGTTAAAGGACACATCTGGCATCACATGCTGGCAAGCCGCGAGCAGACTGCCCAGAGCTGGGAGCCCCACTAGTGTGCAGTTAGCTGGGCATCTTAGTTTGGGTTCTTCCAAAAGCAGACTCTTGGGGAAGGATTTGAGTGCAAAGTCGTTTATTTGAGTGGTGGTCCCGGGAAGCAGGGTGAGGGAGTGGAGAAATAAGAAAGGGAAGGGAGGAACATCCTTAAGGAGCATTGATGATCGTGGAGGTGGTGCAGGGCCAGGCAACATTACATTCTGCTGTGAATGCGATCGCCGTGAGTCGGAGGCCGACTCGGCGGCAGCTAACAGCAATAACAGCAAGGATTGTCTTAAGTTACCTAGTGCTGCTCTAACAGAAAGACCATAGCGGGCGGCTTTAAACATCAGAAATATATTTTCTCACAGTTCTGGAGGCTAAAAGTCCAAATCAGGGTCCCGGCCATGCTGATTCCTTCTGTGAGCCTCTCTCCTAATTTACAGTGTCTGCTGGCAATCCTTGGTGTCCTTGGCCTGCCTTGGTGTGCCTTGGCGTCTGTCCTCCCCCTGTGTGTATCTCTGTGTCTGTTCAGAAGGGATTCAGTTTAGGACCCATCCTACCCTGGTATGACCTTAGTAAAGCACCAAAAGGAAGCCCCTATTTCTAGACAGGGTCATATTTACAAGTACAGGGGTTAGGATTTCAATACATACTTCTTGGAGACACGATTCAATCCACAACAGGGATCAATCCCTTGGGGCACCCCCTGAGAGGCTGCAGAACACACAAGTTAGCTAGGCTATTTCTCAGCAGCTCCTGTCCCCCGTGGCTGGAGCCCCCAGCACTTCTAGCCAGTCCTGTGCAGCTGAACACCCTCAGGCAGTAGAAGGCGTTGTTGATGTAGTAGGAAGCCTGCCCCACGTGTGTGAACTGCCCACCGAGGCTGCGGTGACCTCTGGGGAAGACCAAAGAGGGTGGGACGGGCCACCGACAATTCTGCCTCATCCGTGCCAGTCAGTGGCAGCAGAATCGAGCACCCTAACTTCCTCTCACATCTGTAGCCAGCTCTCCACTTAGCTCCTTTCTTATTTTGCTGGCAACCAACCTCTGCTTCAAGACATCAGATGGGAAGACAGGAGTTCTATCTTCGCTTCCTAGTGCTGCCATAACAAAATACCACGACGTGGGTGGCTTTCAAGAGCAGAAATTTATTTTCTCACCGCTCTGATGCTGAAGCCCAGGGTGGTGGAGGGCTGTGCTCTCTGTCTCTCTCTAGGCTCCAGGAGAAGAAACTTCCTTGTCTCAGGTTCCGGCAGCCCCAGGCACTTCTCGGCGTTCCCCTTGGGTGCGGCTCCCTTTTTATAAAACACCACTCAGAGGGGATTAGAATCAAGACCCACCTACTCAGGTATGACCTTGCTGAACTTAATTTGGAACAAAAGAAAAACCCTACTTCCCCAAACAAGGTCATATTCACAGATACAGGGGAAAGGGGCAGGCTCCACATATCTTTTTGGGGACACAGTTCAATCCGTAACAAACCCCGAACTCACCCCACACTGACGATGTATATTGTCATGGGGGACTTTGAAGGACCACAGGGGAAAAGCGCAGCATCCAGATGACTTGGGGGTGGTATTTGGGGGCCTCCCGTCTGTCGACCCCACACCACAGCTGCTGTCTCCAACGTGTGTGTGTGTGTGTATGTGTGTGTGTGTGTGTGTGGAACAGACCTCTCCCCACAGCGCTCTCCTCTCGAGGCACCCCCACGAGGATGAAGCAGGCCCACCCCAACCTTCCAGCCCAGTGGGGGCTGCGGAGCCTGGCTGGCAGAGTGACAGCTCTGGCTTGGGGATCTCACTGGGCCTGTGAGCCCCCAGCGCAGATGTTTATGAAGAGGAAATACGAGGAACAACTTCCTCTGGTGTTTCACAAGACATGCTTCTCCCCAGGCAGCCTACTTGTCACTTTTGCCACTTGTCCTAGGAGCCAAGCGCTCACCCCAGCATGGAAACGTGGGCCCCTCCAGCTGACTGGCTTCCCTGAAATGTACTCCCCTGTGCTTTCAACCCAGACCTGTCCTCTCTCCCTCCCTCTCTGTTTCTGCGTCTGTCTCGCTCCATGTCTCTATGTGTTTTCCATCTGTCTGTCTGTCTCTCTCTATATGCCTATCTGTCTCTGTTTCTCTATGTCTGTCTCTTTCTTTCTGTCTGTCTGTCTCTGTCTGTCTCTGTGTTTCTGTCTGTGTTTCTGTTTGTCTCTCTCTTTCTACACACATAGGCACACACACACACCCAGATAGCACCTGAGGAATCAGCAAACCTGGATTCTGGCCCCTCTCCGGCTTCTAACTAGCGGTAAGCCCTGGGACACGTCCCTTCCCCCTCTAGGTCTCATTTTTCTCATCTGTAAAATGGGGACGCTAGACAGGCCAGTCTTTCAGGTCCTTCCCAGCACTGGCTCTCTGCATCTTGGTGATCGTAAAGACCTCCCAGGGACACTCAGCTCCCACCCAGAGCAGTTACAGGCCCCTGGACGGACACCAGAGGGCGTCTTGATGTCTTCTCGCCATGGAGCCTTCTCTTCCAAGGAGGCCCATCACCCACCCATCTCGGGGCTCCGCCTGCCACGGCTGGCGTGCTGGCCTGCTGGTGGGAAGTTAGCAGGACACAGAGAGGGTGGTGGAGTCCTGCGCTGCCCTTCTTTGCCACGGGATCCAAGTCTTAGTGCAGATCCACCTGAATGGCCTGGCAGGGGGAGAGCCTCCCCTTCCTGACAGGACACACCCACCAGCACGGCACCCCGCTCCCACCCTGCGACTCTGCTCAGGTGAGCTGACAGGGCCGTGTTCCACATAACCACACGTTACCAACCACTTTGGGATGGAGAAGGGGAGGCTGGAAGGGGTGGGTTCCTGGCTCCCCCCTTGCCTGTGACCCTGTGAAGAACTGTGTCTCAGGACCCTGGAGGCCAGTTCTTTGCAGGACTTGTTGGCAGGGCCCTGCTCCCCAAACCCCCTCCCCTCCCAGACAAAGGGTTTTTAGGAAACAGTCCCTCACGGCTGGCTGTGAGGACAGGACTCAGATGTCCAGCTGGGTGGAGGAACGTGGCAGGGGACCAGCCGTGAGCAGAGACCCCCAAAATGTTACCCAGGTGCAGCCCACTAAGGGACGTACCTGCCCAATAAAGGGCCACGGCTTTGCATTTGTAGTATTTGCTTTTTGTCCACTCAGATCACGAAGCCTGCTTATAGGCCTTTGCTTTTGCAAAGCCGGTCTCAAACTTCTCACCTGTTAGCACTCCCCCGCAGCACCGCCAAGCAAATGATTCTCACTGCGCCCCAGGCGGGGAACCTGAGGCTCTGGGAGCAGAAGAGACTGAGTCAAGGTCACACAGCTGGCTCATGCCTCCAAAATCTCATTCCTTACCAAGTCCTCTGATTCCAAGTCAGAAATAGAATTGGGGGGCAGGAGGAAGGTAGAAAGCGCAACAGAGCTTGCGATGAGACCACCCTGCTCCCTCGAGGGCTGGGACTATTCATTCATTTTGCCAAGGTGGGTTGTGACCAGCAGATCACTGGGACAGGAGAAGGGTTTTCAAGAAAATAGATAAATAAAAGAATAAAGTGGTGGGCAGCAGGGTGGGGGGGCGGGAGGAGGGGGAGCCCATGATTCAAACACCCCCTCCAGCAGCCTCTCGGAGCCATGTGTCCAGTCTCCCCCCTTCGCCGAGCTCCCCTTTTTATGTCAACATGCAATCATCTTTTCCCATTCACTTCGTCTCTTCCATTTTTATCTTATGCTGCCCGTGAAAATTGGTGTGAAATAAAAAGGCACCTCTGCCTACAGATGTAAGCAATAGATTTGGCAGGTAGCCCATGGATACCTGGGACGAGGAGAGCTCGTTTTCAGGGTGGACGTTTCTGCCTTTCCTTGTCGTCCTCCACCTCCCCGCTTCTGGTCTCTCTGTCCCCCTTCTTTGATTTTTCTGTCTGTCTCTTTGATCTTCTTCTCATTTTCTGCTTGGCACTGAATGGAAATAAACCAGCCTATGGGTTCCCACCTCCCCTTTCTTTCTTATTATTTTTGTTATAGGAGAGGGAGTGCGGGAGAAGTGTGTGTCTCTGCGGGTTGCTGGGAGATCCCGAACTCCCAGGGGCCTTGTTGAGCTTATCTGGGGAAGTGGGACCAGGTTCAAGATCTGGAAGGACCCGAGCCTCCTAGCCCCCCAGAGGCATCCTCAGATAGGAGATGGGTCTATAAAACCAGTCCTAGAGAGGTCTCCTCATCCTCCCAGAAAAGAGGAACTGTCCTGTGCTGGAAATTGTACATTTTCACTCATTAATTCGTTTATTCAAAAATATTGATTAAGCTATGGAGCACAGCTCTACTCTGACTCACACGGAGTTGCCATGAGTTGAAATCGATTAGACAGCAACTGTTTTTTTTTTTTTTTTTTAATGGACTAAGCACTGGAGCTACAGAAAGGAACAAAAAAGTCACAGATCCTGCCCAAGTACATGCTCAGTCAATGACAGTCACTGTTGGCTGCTTTTATTCTAGAAGTCTCTATCCTGGTGCAAAACACCTAATGGTGTTCAATAAATGTTTGTTTCCTCCTTTCTAAAGGCAAGAGAGACTCTCTTTGTATGATATGTACTTACTGGTCTTCACTGCTTTAATGCGAGAAAGGACAGAGAAGAGAAACAAAAATGTTTGCTCTGGTTTAGTCTGGATGAGAAGATAGTCATTAAACACAAATAAACTTCTGATTAAATATTGTGATAAGTGGTACGAAGCAAAAGCACAGGGACTTAATTTAAAAAGGCAGAAGAGGAGGGTCTGGGGGGACATCATTTTAAAGAAGCTTCATCTAACCCAGTGGTTCTCAAAGTGGGGTCCCCGCAGCAACAGCGGCAGCATCACCAGGGAACTTGGTAAAATGCAAATTCTCAGGCCGCCCCAGAGCTACTGAATCAGAAACTGTGGGGTTGAGGCCCAGCCGCCTGAGTTTTAGGAAGCCCTCCAGGTGACTCCGATGTCTGTCCGCTCAGGTATGAGACCTGAGGATGTAAGCTGAGACCAGGAGGATGAGTTGGCGCTGGCCAGGTGAAGGTGAGAAAGAAGACTCCTTCCAGGCCTAGAGAACGGCATGGACCAGGACTCTGAGGCCGGAAAGGTCACTGGAAGAAGCCTGGCGTGGCTGGGGCGTAGGAAGCAAGGGAGAGAAGGCAGCGGGAGAGTTAGACTTTGCAGCACCTTAGAGGCCACCATAAGAGTGTGGGTTTTCTCCTAAATCCACTGAGGACCCTCTGAAGGGTCCTGATCAGAGGGACATCCTCAATGTCTTAGAATCCTGTTAACATCTGTGCCTGGGGGTGGGTCAAGGCATAAATGAGCACCACTTATGGCCTGGCTCCCCATGCTTCAGACTACAAGCCTACCCCTATGGACGGGCTCCTTCTCAGCCCCTGAGGAAAGGGTGCCCTCATGAGGCTGCCCCGGGGCCGGTGCAGGAGGTCATGCACCTACAACTCTTACTTTTCATTCATTGCTAATGGGAAACCAGTTGATGAGCTCAGCTGCTAACAGTTCAATCCACCCAGAGGCACCTGGGAAGAAAGGCCTGGCGATCTACTTCTGAAAAATCAGCTGCTGAAAACCCTATGGGGTCGCCGTGAGTCAGAATCCACTCTCTGGCAATTGGTTTTGGACACCTAACAGGATTTTTTAACTGTCCATTATATTATTTTTTATCTTTTTAAACATGTCAATAAAGGTTATAAAAACAGTGGGATGGTAGGTTATTTATTTCTCTTCTATAAACCCACTGCCATCGAGTCGGTTCCGACTCATGGTGACCCTGTAGGTCAGAGTAGAACTGCCCCATAGGGTTTCCAAGCAGCGGCTGGTGGATTAGAAGTATCGACCTTCTGATGAGCAGCTGTAGCTCTTAACCACTATGCCACCGGGGATCCTTCTCTTCTATACATCCCTGTATTTAAAAAAAAATAAAAGCAAATAAAACTTTAAGAAAGCTAATATTTATCAAATAGTGATATGTGTCAGGCCCTTTGATTGGTATTTCATTCTTCATTCAGTCACCAAGTATTTACTAAGCCCATGCTATGTCCTGGGCGCTGTGAAGGTCTAGGGATTCAGAGAGAAAAGGAGCCCAACATGGAGCCTCATGGCGCTTGCATTCTAAAGGCAGAAGTCAGGCAACGAACAGAAAGCAAAACATGTCAGCATTTGCGCGGGGGCTGGGCGGGCTGGTCAGGGAAAATGAATTATAACGTCCCCGTGGGGTCTGGGGGTATGAGAGAGGAAACTGTGTGTCCTAAAGGGGGGCACCAGCCTGAGGAAGAGCAACTGAGAGGGTTGTGGCTTAAAAGGATAGGAGGAGGGGACAGAGACGGGGTGGAAGGTGGACAGCACAGGGCCTGGGGGCCACTGTGGGGATTTGGGCTTGCTTGAGTGACAAGGGAGACACTGGACACAGGGATGCGATCTGACACTTTGAAAGGCTCACTCGGCTAAGGGGTGGGGCAAGAATGAAAGCAGGGAGCCCCTTCCCCCATCCTATCTGCCCCCCACCCCCACACTGTGCACATGTCTTTATTTCTGGATGTACCCAGTGGCTGGTTGATGCAGGGGTTCAAAGGTCCAGCCTCCTTGCCTCCATTTGGGACACCTTGAAATGACCACCCCAGCTTCAGAGCTCCTAGGAGGGTCAGCTGAAGCCTCTGTTGCAACATCTACTTTAACATCTCTTTGCCCCATCCTGTTCCCTCACTTCCACACAGAGCACTCCCTAATCAACCTCCCACAGGCAAATCTCTACCCTGAGTCTGCTTGCTACAAAAACCCCCAAAGCCCTCTCTGTGGCCTGGACCTACAGGACCCAACCTTTAACCAGAGTCAGGTAGTCTCCTCCTTCAGAGCAAAGCATTATAGCCCTTGTGGTTGGTGATGAAGAAGCCCTGGTGGCACGGTGGTTAATGCTTGACTGCTAACCAAAAGGTTGGCGGTTCGAACCCACCAGCCACTCCACAGGAGAAAGATGTGGCCGTCTGCTTCTGTGAAGATTACAACCCTGGAAATCCTATGGGGCAATCCTACTCTGTCCTACAGGGTTGCCATGAGTTGGAATCGACTCGACGGCAACAGGTTTGGTTTTTTTGGTTTGGGCGGTGGGGTAGGGGTGTGCTGCCTCGGCAAGGATCTGCTGAATGCTTTAGGGGGACATAGGCGACTCACAGACTCTCTAGCCACCTATTTTATTTCTTCATTCATTCATTTTTTTTCTATATAAACTATACCTAATTTTTATTGTTGTAAAAATAAATGTAGCACATTTGCCAAATGAACATTTTCACTTGTAAAATTTCATGACATCCATTACATGAACCATATTGTGCAACCATGACCAGTATCCATTGTCTGGCCACCCATTTTAAATTGTGCCCCATCTCAGCCCCCCCACCCCCTGACACTCTTGATTCCTCTTCCCTGCTCTACTTGGAGGAAAAGTTGGGCTTCAGCAAAGAGAGCTCCCTGGAGGAAGCGAGATTTCAGACTTGTCTAAAAGGGTGACACAAGGTAGACATGAAAAGAAGGGGCTTGGGCACACGCCGTGGTTTGGTGATATTGATACGAGCTTTCCACTGGGAGCCCCAGCGCCACCATTTTCCAGCCATGAAACCTTTGCCAAATTACAAAACCTCCGGCAACCTCAGTGTTCTTACCTGTAAAATGGGAAGCTGGAGTGGGATTATGTGTCTGAAAATGCTTTGTAAACTCCAAAGCTGTGCCTAGATTTTGAGACTACATAAATGAGAGAAGTTTCTAAAAATCTGGGGCAGACTGATATAAGGATTCCCACTTTCTGCTTGGTCACATGAGGACATTAAAACCCAAACAAACCAACAAGCCACTATCCACTGTCACCATTACATAATCGAAGAAGGAAACATGCTTTATGCCAAAAATGGAGGAAGACCAAAAACTCAGAATAAATTAAAAAAAAAAAAAAAACTTATGGGAAAAAAATGAACTTATAGGAAAAGTTCGTCCTTGTTTTCTCATTTTGCCACAGACGAAGGCATATTTTCCTGCGAGAGCACTCTGACGTGAGAACATTGGGATGGTGCCAGGGTAAACAAGGGAGGCTGCCCCAGCTGGGGACACAGGCTCAGAGCTTCAGGCTTCCGAAAGACCCAGGGGTCAAGGTCTGGAGCCACCTGATACCTACTTGAGGCACGTCAGTGTACCCAGGAATGCCAGATGGGAAGATTTCTAGAAAGTACTGTTCCCCGCGCAAGGGCAGAGTCAGGTGCTTTTCTCCGTAGGAGAAGTGACTTGGGCCAAGATATAGCTGAGGATGTAGTAGGAGTCCCTGGGTAGTGCAAAGGGTTAACACACACAGCTGGAGGTTTGAGTCCACCCAGAGGTGCCTTGGAAGAAAGGCCTGACAATCCACTTCCAATAAAATCATCATTGTGATGGTTAAGGTTGGGTGTCAACTTGGCTGGACCATGACTCCCAGTGATTTGGCAGTTATGATGAAGTTTGGCCGTCGTATAATGATGTGATCACCTCCATGTTGAGATCTGATATAATGTGATCATGTCCACGATGGGATCTACTGTGAATAGCCAATCTGCTGAAAGGGAGTTTCCTTGGGGGTGTGGCCTACATTCAATATAGGTGGACTTTCTGGCAAGGCGCATGGGCTTTTGCTTGCTCTGGATCCTGCAGCTGTCTCCTGTTCGTCTGACCTCAGGTTCTTGGGACTTGAACTAGCTTACTTGCCATCTTGCCTGCCGATCTTGAGCTTTGTCAGTCTCCGCAGCCTATGAGCCAGAGCCCTGCGGTTTGACCCGCATATCTTGGGTTCACCAGCCCCTGCAGCTATGTGAGTCAGAAGAAGCCTCCAGCCTGACACACGGACCTGGGACTTTCCAGCCTCTACAACTGCATGAGCCATTTCCTTGAAATAAATCTCTTTATGTATATATTTATATGCTTTACTGGTTTTGCTCTCTAGAGAAGCCAGCCTAACACAGTCACTGAAAATCCTATGGAGCACAGTTCTACTCTGACACACATGGGGTCACTATGAATCAGAGTCAACTCCACAGCTACTGGTAAGTGAGTAATAACAGCAACTGCAGTGAACATTTGCGTGATCCTTAGAACAGTAGAGCACTGTTCTCAGAGCTTCCTGAATATTAACCTATTTGTTGCTCACAAGAGCCCTGTGAGGAAGGAACTATTATCCCCATTTTACAGATTGGGAAACTGAGGTGCAGAGAGGTTAAGTCGCTTCCCCACACCTCATTGCTAGTAAATGGCAGAGCCAACTCTAAGCCAGCCCATCCAGCTGCAGACTTTATGCCTCTGGGTGGACTCGAACCTCCAACCTTTTGGTTAACAGCTGAGTACATTAACCATTTACACCACCCAGAGACTCCTACTAGGTCCCCATTTATAACTTGGCAGACTTTGTGCACCTAACTACGTCACGGAGAGGAACAGGTTGATCTTCTAGTTGCAAAGGGGCAAATTTCCAGCAGAACCACCCACCCCACCCTAATGTCCAGAGGTGGCATGTCAGGTCCAAGGCAGCAAGGCTGCATTTCCTTCCCACATGCCCCTCACTGCCACGTCCCACGCCTCTCCGCCAGCAGAGAACCAGAGAAGTCCACTGAGCCTCCTGCTTCCTCTTCCCTCTCACCTTCCCCCTTTCCTCACATCAGTCCCCCACTGAACGCATCATCAAAATGCCAAACGGGTGAGGTCCCCATAGCGACCATGCCAGAGGCCAGAATTATGACACTGGATCAGCCAGCGAGACTCGCTGCTACGTGGTGAGGGTCCCGAGGGGTCTGCTGAGGAAACACACAGCAGAAGGAAGGCATCCCCCGGTGACAAACCCACCGGGGTTTCTATCAGCAGTTCTTTAAGGAAACAAAATGCTACAGAAAGTCCCGGAACCGGATGAGTCTTCTGGAGACAGACAAACAAGGCTGGAGAAACAAGCAGAACCAGGCAGGGGCTGCGCCTGGCCCAAGATTCAGCCTTTGAGTGTGTCACAAAGGCCAAATCATCTCCCTCAGCTCCTACCAAAGACGCGCCCTCATCAACAGGCCAGTCCCTCTCTCTCCTTTCCAGAGATTTCCACACGTGCCCAGGCGCCAGTCTGAGCAGCCTCGTGGCCCCTGGATTGCATCCACTCAGAAGAAAGGAAGAAAAGATGTCACAACGAGGCCTGACTGGAGTTCTGCCTTCTCTGAGGATCACCCACTTCCGCCTTCTCCACCTCGCTCTGCTCTGTGTGGGCACCGGCGCTGCCTCAGAGACAAGCCCTAGGCATGTCCCTTTATGGCCTTGGTGACCGCGTCTGGGAGCTGACCCCGGGTCTCTGTCCCAGTCTTGCATCTTCCCAGGCCTCCAGGAGATCAGAGCCTGTTGCTTCCCACCCAGCAACCGACCTCCCTGTCTTCTGCTGCAAACAGCACCTCCTGCTGGCCTCCCTGTGGCTGCTATTTTCTGAGTCACGGAAGTCATAACCCCTCAGCCAGGCTGGTGACTCCAACATCGAGCTCATCTTCTCTCTCCTCCAGCCCCATCGTCAATCAGTTGTCACATTTTGAGCATTTTTCTTCCCTGATGTCCCTCTCGTGTGTCTTTTCTTATCCATTCCCACTGCCACTTCGCTAGCCCAGCCTCAGGTCACTGGCGCTTTGGATTTAAAACCATCCGGTCCCATCAGCAGAGTGACTGACTGCTCCCAGACATCTTTCTAAATGTGTCCTTCATGTGTTTCTCATGCTGTCCCTGCCTCCCTAGTGCTTTCCTTCCCACAAAAGACCCTTCACTCAAGCACGTACTCACACACACATACTCTCTCACTCACACTCACACACAGACTCACATTCACACACACACACAGACACACACATTCACACACAGATAACACACACCAATACCCACTTACACACTCTCACACAGACACACACAAATACACTCACACACTCACAACACTCTCCCAGATACCCCCCCCACACTCTCACAGACACACTCACATGCACAGACATACTCACACACTCTCACGCAGACACTCACCGGCATCACAGGTTTCCGTGAGGACTCCATGACACAACCACGTAAAATGCCGGCCCTCAGGCCTTCCACGTGTTGTTCTCGCTGTGAGGTGTTGTCAAGTCAATTCTGACTCATCACGTCCACATGTGACAGAGTAGCACCGCCCCCTAAGGCTTTCTAGGTTGTAATCTTTGCAGAAGCTGATTGCCAGGACTTTCTTCCACAGAACAGCTGAGTGGGTTCAAACCACCAACCCGTTAGTTAGCAGCCTAGTGCTTCGCCGTTTTCGCCACCAGCAAGTAGTTCACGAAGGCTGGTGATGATCACGGGGATGAAGGAGAAGAGACTGTGCCTCACCCAGGGTCACCGCGTGAATCCGTGACAGAGCTCATATTCTGAGTCCTCACACTGAGCGGTCCCACTGCCTCACTGCCAGTTTCTCTTTCTCTTGCAGCTCCACGTCTTTTCCCAGACTCTGCTTACCACCACCAGAACATCAACAGAATCCAGCAGTGCCCCCTACAGGCCTTGCCCCTCCACCCCCCTCACCCCCCGCCCCACTTCTGTCCCAGAGGATCTGACAGATGGCTGACCATCTCCCGGAACCCACTAAAAAACTCGTTTCCATTGAGTTGATTCTGACTCACAGCAACCCCGTGTGCTATGGAGTAGAACTGCTCCATAGGGTTTTCTTGACTCTAATCTTTATGGAAGCAGATCTCCAGGCCTTTCTTCCATGGTGCCTCTGAGGGGGCTCAAACTGCCAGCTTTAGGTTGGAAGACGAGCAGAAACCTTTTGTGCCACATAGGGACCTTTCCAGGAACAGAAGGCTCAAATGCATAGGAAATATCCCCATACAAAAAGAAGGCTCCTCAAAGTTCAGCTGGAACTCTAGCGTCTCACCTCCAAAGACAGCACCCCTTAAATCAACAGCTGCCTCTCCTCTTTCCTTCTCTCTCCTTCTCCTCCGAAGCTTCCTTAACACAAAAACACTGGACTGGGGACAGGATTGGGGTCAAGGACAGCTCAGCCGCTGACTCTGTAACCTCAGACAACTCCCCTCATGTTCCTGGGCCTCTTTCCTAGAAGACTTCCAAAGCCCCAGACAACTGCCAACCTCGGGATTCCCTGCGCTCTGCTAAGCCTCTAGCCAGAAGGAATTCAAGATGTCTTTGCTGCAGTGCGGGGAGATGTGGGGCCCGAAAAGCTTATTCAGTGAGGTCAATGCCAAGGACACAGCCTCCTTCCTCATTTCGGCCAGCCTAGCTCAGCCCAGGCCAATGCTGGGTCTTTCCCCTCCCATGCATCCCTCTCAGAGCCGCGTGTTCCTGGGAGCTGCAGGCCCACGCTCGCTGGAGCCATGCCATCTGTCTGGGCCCTCCTAGCTCACGTGCTGTGGAACGAACCCATCGGTTTCTATCTGGCACTTGGCGGGGTCACCTTATGTGTGGAGTTTATGATGAAATCTTCCAACGATGCCTCCCGACTGAACCAAATTTGACTTCCATAATGGCCCAAGAAAAGGTCGCAGCCTGGATGTCGGTACTGCTCTGTAGAAGTTAAAGGAGCACTTTGCCACAATAAAGGACGAGCTTCCTGGTGGCCTGCTTACCCTTGCCTTCTTCCTCTCGCCATCTTTTCTGATAACATGGATAAGATTCCTCTTACAATAGCAGGCAGGATAGATTCACTCTCTGGCACTGCCGCTAAACCGTTGAATGCAGCTGTGTCCCTCCAGCTCCAGACAACACACCCTGTAATTAAAAAGACTGGGGGGCCGAGGGGCTTACTGAGGGGTTTATATCACCAACTTACTTCCTGGAGGCTATTGCTTTATTTGTCCCACTGTGATCCCAAAAGTATGTAAGTAGGAAAAACTCTCAGGAAGTAAATGTACTAAATAAACTGTTTTGGGTGGTTATTGTGGGGAGGGAGGGAGGTCCCTGGGTGGCACAAATTGTCAAGCATTTGTCTACTAACAAAAGGTTGGCGGTTTGAACCTAACCAGAAGTGCCTTGGAAGAAAGGCCTGGTGCTCTGCTTCCAAAAATCAGCCATTGAATGCCCCATAGAATGCAGTTTTACTCTGACACCCATGGGGTTCCGTTAGTCAGACTCGACTCCAAGGCAGCTGGTTTGGGGTTTTGGGGGGGGAGGGAGAAGTTAGGTGGGATTAGAGGTGTGAGCTTTCAATTCTTAATTTATACATATATCTTTAAAGTGTTTTTTTGTTGGGTGGGTTGGTTTGGGGTTGGGTTTTTTGCCAGTAAATCTGGTCTTTTTTTGTTTGTGGTTGGGTTTTTTTTTTTTTTTTTAATTTGTATTTTTCAGATTAATAGCAAAAAGGTACCTTTCCTGAGGAGAAAAACACATATGCTGAAATGCTTTAATTCCATCTGGATGTAAACTAAGGCAAAGGCAGGCAGAAAAGTCAAGTAGGCTGAATTTTGGACAGTTGTGAGATTAGGGGGCAGGGGCGGACAGGAAGAACAAATCCTCGAAAGAATAAGATCCCTCACGGCTCCCAGAATCCATTACGACTTCATATGTGATCAACTTGGTGGGGTTATATAAAGAGGATATCTCAGCAGCAATGCAAGTGTGCCTTTGTTTACTTGCTCACTTAGGATTGTCGTTAGGTTCCTAAAAGGATTTACAGTCTGCTCCCTCAGTCACTGTGCATAGATCTGAATTCCACAAACGGGGCTGTAGCCTGGGGAAGAGCTGCTGCTCTTGTGGCTGAGCTCCACGCCTTCCCCTCGCAGGACGCCTTCTTCTGGGGTTACTCTGTTATGGGGGAGAATGAGCATCCTCTCCATCAGTGGCTGTTGCCTGAACCAAAATTGACATTTATGACAAATGGTTCAACAAAACTTCCCATTAAAAGATAACCCCGTGGCACAGAAATGTAAGAAGCCATATCAGGCATAACCAGCCTGGAAGTCTCTTGGTGTCGCAAAGGGTTAAGCACTCGACTAGTACCAAAAAGGTTGGTGGTTCGAACCCACCCAGAGGCACCTCGGAAGGCAGGCCTGGCGATCTGCTTCCGATAGGTCACACTTCCCTCTGTACACATGAGGTCGCCATGAATCAGAATCGACTCAACAGCTACCAACAACAGCCTGGGCTGAGGGCTTTTGAGAGCAGGGACCACACAGCAGAGAAAGTGCCCATTGTCTGCTCTGCCGTCCAGCTCAGGCTACCAACTCCTGTCTGCTCACGTTTGAGGACAGGAAGACCCAGCTCTGCAGAAGTCACCTTGAGGAAGTATCTGTTGGAAGCTCTGTCAGGAAGAAGCCTGGAAGCTGTCAGAGGCTCCCACTCTGTCATACAGCAGCTCCTGGCTCCTCTCGTGACAGCAAAGCCCGGGGGGGAGGTGAAGTTTATAGACAATTCCTGGCAAGATGCCTCCAGATATTACAGTCTTTGCCGGAATATTCAAATGGCTGGGAAGGCAGGAAGAAAGCCAGTGTTGGTGGCACTGTGACTTCATTCAGGGAAGACTCTTCTCTGATCATTTCCAGCAAGACTCTGAGCCAAAGCAAGTGAGGTCACCGGGCATTTTTTCCCTTAACATTTTTATTATAAAAAATGTCAAATATGTATCGACAGACACAATAGTGTAGTGAACTCCCATCGCTCATCATGCAGAGTCAACATTTATCAACATTCTGCCACTCTTGTTTCGTCTATTCCTCCTCCACTCTCCATCTCTCCACTTGGTTACTATTTTTTAGTTTTTTTACATAAGATTTATATACGCTGAAATGCACAGACCTTCACTCGTATGACCCAAACTCCTATTACAATATAAAATATTTCCATCTCACTAGAATGATCGATCATGCCTCTTCCCAGTAAACACTCCATTAACAACTCCACACCCCCCTCACCCCCCAGCCACTGATAATCACTAATTTACTTTTGTCTCTATGCATTTGCCTATTCTAGATACTTCGGGTAGGTGGGATCATGCAATATTTGTCCCTTTGTGTCTGGCTTCCTTTACTTAGCATAATGTTTTCAAGGTTCATCCATGTGCTACTATGTATTAGAACTTCATTCCTTTTTATGGCTGAATAGTATCCCACTGTTTGTATAGACTACATTTTGTTTATCCATTTGTCTTTGGGTAGACACTTGGGTTGTTTCTAGTTTTTGGCGATTGTGTATAATACTGCTATGAACATTGGTGTACGTGTATCTGTTTGCATCCCTGCTTTCAATTCTTTTGGATATATACCTAGGAGTAGAATTGCTGGGTCATGTGGTAATTCTATGTTTAACTTTTTGAGGGACTGTCAAATGGTTTTCCACAGTGGCTGCACCATTTTACATACCTACCAGCAATGGACAAGCACTCCAGTGTCTCCACATCCTAGTCAACACTTGTTAGTTTCCATTTTTCTGGTAATAATCATCCTAGTGGGTGTGAAGTGATATATCACTGGTTTTGCTTTGTATTTCCCTAATGCCTAATGATGTTGAGCAACTTTTCATGTGCTTAGTGGTCATTTGTATATCTTCTTTGGAGAAATGTCTATTCAAGTCCTTTGTCAATTTTTTAATTGGATTATTTGTCTTTTTGTTGTGGAGGAATAGGAGTTCTTTATATATTCTGGATGGTAAACCCTTATCTGATATGATTTCCAAATACTTTCTCCCATTATGTAGGTTGTCTTTTCACTTTCTTGATAATGTCCCTTGATGCACAAAAGTTTTAAATTTTGATGAAGTTCAATTTATCTGTTTTTTTCTTTTGTTGCTCATGTTTTTGGTGCCATAATTAAGAATCCATTGCCAATAACAAGGTCTTGACGCTTTACTCGTATGTTTCTTCAAAGAGTTTTATGGTTTTAGCTCTTATATTTAAGTTATTAGTCCATTTTCTGTGAATTTTCATATATGGTGTAAGATAGGGGTCCAACTTTAGTCTTTTGCATGTAGACATCAAGCACCGTTTGTTGAAGAGACCATTTTTTCCCCATTGCAGGACTTGGCATTGTTGTTAAAAATCAATCAGCTATAGATGTACATCACATTAGTGTATATGTCTATCCTTACAGGTTTGCTATGAGTCGGAACTGACTCAACGGCAATAGGTTTGGTTTTTGGTTTATACCACTACCACCCTACTTTGACTGCTATAGCTTAGCAGTATGTTTTGAAATTGGGAAGTGTGAGTCTTCCTGTTCTATTCTTCTGATTAGATAATTTCTATTGAACTACCTTCAAATTAATAGGCTTTTTCTTCTTACATCTCTAATGGATTATTAAGCCATTCCAGGAAATTTTTTATTTCAGTTATGTACTTTGGGGTATAGTACTGACTGCACTGCACAATATAGTAATCCGTGTGTCTATTTAAATCAAAATGAACTAAAATTACAATTAAATTCCTCAGTTGCAGTAGCCACATTTCAAATGGTCAGTAGCTTCCTGTGGCTAGTGGCAGAGAAGATACAGAACGTTTCCATCACTGAAAAAAGTTCTATTAGACAATGCCACTGTAGAATGTAAATTAAATTAAATTCCTTGTCTACTAATTGCAACATGTGGATGATCTGGGGTCAGTTTCCATTGATGATTTTTTTTTTTCCCCCTTGAGTAACATTTTCCTATTTCTTCACATACCTAGTGATTTTTTATTGGATACTGGGCATTTTGATGATACATTGTAGACTCTGGAGTCTGTTTTGTTCTTCTGTCACTTTATTCTAGGCATTTAAGTTGACTGGACTCAACTTCCAAGTTCATCTCCTCTTTGGACAGCAGCAGCTGAAATCTCCACTTAGTTCCTTCAGCTCCAGTTGTTGTTTTTGTTTTTTACTGAGGCCTTTAAAGTTTCCCTCTGAGCATACATATCTTGCTGTGGCAAATTTGGATGGGGTCTTATACATAGATTTCAGGGAAGTCTCCTTCTGTGGAACCCTTCCTTCTAGGATTCCCCCTAACTTAATTGGCTTTCTTCCATCTCCAATCTCCATCCCCTGACACCCAAACCAGAACAGCTGTGACTTTCTGTCACCACAATTCATGCACAGATTTGTGAGTTAATGTGTTTACACAGTGTGTGCTGTTGAAGACTGTTAACATGGAGGCATATGGCCTTAGTGGGAGAAGCTTTCATTCTTGATTTCATGGAGGCAACAAAAAGGCTGGCCTCAGATTATTGGCCATCAGAATCCGAAGGCAACAGTACTTCTGCATTAGAGTTGTCAGTGTTTTCCAAGGAATTTATAATACACAAGAGGAAACCAGCACAATCCCATCTGGATCCAACCTTTCCACTAATTCTTTTGAAAACTAAGCATTTCTTTCTAAGCTATAATTTAAAAAGAAAAAACAGTGTTCTTATTTTCTTTTAAGGAAATAAATGTTGTAGCCAGAGCATCTAATTGGTATCATTTTCATCATCCACTCAAAAATAATCCCCTTAAATTGCCTACACATGCCTATGGGTTTCACTCATACAGAAGCCTAACAGTCCAGCAATGATTCGACAGTAAGATGCACATCTGCGTGCTGACAAGTAGTAGTGCCTAGCGGGGGAAGCATGAACCCAAAGCCCAGTCCCACCCTTTTTCAGCTGTGTGGCTTTAGGAAATCTTTCAAATGTTTCTAATCCATAGTTTCCTCATCTGTAAAACTGGGATAATGATATCCATCTTGTAGGGTTGTTGTGAAAGTTAAATATTAAAGCAAGGAAAGTGCCTACCATAATGCTTATGACAGAAGAATCAAGTATTCTGTTTCCTGCACATACACCCCTCCCTTTAGATCTATTCCAGTGTACTTGAGGTCTCTACAATCAGCTGCTTGAAATGCCAGTGACTGGGGGGAAAGATCTTGCTAGCAACGAGATCTTGCTCCAACTAGCTGATTGTTGGCAATGGTTTTCTAGATGCTTGTAACTCACCTAGACACAATCTAAGTACCACATCTTCAGTTCAGAATTTCTGAGGGCTTCTTCAGTTTCCTATAATTTCATGGAAAATCTGCTTTCTAAGATTCCTCGTGTGAGACCATGTTTCAGTGAAGTCCTCCAACTTATGGAGTCATCTGAGGAATAAGTCCCTTTGAATCATCTGGTATCCAGATGAAAGAGGAAAACTATGATGTCATAACTTCCAATGTTACCTTCTTAGCCTATAGCATGAAGGTTGCTGGTATTCATTCCTCCCTGAAATGAAATTCACACAAGCCTGGCTACCCTGCCTCCAAAACTGGACAAAAGCATCCAGCCTTCCTGGGGATTTCTATTCCTTCCAAGTATGTGTCCTATAAAAGGCAACCATTGTTGAACCACTTTAGCACCCACTGGGGGAAAAGTCCCTCCATGGTCTTGGCTTCACCAGTGGGCATCTGCTTTCCAGAATGTCAAGCACTTATTGACTTCTTGGTTTGTGCTAGAGCCTTGCAGTATTCAGTTTCTTACCACCGGTGCTTCATCTAGAGTGTCAGAACGTGCTGATCCACAAAACACGAGGTGGCCCTGAGGCTCCAATTACTCACCGCTCGAAAACAATGTCATTGCAGGAAGGAACAATGCACAAACTGACAGAGACCTCGGTCTGTCTTCAGAGGAGTCAAGTTGCTCTACAACTATCTGCCCGGGGCTGTCTCTACAAACCGTACCTGTCACAAGACTCCAGGGGATTTATTTCTAACGATGCGACACCCCCACCATGAAGGAGACAAGTGTTCATGCTTAGAGCTAAAAGTTTAATGCTTGCTAGGAAGTGTAGGAATGCAGAGCTGAATTATGCCCTGAGATAACCTTCCTGCTCATCCCAGATTTGCTTGAGCCACATCCATGGTAAGCTAACTCCCCAATTCATCCATTCATTTATTCAATGAATATTTGAGTGTCCAGCTCTGGCAAGACAACAGAGAACAAGACAGACATAGACCCAGCCTTGGGCAGCTTACACTCTAGTGGGGCGAGACAGATGATAAACAAATGGGTAAATATAATAAGATGCTAAGGAAGAAATGGGGACATTGGTGGTTCAGTGGTAGGAATCTCAACTTCCGTGTAGGATACCCGGGTTTGATTCCCACCCAATGTAACTCACGCACAGCCACGACCCACCTTGAGTGTTGCTATGACGCCGAACAGGTTTCAGTGGAACTTCCAGACTAAGATGGACTAGGAAGAAAGGCCCGGCAATCTCCTGAAAATCAGCCAATAAAAACCCTATGGATCACAACAGTCTGATCCACAACTGATCATGGGGACGGCACAGAACCAGGCAACATTTCGTTTCTCTGTATATGGGCTTATCGTGAGTTGCAGCCAAGTTGATAGCAACTAACAACAACATATGTATCATACATATTACTTGTTATATACATACATATACATACATGCACATACTTATCCATATATATGTTCAAACCTGATTAAAATATTTCTGGAAGGATATATTTTAATAGTGAAGAGTGAAAAGTTGGCCTAAGAGTCAGTGAAATGGGATGTGGGGTTTTCAGTTTTCACCTTCTACTCTTCTGAATTATTTGGAAGTTTCACATGAGCATATTTTTTATAGTGAAATGAATAAATTAAATAAATACACTAATAATGATGTCCTTATTTGGTTTCATAGGACCATTTCCAGAAGAAGGTCCTCTGCACCAGGGAAGATGCCACGTAATAGCTCAAGGGCCCCTAATTACGTCCCACATCTGCCCCAGCCACACTCGCAACTCTGCAAGTGACATTGCCATGTGGGACCATCCAAACCCCGTGGTTTCTGATAGTGGCTCTGCCTTGACCTCAGCTGAGTTGAGAAATCTGGGAACAGAAATTCGTTCTGAACTGTGAGCAGCTTATGACAACACCCTCAAAGTGAGGGTCAGGAAGTTACCAGTGACTAAGGATTGCCTGATGCACCTATTGGACAACCTTGGCCAGTATTACTCATCATTCAGAATGTCAATGTCCCTGGAGTTACTAACAGGGCACCATCTCAAGACTTGCATCAACCGTATTCATCCACATGCGGCGGAGGATCGACATGATGCAAAAGTACGTATTCCAGATGCTGCTCTATCTGTATCAAAAATCCAAGCCCATTCCCGTGGAGTCGATTCCGGCTCATAACAACCCAATAGGACAGAGTAGAACTGCCCCATAGGGTTCCAAGGAACAGCTGGTGGATTCAAACTGCCAACCTTTTGGTTAGCAGCTGTAGCTCTTAACCACTATGCCACCAGGGCTCTGCTCTGTCTATACCCACCCTTAACTAGTATTCACATGAGTTGGTCTTGACCACTGATACTGGATTAGCATGGGCTTCTGCTCCTTACTGAGGCCTCGGATCCATGCCATGCAGTTTCTCAGGAGCAATGAGTGAGTAGGGCCCTGAGGCTACAAGGGAGATGGTCCTCCCACGGTGACTCAGAAAGAACAGATCTATTAGAAATGTCAGAATGCAACTTACAGTGAAGAGACTTCATAAAGGGAAATTATTACTACAAGAATTCATATTGGAAGTCTGCATATGTTCCTAGAGGCCTGCCATGCAGCAATGTTTAATCCATCAACTGTGCCGCGAAGTATCACAAATGACATGTAAGTACAGTGCATAAAAAAAAAGAAATATAAAAAATGTCATTAGCTCTGCGCTTGATGGGGGAACCAACAATACACTAAGCTTCTCCCCCAAAGCCATGGCCCTAAAATCACACAGATGACTCAGAATGAGTCAGGCAGAGAGGAAGTTAGAGTGGAAGGATTAACCAAGTCTATTCCATGGATTCCAGATCGACATCCTACTAGCTAAATGCAGATGGAGTACAAGCAGGCCTGAAGGTCCTGCCATCTCTTTATCCTTCTTGGATGCCGTGATGTAGGATTGAAAGGCCAACTGCTTTGCACCATAAATTTTCGCACAGAGAATCTCACACTGATAGGCTGTGGCTCTCATCTAGCCTTAACAATGAGGTAGGATATGAACACGTGGCCAGTTGTGTCCTATGCAAATGACTGCTGCAAGCGGGAAATGACTTGTAATGGGTCAAAGCATGTCTGGATCCCTTTCTACCATGGCTGTGCCTTTGGAGAACCACCTGTGGCAACATAGAACTTGACTGTATTAGGGTCAGAGAACTGGTCCGTGGACACTGAGCTGATTCAGTCAGTGGCTCAAGAGTCAGGATCATGGCGGCCGTTTGAGGTCAATTGCTGGATTGTAACAGGTAAACAACGAGAAACCTATCTCAGGAGTTGATAAGCGTCATAACCAATAGCTAGCTCTCGGGATCTGAAACCGACGTAAGATGAAACAGTTGCTCAGGCTCCAGGAACTGGTTAATTCTATCAGATGGCAAATGGTTTGTGCTTGTCTGCTAACCTAAAGGTTGGTGGTTTGAACCGACCCAGCACTGACAAGGAAGAGAGGCCTGACAATCTGCCTCTGTAAGATTACAGCCAAGAATACCCTATGGAGCAGTTCTACTCTGTAACACATGGGGTCACCATGAGTCAGAACTGACTCAATGGCAAAGGGTTTGGTTTTTTGGTTTTGGCATTTCTTAGGACAGGAACAAGCTTTGACTCAGAGATGCATTTTCGTAGAAGGCCCACTATATGTCACACAAAGTATAAAACATTCTATATCTACACTCTCTAATCCTTACAATGCAGATTATACAAATGAGGAAACTGAGGCTGCACAGATCTTAGGAAGCAAAGCTGGGACTCAAACCTCAGCGTATTGGATTCCTCAGCTCATACCTTCCTGCATCTCACCTTCCAGAACCAGACACAGAGGCCACTGTAGCAGCACAGACTGCAGGCACCAGTCACACGGGGCCTTTCTATCTACTGACTCGGAGCCACCAGCACACGTGCACCCACCTGCAAGGGGCAGCTCAGGGAAGTGGTTCAGAGAATGGATTCTGGGCCAGTCTGCCCTTGCTTGTGGCCTCTCTGTGCCTCACTTGCCTCACCTGTAATAAGTGGCTGGTAATAGTGCCTATCCACCACCTGTCCCTCAGTTTGTGGTGGCTTGTGTGTTGCTATGATACTAGAAGCTACACCACCAGTATTTAAAATACCAGCAGGGTCACCCATGGACAGGTTTCAGCAGAGCTTCCAGAATAAGACAGACTAGGAAGAAAAGCTTGGCAATCTATTTCTGAAAATTAGCCAATGAAAACCTTATGGATCACAACAGGACATAGTCCAATTCGCTTGTTTCAGACACATCATCAGGAAGGATCAATCATTGGAAGAGGACATCATGTTTGGTGAAGTAGAGGGCCAATGATGGGGAGGGAGACCCTCAGTGAGATGGGTTGGCACAATAGCTGCAATGATGGACTCGAACGTGCTGGAAATCATGAGGATGCTGCAGGACTGGGCAATGTTTTGTTCTGTTGTATGTAAGGTCACCGTGAGTAAGAGCTGACTTGACAGAGCTAATAACAATAGTGTCTATATGCTAGATATGTGAGGATTACAAGAGTGAGTTTGAATAAAGCACTTGGTGCCTGGCGCATAAACTAGGAGCTCAATAAATGATAGCTACACTAGCAAGAAAGAGCCCTGGTGGTGTAATGGTTAAGTGCCTGGCTGGTAACCTTACGGTTGGTGGTTCTACCCACCCAGTGGCTCTGCAGGAGAAAGACCTGGTGATCTGCTTCCATAAAGATGGTTGTTGCTGTTGTTGTGTGCCCTTGAGGCAATTCCAACTCACAGCGACCCTATAGGACAGAGTAGAACTACCCCATAGGGTTTCCAAGGCTATATAACCTTTACAGGAACAGATCACCAAATCTCTTCTCCCACGGAGCCTCTGATGGCTGCTAAATGCTTAACCATTGTGCCACCAGGACTCCTTCTCCATAAAGATTACCGCCTAGGAAATCCTATGGGGTAGTTCTACTCTGTCACATTGGGTCATTTGGGTCGCTTGACGACAGCTAACAACAACACTGGCAAGATATATCAAGGTCTTCCAAAAGTTCTCCTCCAGCCCACCTTCTGGTCCGAGACCCCTAACACAGAACGGCAAGAAGAGGCCTGTATATCAGAGACCACAGGGAGTCATAATTTATCAGGATTTGCCTTTATTTTGCATTTGTGTAGAGTTATGTTTGCTGGAGTTAGACTACTACTCTTGGCAGCACTGAAGGATGTCTTTGTTAAGAGGCTACTTCTTCCTTACCTACTTCGATTCCTGCTGCTGACCTTAACATTCAGCTCCTTAGTCACTGAGCTCATTTCTGGTTTGGTTCATTTGCTCCTCACCCCATACTCCAAGTTCAAATCTAAGAGCCCTTACTCTTCTGAGGCACTCGGCAGCCCGCTTGATTTTATCACAGCCATAAGTCTCCTGAATAGCTGCTGTTAGGCTGCAGCTACTAGTGCAAAACTGGAACTATTGTGCCGGCTACAATGCGTTCATAAATCTCTACAGGCATTTATTTAGTGCCTACTGTGTGTGTCATATGTATGCCTACCGGGCGTCCTACCTCTACCACCCACCACCATCATCACCGTCATCACTGCAAACACACCTCATTATCATCTCTTGAACCTAAGCGTCTCCTTTCCAACCCTGTCTCACAATTCAAGAAAGGACAGGAACCTCTCCTTCCTAGAGGAGACCACTCCAGCAGTCTTCTGGCTCAAATTCTGCTGTAGATAACCCCCTAAGGGATTGACTCTTTCATCTCATACCATGGTTAGCTGACCCGCCTCCAGCCATCACCTTCTTCATGCCCCTGATGCCGGGCAGTCCGTCACTCATCCTGCTTTGTAATCAATCCCCTTTGGTTATTTAACCATTCTGTATCACTCTTTCTATCCCCACCTGTCTGACTCTCCTATATCTCTGAGATCTTTCTGTATCCTTTTCTCTGTAACGCTCAATTCTCTTCAACCCTCAGTCCGTTCATAAATCCTGCCCCCTCCCCATCACTGCTCATCCATGAGTCTATCAAACAACTCTCACTAAGAACAAATATGACCATACCCTAGTTCCACATTTACACCCACGACAGCCCCAGGCTCCCAGACAGGTGGACTTTGAACCTCGGATTCACAGGTATGGTACCGATGGGGGTCCCCTCCAATCAGAAACTGAAAAACCAGTTACTGTCAATTCTTACTCATGGTGACCCCATGTGTGTTAGTGCAGAATGGTGCTCCATAGCTGCTTCAAAGGCTGATTGTCCAGAACTAGATTGCCAGGCCTTTCTTCCAAGCTAGGCCTTTCTTCTGAGGCATCTCTGGGTGGACTTGAACCTCCAACTTTTAAGTTAGCAGCCTGAGCGTGTTAACCATTTACACCACCCACGGACTCCTGAAACTAGAGACTTGCAAATGGAGGAGAACTTTCAGGCTGTAGCTCTGCTATGGATGAGTACTGCATTTCCACTTTGAAACAGACAAAGGGTATGTTCTGGGCGTCCAGATAGCAAGCTATCATTCTCCACTCCTCGACAATTTCCGTTCAGCTGGTTTCAAGTGGCTTGCATATCGTCTTTGCTGTTTCCAAGACACCATGGGGCTCTTGAGTGTACACAATAGGTGTGCCAGCATGCCCCTGCACATGTTAGTGCCCGCGACTTCCTTATCGTTTTCCTAGGCTTATTTTCCTGAGGCATTAAAGGACTACAAAGAACTCCTAAGTCAGGTGTTCTCTGTTGTTATTATTAGGTGTAGTGCATTGGAGAAGCAAACAATGCAGCTGGTTCCTTTGTCTCTCCAATCCCAGAGATTTATTTTCTCAAATGTATTTTTTTGGGTTGGGATGAAAGAACTCAAGAAGGACTAATTACTTGCCTTTTTTTTTTTTGCCAAGCATAAAGCTGGATAAGAGGATAAGCCTGGGTGCTCTACTTCTGGGTGATGTTTGGGGTCTCAGCTTGAAGGTGGACTACTAAATCTCGTGGGTCTTTGCATTTGTCTTTGGAAATTTGTGAACATCATCCTTGCCATTGATGTCTGAGGTGGCAAACAAGACCCTAATCTATAGCCCTGGATGCCCATTGAGTCCTGGACAATGAAACTGCTGATGACGGCCACACGAGTGTTGGAATTGACCCTTCTGAGCTGGTCAGGATGGGCCACCTTGAGATGTGAAAACAGACATTCCTAAAATCTCAAAAGCTAACACAGTAAGTTATGTTCTTGCTCATGCTACATGTCTGTTGTGGACTGAACTGTATCTCCCAGAAATTCATGTTGAAGTCCTAGCCCCTGCTATCTGCGGATGTGAGCTTGTTTGGAAATAGGGTCTTTGAAGACGTTATCAATTAACGTGAGGTCAAACCAGAGTAGGGTGCATCCTAATCCAGTCAGAATGGTGTCCTTATAAAAGACACAGACAGACAGACAGAGGGAAGATGGCCACATGAAGATGCATCTGCAAGCCAAGCAATGTCTGGGGCTACCAGAAACTGGGAAAGACAAGAAAGGTTCTTCCCTTAGAGCCTTTGGAAGGAACATGGCCCCTGACGACACCCTGAATTTGGACTGTTAACATCCAGAAGTGTGAGACAATAAATTTCTATTCTTAAAAGCCACCCAGTTTGTGGTACTTTGTTCCAGCAGCCCCCGAACACTAATAGAAGGTCCAACCCAGGTCTAGCTGGGCGTTCTGCTCAGCCTAGTCACTCAGGGATCGGCCACGGGAGGGGGAGAGGACATGGCAACTCACACCCTGACTCTCGAGGCTTCTTCCTGAAGGGGAAGAAACACAATGACGACCACCACACCTTTCCCCTCCTTGGGACCTCTGGAGCTAGTGCTGTGTCGGTACCTCTCAGTGTGGCCCTTAGCATCCCCTTTCTGCTCCTCGGGTCACATGTTCCATTTTGTTCCCCTTGGACAACATTGCCTCACCCGCCTCACCCTAATCCCCATCCTGTCAGATCCTGTCTTTATTTAACATTTGATATTTTGTTTATCACGGTTCCCCCCACCGCCTTTAATTTTGATTATATTTGGTTGTCTTGATCACTGAGATTTTTGATGCCTCCTTAAATTTTGCACCCGTGGAGAGTACCTCTCTTGCCTCACCCTATCCTGGCCCTGCTCACCATGTTCTCAAACCACGTGCTGTTTACTCTTCCTCTCTTCTCTGCTCCCTTTGTCTCTCATGGAGTACCTCTGCCTCAGGATGGAGATGCAAGGAGCCCATGGGAAGCTGCCTGGAGGATCACTTTCTGGATGCAAACAGGCCTGGCCCCCAGCCCCCAATTCCCGGCCCAGACTTTCCTGGCTTCTTTGCAGAGCTCCGCAGGGGCCATCCCCCAAATGTGGTCCTTTCACGCTGCGTGGAGCTCTCTCCCATGGCACTACCAGGATCACATGGCATATCCACAAGTGCCAGGGCCTTGGCTTGAAGAACCCAAGCCTACCCAGATCCCCACAGAAGAATTGCTTAGCTGGATGGATCTTTAAAGGTCAAGACTGGAAAAAAAAATTCTTAGATGGAAGCTCAGAGAACTCTTAGTGCAGTGGCCGTGCAAATGACTTAAAATGATTTCATCTTCTAAGAGCTCAAGAGATGTACAGGGAGTCCCTGGGTGGTACAGACCGTTAAGTGCTCAGCTGCCAACTGGAAGGTTGGCAGTTCAAGTCCACCCAGAAGCATCTCAGAAGAAAGACCTGTCGATCTACTTCTGAAAAAATCAGTCATTGAAAACTTCATGGAGCACAGTTCTACTCTGATAGACATGGGGTTGCCATGAGTTGGAATCCACTCGACGTCCACTGGTTTAGAGGTGGCCACTGGGGACAGGCAGGGCTGCTCACCCCTCCTGTGCCTCCAGCCAGACCCTGAGCTGGGTGTCTGGCTGAGCCAGAGGCCAGGGACCTGCCCAGAGTTAACAGTGATCTAATCACGAGACATACAGGGTGGGGACAGGGTAGGGACCCAGAGTTACGAGACCCAATGTTCCAATACCAGCTGTGCCATGAGCAAGCGGTGCGAATTTGGGCTTGGCTCGCCACTTCTCTGAGCCTCAGTGTTCTCATCT
Source organism: Trichechus manatus latirostris (assembly GCF_000243295.1). Lineage (NCBI taxonomy): Eukaryota > Metazoa > Chordata > Mammalia > Sirenia > Trichechidae > Trichechus > Trichechus manatus. The sequence goes on along the minus strand of NW_004443964.1, from coordinate 8,282,941 downwards.
GCAAAAAGAGGATATTGCTCTAGATTATCTCCGGGTCTTTTCTAGCTACATGATTTTTATCGAGGAAAAATAAAAAGGTTGCTTTCAAGAGCTCTGAGACATGACAAGAAGCATTTCCAAGGGCAACAGCTGGGTCTCGTTTAGGAATTTTTTAGGAAGAGGGAAAATATCCATCAGTATGAAAGGAGTAGTGAGCCGTCGCTGAGGGAGACGGGACAGAGACACACAAACTCCGAGCAGGGGTCTTAGTTCCAGCCCGAATACTCTTCAGGGTTCTTTCAACTCTGAGTACGTTTTCTACAGACAGGCCACTGGGGTCCAAGGGCCTGGTCCACTGCTGTCGCTAATATCCCATCATGGGGACAGGACGAGTTTCTCAGCCCACGCTTCCGCATGCTCCAGATGGGGGCTGGGATACATCCACTTACCCCCCGGGGGAGACAGAAATAACCACAAGCTGAAGGGAAGAGGTGGTGGAACAAGAGATGGAGTGCTCCGGTAATTTAAAAAAAAGAACTGATAGATTAAAAACCACAAGCTACATCATCGGGGCCCAGAGGGCAAGGCAAGCCCACAAGTATTGACGCCGAGATGCATTGAGAAGTCCATCAAGGAAGGCCAGGACACTGGGAAGCTCCCAGCCAGACCAGCAGCCTGCTCAGACCAGCGGCCACAGCCACCGCCTCCGCTGATGCGGCTGTTTCTAATGGACGTGGCCTTTGAATCCCTCTTTCCATGCCTTCCGAGGGCCATTAACACCATTTGCCAGCCAACGAGCTCAGGAAGACGACTTCGGTTTTAAAACCAGCTCTTCCAAGACTCCTGCCCTCAAAGAGCTGGGTGAGAGGAGGCGGGAGGAAAGCCAGCTGGCCCGCCCCCTCCTCTCCAGCTGGGCAAGTGGCTCCCATGAGAGGGGTCACCTGACCGTGAACGAAGGAAAGTCTTTTAGAGCAGAGGGAAGATCATTGCCTGCGTCCCTGGAGCTGCCAAGCCTGATCCAGAGGAGGAGGCCGTTTGGCGGGTTAAAACTCTAGCTGAGAACTCTGAGGTGTTAGAGGCTTTCTCTGCCTAGCCTCATTCCACCTTGGCCCGTCGTAAAGTTTGAAAGCTGGGAAGGGGCTTAGAGATCAATCCAACCCATTTATTTTATGGTGGGTACACAGAGAGGTTCAGAACGGGAAGCGATTTGCCCAGAGTCATGTTGCTGGAAAGAGAACAAGAAGGAGAAGCCCCATTTGGCACAGGTTGAACCCTACGCTGCACCTGAGCCAATTCCACGTGTGGTGAGCAGACCCTAGAATAGTCAAGCAATCCATCTCAGACAGACAGAGAAGGCACAGCTGCGGTTCTTGTGCCAGCACTCTGGATATTAGTCATTGGCTAAGGGACAGTACTAGCTGGAACAGTAGGGGGAGCAAAGGGGGTGGGGTCTAGAGAGTGGGTGCGGCCTCAGGGGGAGAGCTAATCACAAAGAGCAGTGTTCTTTATCTCCTTATGACATCACACGCACTCCCCAGCATGGCGATTGGTGTCTCTTAGTGCCTCCAGCTGAGTGATGCACCTCAGAAGAATCTTGCACCCCCTTCTTAAGAGTCCTCTCAGGTTACTCACACCCACAGGCCCACAAGGAAAAGGTAGGGTACAGGGGAAAGACACTGGATTTGGGGACAGTTATAATGTGAAGATAAATACAGATACTGGGAAAACCCACTCCATCCCATCTGCCTTTAGGCTGTAGTAGGTATGGCATAGTCCTGATGAGAATCGTGGAACTTAATTTATTAGCTAGGATTAGGCTCAGCTGCCTATACCACCAAATCCAAATTGGTGGTGGTGGTGGTGGTGGCTGCCATCCAATCGGCCCCCGACTCATGGTGACTCTAAGCACAATAGGATGAAATCCTGCCCAGTCCTACACTGTCCCCATGACCCACAGAAGACCGGACTGTTGTCATTCTTAGGGTTCTCCTTGGCTGATTTTCAGAAGTAGATTACAGGCTTTTCTTGCTAGTCCTTCTTAGTCTGGAAGCTCCCCTGAAACTTGTTCAGCATCATAGCAACAAACAAGCCTTCACTGAGAGATGGTGGGAGCTGTGCGTGAGGTGCATTGGCCAGGAATCGAACCTGGGTCTTCTGCATGGAAGGCAAAAAATCTACCACTGAACCAATGTTCCCATAAAATCCAAACCAGTAGTGGCTTAACCAAGATGTCAGCTTATTTCTTTCCTCACATAAAAGAAGTGCAGAGATAAGACAAGCATATAGTCATCAAATTTCAGACTCCTTCTTTCTGCCAGGGGCAGATGACCCAGTAAGCAAGGTACACGCAGGCTCACTTGTGTTTACTTACTAATCTGTAGTGAGCAATTTCACATGGTTTTCACCACATGGAGTGAAGAATTTCGCATGTGAGATTATTCACTACAAATTAAGCCCCGTTTACCTTGCTTACTGGGTCATCTGCCCCTGTCAGGGATTGTAAATTTAAAAAGAGGCTTTGATTATGTAGAAAGGTGCTGTGGGGTTGGGAGGGAGACAGATGCCAGCCATACCTAGAAGCAGAATCTTTGATGTGGTGACAAAATGTGAAATTGTTCACTGCAGATGATCTGGTAAGCAAGGTAAGCACCGTGCTTACCTTCCTGTTGGATAATCTGCCCCGGCAGTTTCTGCTTCTGCCATCCTAGAGCAGGGCTTCCATTTCAAGGTCCTCACTTGGTCCAAGATGACTGCTGGAGCTCCAGCTCCCACCCCAACACAGCAGGGAAGAAGACACAGGGAAAGCACTAAAAGACACCACTCCCTCCTATGAGCCAGCTTCCCTGGAGCCCATTTCCCAGGGCTGCCTGAGAAAGTGCCACAAGCTGGGTGGTTTAAAACAATGGAAATTTATTGTCGCACAGTTTGGAGGCTAAAAGTCAGAAATCAAGGTGTCGGCAGGGCCGTGCTCCCTCTGAAGTCTCTAGGGGAAGAAAGATCTTCCATGCCTCTTCCGGTTTCTGGTGGTTGCTGGCAACCCCTGGTGTTCCTTGGCTTGTGGCTGCATCACTCCAGTCTCTGCCTCTATCTTCACGTGGCCGTCTTCCCCCTGTGTGTCTGCGTCTCTGTGTTTCTTCCCCTCTTTTTAAAGGACACCAGTCACATTGGCTTTAGGGCCCACCCTAATCCAGCGTGACGTCATCTTACCTTGATTACAACTGCAAAGGCCTTATTTCCAAAGTAGGCCACATTCACAGGTACCAGAGGTTAGGACTTCGACATAGCTTTTTGGAGACACAATTCAACCCCTAACAGCAGCCTTCCCAGAAGTCCCACTTAACATAGCTACTCATTCCAATGGAGTCCCTGGATGGTGCAAATGGTTAACACACTTGGCTGCAAGCCAAAAGGTTGGAGGTTCTAGTCCACCATGAGGCACCTCAAAAGAAAGGCCTAGCAATCTACTTCCAAAAAAAATTAGCTATTAAATGCCCTATGGAGCACAGTTCTACTCTGACACACATGGGGTCGCCATGAGTCAGAGTCCACTGGGACGGCAACTTGTTTTGTTGTTTCGGGCACGGCCCCGTGGGCAGAATTTGGTCCCATGGCTACACCTAGCTGTTTGGAAGACAGACTTTATCTGGTTTCCTGATGTCCCAAATGTAATAGGATTCTCTTACTTAGGAAGAAAAGGCTTACACCTATCAGGTGGGACTATGGTTTCAGCTTCCCTTTAGGTTCTGTTTTCTCTATGCTTCTGGCTGTGTAATTGTAACCTCAGTTTTCTACATCTGTGAAATGAAGAAAATCAACCATATTCCTCCCCTCTCTCAAAGAGAAGGCATGATAATAAAGAAGTTAATTAAAACAAAAAATAATAAAAAATAAAGTCTTTAACTTGCAGGAAGGAAAATAAAATGGTCCGGGCCAGGCATACACAGCGTGGTGCAAGGTGGCCTGGCTGTCCCACACTGATGTCAGTACCCCAGGGGAGCTGGCTAATTATGGGCTCCCATTGGGGAGCCTTTTAAAACAGAAGAATCCTTTTGAAATGTGACTAATTACCCTCTACCTGACTTTAAGACTAGATTTGTGTGTATGAGGCGGTTTCAAAATGAGCCTCACCTGCGTTGCTGCCTTTACCAGGTGGACTAATGGGGCAGAACCACTAGGGGAGGGACGGGCCAAACGGACAAATAAGAAACCGAAAATCCACCACCTCAGGTCAGTAGGACCAGCCTCCACCCCTCCAAACCTTTGACCTGAGTTGCTAATGAGGAGTAAAATTGAGTTCCATCCCTCTCCCGTCCACATCCCAGCTCCAGGGGAGGTGCTAATGAGTGCTGAAGCGACTGATGGGTGGGAGAAGCGATTATATGGAACTGGAGAGCAGTTCCGTAATAATAGGAGGACGCTCCTTCTCCCGGAGACAGGAGTCTGCAGGTCATGGTGATGAGAAGGAAATGTCACTGTCATTGTCACCGGAGGAGGAGGAGGAGGAGGGAGAGGAAGCAGCACAGAAGGAAAGGAACATAGGAGGTTTTTACTTAGGAAAGCAAAGCTAGACTCCAGGGCCAGCACTCTACAGGGCTGTATTCTCCTAAGAGGGAATATGGGATAAAGAGAAAGAAGGCAGGAGGGAAGAAGGAGAGCGAGAGAAGAAGGCAGAATGAAGACACTGACCTGGCTTAGGCAGCTACAGACCTGGCTTTGTCTGCAAGAGCTGGGAGGATGAAGGAGACTTGACTGAAACTATAGAAGTCACTACTGCACCTCAATATGGAAAAGACCCAGGGAGCATCTTGCCAGTGCTCACACTTCCCGTACAGCCTCGTGCAGACAACAGTGAGAAATCAGGTGGTAGCATGCAGGGATTCCACTGGGCAATATGAAGAACTTCTCAGCCACGACAGCTTCCCAGAGGAGGGTGTATTAGAAAGGGCCTTAAGGATAAGTAGGAGCTCACTGAATAGACAAGGAGGAAAGAACATTCCAGTTACAGGCAACACCGTGTGCAAAGCCCAAAGGAGTGAAATGGCAAGGGATGAATGTTCGGGGAGGTGCAGTTGGTTGAGCATGGCTGAATATGGGTGGGTAAGGGAGGGAGTGGCTGGGAATAAGGTTGGAGAAATGGGCAGGTCCCACTCCCAGGAAACCTCTGAGTCCTCCAAGGACTATGAGCTTTCACTGAAGGTAACTGGGAGCCATAGAAAGGTGGTGGCAAGGGAGCAGCCTAATCAGAAGCACATTTTAGCACAAGCACTCTGGCTGCAGAGAGGAAAATGGACTTAGGGATGAAGACTGGTGATGAAGATGAGTTGGGGACTCTCGTCATGCACAGAGAAGAGGGGATGAGTTCCCAAGTTAGAGCAGAAATAGTGGGGTTGGAGAACCGAAGACAGGACTTGGAGACCGGCAGAATGTGGAGGAGTCTAGAAAGACTCCCATATTTCTGACATGGCGACAGGGTTCATGGTGGCACCATAAACTAGGCCTGGAGTACAGAGGAAGAAGACGCTTGACAGGGGCGATGATGAGTTTGCTTTTTGACATTTCAATTTCAGAGTGGCAGCGAGACCTTCTGGTGGAGACAGCTCAGAGGCAATTGGATACATGATGCAGGAGCTGTGGACATGTAAGTCATCAGCGTATGGGGGACACTGAGACTTTCTGACCATCGTTTACACTGTGGGCCTGTTGTCCTTTCTTAGGCCTCTAGGAATCTGGGCCCAGCCCAAGGAGACTCAGCAAGCCACTTGGGGAGGACAGGCTCTTGGTTGGGGTGGGAGGGAGGTTGAGTGGGGGTTCCTAGGGCCCGCTGCCTTGTGAGATGGAGCTCTCTAGGCCTGAGCAGCACACCCACGCACAAAAGATGCTCCTCACAGCAGACCTGGCTCCCGGTCCCGTTCACTGAGCAGCTGCTCACATTTGGAGCAAAATGCTCATGAAAAGCAAATTGTTTCCCTGAAAGGCCTCCAGGTGAGAAACCTAGAGTCCTTTTTTGACATTATGACCTTAGAATGCACAGACCCACAATGAAGTGGGGGAGGGAGGAGACAAAGACGGCCTGGTAGAGAGACCGTCAGCCGTGAGGATTGCTGCTGTGGTGGTTAGTTGCCATCAAGTCACTTCTGACTCATGGCGACCCACGTGTGCAGAGCAGAACTACTCCATGGGGTTTTCAAGGAAGCACATCACCACGTCTATCTTCTGAGGCACCTCTGGGTGGGTTCGAACTGCCAACCTTTTGGCTAGCAGCCAAGTACTTAACTGTTTATGCCACCCAGGGACTGTTGTTGTAGTTAGGTGCATCGAGTCGATTCCAACTCCTAGCAACCCTGTGTACAACAGAACAAAACATGGCCCAGTCCTGCATCATCCTCACAACCATTGCTATGTTTGAGCCCCTTGTTGCAGCCACTGTGTCAATCCATCCAGCTGAGGGTGGATTCCTCTTTTTCGCTGACCCTTTACTTTACCAAGCATGATATCCCTCTCCAGGGACTGGTCCCTTCTGATAACATGTCCAGAGTATGTGAGACAAAGTCTCGCTTCCAAGGAGCAGAGGAGGCAAAGAGTAGTCAGGCATCTGAGACCCACAGACATGCTGGAACAATGGACCAATGATCCAAATGGTGACTCAAGTCTTTCAGAACCAACCCTACCTTTGCCCTTCGATGACCTGGGGAATGTAGACTGTCTGGCCACATGTTCCTGTCTGTGGGCAAGTACCCACTCCTGTCTACAGTCTCCTCCAAGTCTCTAGTCTGCACTTTCCCCTTCAGGGGACCCATCTCTGCTGTTCTCAAGACAACGATGCTGCTGTCAGTCACCCTGGCCTGTCCAGATCACTCCTGCCTCTCCAGTGGGGAGTGGAAATAGGATTAGCCTCATTGGACTTGAGACCTGACAGCGTGGGGAAATTGGAAGGCTATTTATTCCCCTCTCCAGCCCAGAGTCTGGATGCAGAGTGATAAGCCCACTCTAAGGGACATTGCCAAAGTCAAGAGGTCTCCGCTCAGACCCTGGTCGTGAGCTTGAGAGCCAGACAGCACTTCAGAAAGGGGCAGTGCTAAGGGTCGGGCTAGAATTATCACCAATTCAGAGCAAGCAATGCCTTCCCAAGGAGCCCTGGTGGCACAACAGTTAAGCGCTCGGCTGCTAACTGAAAGGCTGGTGGTTCAAACACACCCAGCCACTCTGCAGGGGAAAAGGACCTGGTGATTTGATCTCGTAAAGATTATAGCCTAGAAAACTCTATGCGGCAGTTCTACTCTGTCACATAGGGTTGCTATGAGTCAAAAATTGACTTGAAGGCACCCAACAACAGTGCCTTCCCATCTCAGTCAAGGAGGGGAGTGCTGGTCGCTTGGACCCCTCTTGAATTGAGGCTAGCGGGGGGGCTCTGGAGAAAAGAGGGACAGAAACAAAGGATGCTCGAGAGGAGGAGGACTAGACCACTTCCCCTCCTTGGCGGCATCTCGCCATTGCAGAGACCATGGACCAATTATTCCATCAAGTTAGATATTAGAGAATCCAACTTCATTAGAGCTCCGAGGCTCATGAAACATTAATCACGGAAACCTTGATATTCTGCAAGAGAGACTTACTCTGGGAAGGGGAAAAAAAACACTTACATTTTCCTTTGAGGTTAATAGAAGGCTAATTTGAAAGCACTCGGTTAATGAGAAAGCTAAAAATACCCCTTGTACCATCACATGCCTCCGTCCTGGTCTCAGGGCCTCCAGCCACTTTGGAGCACGAAGCAGTCTTCAGGAAGAAAAACAGCTCAGTGCTCAGAGAATCGGTGCCCAGGCATGGGTCTCACTGGGGCAGGGCAGATCTGTCACCAGGCCACTGTGTTGATGGAAGGGAGGAAAAGGGAGGCAGAGGATGTGGAGAGTAGCAACCGTTCTTTCTGTCCCACCAGGATGAGATCTCAAGTGGTAACGGGAGTGAGTTTCCCGGGCCAGGCCTGTTCCCTCACCCGGTCCCACCCTGCCCAGGCCGACCGTGCTGGAGGGTGGAGTTTTCATCCAGTGAAGCAAAATGGACACCAACCCCTCCAGGCGATCACAGCCCACAGAGTAACTGAATGCCCTAAGGGCAAGAAAGGTATGACCTGGGGTAAGTGAGAAGGGGCCCCTGATTCAGCCTCGTGGGCTTGTGTGTGTGTGTGTGTGTGTGTGTGTGTGTGTGTGTGTGTGTGGTGTGTGTATGTGTGTGTGTGTGTGTATGATGTATGTGTGCTGTGTGCACATGTGATGTGTGTGTGAGTGTGTGTATGCAGTATGTATGCCTGTGAGTGCGTGTGGGGTGTGGTGTGTGTATGCGTGTCAGTGTGTGTGTGAGTGTGAGTGTGCGTGTAGTGTGAGTGTGCATGTGGTGGGGGAGCACCCACGGCAGGGACCCTGAGCTGCCTGGCAGGAGGAGGGAGGGGAGGCAGTCCCAGGCTGAGCACGGCCTCTCCCTCCTCCCGTCCAGGATTCCCAGAGAGGAATTTGATTTAAAAGAAGAGATGGTACAGGGAAGGCTGTTGTCAGTGACGTTCCCAAGATGCTGCCATATCAAGAACACCATTAGCAGATGCTTTGGGTGTCAGACAAGCATGCCAGGCTCTGTCCCTATTGCCCCTCCCCTCCCCACCCCCCTGCTTTCCTCCCTCCCCCACCACCCGGGAACTAGGTGTAGCCCCCCCTCTACAGGTGGAAGGAGGGGAGGCCGAGGGGGCCCCTACTCAGGGAGCAAGGTCAGGTGGCGGGACTGAACGCCTTTTCCCTGCGCTCCAAGATGAGGGAACTGAGGTCCATCCATTACCCATTCAAGTAGCAGTTACCAAAGGCCACTGTGTTCCCAGCGAGTATGCAACGACGAAGGAGGAAAGCCCAGATGTGGCCCCCACAGGGAGACGGATATTCCGCAAATAAATGCATTTAGCCCGTTGATTGAGGAGCGTCGACTTAACGAGTGCAAACATGAAATGGTTTTATGGGTCCCTGTAACTCCCCCTTCCTACACTCTGTGGAGCCTCCCTTGCCAGAGGAGCGTCCGGAGGCAATCTCTAAGTTGCGCCTCCCCAACACACACAATTTCAAAGTGAATAGACGGTGACAGGGGCGACTTGTCAGCAGAAACGCCTCCCCACCCCCCTTGCCCAGCTGCCTCAGTCAGGCGCCTTTCATATTTGTGTCGCCTTGGAATATCACTCCGCGCCTCATCTGCGCCCCCTTGGATTTGCGCCCGGAGGCAAGTGTCCCTCTTTAGCCCCCTCCTCTCGCGTTTCCTCTGCCCCTTACCTACTCCCTTGAAGACATTTGGCCAAATTATATGCATTTTCAGCCATGCCCAGGTATTAGAGCAGTCTCATTCCAGGATTCAGTCCCGTTCGTTTCCAAACTTCAGTCCCGAGTGAAATTCAAAGCTCTTTCTGTTCTTTAACGTCCCCACTTGTGGCACCAGGTGACTAAGACGCCACCTGAGAAGGCTCTGGCTGGGAGAGAGGCTGAGAGGGCAGAGGAGATGGGGGGCGGGGGGAGAAGTCAAGTGGGAGGTGGGCTCCCCAGTTCAAGGAAGGTACAGGGCAGTGGGGGCCCCCTCTGGGTTCACGTGCCCCCACTAACGCTGGGGTGCCTGCCTCACTGGGACCAGGATGGCTGGCCAGTTAGACAAAGAGGCCAGCCCCCGGGGATCTCCCGGACCCTCACTCCCTGAGGAGCCAGCTCAGGGCAGATGTGGGGGTGTAACGAGCAGACCCCTCACCCCACCCCGCAGTCCGCAGAGCACAGTCAGGTCTGCCATTCCCAGCAGCAGGCCCAGCAATGGGAAGGGCAGCCGAGGCCTCCTCGCTCACCCCATCTCTGCGGCCTGCGCAAGCTCTCGGAAATCCCACCCATCTGGGGGAATACATCACTCTATGGAACATAACTCTGTAATGTGCAACTAATCTTCTGCGGACAGTTACAGAGCAGCGCCACCGCAGCCGCTGCAACAAAGCGTGGAAGGCCACGCCCTTTCGGCAGACACGGACTGCCCTGCTCTCTGCATCCTGGGCTGCCCCCCAAGGGCCTCGGGGCCTCCCAGGAAGTGAGGGGGTACCAGGTCCCAGTCCTGGGGCAGCTGGAGGAGCCCATCCTTCCCTGGAGCTTGAGGATAGAGATTAGGAAGCCCCTGGCTCTCAGCTGGAGACTCAAGAACAATGAGCTCTGTGGTTACACACCTGGGCTCAATTCCCATTCAGTTCCCACTACTAATAGCCTCCATTTACCGAGCGCTTTATGAGGCAACAGTGTTTCAGAGGCAGACTTCTCACCTCCCATACGGGAGACATGGGTTTGATTCCCAGCCAACGCACCTCCTGGGCAGCCCCCACCCATCTGTCAGTGGAGCTTGTGTGTTGCTGTGATGCTGAACAGGTTTAGGAAGAAAGGTTGCAATCTACTTCTGAAAATCAGCCAGTGAAAATCCTGTGGATCACAATGGTCCAATCCCCCACGAGTCATGAGGGTGGCGAAGGACGGGGCACTGTTTTGTTCCGTTGTGCACGGGACCACCATGAGTCAGGGCCCACAGCAGCTAACGAGAGCCAAGTGCTCTACATACATCCCCCTGCTTAACCCTCAAAACAAGTCCACACAGAAGCGTTACCCCACTATGTGAGTGAAGAAGCAGAAGCCCCCAGCACAGGCCACACATGGAAACTGAGAAGTCAGACTCCGCTCTGTTGAATTCCAAAGCTAGGACTGAAGGCCAGCCTCTCAAGCTCTCAGGGCCTCATTTCCCCGTCTGCAAAAGACTAGGGACACTTCTTACTTCCTGGAGATTTTAGGGAGTTCAGTGTTGGCAGAGGGCCCTGCCTAGAGCTAGAACATGGTGAATCTACCCCATGTGACAGCCGTTTCAGGAAAGAGCCCCGCCCTGCCTTCATCATGTGTGGATCTTCATCACGGGAGCAGCCCCATGCCTGGTGTGTGTATGTGCATGGTATGCCTGTGAGAACACGGGTGGGTTAATGCATGTACCTGTGGGCTTGGACACAGCTCTAAAAGGGAACTGATGGCACAGGACACCTGAGCCAACCTGTGACCAGACCCTGGGACCAGTGGGGCCACTTCATTGACCCAGTAGGGCCCAGTGGGGGGCATGGAAGGAGGCAACCAGAGCAGGGTTCAAATCCTGGTTCTGCTGTCTCCTGGCCATGTGATCCCATGGAGAGCCTCCCTTAGCCTCAGTCCGCCCAGTGAAGTGGGGACAATGAACCCAGCTGCACCTGACCACTGAGAGGGTGGACCATGTTAAGGCACGGGCAGCACCTGGTGGGGACCAGCCCGGCACACAGCAAATGTTTAGATGCCTGCCGCCTTCCCTGCCCAACCTCACTGAACAGAAAAGCACATCCGAGGCAGAGCAGAAACTTAATTAGGATGGGAAAAATGTGAATTCCAAGGCTTATTAAATTTGTGATATTTTTACTTACCATGTACCCAGAAATATATTTAGCAAAGCAATTTACACCATCACTGGCTGATGGATTGTGGTTTTCTAAGTCGGGTTTTAAGATGTAAATGGGCTCGGTTCAGGGCTTTGCCAGGAAAAGACGTCTCTCTCCATGCCGCGCAGGTCCATGGGGCTCCAGCCTCACCAGGTAGCCTTCTGGGATGGACAAACAGCTCTGTGCTGCCACACTCCACGGCGGCTTTGCTGGGACCTCTTTCCCTGGGAGTCTCTGCCCGGAGGGTTGGGGGCAGGGGGGAGAAGCAATATAATAATAAAGATGACAACCACTCACTGATCAAACACTTACTGTGTGCCAGATACTGAGAGCCACAGATATTAACTCATTTACCCCTCCCAGCAACCCCATGAGATAAGAGACCTCCAGACACCTTTACTTACAAGCTGGGAGAGCCTTGGCAAATTCCTTAACCTCTCTCTGCCTCAGTTTCCTCATCTGCCAAGTAGAGATAATGATAGCTTACATACAAAAAGCGCAAAGCAGCGTGGCTGGCACTTAGTAAACACTCAGCATCAGATAGCAGTGGCCATCCAACTGGAAGAGATTCATATTTGTGCCCATTCCAAAGAAAGGTGATCCAACAGAATGTGGAAATTATCGAACAATATCATTAATATCACAAGCAAGTATAATTATGCTGAAGATAATTCAAAAACGATTGCAGCAGTACATCGACAAGGAAACTGCCAGAATTTCAAGCCAGATTCAGAAGAGGATGTGGAATGAGGGATATCATTGCTGATGTCAGATGGATTTTGGCTGAAAGCAGAGACTACCAGAAAGATGTTTACCTGTGTTTTATTGACTATGCAAAAGCATTCGACTGTATGGATCATAACAAATTATGGATAGCATTGCAAAGAGTGGGATTTCCAGAACACTTAATTGTGCTCATGTGGAACTTGTACATAGATCCAGAGGCAGTTGTTGGACAGAATGAGGGAATACTGCATGGCTTAAAATCAGGAACGGTGTGTGTCAGGGTTGTATCCTTTCACCGTACTTATTCAAGCTGTATGCTGAGCAAATAATCCGAGAAGCTGGACTATATGAAGAAGAATAGGGCATCAGGATTGGAGGAAGATTCATTAACAACCTGCAATATGCAGATGACACAACCTTGCTTGCTGAATGTGAAGAGGATTTGAAGAACTTACTGATAAAGATCAAAGACTACAGCCTTCAGTACAGATTACACCTCAACATAAAGAAAACAAAAATCCTCACAACCGGACCAGTAAGCATTACAAGATTGACATTTTCAAGGATTTCATTTTACTTGGATCCACAATCAACACCCATGGAAGCAGCAGTCAAGAAATCAAACAACAGTGCATGGGGCAAGTCTGCTGTAAAAGACCTCTTCAAAGTGTTAGGTGTGTCTGACCCAAGCCATGGTATTTTCAATCGCCCCATATGCATGCAAAAGCTGGACAATGAATACGGAAGATGGAAGAAGAATCGATGCCTTTGAATTATGATGTTGGCAGAGAGTATTGAGCATACCATGGACTGCCAGAAGAACAAACAAATCTGTCTTGGAAGAAGTACAGCCAGAACGCTCCTTAGAAGTGATGATGGCGAGACTTTCGTCTCATGTACTTTGAACACGTTATGAGGAGGGACCAGTCCCTGGAGAAGGACATCATGCTTGGTAAAGGAGAGGGTCAGCCAAAAAGAGGACAACCCTCAACAAGATGGATTGACACAGTGGCAGCAACAATGGGCTCGAGCATAACAGTTGTGAGGATGGTGCAGGACCAGGCAGGGTTGCATTTGGTTGTGCACAAGGTCACTGTGAGTCAAAAGCGACTCCACAGCAGCTAACAAAAACAGCAACATGAAAGGGTAAGGAGTCCCTGGGTGGCGCAAACAGTTAAGCGCTCGACTACTAGCCGAAAGGTTGGTGGTTCGAACCCACCCAGAAGCACCTCAGAAGACAGACCTGGTGATCTGCTTCCAAAAGGTCACAGCCTTGATAACCCCATGGAGCAGTTCTGCTCTGCACACGTGGGGTCACCATGAGTCAGAATCAACACCATGGCAAGTGACAGCAACAGGGAAGGGAAAACTACCTGCCCAAGGTCACACAGCTAGAAAGTAGTAGAATCAAGATTCAAGACCAGGTCTTCAGACACTAAATCCCTTAACTGCAGGTGGGGAAGGGAGGTAGACAGGTACACTGACACTCAGACCAGGACCCTCTTGCCATGTGCCTTTGATTCCCAAATATAAACTCGGTGGGGGGCGGGGTCCAGTAAGATTTGCTAAAACCACCCGCGCGCGCACACACACACACACGCACAGGAAGACCAAGCAGGAATCACACTTTTGTGACCTGCTGATTCTTTCCAAACGAGATGGAGTTCTCACTCTACAGAGCCCAGTCCAGCGGCAAGAATCCCAGCCCCACTCTCCCTCTTGTCTGTGTCACTGTCCTCCCTTCCGGAGTGCCCTTGCCTGAAACAAGGGCTTACTGGAGTCAGATAAGCAGTTGGCCTTGAACTTTTATTTACTGAAATAATTTACTTATAAACCAGATTTTTAACGCAAAGCCAATAGCACCCCCACTCAGATTAAATGATCACAAATTCCTAACGAATTAATTTGACTGCACACGGAATACCTGGCTAAGGCTGGTGCGCTCAGGACTCTCCCCGCCAATCACCTCTTCACGGCGGCGGTGTGGGGGGAGGTGGAAACGTTGCTGGCTGACCAGGAAAGCAGGTGGGAGGGGCACTGGGTTCCCCATTCAGCTCTCTCCTTTCACCCCATCGGTAAGCAGGCCAGGCTTCCAGGCTTCTAGAATTGTCAGTATTCTGTTCCCGCTGCCTGAAATACAAACCCCCACCCCCACCCCTACCAGGCCCCTATTCTTACTTCCTTCTGTGCTGATCTCCAGAAACCTTGTATTTCAAATGCCACTTCCACCGTGAAGGCACCCTGGATTTTCCCACAACCCCTGCTTATGCCCCTTTTCACTTTGTGTTTTCATTATAATCGTGGACACATCTGTAGCTCCTTGAGCCTGAAGACTGAAGGCTCCTTGAGCCCAGAGACCTTTGTCTTTTACCATCTTCACACTTTCCCTCTATTTCCACCCAATGCTGAGCACATTCTTTGTATACGGTGGCCACTCAATAAATGTTAGCTGACTTAATAGACACCTAGCCTAGAAAGGTGTTTTAAAGATTATTTTGAGTAGAAAAAAATAGCCTTTATTAAAAACAACAATCTAAGTAATTAGAAAATACGTGGGAAGGAAGAACTCTGGGTAAAGGGGGTGGGACCAGAAGGCACAGAGGCCCCCAGCTGGGCATCTTCCTTCACCACTCCCCACCCCCCAACCTGTCCCCTTGGCACCTCCGAATAACCCCAGTCGCCCGCACATGGCTTCAAAACCAGGAACCAGCAGGATGACAATGGCCCAGAGAACCATCTCCCAAGGGAAGGTAATCAACCACACACACACTAGAAGGCTCTTAGAGGCAGCCCAAGGCCTAAGGAGGGTCCCATGAGCATTACCGGACCTCGAGTTAAAGTCTATCTGCACCTCTGGCACCCCTTAATAGCTTCCAGTGGGGGCCCTGGAACAGGGGACAGAGGCCAGGAGCCCGACTCCTGTGTTGGTACACCAGGGGCTTCCGGAAGTGGTCAGCTACCGTAGAATCTGCTGAGCATTTCAAGTAGCAATGCCCTGACCTTGTTCCTTCCCTAAGTGGGCTCAATGCCAACCACAAAGCTATCGGGTGAGCAAGTGCCCAACTTCTCCCTCTCTCTCTCCATTTGCCCCTCTGGAACCACCTAGCTGTGACCTTCTTCCAACACTTCTGGCAGGAATGGGACCTCACTTTAGGAGCCACAACGCTCAAAAGTGCTCTGAAAACTCTGAGTTGCAAATGAATTGCAGAGTGTTGAGCAGGCCATCCATTAGGGCTGCATTAGCACCAGCGAGATTGGGCTCCTGGCCGCCTTGGACCTCCAGGCCCCGTGTTGTGTCCAGTGGGTGCAGGGCTCTCTCTCAGTGGCTGGGCTTCTCCACTGCAGTGGGCCATGGAGAGGGTGGCAGAGAAGCCTTGAGTGGGTGGGTGGCAGCTGTGTAGCGGCTCACTTCACTCCAGCCCCAGGGCACTGAGCTTCCACTGCATTTCCAGATGCCCTGGAGATGAGTAGGAGCTGTGGGGGAACCCAAGAGGTCACCCCCATTTCTGGAGGGTCACAGAGCATTGGAGTTCAAACACCAGGTTTGCCTTGTACTGTGCCACTCCCAGAGTCAGCCATCTCCACGTGGTCATTCCCGTCCAGAAACACACACTCTGCTCTTCCTAGCCTCTACAGACAATAATAATAACAATAAACAACAACATAACAATAAAGAACACCTATTATGGCTTCTATTTTCAAGTTTAAAAAGTAATACATACCACAGCCTCCACCACACTGAGTCCAGCACAATTAGATGGTGCCCGGCTACCACCACTGACTGCTCTGACAGGGGTCACAACAGAGGGTCCCGGACAGAGCTAGAGAAAAATGTAGAACAAAATTCTAACTCACAAAAATAGACCAGACTTGCTGGTCTGACACAGACTAGAGAAACCCAGAGAGTATGGCCCCCGGACACCTTTTTAACTCAGAACTAAAGTCACTCCTGAGGTGCACCTTTCAGCCAAAGATTAGACAGGCCCGTAAAACAAACAATAACACTTGTAGCTCAACCACGTATACGGGACTAAATGGGCACAGCAGCCCACGGGCAAGGACCAGAAGGCAGGAGGGGACAGGAAAACTAGACAAATGGAAATGGGGAACCCAAGTTCAAGAAAGGAAGAGTGTTGGCATGTCACCGTGTTGGCAACCAATGTCACAAAACAATATGTGTATTAAATGTTTAAAGAGAAACTAATATGCTCTGTAAATCTTCATCTAAATCACAATAAACAAACAAAAAAAGTAATACATACCGATTGTAGAAAAGCTGAAATACGCCGAGGGGCATAAGGAACTGAAATCACATAATCCACCACTAGAGAGGTAAATACTGTTGGTATTTTGGTACATTTGCATCCAGCTTGCACACGCCTATACATCCATGTTTTAAAGAACAGTTAGGATCATACTGTATACAAGTTTGTGTCCTTCTCTCTCCAATCAACCCGATTTTGTGAAGCCTTTCTACCTAACTATCTTCAGATCCCCTGCTAACTTGGGTTTCGGTCATCGGGTGCTGCAAAGGTCTGGCTCGCTGCACCCGCCCCCCAACAGGAGACAGTGCCCAAGAGGGAAGGGAAGCTAATGCACACCTTAACCCCATGCCCGAGTCAACAACTTAAAAAGTTAAACATTTAAAAGGCAAAGAGATTCACAGGTAATCAAATAGTCGATTGGTCAGAAGGTTGAAGGAGATAAAGCAATCACTTTAATTTCAAGCTTTAAATGTTTAACAAGGAGTCACCTCCTGAGTCCGGCTCAGTAATCCTCCCTCTCTCAGGACTATGGTTTCCAAAAATTAGGACCATCACAGTGCCCCAGCTTAGCTTGTCCCCCACACCCCATGCGACAGGTCCCTTTACCGTTTATTTACCACATCGATCCATAATCAGCTGTTAATCAACATTCCTCACCATGCTTTCAGGAGCTGATGCTAAGGGAGTTTTCCTCTGGGAGTTGGTGGAATGGGGCTATGAAGCCTGCCTGCC
>NW_004443964.1:8253816-8265366 GCF_000243295.1 Trichechus manatus latirostris | reverse complement strand
GGGCGGTTTTATCCGCCAGGGGCATTTGACAATGTTTGGAAACATTTTGGGGGTGTCACAACTGTAGCTGGAGGCGTGCTACAAGCATCTAGTGGGTAGAGACCCGAGACGTTACTAAACATCCTACAAAGCACAAGGCAGCCCCACAACAAAGAACGATCCGGCCCCAAATATCAACGGTGCCAGATTGAGAAATCATGCTTTCTTTTCCCTCCTTTTGTCCCTGAAATACACACTGAAACTTTTTCCAGAGTCACAGATGCAGATTCTCATGAATCCCAAAGACAAGCTTAACCTGACAGAGTCTAGGGCACTAGAGTCAAGGAAATCAAGTGGGTGGAACTGGGGAGGGACGGGAACACAGGGTGTGGGTGGAGCGGTGTAAATTGATGTTAATGATTTTGTGAGCCGTCCCCAAGTTCTCAAGGGCCTTTGGGGAGTAACTTTAGGAACCTCAAACATTTTGACACGCAGATTCTGCTCTTGGGTAAAGGGGGAAGGGGTGAGGCCTCAGGCTCAGCAAAGCATTATTCAGCCTGCAAAGTAGTAGGACATTGTCCGGGGAGCAGGTTGTACTTTGACAGTTTGGGGGCTGAAAAGGAAGGGGAGTTAGGAGATAGGAGGGTCTTAAGGGACATATTCTTTGAACATTAAAGAGATTTTCTTCTTCTTGGAGCTCTGTTCGCAACCCCAAACTCTTGGGATAGGTAATGGCTACAAAACGACCACGTGCTGTTTGTGCGCATCTATTGCCTGGATGTTGTTGGGTGGACTTGGAGGTGTTCAGAGATGGCTGTCCTGTTGAGGCCGAAAGTTTTAAGGCCATTCCCCTTCAGCGAGGGCTAAGACTTCCCAGTGTCAGCTGTCTAAGGAAGAAGTGCATCCCCAGACTGGACACTGGACCCTATAGGTGAGCCTCTGGATTTATCTCCTGGACCCAACCTTGAGGTCTAGGTGATGCCTCCTGATGGTGGGTGCCAAGATTACATCACGACCTGGCTCTTCTTAGGGAGGAAAAGAGAAGAAGTCCTGAGAGCTCCAGAGAACAAGACGTAGCCTGTAAGCCAGGTCACCTAGCTCTGCCCCACCCGCTCAGGCCTGAAGCAACAGTAGCTCCTCCTTTTCTCCTCTGTTCTCCGTCAGGACAGTGCTCTCTGCTGGCAGTGGGTCAGGCTTGGGCTTAGAGCCAGCAGCCCTGGAGGCCACCCACTAGATGCAGTACAGTGAACTCTGGGCCTTGGTTACCTGGTCTGTTGTTGTTAGCAGCTGTCTAGTAGACCCTCAACTCCGACTCCATACACAACGGGACCAAATGCTGCCTGGTCCTGCACCATTCCCATGATCAGTTGCAGATGGGACTACTGTGATCCATAGGGTTTTCATAGGCTGATTATCAGAAGTAGATCACCAGGCCTTTCTTCCTAGTCTATCTTAGTCTGGAAGCGCCACTGAAACCTGCTCAGCATCATAGCAATAAGCAAGCCTCCACTGACAGACAGGTGGTGGCCGCACATGAGGTGAATTGGCCGGGAATTGAACCCAGGTCTCCCGCATGGAAGGTGAGAATTCTACCACTGAATCGTCTATAAAAGGAGCTATATTTTTTCCCACAGGGTGGCTGTGAGAATCATGAATGCAAAGTGGCGGGCACACAGTGGTGGACGCAGTAATCGGTGTTCTCAGCCTTAGATGGGCTGTTCACACAGCAACATGTGTGTTAAACTCTGTGTCTTGTTGATCTTCCCACCTCACCATAGTGCATAGTGGGAACTTTGCCCATGTTATAACCAAAAAAATATCTAAATCCATTGCCGTCAAAGTCAATTCTGACTCATGGCGATCCTATAGGACAGAGCAGAACTGCCCCATAGGGTTTCCAAGGAGGCGCTGGTGGATTCGAACTGCCGACCTTTTGGTTAGCAGCCAAGCTCTTAACCACTGTGTCCATGTTAGGTGCTACATAAATGTCTGCGAATTGAATAGTTAATACCATGCACCTGTTGTTATGAGGATCATGTTTTCAGAACCAAAAATTAGGACATGTCTGACAAGGACAAGTGGGCCCAAGACAGGGACAGGGTGGAAGTCTCTGAATAAATTCAATCCTCAGGGGTCTGGCTCTTTGGTTCACAGGATCAGCCCCAACAAACCTGTGCATTTTTTACTTTCCCATCATCCAGCAGCACTATTTTTCAGGGGGAGAATGACGGGGCCCAGAGAGAAATTAAATGACTCAAGCTAGGTCACAAAAAATATTACATTCCAAGAATTGCTAGCTCCCAGCTTCGTCTTTCAATACTTCTCTCTGTTCGTTTTAAAATATATATAAATAAGGTAGGAGGAAATCTACCCAAAAGGCAAGAAAATTTCCCATGATGTTCAGAGATTGTCCAGGTGACACATTGGGAGTTAGGGGAGGAAGAATGAGAATCATCTGGATTCTAGAGCAGGAGTCCGCAAACTTGCTCCGTAAAGGGCCAGATGGTAACTATTTTCAGCTTTGTGGACCATACGTCTCTGCCACAACTACTCACCTGTGCCATTGTAATATGAAAGCAGCCGTAGACAATGAGTAAATGAATGAGCGTGGCTGTGTTCCCAATAAAACTTTATTCATGGACACTGAAATTTAAATTTCATATCTTTTTCTTGTGTCATGGAATTTTTTTTTTTAACCATTTGAAAACGTAAAATCCATTCTTAGTTCACAAGCCACAAAAACATATACATGGTGGGTGGATTTGGCCTGTGGGCCATAGTGTACTGACCCCCACGGTAGAGATTTGTGGTTGTCACTGGAGGACATTGTGTCCTCTCAGTTCACACCCTCATCTTTCTCTGGAGAAGACAGCCTACGGGCCACGGGTAAACGCCTGTTCCCTAAGACGTAAGGCCTAGTTGTTGCCGTTGTTAGCTGCTGTCCAGTTGGCCCCAACTCATGGTGACCCCATGCGCAACAGAACAAAACTCTGCCTGGTCCTGTGCCACCCTCATGATGACAATATTGAATATACCATGGACTGCCAGAAGAACAAATAAGTCAGTCTTAGAAGAAATACAACCAGAATATTGCTTAGACGCAAAGATGGTGACACTCCGGCTTACTTACGTTGGATATGTCACCAGGAAAGATCAATCGCTAGAAAACGACATCATGCTGGTAAAGGAGAGGGTTAGTGAAAATGAAGGAAACTCTTAATGAGATGGGGTGACACAGTGGCCACAACAATGCACTCAATGATTGTGAACATGGCACCTGACTGCAACGTTAGTGGTTACACGTGAGGTCGTCGTGAGTCGGAGCCAACTTGAGGGCAATGAACAACAACACGTAAGCGCTGAGCACCAGCGGTACCTCCTGAGGTTACGAATAAGGCCCAATGGGTTCTGCCAAGTTTTCCCACCTCCTCATCAAGCCTGCCCCCCAGGGGAGGGGGTCCCGGCCAGTCCTGGGCCAGTAAGACAGAGGAGACAGCTGAGCTCCATCTGCCAAACCTTCATCCGTCTTACTGCTCAGAGAGTCTCCACTCAGCCCTTCTCTGCAGAGGGAGCTGCCCAGGGAAGGCAACAGCAGCGAGGCAGGGGCTGGGCAGGCGGAGCAGATCCAGAAAGCCAAGCCAAGGCGAGCGCCCGCCCGTGTGCTCCACCCGCCTGGCCTCTGATAGCGCTGTGTCGCTGGCGTTGATGGTGTCATTTTTCTGGGGAGGAAAAGAACAAACGCAGTAGATAATTGTAGTGGAACGGCCTGATAAGTAACGTTTGGTCTCCTTTTTACAACCGTTCCCTAGGGCCCCATTATGGTAATTTTTCTTCTATAACTGGCAAATTGTATAAAAGAGTCAGATGATAAACCAGCAAGCAAGGCAGAAATTTGCATTTTAATACAACTGCCTGTATCTTTGCCCTCCCCCGACCCCGGGGAGGTCAGGGCCTCTCTGATCCTGTCCCCTGGCACACTGCCCTCCAGCTCCGTTCCCCGCTCTGAGAGAGTGCGCCTGGAGCGCTCAATAAACGCAGCATTCCGCTCTCTCCAGATATTGCATAGCATACAGATTAAGACCCAGGAGTCAGACAGCTGGGCCCTCACTCCAGCTCCCCCACTTCCTGGCTGCGTGTCCTTGGGCAGGATACTTCACTATGCCTCAGTTTCCTTTTCTGTGAAATGGGGGTAATTATAACACCTAATTATAACAGTTGCTAACCAAAAGTCGGTGGTTTGAACCCACCAGCCACTGCACGGGAGAAGGATGTGGCAGTCTGCTTCTGTAAAGATTTACAGCCTTGGAAACCCTATGGGAACGTCTGCTCTGTCCTGTAGGGTCACTATGAGTTGGAATTGACCCTACGGCAGTGGTTGTTTTTTTTTTTTTTTTTTGGTTTTTTGTTTTTCTTGAGGATTTGGGGAGGGTATAACACCTATACGATAGACTTTTGGGGCTCCGGTGGCACAGTGGTTAAGAACTCGGCTGCTAACCAAAAGGTTGGCGGTTTGAATCCACCAGCCACTCCTTGGAAACCGTATGGGGCAGTTCTACTCTGTCCAACAGGGTCACTATGAGTCGGAATTGACTCGACAGTTTGGTTTTGGTTTTTATAGACTTTTTAATGAATGCCTTGCACCTAGTAAATGCTCAATAAATACCATTAATAATATTGCTGTGGTGGTGAGGATGGTGTGTTCTGGGAAGACCCCTGGGTTTCTAGGGCAGTGACTCCCTAGTCAAGACTGTGATCGAGTCAGTCTGCTCCCACTGTCTCCTGCACCAGCATCAATACCACCTTCTTGAGCTTATTGTTGGCATTGTTAGTTGCTGTTCAGTTGGCTCTGACTCATAGCAACCACATGTGAAACAGAACAAAATGTTGCCCTGTCCTGCACAATCTTCATGATGGTTGCTACGTTTGAGTCCATTGTTTTTGTCATTGTGTCAATCCATCTCATTGAGGATTTCCCTCACCTTCCACTTCACCAACCATGATGTCCTTTTCTAGCTTTTGGTCTTTCCTGATGACATATTCAAAGTAAGTGAGCCAAAGTCTCACCATCCTCACTTCTAAGGAGTATGCTGGTGGTATTTCTTCTGGTTGTATTTCTTCTAAGACTAATTCTTGGAGCTTAGGTCTGCTTTTGTATTTAGGGCCCAGGAACCCTTGAAAGTATCTGCATCTGAGGGTACACAAGAAACCAGGTTATGGATTATGGAAGATGACACACACATCACCACTAGCACGCTGGCCCTGGCTGCTCTGACCACAGTGGCACTAAGCATCCAGCCACACCATGCTGGCCATGCCCTGGGCAGTCCAGTTTCAGGAATTCTGGAAGCAGACCCATCTCTCCTAAGAGCAGTGGTGCTGTGTGGAGGGTGCGAGCTTGGGCTTCAAGCTCTGCTCCATCACCTCTGGCTGCGTAACCTTGGAAAAGTGAGTCTGTTTTCCCATCTTTAGAGTGTGGACAATACCATCTACTGTTATGAAGACTGAAAGGGTCAACAGATGCCCGTGCCCAGCACGCAAAAAACACCAGTTGAATCCACCAGTTAGTTGGCTCTGAGAGGCGCTAGCAAACTCGGCCAGCTTTTTGGCGTGGTTGTTACATTTGGCAGGGACAGCCTGTCCTTTTACACTCAAGAGAAAGCAAGTAGAATCCAGAAAATCCTGCCAAGAACCCAGGATGATTATTTTAGCTCCAGGAATGAAGACTTTGGGGACTTGGCATACCCTATTGTTTGAATTTATAGGCAGAGGCGTCTCCAGCAGCCAGGGGAGAGGGAAAAGGGTGGTTATCATAGTGGATCCTTTGAGAGTTATTTTTAGAATTTCATGCAACCACTTGAGACCAATGGAGGTTCCAAACCAGAGCTAGGAAGTGAGTTTGATTTCACATTGTGATGAGGTGATTTTCTGACGCAAAATGAGTTGAAGACCATGGTAAGGATGTTAGTAATAGTGTTACAGCTAAGATCATTCATTCATTCATTTATCCAACAAATATGTTTAACAGGCTATCACATTCCAGGCCTGATCTATGTGCTTAAGATACATTAGGAAACAAAGCAGACAACATTTCACACCCTCATGGAGCTTAGTTGTAGTGTGGGGATGCAATAAGTAGGTAAATTAAATTGTATGTTAGAAGGTGATAAGTGCTATGAGAAAAACCTAGAGCAGAGTTGGGGGATCAGGTTGAATTTTCCGTAGGGAGGGTGTATAGAGTGGATCTACCACCTGTGTATCAACTTATCTTACTGTGGTGGATTGTGTGTTGCTGTGATGTTGGAAGCTATGCCACGGTGGATCATCCACGGTGGACAGGTTTCAGCACAGCTTCCAGACTTAAGACAGACTAGGAAGAAAGGCCTAGTGATCTTCTTTCAGAAATCAGCCAATGGATCACAATAGAACAATGTCTGATATAGTGCTAGAAGATGAGCCCCTGAGGTTGGAAGGCACTCAAAATACACAGTGGCCACAATAATAGATTCAAGTACACCAACGATCATGAAGACGGTGCTAGACCAGGCAACATTTCACTCTGTTGTACAAGGTGGTACTGTTCACCCTGCTAACAACAACAAAGACTGAACTGTTATCCCAGTTTTCCATTCCCTCCTTCTAACAGAATCCTATATCCTCACTCTTTGCAGGTGACTTTGCAATGCTTCCCACCCCCTACTCAAGTAGGTGGAATACATTTCCCCACCCACTGACTTTGGGTTTGGCTAAGTGACTTGTTTGCGTCAATGGAACTGTGGCTGAGAGGGTGCAACAGAGACTTTCCATGTGTCTATGAGCTTTGCTTTGGCCTCTTGCACTTCTGCCATTGGCCGGACAAGCCCCAGGTACATGAGACGCATGAAGTAGACTTGAACCCACCCAGAAGCCAGGAGTCCAGTCTGGCCCAGCCAAGCTCAGCCTAGATCAGCCAAATCGCAGCTGCCCTACAGACTCACAAACATCAAATTAAATCTTGTGTAAGATTTCTGTATGTTTTCTATTGATGCCTTAACAAATGACACAAACCACAAACTTAGCAGCTAAAAATAACCCAAGTCTACTATCTCACAGTTCTGTAGGTTAGAAGTCCAAGTTGGTTCGATCAGTTCCTCTACTCCAAGTCTCAGATGGCCCAAGCCAAGGTGCCAGCCAGCTGGGCTCTCACTGGGAGGCGCTGGGAGAAATTCATTTCCAAGCACCTTCATGTTGTCGGCAGAACCCAGTGCCTTGTGGCTGTAGGACTGAGGTCGCCGAGTCCTTGCTGGCTCTTAGCCAGGAGCCACTCTTAGCTCCTAGCGCCCTCTCTCCAGTCCTTGCACGTGGACCCCTACCTCTCAGAGCCAGCCACAGCATCCTGAGTCTTTCTCTTGCCTGGATTCTCCCTAACTTTCCTTCTGCTGAAGCTCTTCTGCGTGACTGTTCTGCCTTCCTTTCTGCTTTTGAAGGCTCATGTGATTACATGGACTCCATTCAGATAATCCAGGATAATCTTCTTATCTCAAGATCAACTGATTAGTAGCCTTAATTACCTCTGCAAAGTCCCTTCATAGCAGTGCTAGATTAGTATTTGATTGAATAACCAAGGGAAGGGAATCTTGGGAGAACATTTGTAGAATTCTGTCTACCATGACCTGTAATTTGCAGTTGTCTGCTACATAGGGAGACTCATGGTGCCGTGGTTGTGAGCTACGTTTGCTAACCAAGAGGTTGGCAGTTGGAATTCACCAGTCGCTCACTGAAAAGCCTATGGGGCAGTTCTACTCTATCCTATAGGGTCGCTGTGAGTTGGAATCGACTCAATGGCTATGAGTTTGGTTTTTTTGTTTGTTTGTTTGTTAGTTATATAGAGCCGTCCCAACAGAAATAGATTATTATAATGGCCAAAACAGGCCTCACTGAGAAGGCAAGCTCTGAGCAATGACCTTTACCAAGTCTCTTTTCTCTTCCTACTGTCTTGAACCTACTTAAATCCAACTTTAGTCATTTTCCTGACAATGCCTAGGGGATGGCAGAACAGTATGGTGGAGGAACCTGGGTATCAGAAGGACCACAAGGAGCAGAAAGGTCCCACCCATCCAGCCACTCACCACACCAATGTTGGGTAAAAGAGAGATATACTTTTTTCATTAAGCCATTGTTGGATCTTCCTATTATAGAAGCTTAAGTTTTTTTTTTTTTCCTAACTGGTATTATAAACTATACTACAATAATACTCAGCTATAAAGAGATACAGAGTCCTAATAAATACTACAACATGATGAACCTTGAAAACATGTTGAGTGAAATAAGTCAGATACGAAAGGACAAATGTTGTATGATCCCACTTATATGAAACATCTAGAATAGGCAAGAATATAGAGATCAAAGTTTATTAATGGTTACCCAGGGTGGGAGGGCGAGGGAAAGGGGAAGTCACTGCTTAGAGGGCACTGAGTTTCTGTTAATGGCAGTGGAATAATTTGGACATGGATAGTGGGGATGGTTGCACACCGTGCTGAATGTAATCAATGTCACTGAATTGTACATGTAAAAAATGTTGAATTGGCAAATGCTTCGTTATATATATTTTTACCACAATAAAACAAGTTTTAAAAAAAACTATGCTACGAGGCACGTAAACCAATGGATACAGGACACCTCAAGGGAAGAAACAGTGAATGCTTCCAAGAGTATAAGGAGAAATTCCGAGGAGGAGGCCTATGGCCCTGACTGCTAAAGTTTACAAGACAGACAGACACTGATGTGGAACAACGTGCAGAGGATGGCAAAGGGGGTGAAAATGGAGTGTCTAAGAGTGATAAGAAATAATCAGAGTAAAGGCATGCAAAGCCAAGAAGAAGGGCAGGTCAAGGAGAGTCCAGATGGTAGGGGTAGGGGAGGTGCTATGAGAACCAAGTAGGCTTCACAGTGGGATTTTTGCCACCATCTTTGGTTGCGCCAAATGGGAGAGAATGGAGTTAGTTCATGAAGAAGAGGCTGGGAGGGGACATGCCATCTACCTGAGTCTCGTTCTTGTGAGTAGTAGCACTTCAACACTTAACACTCATATACTACATGCTCAAGAAATGCCTGTTAACTGATTAACAACTCAAAGGAACAAGTCTTTCCCAATCACCTTCCCTAAGTCAGGAGAGGCCCTGACTTCTACAGCAAAACAGATGAATGACTTTCTCATGACAACAAGCATCCCCAGAATGTCAGGGGGTTGCGTTTCTATTCATTCCATCAACATTTGCAGTGCCAGGTGGCACAGTGTGGCTGTAAAAGCAGATGAGATATGACTCCTGTCATTAAGAAGCTTGCCATCTCAGGGATGATATAAGATATGCAGGTGGATAACGAAGATAAAAAGGCGAAATTGATGTGTACCAAGAGAAAAGTATAGAGAAAGCGTTCCAAGAATTCTGAGGAGGAAGATTACTTCCTGCTTGAGTGGGTGGGGCAGGAGGGGGTGGAGAGGCAGGAAGGAAGGTGTTGAGGCAATGTGGAGGCACATTTGAGATGAACCTTGAAAGAAATCACAGGTAAAGGCATTCCTGGTGGAGTGCCTGTGTGAGCAAGCTAGGGTGTGGTCAGGCAGCAGAATGGCTGGCATGGAGAAGGTGGGGAGACAAGGTTAGGCTGGGGCCAGATGGAGAAAGGTTAAGGAGCTTGGACCAGTTCCGTAGGTCCATCTCACCATTGCTATTTTCTTATTTTGCACTGAGAGGTACATAGTGGGTGTTTTGTTCAAAAGCTTCCAAAGGTGAGGACTCGGAAGCCTTGTCAATTGTTCCCTATTCTGAAGACCTTAGAAGCCCAAGCTCTCAGGGCTGGAAGGTATTATTAAAGACTACCTGACCCACCTGATGTGGGCATCCCTGCCTACTCTGGAATCAGCTGCTTCATCCCCCGCAAGCCCAGCAGACCAGCAGACCCATCTTCCATCCCCACCCTGGCTACGGGCTTGCCTCCATGAGCAGGTGTCCCGCCCAGCACCCTGGGCCTGCAGGGGCTTACATGGAGCACCCCCCACTGCCACACATCCCAGAGTGACTTCTTCCTGTGGCCAGGCTCACACACTCAGCACCCACACACCCTCTGGGGACAAATAGGAGGGAGAGAAAAGATACCAAATGGAAGCTGCCTCTTCCCATTTCCTGGGAAGGGGGCTCTCCTCCCCTTCCTCTCCTATCAGACATCCTCATGTGTACCCAGAAGAGACCCTTTTCCATTGGCCTCCCCTCTCTTCCCTGTCTCTCCGAGTGGGGAGAGGTGGCCAGAGGCTAGAAAAATGCCGAAACCTTCCAGGACCAAACTTCCATTGCAGTGTGGTCCTAATGGGAGAGTGTGGGGTTTCCCAAAGAAGAAGTCCCTGGGTGATGCAAATGGTTAAAGTGCTCAGCTGCTAACTGAAAGGTTGGAGGTTGGAGTCCACCCAGAGTTGCCTCAGAAGAAAGGCCTGGCATGCTACTCCTGAAGAATCAGCCATTGGAAACCCTATGGAACCCAGTTCTACTCTGACACACATGGAGTCACCATGAGTCGGAATCGACTAGACAGCAGCTGCTTACCCAAAACAGTTGGTCTGTGTCCTTGATTCCTGAGAGAGAACTCTAAACCCTTGGAATTTCCCAAGTAACTAAGGAACGTTTGTTATCTATGGAGGCCTGGTGGCACAGTGGTTAAGCGTTAGGCTGCCAACCAAAAGGTTGGGAGTTTGAATCCACCAGCCGCTCCTTGGAAACCCTACGGAGTAGTTCTACTCTATCCTATAGTGTCAGAATTGACTCCAAGGCAAAGGGGTTTTTGTTATCTGCAGGCCTCCAGGCCACACCTGAGGGTTGAAGCTAATGAAGTAACCCAGGTGGAGGCTGGTCAGGACAGAAAAACCACCCAGTGATATCAGCTGACCTCAGGGGAGGTGGGCTGATTCAATCAATCCCGCCTAAGTAATGAGGCCCAAATAAAAACTCTGGACATAGAAGCTCCATGGGCTTCCTGGTTGGTGATAGACATGGACGTGGATACATGAGAGAGAGAGTAGCCTGTCCCTTTTTGGGATGTGGAATGTGGAAGCTTCATGTTGGGAATTCTCTCAGACCTCATCCTATGCATCTCTGCACTTGTATCCTTTCTGCTGTAATAAGAGTGTAATTGTAAGTATAGTGCTTTCCTGAGTTCTGTGAGTCATTCCAGAAAATTATCAAACCCAAGAGAATTGTGGAAGCCAGCAGGTCGGAAGTGGGGGGGCTAGGAACCCCTGAGCTTACAACTGGTATCCTGAGTGGGGGGTAGAGGGAGGCCCGAATTTGTAGCCAGCATGTCAGAAGTGAGGAAGCCCAGCGGTCTCCAAGCTTGTGGCTGGCATCCGGAAGAGGTCGTGTAGTCGGTAGGTCAAAAGTAAGGGTGTTGTCTTAGTCATCTAGTGCTGCTATAACAGAAATACCACAAGTGGGTGGTTTTAATGAAGAGAAGTTTATTTCCTCACAGTCAAAGTAGGCTAAAAGTCCAAATTCAGGGCGTCAGCTCCAGGGGAAGGCTTTTTCTCTCTGTCGGCCTTCTTCTCTTCAG
>NW_004443964.1:8251064-8253628 GCF_000243295.1 Trichechus manatus latirostris | reverse complement strand
AACACAACTGCCACCCATCCTCCCTCATTAACATCATAAGGGCAGGTTTACAACATACAGGAAAATCACACAGTACCAGGAATCATGGCCTAGCCAAATGGATACACACATTTTTTGGGGGACATAATTCAAACCATGACAGGTGTGCTGGGGACTCTCAAGCCTGTGGCTGGTATCTGAGGTCTTGGGCGAGTTGGCAGTCTGAAGGACTGTGTCCGTTAACTTGTGAGCTCTGACCTAGCTGCAGGAGGTTAGGGTGAGCAGAAGAAGTGCTGCTCCTGTAGCTGGTGTCAGAACAGAAGTGGCAGAAAAGTGCAAAGTGGGGACTTTGATGGGATGTGATATATTATCCTCACAGAGGGCCAGAGACTCTCCAGGCTTGGGAATGGGTAGCTACACTGGGAGGAGGGAGGTAGGACCTCACTTTCTCGACATCAACAAGAAGAACTGAAGGTTCTGGAGAAGGAAAGGCCAGAGCCGAATCCTGAGCCCAGGTGTGTCCCCGTCCATATGCTTCTCTCAAACTCTCTTGTCAAGAGGAGACAAACTGCCCTTTCAGAAATCCAACCAGAGAGATGTTAATAACAGCTCTGGCTGAAATACAGGGAAGGGGCAAGCCAAAACACTAAATAATTGAAATTCTTGAGAGCGTGTGTGGAGAGACGCAGTGTTCCTTGCCATGTGCAGGCAAGGTTAATAAGCACCCATGACACTGGGCGATGGCTGTGAACCAGCAGGGAACAGGGGCATGTCCCAGGAGAACACTCAGGTTCATGCCCAAGACCAGGGGCATCTTGTAGGCTTAGCTTCTCCGGATTCCTGTCCTCCATATACTATGCCCAGAAGACATACCAGAGGTGGCCAGGGACACAGAGCGACATCCAAGACCTTGTAAATCAGAAAGCTGGGCAATATTCCTACCAAATCCCCTTACTCCAGCTACTGAAGGGATAGAATCTAGTCTCCCTTCATTTCTTCTTGAAGGGAAGAGGTGAAAGGAGGAAAAGTAGTCCCCTGAACCCCTGGACCCCCATCCAGGGATCTGATCCCAAGATGGAACTCTCTTGAGATGGAACCCATTAGAGGGAGCTGCCTTACCCCACACCCCACATGGCCCCTTCTTCCCTTGCAATTAAGGATGTCATGTGGTGGTACCCACCAGCAGCCATCCGTCAGGTGCACCATGGTCTACGCCCCAGGTGAGACTGGGTGTGGACTAGGGTGCAGCCACATGCTCTCTGGCAGCCAGAGTTGGTGGTGAAGGAAGCCCTGCCCTGAGCAAGGATTTTCCCAGGTGCCGTGGTTTCTGCCCGGGGGTCTGTATTCCAGCTGAAACCATCTGTGAGCCAGCCTCGTCTTGCCCTGAGCCCAGAGCTGCCAGCACTTGGCAGCCAGCACCCCAGGATGTCTCTGGATGCTGCCGGATGCTTTGATCTCCCCAATAAGTGCCTGGCAGCAGTGGTTCACCATCAAAATGCTGCATCTGGAATCTGACAGGGAAACAAGCGCTTGGGTGACACCCAAATGCAGCATCAACAGAGACATGCTGACATTTCCATCTGCACCTCAGTCCCAAGAGCCCCCATGTGCAAGAGGAGACACGGGCAAAAAAAAAAAAAAAAGTAGGTCACCCCGCTGTGGGCGGAATGGAACAGATGTTTCCCAATGCTCAGCTACCTGCTTTTTAGGGGGACGTGGTGGGGGCGTGATGAATAAGGAGGGTGCAATCCCCTGCCTAACCCCCAACAAACTGCAGCTGGGAAAATGGGAATATACTTGGATCCAGGCCAGTGGTTCTCAACGCTGTCTGCATATAAGAATCACGTGAGGAGCTCTATTTTAAAAAATACTGATGTCTGGGTCCCACTGAAGACCAATTAATGAAGCCTCTCTGGGTGAGAGGCTGAGGTGCTGATAACATTTGAAAGCTCCCAGGTTATTCTAAGAGTGAGCAGTCATGGCTGAGCAGCTCCTGGTCCAGGCGGAGGGTGGACGAAGGGAGAAGGTGATTCTATGCTGAACATTCTAGCATTTTTCTACTTTCACACCCTTGCACAGGAAGTTCCCTCCACCTGGAACGTCCCCTTCCTCTCCACTTAACTTGCATTTGATCGACTCTTAGAAACCCTATTTTGGGTCCTCTCTCTCTGGTCCCTGTAGCACTTGGTATCCACCTGCTCGTGGGGAAGGCTGCATTTTGTCCATCATGCTTTCTACCACTTTCTCTGTTTCCCTGCCCCGCCATGAGCTCCTGCAGAGGAGGGTGGGGACTGAGTCCTCTAGACCAGTGGTTCTCAAAGCAGGGTTCCTGGACCAGTAGCATCAGCCTCACCTGGGAACTTGTTAGAAATGCAAATTCTCAGGCTCTACCCAGACCTGCTGAATTAGCCACTCTAGGGATGGGGCCAGCAATCTGCTTTAGTAAGCCCTCCAAGAAATGCTGGTGTGTGCTCACACTTAAGAATCCCTGCTCTGGTCTCTAGACTCTTGCTACTCAAAGTGTAGTGCCTGGACCAGCAGCCTCAGCATCACCTGGGAACATGTTAGAAATGCAGAATCTCAGG
>NW_004443964.1:8240771-8250213 GCF_000243295.1 Trichechus manatus latirostris | reverse complement strand
TGCACAAATCAGGCTTAGAAGAAATACAACCAGAATGCTCCTTGGAAGTGAAGATGGTGAGATTTTGGCTCACTTACTTTGGACATGTCATCAAGAAAGACCAAAAGCTAGAAAAGGATATCATGTTTGGTAAAGTAGAGAGTCATCCAAAATGAGGGAAACCCTCAATGAGATGGATTAACACACTAGCCACAACAGTGGACTCCAAGATGGCGCAGGACTGGGCAACATTTTTTTTCTGTTGTACATAAAGTCTTCATGAGTCAGAGCCAACTTGACAGCCACTAACAAAAAACAACCACCCCCTCCCCCATTCTATTTCAGGAGATCTCAGCCTTTAACACAAGCTGCAGGAGCTGGTGGCCTTGGGTTCTGGAAAGGTTACCCGAGAAATAAATGTGCTAGCCCCTGTCCCTGTCCCTACTGCCTCTTTGCTGTCTGCATTCCTAGCCCAGTTCCCTAAAAGTGAGCTAGCAATGAACTGCCCAGGTGGTCAGCTTACCTGAAAGGGATCACTTCTGTGGAGAGAAGGTCTGAATTGCCCCCAAGGTCAACATCTAAGCTATGCAAAGTCTTGTCCTCCATTTTGCTCTCTTGGCCCTTTTGACGTCCCACGGGCATGCTCCCTTAAATGCGTTGGAAAGAAATGGGGCAGATGGAGTGCCAGGAGTGGGACTCGAAGCTAGGCTGGGCAGAGACCAGGAAAGGAGAAAAGAGGTGTGTGGAATTTCCTCTGACTCACTTCTCATGGGTTCTCTTCAATCCACTTCAACCAATACTTGTGCACCTACTATGTGCATGGCAAAATGAATTCCTTCTGCCCCGTTAAAGATCATTTAAAATTTATTCAACGTGAGTTTGATATTGAAATGCCAGCTTCCCTGACAGGTTTTAAATAGCTGCTTTGAGTCCAATTTGATGTTTTGATTTTTTTTTTTAAAAAAAAATGAACCTATCAGCCACCCATCTGTGATTGAATCAGGGACGCTCCTCCCCGCCTCCTGAAACGCATTGTCCAAGGCCATTACTGCTTTCCCTACATGGAGAATATTGTGTACGGAGCCTTAATGTCCCCCGGGGAAGTGAGACCATTACAGAGAGAGGACGTATTTCCATCTCTGTTCCAATACGCACAACCTAATTAAGATTTTATAAACACTTTCACAACAGGAAAACACGCACACACACCTCTAAATTAGCAAGGCAAATATAGTCCCCGTTAAGTAGTTTCTTGCCTCTTTCTGTCCAGTTTTAATTAGGTGTCTGTCACTGGGAGGGTGTCAGACGGTGGAATTGTTCATTTTGATTCATTAGGTTTGGGTTGTTGGGTTGCCAGAGCCCCATGCCTGCTGCTTTTTCTGGGAACCACAGCTAGGTCCGCTCATCTCTGAGTGTTTTCTGAGCCCTGGGAGAAAGGGGAAGGGCCTTTTGTCCCCTAAGTGGGCAGACACACCAGCTATTGTGGGCACGGCTTTGGTGGACTTGACCCTGGCAGAGCCACATCCATGAGAGCTCGGGGTGATGGCAATGTCCTGCTGACACACTTGGGGTGCCGGGCTCTGGGGTTAGAAAGTACAGCTCCTGTGGCTCCCCTGCCTACCCACCGCCCACCCCCTGTGTCCCCAGGGTGCTGTCCTGGGCTGCTTTGGGTTGATTTCTGTTCTCCTGTCCCAACGACAGAGCTCCCCCTGCTGGAAGAAATACGGGAGATAATTAGCTCTCTCCCTCTTTGCCATGTCCCTGGGGCTGTTGGAAAAGAACAATTTCTTCACATGTATAGAAAATCAAATCTGCCCAGTTTTTGAAGCTCATGGAAGGAGGAGTTGGAGGGAGTGTCACTCTTGTATTCGGGCAGAGTGGAGGCAGGGAGCTGGCTTAATTGCCTGGGTTTCCAGGGGGCTCAGTGTGAATAAGGGGAGGGGGCTGGGAGGTGCCAGCTGACCCAAGTTGCAGACCTGGCCTCTTGGCCCTGCCTGGAAGCAGCCTCTTCCTCTGTTTCCTGGAATGAAGCAGTAAACCCACCAAAACCAAAACTAAACCGACTGCCATCAAGTCGATTTGGACTCATAGCGACCCGATAGGACAGAGTAGAACTGCTCCATAGGGTTTCCAAGGCTGTAAATCTTTACGGAAGCAGACTACCACATCTTTCTCAGTTAGCAGCCAAGCACTTAACCACTGCACCACCAGGGCTCCTCCTTCCCACCAGGTGAAACGTGATCAAAGCTCTTCTAGAGTGGCGGGGCTGCAGACACTGCAGGGAGAACAAGGCTGAGCTGCAAAGGAGACTGGGAGGTGTTGGCCAAGGTGGTTGTCACTGTTCATTGGACTCCAGGGCTGTGCAGCACCTGTTACTCCAAAGTGAGCACCCCAGGGTCCTCTGTGCCATCCCTCTCATCCTCACGTGGGGACCAGGGCTGGGAGAGTCTAGGTGAAGGTAGCTGGACAATGATCCAATCTTGAAGATGGTAGAAGTGAGTACAGGGAAATGATGAGAACTTGTCCAAGATCTCACTGTCCCTTGTTCAAGAGACAAAGTTGTTGTTGTAAGTTGCCATCAAGTCAGCTCCAGCTCATGGCAACACCACGTACAACGGAACGAACCAGTGCCTGGTCCTACGCCATCTTCTCTCTTGTCGGCGTGCTCCATTGTTGTGAGTGCCTTCACTATGAATCGGAATCTACTCAACAGCAATAGGTTTGGATTTTGGGTTTTCCAACCTAAGGGGCTCATCTTCCAGCCCACTGTCAGACAATGTTCTCTTGTGAGCCATAAGGTTTTCACTGGTTTAAGTTTCAGAAGTAGATGGCTAGGCCTTTCTTCCTAGTCTGTCTTAGTCTGAAAGCTCCACTGAAACCTGTCCACCGTGGGTGACCCTGCTATTTGAAAGACCAGTGGCATAGCTTTCGGCGTCATAGCAACACCCAAGCCACCACAGTAGGACGAACTGACAGGTGAATGGTGGAAGAGACAAAGAGAAGTCATGACCTGTTTCCTCCACCCCAGAAAGATGAGGGTTCAGCTCTTCTCTCTGCCCAGCAAAGGCAGAACTAGAGTAAATCTGGGCACAGGAGAGCAGAAAGGCTGTTGGATAGTCATGAGGAACAAGTTGCTGTTAGAGATTTATTTTAATTCAGTGATCACTTCTCAAGGGCAAGTCTCTTGTCATAAAGAAACAGGACAATAAGACAGGCTGCCTTTAGGGTATTTACAGTCGAGAAGGGATATGATTAAGTTTCAGAGCAATGATGGCGAGGCAGCAAGACATAAGGCTACCAGCGGCTCTAAAGAAACGCGGACACGTGATGCCCGGCCCCTCTCTGGCCAGCCCGAAGATCCTGCTGGAAGACACGCCCATCCACCTGTATATCCCACTGTCCTCTGGGGCCACTGCTCCACCCCCTGCCCCAGGGACAGCTGCAGCTGCCACAGAGGCAGCCAGCCCTTCCGGAATTAGCTGAAGTGACACTCACTTTGTATACACATGTTTACAATCAGGACCAGATGGTGAACTGTTGGATTCGTTTCAATGCCCCTCCATTGTGCTTAACTGAGGCGGGATTTGCACATGGCACGGTAACAATCCGGAGGAGAGACCCTTTCTTAGACACCAACCCTGGATCCTCTCTTCGTCTGGGGGGATAGTCATTAGGCCTCGGTTAAAAGCAGTCTTAGCTTGCCAGCTGTCAGAAGTTTTTTTATCAAATCTCCTGAAATTCTACAAGCAGAAGGACATAACCCACTCTGATATCTTCCAGAGTGTCTTTCCTTTTTTTTGAAAAAGGGTCAAAATAAAGACCCATTTGATGGAAAGGAGCTTGCAAATGATCTCCGATGACGGTGTTTATGTTGCCAAATTATTTGTACTGGCAGGCAGAGAGGACAGACTGAACACAGATCAAATGGAGTGATTATTTACCAAACTAGAAAGACATCCTTAAGTGACATGATAAAAAAGCGGTGGAAGGGGTGTTGACAATATGCCAGAGATGGAGTCAGAAAAGTCTGTGTGTGTTTCCATCTGCTTCCCCAAAAAAGATCCTGGCAAGAGAGGCACCAAGAACAGCTGCACTCTGGGAAGAGAATGAAAGCCTGGACTGCTGGCCTCAGAGGAGAGCTGAGCCAGAGCTTCTAACCTGCCTGCCAAGAAGGGTGAGATTGAGGGGACAGAAAGGTAGTGGTCATCTGAGGGCCCCTTCTCCTTACCCCACCATAGCTTAACCTGAAAAACATCCCTCCCAGCAAAACTCAAATGGAAAACAGACACATCACCACAAAGGAGAAGAGGAAGAAGAATACAAAGAAAACACTCCTCCCAACAAAACTCAAATGAAAAGCAGATACAACCCCAAGAAGAAGAGGGAGGGGGGGAGGAAGAGGAAGAAAGAGGAGGAAAAACTAGAGATAAACTCTTGTAATCTTCAACAGCAAGAATTTTAGGGTCTGAGTAGAAAAATAAAACTTTCTGGAAAGAACATTGCAGCTCTCTTCCATCAAAATGAAGAGCATCACTTTCAAATTTTCCCTTCAGGAGGCTGTGCATACATCCCAGGGATATTGCCATTATTCAAAGCACATTATTTTGAAACCCACCTTCTGAGGATTGACTTCAGAATGAGTTCATGAGAAATGTCTCCTAGCCTAGTAGCGGTAACTTTGGCTGTGTGTGTAAGCAGGTTGCAAACGGTGATTTGGGCTGATCTCCCGAAACAAATCTGCCCCCAAAGAAGCAGCTTTGTGACCTTTGAGAATGTTCTAAAGAATCTGCCTGGGCTTCTCAAGGCAATTCCAAAAGAGAACTGCAGAAGTGATTTCAGCCACAGCAGCATTTCTGAGCATTACATAGTGGGAACTATGAAGGAGGAAGGAGATTATATTCACTCAAAAGAGTCGACATGCATGATGTCGGGCTCACGTTCAGAGGCTGATCCCCGGGCATCCCCTTCCATTGAATTGGCCATTTATTCAGTCTTGCAGGTCACCATAGTCCCAAGAACCACTAGAACGTTAGCAAGGTGAAGTCAGATGTTTCGGTCTATTTTGGTCACTTCTCTATCTCCAGAGGCTGGAACAGTGTCCCGAACATAGTAGCTGCTCAGTAAATATTTATTGACTGAATAGGTCAAAGATACAATATCAATGAGGTTTGAAGTAAGACAAGGTGAGTGCGGTAGCCAGCCTCTAAGGTAGCCTCAGTGTTCCTACCCCTTGGTACTCACCTCTTGTGCGGTCCCCTCCCTCATTGTACCAGGGTTGGTCTGTGTGACCAAGAGAATAATGCAGAATAAGTGCATAACATGAGGTTATAGATGACACCGTGGCTTGGTGGAAGCCAGCTGCCATGTCATGAGCAGCCCTATGGAGAGGCCCGCCTAGAGAGGACTGGGGCCCACTGCCAACAGCTAGAAAGGAACTGAGGCTCCCAACCACTGGCTACGTGAGTGCGCCATTTTGGACACATATCCTCCAGCCTATTAAGTTTCAGATGATGGTAGCTACAGCCAACACCTTGACTGCAGCCTCCTGAAAGATGTTGAACCATAGCCATCCAGCTAAGTGGCCCTCAGATTCCTGAGCTACAGAAACTGTGGAATAACAAGAGCCTTCAGAGAGGGCATGGGAAAAATGCACGCAGGAAAGATGCAACTTTGCATTCGTCTACAAAGCTGCATTTTACCCCAAGCCCTGATCCTTTTTATTCAAGTATCAGTTAGGGGGCGGGGAGGGGGTGAAACAGGGCAGTGCAGCTGGTAACACCTACCTTGTAGTAAGGATTATAGATTACACATTTCCCTCAACTCACAGTAGCTGCGATTTGCACGCATCCGAGGTCTCCTCAGATACTTCCTTCCCCTTTGCATCAGGAGAAGTGGCTCCATTTCCTTTGTCTTTCCTTGTGTGTTTTGTATTAATTTCATCGGGCTGCTGCAACAAAACACCAGAAATTGGGTGGCTTGTAAGAACATAAATTTATCCTCTCATAGCTTTGGAAGCTCAAAGTCTAAATCCAGAGTGTTGGTGCGGCCATGCTTGCTCTGAAGGCTCTTGGAGGAAGATCCTTCCTTATCTCTTTCAGCTTCTGGTATCCCCAGATGTTCCTTGGCTTGTGGCAGCATTGTCACATGGCCGCTCTCTCTCTCTCTTTTCTTCTCCTCTTTCATAAGGACACGGCTCAGATGGAACTAGGACCCACCCTACTCCAGTATGACCTCATGTGAGCTGATAACATCTTCAAAGATCCTATTTCCAAACAAGGTCATGTTCACAGGTAGCAGGGGTTAGGGCTTCAGCATATCTTTTTAGGGACACAATTCAATGCATAACAGCCTTCTTTAGTCATTTAACTTTACAAAGTATGACTTTGCTCCAGCTATTAGAACAGTACCTGGCCTATAGTAGGCACTTGATAAAATATTTGTTGAATGAATGAATGAACAAATGAACAAACAAGCTAGGCCTCCATGTATGCTGTTCATAACAGAGCCAGCCAGAGTGCATGGCCAAGCTCTCCTCTCACCATCTCCCTCCCTGTGATCAGGCCCCAGGGCCGGAGGTGGCGGGGCAGGGAGGAAGAGATTAACTAGATTGGCTCTATTATTGCTCAGGCTAATGAGCTGGGACTGAGAAGTAAAACAAGAGAACTGCAGGAGTGAGAGCGAAGTCTTTTCCGGCCACTATTATTTAGAAGGCACAGCGGCAAATTGAGAGTGAGCTGATTTTCATTAGTGGATAATGAACCCAAATGATAGAGAAAGGGATGGCTGGCTACTGAAAGAAGAGCTTCTTTTCTCGTTCTCCTTTGGTGGGCAAGAGCCAGGGAAGTTATGGGGTGCAAGAAGAGAGGTGCACCTGGCTGGAGCAAGCAGGATCCGGGTGGGCAACTCTCTGTTTTGGTCCAGAGAGAATGAACACATCCTCACCTTAAGAAGAAGTTTAACCTTTGGGCAGAGCCAGCCTCTGCCTCTGGCTGCAACCATCATCTGGGCTCCCTCAGACATCTTCCAAAGGCTGAGAGAGCAATGCTTTCCTGGAGCCTGTACCACTAGCATCGATGTCCAGGGCTCAGGTACGGACGGGAAACCCCTCCTGCCCACTGTAACAGCCCACCCACAGAGAGAAGCCCCTGTTGTCCTCAGACAAAGAGCATGGTCCAATGGGAGAGAGAGCTACCAGGATGGATCCCATTGTAGCACTGCCCAGCCTGATAGGTAGTCATCCTCGTTCCAGGGACATTGGCTGTGACTCTGTAGAGTGGCCCTGCCAAGCACTATGACCTCCCTGGATGTCAGGATGTAGGGAAGAAGTGTTCAGGGCCTTATCATATATATACCCGTTGTTGTCAAGTCAACTCCGACTCATGGCGACCCCATGTGTTACAGAGTACAACTACTCTATAGGGTTTTCTTGGCTGCAATCTTTACAGAAGTAGATCATCAGGCCTTTCTTCGTGGTGCCAGTGGGTGAGTTTGAACCACCAACCATTAGGTCGGTAACTGAGTGCAAATGATTTATGCCACCCAGGGACCTCTCCAGGGCCTTAGACCTCTACTCATTAGAATTGCCAGATTTTGCAACAACAAAAAAATATGGTCCTGAGGTTCACCCTTCAGCCAAAGATTAGACAGGCCCATAAAACAAAACTAGACTAAAGGGGCACACCCACCCAGGGGCAAGGACTAGAAGGCAGGAGGGGACAGGAAAGCTGGTAGTATGGAACCCAAGGTGGAGAAGGGAGAGTGTTGCTATGTTGTGCGGTTGGTAACCAATGTCATAATACAATATGTGTACTGTTTAATGAGAAGCTAGTTTGTTCTGTAAACCTTCATCTGAAGTACAAAAAAAAAAAAAAAGGATGCCCAGTATAATTTGAATTTCAGCAAACAATTTTTTTAGTATAAGTATGTCTCAAATATTGCATGGGACATATACTAAAAATGATTCATTGTTTATCTGAAATTGAAATATAATTTGGTATTCTGTATTTTTTTCTACCAATCTACGAGTATTCCCCTCTACAATCTGCCCTTTCTACCCTATCCTGTTCCCTACAATGACAGGGAATGGGGTGGAAAAGGCACTCATTCCAGATACTGAAGTCCATCTCTGTGCCAGCCTTGTAGGGATTCAAAGATGAATGATGGGGTTCAGTAGGAA
Source organism: Trichechus manatus latirostris (assembly GCF_000243295.1). Lineage (NCBI taxonomy): Eukaryota > Metazoa > Chordata > Mammalia > Sirenia > Trichechidae > Trichechus > Trichechus manatus. Next base: position 8,242,058 of record NW_004443964.1, on the reverse strand, counting down.
TGGCAATTACTAATGGTCCCAGTTACTATTGCTGCATAACTAACCACCCTAAAACATAGTGGCTTAAATCAGCCATTTTATTATGCTCACTGGTTCTATGGGAATTTGAACAGGATCCAGCAGGAAGAGCATGTCTCTGCTTCATGATTTCTGGGGCCTCAGTTGGGAAGACCCAATGGCTGGGGAGACTCAACTGCTGAAAGCTGGAATCACCTGGAGGTATAGTTATCATGGGTCTGCTGGTTGGTGCTGAGACCTCAGCTGGACTCCCTACAGGAGCCCCTACACATGGCCTCTTCGTGTAACTTGGGCTTCCTCACATCATGGCAGCTTCAGCATAGCTGGACTTCCTACCTGGCAGCTAGGGCTCCAAAGGTGAGTGTCCCAAGAAACCCAGGCAGAAATTGTCTGGCTTTTTCTGATCTAGCCTCAAAAGTAGCATAGTGCTACTTCTACTGGTGAAAGCAGTCCCAAGTCTGCCCAGATTTACAGGGAGGGGAAGAGGTCCATCTTCTTGATGGGAGGGAAGAGTGTCAAAGACGCTGTGGACATGTTTTAAAGCCACCAGGTGGAGGGGAGAGGCGAGTAGAAGGAGCAAGCTTACGGCCAGGGAGGGGAGCTCATAGTGAGATGATGGAGTGGGGACATTCTGATGACTATGAAGGCATTCCAAGGGGAAGCCCTGCCAGACGAGAGGGCAGGAGTGCAGGTGCTGCCGGGAGAGGTCAGGGCGATCCAGGAATCACTAGACCTGGGCGTGAGAAGGGCAGGAGGGCTGGTGCTGGGGTCACTGCCATGGCAGGGGCAGGATTCCAGGGCAAGCCACTGCAGACAGGATGGGGCGGTGGCGAGGAGAAGCAGTGAGGCTGTGGGAGCCAGCAGGAAGCCTCAGCAACACTCCTGTGCCGCGGATGGTTTACACTGCGCTCTAGCGAAATCGTCTGCCACCAAAATTGCATTCGACTGGCACCATCTGCATTGATCGTGCTCACAGTCCCCAGGCTCCCTCCTCGCTCCCACCCATCTGCACCTGCCTGTCTCTGCAGCCGGAGCCTTCTCTCCAGAACAGACACATCCGCCTGTGGTAGAGCTCCCCCTCCCACCCCACGAAGTGATGCGGGGCCCACTAGCCCACTGTGGGTTCCAGCTGCTGCTGGCACAGGCCCTGGAACTGGTCTTGCAAGACTGGCTTAGACAGGCCTCCCTGAGGCAGTGGAACTCATGGGGCCACTTACAGAGAGCAGAGGGCACAGTACAAGCAGAGGGGAGGGGAGGAGGGGACACTTG
>NW_004443964.1:8234392-8239405 GCF_000243295.1 Trichechus manatus latirostris | reverse complement strand
TGTCTCTTCTTGCTTCCCTAGGCTCATAACTCAAGGGAAAATGGTGGCTTATTCAAATGAATGCTTGCAAAATTTTTTAATGTGATGGATTGAATTTTGTTCTCAGCCCTTCACTCCCTTATGGCAGTATTATGCATCCACACTCTTGCCATGGCCTCAAGATGGACAGAATGGATTTCTCCACCCCTCACTTTAGGCTTGCCCATATGACTTGCTTTGCCCAGGAGTATATTAGCAGATGCAAAGCAAGTGAAGGCTTGAATGAGCTTGCGTGTCTGTTATGCTGTACCACTCCCAAGAAAAGAGCATACATGGGTAGCCTGCTGTTCCAAGGAGGATGAGAGACTCATGCAGCATACTTGATTCCGGCCGCAGCCTGGAGTCAGGCTCATCTGAGCCCAGCCTCAGTCAACCGAGCTCCAGCCAATCTGCAGAGCTGCCCCACTGACCCGCAGAGAATAAATGTTTACTGGTGAACACCATAAGTAATGTAATATACTCACCTTCAATAATGTAATCCAATGTAATGTAATCAATCAGTCAGTTGAAAGGGGAGTCAAGGCTTACCGGTGAACACTAGGAATCCTGGGTGGCCCCAGTGGTTAAGTGGTCGACTGCTAACCAAAAGGTTGGCTGCTCAAATCCACCCTCAGGCGCCTTGTAAGAAAAGCCTGGTGATCTACTTCCAAAAAAATTATCCAGTGAAAACCCTATGGAGCACAGGTCTACTCTGACACACTTGAGGGCACCATGAGTTGGAATCAACTTGACGGCAACTGGTTTGGTACTGGTTTTATGATAAATGTCCCTGAGATCATGTGGTTGTGTGCCACACAATTTTTCCATGGCCACGTTCAACTGATACCACATACCTCACCCTGTTTGCAGAAATACATTCTAGATGTACTTAAAACTAAATGAAAAAAAATCAAAGCATAACTAAATGAAAAAATAAAGACTTAAAAAGCTTAAAAGCAATGAAAAAAGTCACAAAGAAAAAAAGACTCATGGATTTAACTACAGAACTATTAAATTTCTCTGTGTCATAAAGCACTATAAGCAAATTGAAATGTCAGTATCCCATGTCTTAGTTACCTAGTGCTGTCATAACAAAGAAATACCACAAGTGGGTGGCTTTAAAGAATAGAAATATATTTTCTCACAGTTCTACAGGCTAAAAGTCGAAATCAGATTCTCTGCTATGTCAATTCCTTCTGTGGACCTCTCTCCTTCTTTCTGGTAGCTGCCAGCAATCGTTGCCATTCCTTTGCTGCTTATGGATACATCTGCCTCTATGATGGTTAATATTGTGTGTCAACTTGGCTGGGCCATGATTCTCAGTGGTTTGGCAGTTATGTAACGATGTAGTTATCCTCCATTTTGTGATATAATGTAATTACCTCCATGATGTAATACGATGTGATCAGTCAATCAGTTGTAAAGGGAGATTCCTCAGGTATATGGCCTGCATCCAGTATACATGGACATTCTGGAAAAGCTCACTGGATTTTGCTTGCTCTGGATCCTGCATCCTGCTCGTTATCATCTGATCTCTGGTTCTTGGGATCTGAGCCAGCAGCCTACCTACCGTACTGCCTGCCAATGTTGGGATTCATCAGCCTTCACAGCCCATGATCCAGCAGCTTGCCATATGACCTGCCAATCTTGGGTTTATCAGTCCTTGCAGCTTCAAGAGAAGTCTCCAGCCTGATGCCTGACCCACAGACTTGGGACTTGCCAGCGTGTACAAACACATGAGCCATTTCCTTGAGATAAATCTCTGTGTCTCTCTCTCTCTATGTATGTCTATATAAAACCAAACCCATTGACATTAAGTTGATTCTGACTCATAGCGACCCTATAGGACAGAGTAGAACAGTCCCATAAAGTTTCCAAAGAGCAGCTGGTGGATTCAAATTGCTGACCTTTTGGTTAGCAACACTTCACGTGTTTTACTTCTGTAGAGAGCCCAGCCTAAGACAGCCTCCATTGTCATATGTCATCTCACCTTGTGTGTCTACCTCTCTGTGTCTGTACTCCTTTTATAAGAGACCACTCAGAAAGGATTAGGTTTAGGACCCACCCTATTCTGGTATGACCTCATTAACATAACAAAAGAAAACCACTACTCCCAAACAGGGTCACATTCACAGGTATAGGTGTTAAGATTTCAATATCTTTTTGGGGAACATAATTTAATCCATAACAGCATGCTAATGATTAAACTTAATTTTTTGTCCCACCTCCTTAAGATGCTAAAGCTAACACCTCCTTTGAAAGGGTGTATGTAAAAATTTATGGCAGTCAACCCTTGGCAGAGGGGGCAGCGGGAGTTTTAGATAGCCATCCATTTTAGTCAGGGTTCTCTAGAGACACAGACTAGTGAAATCTGTGTGTGCGTGTGAGTGTGTGTGTGTGTGTGTGTATACACATACATAAAGAGAGAGACACTTATTTGAAGGAATTGGTTCGCATGATTGTGGGGGCTGACAAGTCCAAAATCCATAGGTCAGGTGGCAGGTTGGAGACTCCTGTTGGCTCACAGGATTATAGGGGACTGACAAATCCAAAATTCATAGGTCAGGAGGTAGGCTAGAGACTCCTTCCTGCCAGCTTGTGTCCCAAGACCTGTAGGTCAGGCACCAGGAAGAGGGCAGAGTGGAGAAAGAGACTGAGTACTTCCATAATATCTATTTATAGTCTGGAGGCAGACCACACCCTAAGGAACTCTCCTTTTGACTGATTGATTGATTATATTACATTAGATTATGTTATGAAAAGTGATTATATTGTATTATGGAACAGCAACTAGTCTAATGTTTGGCCAAACCACTGGGAACCAAGTTGATACATAAAATTAACCATCACGTCATCTTTAAAAGGCCGTCAGGAAAAAGGAAATAGCTCCTAGAAGTCTAGGGTCAACCAGAGAGGTAAGCAGAGCCCCAAGGAGAAGCTGGTAAGAAGAGAATCGGGAAAAGAAGTCTTCATCCAAGATTAGGACACATGGCTCCATCCTTTCATGTAGTCTGATGTGGGTTCCAGCCCAGAACTACAACAAGGAGCATCATCTGTGAATCCAGGAGCTCTTTGGCACAGAAAGCCATTCCCAGCACTTTGGTTCAGGGCTGCAAGCCCAGTAAAGGCATCCTATGTGTGAGTAGGAGTCAATGGACTTTTGCCTCAGAGCCCTGCCCAGCAGGTGTCTAGCTGTTGCATTGATAGGAGCCCTGCGTGGCCAGTCCTCTGAGTCTTCACATGTCAGATTGCCTGGTCTCCAGGGATGATGCTTTCATCTCTCAGATCTCTTGTGCGCTCTGAGGGGACCCCCAGGCATCTGTTATGTGATGGAGGGAAGACCTGTGAACCTGAACTTTGGGATTGGACTGGGGACAGATGCAAGTGGACACCCTTATTGTAATATTGAAAGTCCCCATTATTCAAGGAAAAGTGGGATTAGAAAAACCAATGGGATTAGAAAAATTGGGATTTAAAAGATGGAAAGAAAGAAATATTTGGTTGTGACTTTACATTAAAAGAGAAATTACAAATTATGAAGATGTTTATTTTGGATTACATTTAACAAAAGTAGTTTATGAATGCAGCTCTTCTTTAATTGTTCAAATGAACAAAGAATAAAGCAAACGTTGGTTTGGGGGGCATAATTTTTCTGACAAAATTGTTTGATGGCACTGTATGGCATCCTCAATTTCACGTTTGACTGTCACAGCACAATCATAAAGAGGACATTTTTGCAAAAAGATATTTGAAGGTGTCATCAATTTTCCCAATGGCCTGTCTTAATCCTCTAAAATTCAAATCTCTCTCTTTTGAAGAGCCTGTTATTTAGATTTTCTCCTCTGTAATTGTTAACTGGCCCTACTCAGCTGAATCCTTATTTGTCAGTAGACTTGCATGTGATCCAAATAATTCTCCAAAAGCACTTTGATCAACCCCAGGAAATTTTGCATCTTTTGCAAAATTTGAAATTGCTCTGCACTGGAGTGAAGAAGGGTCCCTGGGTAGCACCAATGGTTTGCGCTCCACTATTAACCTAAAGGTTGTCAGTTCGAACCCACTCAGTGGTGCCATGGAATGAAGCCCTGATGATCTGCTGCCGTAAAGATTATAGCCAAGAAAACTCTATGGAGTAGTTCTACTGTGTAACACATGGGGTCACCATGAGTCCAGATCAACTCAACGGCAATGGGTTTGGTTTGGGGTTTACTGCGAAGAATGTTGACAAGATTTGACCAACAGGAGCAGACTGACCACAGAGAGGTTGATGAAAGGTGGGAAAATATGCTGGTGTTAAGTGAGAGGGATGTTGGAGTGGGGACGGAGTGAATATTTTGGGGTTAAGGCAACATTTGCTTTCCTAAGCAGCCTTATAACTTCAGGGACTCAGATCATGGAAAATAAGGACCCCTGTGTAGGATCAAGGAGCCCTGGTGGCACAGTGGTTAAGAGCTATGGCTGCAAACCAAAAGGTCAGCAGTTCGAACTCACCGGCCACTCCTTGGAAACCCTATGGGGCAATTCTACTCTGTCCTACAGGGTCACTATGAGTCGAAACCGACTCGACAGCAATGCATTTGGATTTTGGTTTTGGTATAGGATCAAGGGCCATTAGCCATATTATGTAAAGAACTCATACAAAGCAATGAGAAAAAATGGACCAAAACCAAACCTAGTACCAAAAAAAAGAAAAGTAACGCAAGAGGCTTTTAAGCATAGGAAAAAATATTCAACTTCCCTGTAAACAAAGAAATGAACAGCAAAGCTATATCTCACCAACAAATGAAGAACGTTTTTAAATTATAATTCTCAATGCCGCTCAGGTCGTGAAGAACTAGGCCCTCCTCAGATGCTGCTGGTGGGGCGTACATTGACACAGTCCACCCAGAAAGCAAAAGCAAAGATATATTCAGCCTTCAAATTATTTCAGCAGCATCATAATTTTTTTTATAAAGTCCCATGTTGCCTGTGTGTATCCCCACATCATTTTTAAAA
>NW_004443964.1:8232078-8233602 GCF_000243295.1 Trichechus manatus latirostris | reverse complement strand
TAGGCAGTGAGGAGCCATCTCCAGTTCTTCAGGAGAGAAGACCATGTGTGAGCTGACACCAGGAGAGAGGGGCTAAGGGATGCAGGACAGTCCAGATTCCAGAGGTCACTGGTTATGCCCTTGGGACTGGCTACCTGAGAATGTACCTAATGGTCTGTGACAACCAGCTAAAGGTCCTGAACATGTCCTCCATCCTCTGTAAAGACATTTGTCATGGATTGAATTGTGTCCCCCAGAAATGTCTGTCAACTTGGCTGGGTCATGATTCCCAGTATTGCATAATTGTGTACCATTTTGTAATCTGATGTGATTTCCTTATGTGTTGTAAATTCAATCACTATGATCTAATAAGATGGATTAGTGACAGTTATTGATGAGGTATACAAGATTGGATAGTGTCTTAAGCCAATCTCTTTTGAGATATAAAAGAGAGAAGCGAGCAGAGACACAGAGGAACCTCACACCACCAAGAAAGCAGTGCCGGGAGCAGAGCACATCCTCTGGACCTGAGGTTCCTGTGCTGAGATGCTCCCAGACCAAGGGAAGACCGATGCATCACAAGGACCTTCCTCCAGAGCCGATGGAGAAAGCATTCCCCTAGAGCTGACACCCTGAATTTGGACTTGTAGCCTACTGGACTATGAGAGAATAAACTTCTCTTTGTTAAAGCCATCCACTTGTGGCATTTCTGTTAGAGCAGCCCTAGATGACTAAGAAAACATTCCACCTCATGACCAAGGAGAAGTTCCCGACTTCACTCACCCAGCTGGGCTTCCCTTCTCCCAGGCCCCATAGAACCATCCACCTTTCGTGAACTTCACTCCTGGTAAGAGAGGAGAAAGAAGGTTGGTGGACGAAGAAAGGTCACATGGAAGTTTAAACCCAGAGTTCAAATGTTAGTTAGAAAGTCAGAAGAAATCAAGGGTTAAATCTCAGGGTTTACATCCATCACTCTAGTGATTCCCGAAGGGAGGGGGAGTTTTGTCCCCCAGGGGACATTGGGCAATGTCGGAGGACATTTGACAATGTCACAACTAGGGGGAGGGTAATGGTGTGCTACTGGCATCTAGAAGGTAGAGAGACACCAAGGATGCTGCTAAACATCCTACAAAGCACAGGCCAGCCCCTCCCACGAACAATGATCTGGCCCCAAGTGTCAGGAGTGCAGAGGTTGCGAAGGTCTGTTCCAGGAAATAGTGAGGCATTCGTGGTTCAGTGGTAGACTTTTCACCTTCTGTGTGAAAGACCCAGGTTTGATTCCAGGCCAATGAATCTCATGTGCAGTAGGGCTTCTGCCTGGATCTGTGTTTGCTTTTGCCCAGGCTTTGTCTGCCCATCAGACTAGGCTTATTGCCAGAGACCTTGTCCAGTTCCTCTCAGGATACCAGGGTGTTCTAGTGGAGGCTGGATGCACACACTCACACTTGCACACATGCACACTCACACCTGCATAACTGTGTGCACCCGTGTGCACACACGTGCATGCACTCTCAGGCACTCATGTGCTCATGTGTGCACACACTC
>NW_004443964.1:8229126-8230222 GCF_000243295.1 Trichechus manatus latirostris | reverse complement strand
TTCCTCTTTCCTGACTTCAGGGAATCTGCCCCCTTTTGTTGCTTCCACCGCCTCCCTCATCCCTCAAAGTCTCAGACCTCTCTCTTCCCACTCTGGACATCTCCTCTCTGAGCCAAAGGTTTCCTGACAGCCAGGAGAAGTGGTCCTCGACAGCTTCTGCTTCTGGCCCTGCAAATGTCCCAAGGCAAGCCCGCAGAAAGACTGGCCCCGGAATGGGAGAGGGAAGCACACAGAGAACCAAAGCAAATAGCTCCGGACAGTCTGCTTCTTCTACGACAACGGAAACAACACGCCAGTTAGTACCGCAATACGTTATCCTGTCCTGTGTTATTGGGGAGAAGAAATAAGCTGTTAGGAGGTTGTGGGGAGGGGAGATGGGGCTGCTGTGCTGACCACAGGTGCGGCCCACCCGTGCCAGTGGGGCTGAGACATTTATTAGATTGGAGTTTGGAGCAAAAGCAGAGCTTCAAACCGGTTTGTTCAGGTTCAAACACCTGCTAAGAATTTGCATTTCCACCCCGTATATACTGAATCAGAATCTACATTTTAACAAGAACCCCAGATGATTCTTATAGATCCCAAGGTGATTCTTATGTGGGGATCGTGTTAAAATGTAGATTCTGATTTGGTATATCTGTAGTGGCTCTATAAGGTGATTCTTACAGATTTCAAGGTGATTCTTATGTGTACGTAAGATTTTGTTAAAATGTAGATTCTGATTCAGTATGTCTGGGGTAGATCTATAAGAATCACCTGGGGATTTTGTTAAAAAGTAGATTCTGATTCAGTATATCTGGGGTGGAAATGCAAATTCTCAGCAGGGGTTCAAACCGGAATGAACCAGTTTGAAGACCTGGTTTGGAGAGGCAACTAACAAAGGACCAGAACCCTGCCAGGGTGTCTGGTGCATCTTCATACACAAGATTTACAGATTCAGCTTTCCAGAGGCTGACGTCCTCCTCAGAGTACCGAGCCTTCCGAAGGGTACAGTCACAACTGTCAGGGTCACCTATAGACATGATTGTCTTTCCCTTCCTCTCTCCTACCTCCTTTTCCCTCCATCATTTCCATCCTGCCCCCTTCCACCCTCCTCCCC
>NW_004443964.1:8216938-8219729 GCF_000243295.1 Trichechus manatus latirostris | reverse complement strand
CTTGTTTGAGCAGGAAGAAAGGAAATGGAAGACGGACTTCCTGGCATTGGGTCCCAGGCTTGCTCCCCTCCCACCAGCTGCTGTCACCCTCGTGAGTCTGGAAGCCCATCACCCCCTGGGAAGATAGAACCAGTGGGCACAGCTAGTGGACAAGGGCACTGCTGCCAGCTCAGCTCGTGACAATCAAATCATTCCCTGGGCATGATTCAGGAGCTTCGTCCACCAGTCTGTCTGAACCAGGGCACAGGAGAAATTACAGTGCGTGGCATCTACACTGATGACACAATGGCCAAGGATGATGGACCTGCCAGCATCCTCAGTGCTCCTTCCCACCCAGCCCAGGTAGCCGCCCTGAGAGTCCAGCTCATTTAGAGCAGACAAGCCCCAGTAGAAGGGACTAGAAGGAGCACCTCGCACCTTCCTCCGTTCGTCCACCCCTGCCTGGGTTAACAGATGGAAGCCCTCCAGCAAAGACAGTTCCCGGCCCAGCCACATCCGGCCCTTGCAAACCCGGGAGGCTGCCCAGGACCATTTTTTTAATTCTTTTGCAATCAGCATTTTCCTTTCTTCATTTGCTGGTTGAATAATGCAGCCTGTGAGAAAAGGGCCCTCAGCACAATTCTGGTTCTCGTTTACAATGGAAATTGGGAAAACGGCGAAACGCATATTGCAAAATGCATTTAAAAGAAGATGATTCAATTGGATTTGGCAGCTCTGATATTCAGGACCAGAAGGAGAAAATCTGTCTATGATTCGAACATGTATAATTAAGATGAAAGCCTCAAGTAGCGGGTGCATTTCTTAAGATGTCACTGGCTCTGTTGATTCCAGGCGTTCTGATCAGTGGTGCAGAGCATTTATTTCTGAAATCTGAATAGCTATGAGTGAGATGCCTTTTTAAGACCAGCATTATGGAGCCAAGTCAAATCCTGACGCTGCACAGCTCATCAAATGGGGCAAGGGTAGCAAGGGAGAGGCAGGGGGCGCAAAGGATGCCCCAGGCCCAGCTTTGATCTTTCCCCAGGGTGCACGCCTAAACCGTGCAGACCAGGGTTCAGACGACATCGGATGCATTTGGTGTGTCCTATTTTGGTTCTGCCTCTGGTGCCAAAGGAAGAGCCAGTGCTTTGGGAAACATTCCATCCTGAAAATAGACAGCCCACTCTGAGTGTAGGAACGGTGGGCTTCAAAGAGGCGACCTGGTGTCGTGGAAAAAGCAGTGGCGTAGGAAGGTCCTGGGTGGTGCAAACAGTTAACACATTTGGCTGCTAACCGAAAGGTTGACAGCTAGGCGCCATCCAGACGCACCTCAGAAGAAAGGCCTGGCTATCTACTTCCAAAAAATCAGCCACTGAAAACCGTATGGAGCACCATTCTACTCTGACACACATGGGGTTGCCATGAGTTGGAGTAGATTTACAGCAAGTGCTTTTTTGGTTTTAGGAACCAGAAGACCTGGACTCAAACCCCATTCTACTCCTTGATAATTGTGTGAAATTGAGCAGGTTACTTAGACTGTGTGCCTCAGTTTCCTCATCTGCAAAGTGGGGCTATATGATAGAACCTCCCCCTGTAAGAGAGTCAGAACAAATCCATAAGGTTATTTGCATAAATCCCAGTATCTGGCACAGAAGCACACTCACTATACATGAGCTATTATTTGTATTATTATTTTCAGCCCTCTCTCTCAAAACCCGTTGCCGTCGAGTTGATTCCCACTCATAGCGAACCTATAAAACAGAGTAGAACTGTTCTACAGGGTTTCCGAGGAGCAGCTGGTGGATTCAAACTCCCAGCCTTTTAGTTAGCAGCCAAGTTTAACCACCGCACCACCAAAAAACCAAACCCGTTGCCGTCGAATTGATTCCAACTCATAGCTACCCTATAGCCACCAGGGCTCCCTAAATCATCTCCACTAGCCCAACCCACCTCGCTCTCTAAGAATTCTGATCTATGTGGAAACCAGAACATCACGACAAACCTCACTTGCCGTGCGAGATGACTCAGTGACAGAGTTGCTAGCAGCTACCAGTCTTCTCCCTGGGAGATAGGGAGGCCACAGGCAGATGACTCACAGGCGCCCAGCAGGATGGGGTGCAGGGGTGGAACAGGAAACGGAGGCTGGGACGGGTCACATGACCATGATGTCACGTGACTGATCGTTCATTGTTGTGAGCAGGACTGGAATCCCCCCACCCCACCCCGGGACTTCTAGGACCTTCTCACCTTTCCTGTCCAGGTGGGAGAGCAAGCAGGAGGCCCAGGTGCTGGTCTGACCCCTCACCATTCTGTTCAGAGGGCTGACCTCCTCTGAATGGACTGTGGCCAGTCTATGACAAAGTCACTCACTCCAGGCCACCCCAAAACAGCCACCCTGTCTCAGGGACGGGGGAACGAGTAGTGGGGGGCAGTTTAGGCAAAGATAAGGAAGGAGCTTTAATGCAGGGAATAGTGGGTTTCCTTTCCCCACAGATATCTCATTGGCTGATCGAAAGCCCTAAAGACGCCGTATTCCCTGGAACTCTGACCAATGCCTGTCCTATGCATACATACAGCCCACTTGTGATGCAGCCAGCCCAGACCCCCAATCTATACATTCCTACAGCCCGCTTGTGGATGCAGCCAGCCCAGACCCCCAATTCTATACATTCATACAGCCTGCTTGTGGATGCAGCCAGCCCAGACCCCCAATCCTATGCATATACATAGCCTGCTTGTGGATGCAGCCAGCCCAGACCCCCAATCCTATGCATACATATAGCCTGCTTGTGGATGTAGCCAGCCCAGACCC
>NW_004443964.1:8208181-8216663 GCF_000243295.1 Trichechus manatus latirostris | reverse complement strand
ACACTGCCCACCTGGAATCAAGGGCATTGGAGTTATTACATAGCTGGCTTCAAATCTCCCAGCTCTGCCTCTTATCAGCTGTGTGACCTTCAAAAAGTTACTTAACCTCTCTCTCTGCCTCTGTCTCATCCCCTGTCAATGGGACGAAAATGTTCTCCATAGGCGTGCAAAGAACTTGACCTGGCAGAACAGATACTAACTAAATGTGCGTTCTCTTCTCCCTTCTTCCCTTCTCGTCCCATCTGTTTTTCTGTTCTTCCTCAAAGCCGCTGAAAGCTCAGTAACACGCTCGCCTCTGCAATCACCCATCCTTCACATCACACACATGCAGGGACGCCCCACGTGTCTGATATGACGACCCCAGCAATTTCATCCATCAGGAAGGCAGAGCCAGGAATAGGAGAGGAAGCGGCCGCAGAATCTTAAGAAAGACCCCATGACTTTCTTCCCTAAGAGGAGTGAGAAAGGACCCACGGGCCCCAGTCCAGAGCCTTCTGATGTGGTATAGTGTGAAAAATTAATGTTTCTGGTCTCACAAGTTTTGTTTCTTGCTTTTTACCTTCCAAATCAGGCATAGCTTATAGGAACCAATCCCAACAAGAGCAGGAAGAGACGAGGAAGGTATCAAAGGAAACACTCACCAGAAAAGCATAGAAGCTGGGTCTTTCAGGGGAGGAACAAACCGAAATAGCTTCTGAGGGCAAGCTGGTTACAATGCTAAAGAACACTTGATGCTCAGAACTCCTAAGCCTTCCAGAAGATGGGGGGCTAGCCTAGCATGTGCTGGTGCTGATGGTCAACCAACAGGTGACCTCAACAAGAAGCATGTGCAATGGGCGTCTTTGGGTTTCCTAGAGCTTGTTGTTGTTAGTTGCATGGTGACCCCATGTATGCAGAGTAGAACCACTCCATAGGATTTTCACGGCTGTGACCTTTCAGAAGCAGATTGCCAGGCCTGTCTTCCAAGGTACCTCTGGGTGTGTTCGGACGGCCAACCTTTCATCTAGCAGTCTAGTGCTTAACCATTAGCACCACCCAGAGACCACTGTAATACAAATTCCACAACGGGTGGCTTTAAAGAACAGAAATTAATTTTTTCACAGTTCTGGAGGCTAAAAGTCCAAATCAGGGTCTTGGCTGTATCAGTTCCTTCTGTGAACCTCTCTCCTAGTTTCTGATGGCTGGAGTGGCTTTGCTTATAGACGATCCTCACCTGGCGTCTGACTTCCCCAGTTTGTGTGTGCATGTCTCTGCGTCTATGGTGCTCTTTATATAACTCAGAAGTGATTAGGTTTAGGATCCACCCTACACTGCTATAACCCCCACCGATTGATTACACTACATTAGATTGCATTGTGGAAAATGATTCAATTCCATTAGATTACATTACATCCGCACTTATTTGGGTTATTTTGGGGGGATACGATTCAGTCCATAACAGTATCAGAAGCCAAAGGTGGTGTTGTTGTTGTTGGGTGCCGTTGAGTCAGGTCCAACTCATAGCAACCCTGGGTACAACAGAACCGAACACTGCCTGGTTCTGCGTCATCCTCACGATCATCGTTATGCTTGATCCCATTGCTGCAGCCACTGTGTCAATCCATGTTATCAAGGGTCTTCCTCTTTTTCATTGACCCTCTAGTTTGAGGGGCCAGATATGCAAGTGAATGGCATTGGACAACTTGAAGGCTCCTTGAGGGGTTCCCCGAGACAGAGGTCTGCCTCCCAGGGCAGGTTTTATGTTCCCAGTGGGTTATCATCAGATATGTGAGGCATCACCTTGCCTTCAGCAATTTCATCTGTCAGGGAGGCCAGAACCAGAAAATACAAGAGGAAATGCCCTCCAGATCTTGAGCTAAGTCCTATGGGACTTTTTCCTTAGGGATACCCAAGACAGGAGAGAAAAGAAACTTAGACCCCAGTCGAGAGCTTCTGATGTACTGTAGTGTGAAAAAAATTAGTGTTTCTGGTTGCACATGCTTTGTTTCTTTTTTTTTTATTGTTGTTATTTTTAACCTTCTGGATCAATGGAACGGGTAGAATTGGGGAGGGAGGTTGACCCCCCTTAAAGGCTAGAAGCTAAGCAGAGAGAACAAGGATTATGACACAGTTATGAAAGATTTTATTCAAAAGTGGTTCTACGTAAGACATTTTCTCACCCAAAGGTGATAACTTCTGATATTAGAAATATCCAGAACACTTCCTCTGATCATAGTAAGTAAAGAAGATGTTAGTAACTTTGGGTGGTTTCTGTGAGGTTGCGCTTATTGGGAATATTGGTTTCTAAGATTGTTGAGGTCTTTTTTTCTTTTCTTGTTTACTATATACATGACATTCTCCTCTAATAGCCTGACAGTGTTTTGGACTTCTAAGGGGTGAGGCTGATTCTTGCTCTTCATAAGTCCCCCCATCACCTAGAAAAGATATGATCATTAAGGTTGTGTGTCAACTTGGCTGAGCCATGATTCTCAGTAGCTTGGCAGTTACGTACTCTGGCACTTGTGTAATAATGTAATCACCTCCATGATGAGATCTGCTATGAGTAGCCACTCAGTTGAAAGGCAGTTTTCTTGAGGGTGGGAACTGCATCCAATATATGTGGACTTCCTGGCAAAGCCTGCTGGCTTTTTGCTCTACTCTGGATCCTGCGTTAGGCTTGTCAGCATCTGACCTCCAGTTCTTGGGTCTTGGGCAAACAGCCTACCTTCTTACCTGCCGATCTTGGATTGGTTGGCCTTCGCAGTCCATGAGCCAGCAGCCTGCAGTCTGACCTGTCGATCTTGGGTTTGTCAGCTGCTGCAGCTACATGAGTTAGGAGAAGCCTCCAGCCTGACGCCTGACCCGTGGACTTGGGACTTGCCAGCCTCTGGAACCATGTGAGCCATTTCCTTGAGATAAATATATACATATATATATATATATACATATATGTATGTGTGTGTGTATGTGTGTGCTTCACGAGTGTTGCTTCTCTAGAGTACCGAGGCTAAGACAGAAGGACTCTGCAGTTGGCTCGAAGGTGAAGAGAATGGGCTCTTGAGGCAAACATGGAGCCCACTTGTGCCATTGCTTAGCTTGGGTCTTGGAAAAGGTACTGAACCTTTTGGTGACACTGTCCACTGCCCAACGGCATCCTCCCACCCTCTTTCTATAAAGCCCACCTCCTCTATAAAGGCTAAAATCACCAGGGACTCACTTCCTGACGCCCTTGCAGATAGAACATGAGCATGCGGCCAGTCTTGGTCAACAAGACCCAAGGGAAATTGGTTGGGAGCCTCTGGGAAAGATTGTCTCACCTGATTTGAGAGAGAGGTGAAGGAGGCCCTTGCTACCCCTTGCTACCTTTGAACGTGGTTGGGTGAAGATGTGACACTTGGAGCTGCTGCCATCTTTGATGAAAAAGGAAGGCCAAGAAAACCACAGAGAGGCCAACCAGAGCCCTGGCATCCACTGTGCTCATGAGCCAACCCCAGAACTCTCACCTACAGATTGCTGTGTGAGAAAAAAGAAGCCTCTCTGGTTTAAGCCACTTATAACTGGCCATTGTTACTTGCAGCTGAAAGGACTCCCTTCTAAGCCCTAAAGTGCACATCTGTAGAGTAGACAGAGTACTGGTGGTGGAAGATTGTTGGGCAATTGCGTAACATGCAAAGTGGTGGGCAGTGTGCATCCACCAACAACACCCACACAACGTGGTCCTTCTTATTAGCCAAACTGAAACCATGGGCCTCCAAACCTAACCATTCTGGGCAGCTTCCCAGAGCTCATCCCAGATGCTGAGGCAGCCATCAACAGGCCAAAATTTAGGAGCCTCGCTGGCTCAGCAGAGATGGAGTTTCTGCCTCCAGGCCCAGAACACAGCGCAGGTGAATGTCTGCCCAATGGCCCAGGGAGATACGGGAGTAAATGCAAGAGCTCTTGGGAGAGAAAGAGTCAAGGAAGTGAGCTGAGAGGCCGTGAACATCTGACCCCTCCAGAAAGTGCTGCTGTGGTGAAACGCCAGTTGTGCTTCTTTTTCAGCCCCTGATTTCATTAATAAGATAATGATGAGTCATTTAACTTTGCATCTGAAGAGTGAAGCAAATTACCTGTGTCTATATTGCTTAATGACGGAGGCACTAACAGCACCTTTGCTGCCTACCGGAACTGAAGCTGACCTACTGCAGGAGGTAATTTTATGCTAGTGCGTTTACCAGTTGACTGAAGCCATCCGTCGGGCCAAGAGAGCAACCCCCACACATTATTCACATCATTCACATTAGACCAATGTCCTTAGCCGCACTGCTCCCATCACCACCTCCCTAATGGGCTCTGGCTTTTTTAACCCAATGATCCTGACACTGTTCATTATTTCCTGGACGTGAACCACTGGGCCCCCATCAGCCAACTCTCAGTCATCCAGGTGTGAATTTTCCACTTTGGCTGTGTTTCCCCAAGCAGGTATTCATCCAAGCCAAGCAGAGTCCTGGAGTCCTCCTTCCCTTCAGTGGGAAATGCCAGCGCCTCCCCTTGGCCTTCCAAGCACAGAAAATGAGAGAAATCTGGAGGCAGCGGAGCCCAGGAAGTCATCCAAAAATACAGGGGCTCTTTTGGATATTTCATGTCTAAAGCGTTCATAGATCTTTTTCTCCCATTTCTTTTAATTCAGATATAATTTATGTCATGGATTGAATTGTGTCCCCTAAAAGCGTATGTTAAAACCCTAACCCTTGTACCTTTGAAAGGAGTTCCTGGGTGGTGAGAACAGTAACACGCTTGGCTGCTAACTGAAAAGTTGGCAGTTTGAGTTCACCCAGAGGTGCCTCAGAAGAAAGTCCTGGTGATCTACTTCCAAACAATTAGCCATTGAAAACCCTGTGGAACTGGGTAGTGTCTGGCTACCATTACCAAACATTTTGATCAAAGATTCTATAGCGGAATCCTGATCAAAAGGGAGAAAACACAGAACAGAATTTCCAGTTTTTCATAGAATCCAGAAGTTCTGGAGCCAAGGGGGCTGGATGAACCCCTGAAACTATAGCCCAGAGATTAACTTTAAAACTTAAAGCAAAAATATTCCCTGAAGTCTTCTTAAAACTAAACAATAGCTTAGCTTACCTAGTAAAAAATGTCTGCCTTGAACATTATACTCTTTTAAGAACTATCTGTATGAGATCAAAGTGACAACAGCAACTCAAAAGGTTAGATAGGAAACCTAGGGCATAGTGAATTACGTTAGTGGGAGAGGAACAACTCAGAAAAGGAAGGTGAGAATGGTCGCCCAATTTGCAGAATGTACTCAATGTCACGGAATTGTACATGTAGATAAGGTTGAATTGGAGTATATTTTGCTGTGTATATTCTCAACAGCAACAAAATAACATTTTTTTTAAAAATGCATTTAAGGTGTATCCATGCAGTCATGCGTATCAGTAGTTCATTCCTTTTGAGTGCTGAGTAGTATTCCACTGTGTGGACATACTATAGGTTGTTTATAGGGTCCATGATGTTTAAACGGGTAGCTACCTACCCCTGAACCAGGCACTTGAACATAAGTTACTTCCCTAATCTTCAGAAGGAGAACTCTGAGGTTGGCACTATTTGGGGGGCAGTGATGGTTCAGTAAGGAGCCCTGGTGGTGCAGTGGTTAAGAGCTCAGATGCTGCTCAAAAGACCAGCAGTTCGAATCCACCAGCCACTCCTTGGAAATCCTATGGGACAGTTCTACTCTGTCCTGTAGGATTGCTATGGGTTGGAATCAACTTGATGGCAATGAGTTTGGTTTGTTTTTTGATGGTTCAGTAAGGAGCCCTGGTGGTTAAGCGCTCAGCTGCTAACCAAAAGGTCAGCAGTTCAAACCCACCAGCCCCACCTCTGGAGAAAGACGTGGCAGTCTGCTTCCATAAAGATTTACAGCCTTGGAAACCCTGTGGGACAGTTCTACTCCATCCTATAGGGTTGCTATGAGTCAGAATCAACTGGATGGCAAGGGTGGGTATGGGGTGATTCAGTGGTAGAATTCTTGCCTTCCATGCAGGAGACCGGGTTCGATTCCTGGCTAATGCACCTCATACACAGCCACCACCCATCTGTCAGTGGAGGCTTGTGTGTTGCTATGATGCTGAACAGGTTTCAGTGGAGCTTTCAGAATAAGAAGGACTAAGAAGAAAGGCCTGGCAATCTACTTCCAAAAATCAGCCAGTGAAAACTCTACAGATGACAACAGTCCAAATCCGCATGGGGTCCTCATGAGTCAGGGGCCAACTTGACAGCAGCCCACAGCAACAACAGGCATTTTTGTCTTCATTTTACAGATAGGAACATAGCACCACATCGCTAGGGAGTGAAGAGGATGGGGTGGGGGACAGTCACAGGCACCACAAACAGGGCCATTCATGTGACGGGCAAGCAGGCAGTGTGCCATGTGCCGGGACAGATGGTGAACCGCGCAGTCCCCACATGCCGGGGCTGAGGGTCTAGGCTCCTCCTCCTGCCTGCCTTGCAGGGTGAGTTCTTGCACCTGGTGCTCAAAACACCACATTTTGCTGGTGCGTTAACCTCCCAGAGCAGTCCTCCTAGTGTGTGCCTGGAGACACGAGACCCCGCCAGCCGCAAGGCTCTGCGGTACCAACAGCAGGAAGGACAAAGAAGAGGCCATCGGAGATGTGTTTCCTTGGCACGTCTGTGCTCTTGAAACAATGAAATTGTGAGCTTCGCTAGACAGACATGCCAGACTGACTGTGAGTAAATATAGTTATCCCCTCGGCTTGCTACCCTGTGTCACCAGGTCTCCATCATTGGTACTTAGACCACAAAACACAGAGAGGAGCAGGGAGGAGGGAGGGGAGCGGGGTCCAGGCATTACCGCTTGACCTTGCGCTCCATCCCCTGCTGCAGGCAGCATGCCCGGAGGCTGGCCATCTGGTCTGGGAAGCGGACACCACTCTGCAGCCATGAATACGCCTGGAGAAGTCCTTGAACCACAGTGGAAGCCACCATTTCCTGGATGTATATACATCTCCAGGGCAAAGAAGAGGGCCGTGGTGGTTCAGTCGTAGAATTCTCACCTTCCGTGCGTGCAAGAGACCCAGGTTCAATTCCCAGCCAATGCACCTCATGCACAGTCACCAACCGTCTGTCAGAGGAGGCTTGTGTGTTGCTGGGATGCTAAACAGTTTCCCGTGGAGCTTACAGACTAAGACAGACTAGGAAGAGAAGTCTGGGGATCTATTTCCAAAAATCAGCCTATGAAAACCCTATGTTGAAGAATGTAATCGATGTCACTGAATTGCCCGTGTAGAAATTGTTGAATTGGTGTGTGTTCTGCTGTGCATATTCTCAACAACAATAAATACATAAATAATTTAAGAAAGAAAGCAAACTCTATGGAGCACAGTTCTCCTCTGACATACCTGAGGTCAATAGGAGTTAGAGTCAACTCAACAGCAATTGGTTCTGGTTATATTCAAAGACTAGTCTTTCTTCACACCATTATTTGACTAATTCTCTTCTGCTCAATAAAGTTCAAATCTGAAAAAAAAAAAATTCCATTCTTACTCTGTTTCCTGCCTGAAAAGCAGATATGATGGCTATACTTCAGAAGCCATTTTGGATTTCATGAGGATGGACATCCCATGAAAAAGATGGCAAATCAGGAAAATTGAAGCAGCCTGGCTTTCTGAAGATACCACAGTCACCATGCTAGCCCTGGACTGCTGTCTCCCAGACTTCTTTTCTGTGGTAGAGAAATGAATTGTTATCTTTTTAAAGTAACTGTAGCTAGCAGCCAAGTGAAATTCCTAACTGAATTTGTGTTCATCAGTATCCCTTCTGAGTGAAGTAAAGAACTGTGGTTGCCATCTTGGAAGCATGAAAGGAATCAACCCAAAAGGACACGTCAGCATACTGAGGGTGGCAGAGTTAAGAAGGAGATCCTAGGTTGCTAGAGTTGAGCTGACTAATGAACTAGCCCTGGAGCTGCCCTACTTTTGGACATTTTCTTATGTGAAATAATAAACGTTTTTATTGATTAGGGAAAAAAAGAAAACCCTACGTACCACAAAGGGTCCAATCCATAACCCATCATGTGGATGACGTAGGACAGGGCAGCATTTCATTTAGTTTGTGCATGGAGTCACCATGAGCGGGGGACTGACTCGAGGACAGCTAAGAACAAGGGGGAGAAGCGACAGTGGCCCGCAGCCTCCTGGGATCTGCCCAGCTTTCTCTGGGCACCGATATACGCTCTTCACACTCCACTTTAGATTACACCTGAAGTCAGATGTTCTCACCTTCCACACGTGTTCTTGGCCTGGGCCGTCCACACGTGTTCTTGACCTGGGCCATCCACACGTGTGCTTGGCCTGGGCCATCCACACGTGTTCTTGACCTGGGCCAGCAGAGGATATCCCTAAACAGAGGATTCTGAAGTGGAGGGAGGGTATCTCAGGACCATTTTCTCCTGGGAACAGTCCACTGGATATCTGAAAGCCCCCAAAGGAAG
>NW_004443964.1:8199311-8207296 GCF_000243295.1 Trichechus manatus latirostris | reverse complement strand
ATGGATGTCAGGGCTCCCGTCGCCCCCTCATCCAGCAGCTGACGCTAAATTATTAAACGGTGGCAAGGACGCCGGGGGCTCTGCCACTTGCTAACAGATGGCTTCCCACGGAATCTCTGCACAACAGCAGCAGGGGACTGAGCGCAGCCCAGGCGTGAGGTTCCG
Organism: Trichechus manatus latirostris; assembly: GCF_000243295.1. Lineage (NCBI taxonomy): Eukaryota > Metazoa > Chordata > Mammalia > Sirenia > Trichechidae > Trichechus > Trichechus manatus. The sequence continues at coordinate 8,207,131 of NW_004443964.1, read as the reverse complement.
GAGGAAGAGCGTCTGCTGAGGCTCCCCATCCCACGGGGACCACCCGCCATGGCCCTCCAAGCCCCTCCCCTGGCTCCCCACCTACGTCAGAGGTTCAATTCTTGTCCCCTGCTGAGGGGACCTCTGAGTCTGGTGGGGCCACCAGAACTGCCCACAGCAGCAACCGTCATAATTAACGTGGTCCCAGGGCCACTTTGTGCTACACATGCCACACGCACCGTTTTATTCATCTTCCCAGTGATCTTTTGAGGGCAGGGTTGTTAATATCCGTTTATAAATGAGCAAAGGGAGGCCCGGAGCAGGCACGGAATTTGCCCAATATTGCACGCTCGCTAAGTGACAGAGCTGAGACCAGAATCCTTGTCCACCAGTCACCTACAAGCCTGCGCTTAATCACTAACCCCAGGCCATCATTCACTAACTCCGGAAACCCTCTCCGGCTGTCCTGTGTCTGCACCCCAGATCTGAGATGGGTCAGCGGGCGCACAGGGAGGCTCCCCAGTGGGGGAGCTTATGGATGCTAATGTCGTCCTGATGTCGTCTCCCTTGGAGACCCAACAGACAGAGACAGAGCAAGAAAGAGCGTGAGGGAACGAGAACTTAACCCTTCCTTTTGGACGGCTCCTTCTCAAGTGGGCTGTTTGCCAGGCCCCAAGACATCTGCTCTGGGGAGGGGGCTGTCATGGGCTCCAGCCCTCTGCCAGTCCCCAGGGCCTGGCCTCCTGAGAACATGCCATCCTGTCCCCTGTCACTACTATTTATTGTCACTGCTGCATTTTATGGAGCACTCACTCTCTGCCAGGCATCAAGGTAAAATGTTACCTCATTTAAATCATGACTCAAAAGATAACATCAGGAAAGTTACAGTGGTTCGGTGCTGGGGTCCTTGCCTTCTGTGTGAGAGACTCGGGTTCGATTCCTGGCCAGTCCACCTCAGGCACAGCCACCACCTGTCTATCAGTGGAGGTTTGCATGTTGCTATGATGCTGATCAGCTTTCAGCAGAGCTTCCAGACTAAGACAGACTAGGAAGAAAGGCCTGGTGATCTACTTTGGAAAATCAACCAGTGAAAACTCTGTTGATCACAAGGGTCTGACCCATAAACAATCAGAGGAACGGAGCAGGACTGGGCAGTGTTTCTTTGTTACGCGCGGGGTCACTGTGAGTTGGAGGCCAACCCCAAGGCAGCTAACAACAACGGAGGGAAGTAATGTGAGTGAGGAGCTCTGATTACTGCAGACATGTAGGGCCCACAGACTCGGGGGCACAGGACAGGACCTTTCACTTTGTTTACTTTACAGCTGAATGAAAAGCTCCCAGGATAGAGACCCCAGCAGCCATTTTAAAGGGAGGCTTTGCTTATGTCCCAGATGCCCTGGCCTGAGGAGGCTCATACTGTGTTCTCGACAGTCTCTCCTAAGGTCACTACGGCCACCAGGTCTCAGAAGAACCAAGTCTTGACCTGGCCCCTCGCTCTGACCCAAGGCCCTGGTGGGCAAAGAGAAGGCCACAAGGTACCCGTGAAAAGGAGCCTCTTGCCCACCCCACCCTGCCTCCTCTGAGCCCCATCTTCCCTTCTCTCAGTTAAGGTCTATCTTTCTATGGAAACTTCCGGTCTAGTTCTTGTTCATTGCCGTCGAGTTGACTCCGACTCGTGGTGACCCCAAGTGTGCAGAGTAGAACCATTCCACAGGGTTTACACGGTCGTGATCTTTCAGAAGCAGATTGCCAGGCCTTACTTCTGAGGTGCTGCTTACCCATTGGTGCCACTCAAGGGCGCCATTCTAGAGGAACGGCTGAAAGCCTCCCTGGGCGGGACTTCTCACAAACGTGCTCCCTTGCCCTCCCCTCCTCCATCTGGGATTCTCACCGGTCACTCGCATCCCACCTGAGCCAGGCCTTTGCCCCTCACGGGGGCGGGGAGGCTTCCGAGAAGCAGCATCTGCTAGCTGCTCCCACTCCGCTCTTGGCCCTGCCCACGGTCATTTCCACCAGGCATTATTGTTAACACGTGCCCCTACTGCCCTTGCAAACCCTGAAGGGGAAGGAAATCCTTAAGCGGTTGTTTATTAGGAGTCCTTGGCGTCGTCAGCAGCCCAGAACGTGGTAAAATAGAGATTAGAGGGGGAAGAGGCAGGAATCGCGCTGCCATTGGTCCTGTTCCGAATGTCATTATGCGTTCCATTGTGGCGTATTACCGAGATGATTAGTGGCATCAAATGACTTCTGAAAAATGATTATGTGCCATTAAAAGCATTCGTCTGTCTGAAACCAGCACAAACAAATGGCCGTACGAAGATGAGTCATTAGTTGGGGAGCCGGGTGATGGGCCGGGAGCTGCCAGTGTGCCAGGCAATTAGTGTTGGCAACAGGTTGGGGAACAGCGGGTGCACCGAGCCCAAAGCCCTGCCTGGCCACGTGAGCCCCCGACTCAGAGGAGGGCAAAGGGCCTGTGCTAGTCAAACTCCTGCTGCGGGGAGCCTGGGGGACCAAGGATTTGAGTTGGCTTAGAGGGGCTGATGGCCAAGATGTCACAGCGTCCTCATGACAAAGACAGGGGAGTGAGGGTGATGATCCGGTGGTAACAGGAGACAAGGTTTGGAGACACACAGAGAGGCAGGACTAGGACCAAACCATGGCCGTGTAGAGCAGGAGGCAGAACTCCACAGCAGAGGCTCTTGGGAGGAATGGTTTTTAATCGCCTCTGACAAAAAAAAAAAAAAAAATTGGCTTGGGGATCACAGTGTAATTTACAATGACAAGAGCATATACAACAAAAAAAAACAAACCCAGTCAAGTTGATTCCGACTCACAGAGACTCTATAGGACAGAGTAGAACCACCCCACAGGGTTTCCAAGGAGTGGCTGATGGATTCGAACTGCCAACCTTTGGGTTAGGAGCCATAGCTCTTAACCACTACGCCACCAAGGTTTTCGAAGAACATATAAAGAAGCTATAATATGGAAGATTAAAAAACATTTTTGAGCATATTCCAGTGTAATAGCTTTGATGTGACCGCAAAATAAAGACTTAAAAAGGGGGTTGTTTTTAAAAGTAGCGGAGCTCCACCAGTTCTTGGAGTGCAAATGGCATCTTGTGGTGAATTTCACTATCAGGGGCGGGCAAAGCCTTTTGAGGAGCTAGAAGAGTGGTTTCCTCTCCCTGGGGCTAGTTTCCTGGGGAGTCAGAAAAGGCGGGGCATGGTTCCTGAGTAGCGCAAGCAGTGCGCGCGCTCCACTGCTAACCAAAAGTTTCAAATCCATCCGGAGGCACCTCGGAAGAAAGGTCTGGCAGTCTACTTCTGAAAAATCAGCCATTGAAAACCTATGGAGCACAGTCCTACTCTGACACACATGGGGTTGCCATAAATTGGAATCGACTAGAAGGCAGGCAACTGGTTTTGGAGATCAAGGACCAACTACCTAGACTCCAGGACAGCCGTTCTCAGTTCTGCATGTTAGAATCTCCGCGGAAGCTCCCAGCCCTACCAGGGTGGAGAACCACTGGTCTAGCCCGCCCACTTCCTTTTATAGATAAGTAAACAGAGACTCCAAGAGGGCAGAGACCAGCCCAGGGTCAAACAGCTGCTCAGCGCAGAACCAGGCTAGGAGCCAAATGCCTCAGAAAAGCGAGCTCCCGTCCTCCCGTCTTCCCTTTCTTTAATCCAATAAGCTCTCACCCCACCTGCCGCTCCAAGGCTGAGTGAGACTTGGTGACTGTCAACCGTGATTGACACCTGTCACAACCCTGGCTGCACAGCCACACCTTTGAGGCCAAGTCCCATGACAGCCTGCATCTGTTGCTGCTGCTGCCTTTCCATTTCCGGAGCCAAAGGCGTCCACTCCCTCAAAGAGGTGTCCGAGTTCCAAAAGCCCTTCATCTCTCTCCTCCCCTCAGGCCTCACCAGGGACACGGCCTCATTCCTGACCAGCCCAGCCACGCTGCTCTTCATCTTTATTGAACTTGGCTTTGCGGTCCATGTGTCTTTGGGAGGGATGACCGTGATAGCAGCTCAGAAACGCCAGGCTGAAATTGTTTGTCTCCCACTCATTACCTCGTTCTGTTAGAAAAACACGAAATTGGTTTTCTTTTTCTTCCTCTTACTAAGACATAAAGCAAGGGGATATTTGATGATAGCTCTGTTTGTATCTCTGCTACAAGTCAAGGATGTTTATGAGGTCTGCCTGCTGAAGTCCACGTCCAGCTGCTAACAAGGATTAAAGGTGGCCATTTGCATGGCCCTGCCTCCAGGACCGCTGCTGTCTGTCTACCTCTTCTTGACTCTCAGAAATCTTAGGAAAACTCTGAACTGCCTGGAAGTTCTTCGAGATGTCTAACTTCAGCCTCTCCTGCTGTAGCTCAGTCGTTTTGAGTCAGCCAATTCCCATCCAATCTGCAAAGGTTAATGATGCCCAAGAATGTTGATGGCAATCTCTCCTCCAGCAATAACTAGCCACAAGCAGCCTTCTGTTTGGTTTGGGATGCTGATTTCAAGGTCTGCTTTTCTGGGAAATGCTGAAACAGCATCCAGGGTGCCCAGCAGCTTAAAGGATTCCATAAACATTTTTAACATTCTCTCCTTGTCCATAAAACTTTCCTCAGGAGCACACTAAGCACATGGGTGGGCATAACTTGGAAGATCTTTATCCTGCCTCTCCCTATAGAATCTCCAGCGGTTCTCAACCTCCACCCATCTGTGGCTTTGTCATACAGTGGTGGCTTGCGTGTTGCTATGATGCTGGAAGCTATGCCACCAGCATTTCAAATACCAGCAGGGTCACTCAAGATAGACAGATTTCAGTGGAGCTTCCAGACTAAGACAGACTAGGAAGAAAGTCCTGGTGATCTACTCCCAAAAAATCAGCCAATGAAAACCCTATGGATCACAGAATATCATCCAAAACTTTGACTCGCTTACTTTGGATACATCATCAGGAGGGCCCAACCACTGGAAAAGGACACTATATTTGGTAAAATGGAGGGCCACCAAAGGCGAGGTAAACCCTCAGTGAGATGGATTGACACAACGGCTACAAGAATGGACTCAAACATACCAACAATCGTGAAGATGGTGCAGGATCGGGCAATGCTTTGTTCTATGATTATACGCAGGTAGCCATGAGTCAGAGCCGACTCAACAGCAGCTAACAAGAACAACAGTGATTCTCAAATGCTAGAGCACATCAAAATCACCCACTGCTTCCGCGGGTCTGGGGTGAATCTGCGCTTTCTAACAAGCCCCCAGGTGACGTGGATGCTGATGCTGTTGGCCCATGGACCCCACTTTGAAAAGCACAGATCTCAACTCTCCAGGTAGGTATCCCCTCAGCTCGGGTGGGCCCCTGTGTGCCTGAGAGATGCAGCTGAGTTGAGGAGCCCATGTGGTGAAGTGTGAAGAACACACAGACTCTGGAGCTGGGCACAGCTGGGTTGAGTGCTGCCCTGTGACCATGCTGGCCCAAAGGTCGTAGCAAGTTACATCACAGACTGCCTTTCTCACCTGGTAAAAGGGGATGCAGTGCCTCCCTCGTAAGGTTGATACTGAGTGAGATTTACACATGCAAAACACCTCACTCAGTGAGGCCATTTCTTATGTTAGGTTTGGTCGTCTATTGTTTTTAAACAGCCCCTGCGTGGCGCAGGCTACTAATCAAAAAGTTGGCCGTTTGAATCCCCCCAGCAGAGCCACAGAGGAAAGTCCTGATGATCTGCTTCTGTAAAGATTACAGCAAAGAAAACACTATGGAGCTCAGTTCTACTCTGTAAAAACATGGGGCCACCATGAGTTGGAATCAACTCAATGGCAATGGGTTTGCTTTGGGTTCATCTACTGTTTTTAGGGTGAGAGAGGAAGGAAATAAGGAGCAGAGCATTCAGGAGGTGGTCTCCAGGAGCTCAACAGGGTGTAGCCCAGCTGCCTTATCACTCACTTCATCATCACGGAAACCCCAACATCTCCATATTCCTTACATCCGTTCTTCAATGAAGCCATTGGATATATTGGCAGCTTCCCCTGTCTGCAGTGCGTCTCCTGATCTCTAGATCCTTGGGAAGATGCACAAAGCATGGGGCAGAGGACACAAGCTGCAACTGGGCCCGGCCCAGGGAAGACACCCCATTCACCAAGGGGTTCAATTGCCCCCCAGCCCTGGACAGAGAAGAAAAACAAAGAAAGATCTCATCAGCTGGCTGAATAATAAGGAAGGCCGGGCAAGAAGTCTCTCCTGGATTAGAGGAAGAGGAGGCAGAAAGGTCACTAGCAAGTCTCCTAGCAGTTGAGATCAATGCCGAGGTCACCCTAGCCTGGGTACTCAGAAGACAGAGCCTGTGAGCAAAGCTTGGATACAGCGGTGTACTAGGCACCTATTGCTACGTAACGAATTAGCACACACTTAATGGCTTAAAACAGCACACAGTTATTATCTCACAGTGTTTGTGGGCCAGGAGTCCAGGCATGGCTTAGCTGGGTCCTCTACTCAGGGGCTCTCATGAGGCTGCAGTCAAGGTGTTGACCAGGTCTAGGGTCTCATCTGAAGGCTCGACTGGGGTAGGATCTGCTTCCAAGCCCTCTCAACTGGGGTAGGATCTGCTTCCAAACTCATGTAGTTGTTGGCAGAATTCAGTTCCCTGAGGGTTGTTGAATTGAGAGTCTCAGTTCCTTGCTGGCTGTTGACCAGATGCCACCCTCAGTTCCCTACCATGTGGGCCTCTCCAATATGGCAGCCTGTTTTATGAAAGCATGTAAGCTGAGAAGGCAAGAGTCTACTAACAAGACAGAAGTTACGATCTTATAACCAAATCACAGAAGTGACATCCCACCATTTTTGCCATAGTCTACCCTGAGGTCAGCCTAGTCTCATGAGGGGCTGATAAGCAGAGAGGGTATGCTGGCTCAGGCTGGAGGTGAGTCAAAGTTCAGGAGCCTGGGGCAAGGAGAGAAGCTTAACCGAAATCTAGTTAAGCATTTTGTTTCCATCGATCAACGAGGACAAGCAGTTCAGCTAATCATTTTGGAGGCAAAGAGTGAGAATTTGGAGGGTCTGTGTCTAGCCTTGTCCCAGGGGATCAAGGGGAGTCTTATCTAAGTTATATGGAGAAGGGTGGTTCTTCTCAATAAGCCATTTCCCAGAACACAGAAGGATGGGGGGTACTTCTTAACCTTTGTTGTTTTCCAGGGTCCCAGGGCTCAGGTAAAGATCAGCATTGTGAACCTGATCAAACGCTGGGTTTGAGATAAGTTTGGTGCCTAGGACATGAAGCCACATCAGATCTGCCTGGGATGGGGAGGTGGGAGACCATGGAGGTGGCACTGCTTGTCTCTTTCCAGAAGAACAGGATATACTCTGGGGCCTGGTGACCTCGTGAGAGGTCGTCCTGACCAGCCGAGGACAATGGCTTTGCTAGGGAGGGCGCAGCTGGTCAGAGCAAGTGTTCTAGCAAAAGCAGCTGGTGGGTCACCATGGGTTCAGGAGTCCTACGTGACACAGAGCGGTTGCCTTGGGGACGTTGGAAGAAGCAACCTTCCTGGCCAGCTTGGGTGAGCAAAGAAAGAACACTCAAGGGGAGGAGGAGGAGGATCATCGGGCCACTGAATCGCTCCCACGGCGACTCAGACGCATGGAGCAAACAGCGTCTTTATTTGCCTGTAAGGAATGCACTACCCCCACCCGCTCCCACCAGCTGGGTGGCAGGGGAAAAAGGTAGGGTGGAGTCTTTGCTTACTTACTTTACTCTCCATCTGATCCAGAAACTCAACTCCCTTTGGATAACAGGGCGCCTGCTTGGATGACTGGAGTAAAAGCAGACCTTCAGATTTGCT
>NW_004443964.1:8175975-8197418 GCF_000243295.1 Trichechus manatus latirostris | reverse complement strand
GTTGAGGGCCTGTTGCAGCTCCTGAGGCCCTGGCCCTGGAGCCCTCCCTTGGAATCTATGAGCAGCCCCAGCATCCTTTCCAGCTACCGAAGCCAGTACCCAACACCATCATTCTTTTGCTTAAGCTCCTTTGAGTTAAGTTGCTGTCGTGGAGAATCTTGACTTATACAGCTATTATGTGATAGAGCTGAGTGTCAAACCCTCATCTGTCTAAGATACACAGCTACGTCTTGGTTTCCTCATAGGCAAAATGGAACTAGATAGAACCTACCCTGCTGGCTTATGAGGATTTGATGAATGATCCAGGTAAAGTGTTGAAAATGATGACTGGCACCTAAAGGTACTCAATCCAAGTTAGTATCGACTCCATTTTGCAGATGGGTAAACTGAGACAAAAGATATTATGAACTTTGCCACCCACACAGCAAACAAATGGCAGAGCCAGAAATTGAACCCAGGTAGTGTTTACCACGATCCTAGAAGGGCCCTCAAGAAGTCACCTGGCCTCTCCCCCTGTCCAGAGCTAAAGATGCGACTGTCTGCCCCATAAAACAAAATGAGACTAATGGGGCACAACAGCCCAGGGACAAGGACTAGAAGGCAGGAGGGGACAGGAAAGCTGGTAATAAGGACCCCAAGGTCGAGAAGGGAGAGTGCTGACATGTTGTGTGGTTGTTAACCAACGTCATAAAACAATATGTGTACTAACTGTTTAATGAGAAACTATTTGTTCTGTAAACCTTCAACTAAAGTACAAAAAGAAGAAAATTTTAAAAAAAGATGCGGCTGTCCTGGGAGCCCAAGCCAAGGCTCCAAGGAGGAGAAGGCTCCCCTGAGCCCGGAGCTGGCTCCCTTCCCGGCCATTGTGCTGGAGCTGAAAGGATCACGGTCACATAGGGCATTCCAGCACAGAGCTACAGTGGCCAGGTGGGCAGAGTGCGCGGGGCACTGGCTCCCACCGAGCTGAAGTCTCATGCAAATCAACCTGCTCTCATCAGCCTACCCATGGAAGCACTGGTATACCTGGTCTGCTGCTGCTGCCACCTCTCACCTGCCACTCCCACCGTATGGAAGCATAAATCCAGTTAATGCGTCCAAAAAAGAAAAATCAAAATATCAGATCTGCAGAGATGGTTCAATTGAAGGAATATTGACTGTCACAGAGAATATTCTCACTTTATTCACCTACTTAGTCTGCTCCCCTAGGCGCGTATGAATTCATCAAATATTGTCACAGCACATAATGACACTTGTTCCCAGTGTTGTTGTGACTGCTCGGGCTTCCGTCCTGCTCACCATGCCTATCCCAGGGGGCAATGGCAAGGAGTGGGAGAGGGGAAGGGAAGGTGTCACCAAGCATAGAGTCGTGGCCTAGGGGTCCTGGATTAACCGCAGGTACTGGAGCTCCTGCTTGCTGCCCAGGTTTGGGAAGTATACTCCATCACACCCTGGGCCTCTGGCCATGATATATAGTGGGATGGGCGCTCTGAGCAATCACAGGTGGACATTGTCCAGCTCTTCCCCCAGGATAAGGCACTTACCTATATAGCATGTGATCTGATCCTCAATGCAACCACGTGAGGGGGTCAGGGAGGAACGATATGGTTATTTCCGTTTTCCAGATGAGGAAACTGAGGGTCAGGAAGGTTAAGCCAGTCTTCCAAGGTCATGCTCTAGCAAGCTGGAATTTGAATCTAGGTTTTCCAACTCCAAATTCAGGCCCCTCCCACCCCACCATGCCCTTCTCTGCAGATGATGGCACTGATTCAGCAGAACTGGAGGCAGTGGACCCCTTGGCTTCCACACTGCTCAGTCGTTGCTGTGGATTATGCACCCACTGTTTACCCAGTTCTGGACATAGTCAAGGAGGCTATCCTTAATCCTCAGTGGACATAGTAACACGATACAGTAGCCTTAGAGAGTGTGTTCTGCCCTCTACGATACTCTTGTTGGAGACTAACCTAACTGGAACAATCAGAGCAGCAGACTGTACCCACACGCCACAAGGAAGACTTGAACCCTGGCCCTGGGAAGCTGTTTGTTGAGTTGACAGCAACGAAAGGGAAAGGCTGAAGAACCCTGAGAAAGTAGCCCTGAAGTTCACGAGGGGCCCCATAGCCTGTGTGAGCCACATTCCAGAAGAACTGACCAAGAAGAGGGTCAGATGGCCAAGCCCTAGATACTCCTGCACAGTAAACTGTGGGGTCTTTCTCCAGATATCTTCAAGGAAAACATAGTCCTAGAGTTTTGTTTTTTATCGTGCTTTAGATGAAAGTTTACAGCCCAAGTAAATTTCTCATTCAAAAATCTGCACATACATTGTTTTGTGATATTGATTGCAATCCCCACAATGTGAGAGCACACTCCCCCTTTCCACCCCAGGTTCCCTGTGTCCATTTGACTAGTTCCTGTCCCTTCCTGCCTTCTCTTCCCGCTTTTGAACAAGAGCTGCCCATTTGGTCTGGCATATTTGACTGAAGCAAATTCCTCACGCTTATTATTTTTTGTTTTATAGTCCCTTCTAATCTTTGTTTGAGGACTGGGCTTCCGGAATGGTTTCAATTCGGGGTTAACAGAGCATTCGGAGCCATAGTTTCAGGGGTTCCTCCAGTCTCTGTCAGACCATTAAGTCTAGTCTTTTTATGTGAATTTAAATTCTGTTCTACATTTTTCTCCTGCTCTGTCTGGGACTCTCTGTTGTGTTCCCTGTCAGGGCAGTCATTGGTCGTACCCGGGCACCATCTAGTTCTTCTGGTCTCAGGCAGGTGGAGTCTCTGGTTTAGTCCTTTGGGCTAGTATTTTCCTTGTGTCTTTGGTTTTCTTCATTCTCCTTTGCTCCAAGAGGGATGAGACCAATAGATGTATCTTAGCTGGCCACTCGCAAGCTTTTAAGACCCCAGACGCTACTCATCAAAGTGGGATCTAGAACATTTTCTTTGTAAACTGTTATGCCAATTAACCTATATGTCCCCCAAAACTATGTCCCAGCTACTCTGTCCCTCAAAGTGTTTGGATGTGTCTAGGAAACTTCTTTGCTTTTGCTTTGATCTAGTTGTACTGACTTCCCCTGTATTGTGTGTTGTCTTTCCCTTCACTGAAGTTGACCCTTGTCTAATATCTCATTAGTGATTTCCCCCACACACACACCCAGTCCTAGGGTATTTACATGAACATTTCCTAAAGTGTGTTCCAGGGAACAGGAGTTCTGCAGGTCTGAAAAGTTCTGCAGTCAAATAAGTCTGGGGAGCTTTGGGTTAAGCAAAATCAAACAGATTGTTTAGATTAGGAGCTTCTCTGAGCCTTTATCATCTTGATGATAATAACAGCTCCCTTTGACTGGGTGCTTACAATGCACCCAGCACTGTTCATATATTAACCAATTCAACCTTGAAATTTAGAAAATAGATGCAGCTGTTATCCCCAATGTACAGCTGAGGAAGCCAAGACACAGAGAGACCAAGTAGCCCACCAAGGTCAAGGATTCTTGAATGGTGGGACAAGATTGGAATGCTAGAATCCACAGTCTTGGCCACCTTGCTGGCTTCATCACAGGGCTGTAAGAAGGGGGTGTAGCTTTCAATAATTCCCAAACTTCTTCAATTCTGAATCTGCCACCACCTCTTCTTTTGTCTCAGAACATCTCCTGGGATTCAAGCTCTGTGGAATACTCGTGATCTCTGGTTTAAACCATTTACCTGGCTGGCTAACTCAGGTAGCTCTCAGAGCCCCCTTCCAGCTTACAAGCAAGTGCAAGCTGATCTGGTGTCTCAGGACCTACCCTTTCTTGTTCCCCATGGCAGATCCTGGGTGGGACTGGCCTGAATCCAAAGATGGGAGCCCATGGGAGAGTCCATAGGTGTTGGCTGGTCTTGGGCCAACACTGCCAGCTTCTAGCCCTCTTCCTAGACCACCTTGAAGCTGGTTCTGAAAAAAAGTGGCACGGACTTCACTGTCTTCCTCCCCGCCTCCACCACCCTTGGCTGAACACCCGTTCTGGAACCTCCCAAGCAGATGCAGAAAGGGCCTTTCCAGGGGTTAGGCTCAGCCCAGTGGAATAAAGATGCTAATCACTTTGGGCAGCTGTCCCTTTTTCCCCACCTGGGACTCAGCCACACCAACCTGCAATTTCTGGCTTGATTGATGCTTGGCTAGAGTACACAACAGGTGCATGATATGGGGGCTTTCATTCCCAGGAGCCTTTGCCAAGAGCCCTGTTCCCTCAGGGAGGAGGGGTGGTAGATATGGCCTCAGTAGAAGAATATCAATAGGAAACCATGATGAGAAGACATAGCTGGCCAGAGCTGGTGATGGGTAATTAATTCTACTTAAGTAAAATGTTACTAATAATTAAATGTACTAATTAAGAAAAATTGGATCAGCTGTTGTTGGGTAGGGCAGAGAGGGTATCTCGCTGACACACTTCTTGAGCAGCTTCCTGCTGGGAGTGGATGGGACCAAACCCAGCAGACACTGTCACTGTGGGTCTCAGGAGGAGTGGGATGAGCCATGAGCTGGAGAGCCCCCGAGGAAGGAAGCGACAGGCTTGAGTGTCAAGTAAGGTAACAGGTCCAAGAGGCTGGGAAAGACTCCAGCAGGTTGTGACGTGGGTGGGTTAAAAGGATACAGAGCCTGGCCCCAGTATCCTCACCCCCTACAAAGTCCAGGAAGGTGAGTCAAATGCGGTCAGCAGAGAGCAGCTCTGGGGTGGTAGGAGGAGATGCTGACGTGAGGCAGGCACTGACCACAAGAGAGAGAGCCCAGATCAGGGCCCAGACAGGGAACAGGAAGGCCAGAAAGTAGATCTTTAGTGGTCCGAACTCAGGTCAGGCAAGCCAGCAGTAGAGCGTCATAGAAGGACGATGGGCTAGCTAAGATAGAGCTTCTCACCTTAGCGCAATGGACATTTGGGCCGAATTGTAGGGGGTCTACCCTGTGCATTGCAGGATGTTTAGCAGCATCCCTGGCCTTTACCCTCTAGATACCAGTAGCATCTTCCAGTCATGACAATAAAAAATGTCTCCAGATGTTGCCAAATGTCCCCTAGGTAGGGGAAATCACCCCCAGTTGAGAACACAGTAAACTAATTTTATTTTTAATCTGCGACTTAATGTAACAAAGGTTTCTTGCTCACTTGTTTCCCCTTCTAGAAAAGGTGAACAGGCTCAGCTCCACGCATTTAGGCCCCAGGCTCCTGCCAACAGGGCCCACTGTCCCCCAGCCTCAGTGCCCTCTGCTGGACTATGAGCTAAGAGAGAGTGTGTAGAGAGATTTTAGGAGTGAAGCCTGGAAGTGGCTGCACTTCTGCCCACAGGCCACTGGCCCCACCTAACCACAAAGGGAGAGCGTGACACAGCCGTGTACCACAGAGGAGAACCCCAGTGTGGGCCATCAACTGGCCTACCTGTGCTACATCAGCTCCCTGATTCTAGCTTTGACTCTGCCGTGGTGGCCATCAAAGACGGGCCAGTCCTTCCTCATCCAAACCTCGGTTTCCTTCTCTTCAAAGGCCATGGTATTTTCAATTGCCTCATATGCATGCAAAAGCTGGATGATGAGTAAGGAAGACTGAAAAAGAATTAATTCATTAGAATTACGGTGTTGGCAAAAAAATATTGAATATACCAGGGACTTCCAAGAAAACAAACAAATCTGTCTTAGAAGAAGTACAGCCAGAATGCTCCTTAGAAGGGAGGATGGCGAGACTTCGTCTCATGTACTTTGGACATGTTATCAGGCGGGACCGCTCCCTGAAGAAGGACATCATGCTTGGTAAAGCAGAAGGTCAGCAAATAAAAGGAAGACCCTCAATGAGATGGATTGACACAGTGGCTGCAACAATGGGCTCAAACACAGCAACGATTATGAGGACCAGGCCATGTTCTGTTCTTAGGGTCGCTATGAGTCAGAGACGACATGATGGCACCTAACAACGACAAAAGGCCCCTTGCATACACAAAATGTGGTCTCTCCATACAATGAAATATTATTCAGCCATAAAAAATAGTGAAGTCCTAGTACACATTGCACATGGATGAAGCTCGAAAACATTATACTAAGTGAAAGAAGCCAGATACAAAAGGTCACATATTGTGTGATTTCATTTATATGAAATATTGAGTAGGCAAATCCATAGAGCCAGGAAGCAGACTCGTGGTTGCCGGGGGCTGCGGGGAGGGACAATGGAGGGCGCCTGCTCGTGGGTAAAGCCAGTTGCTGTCAAGTCGATTCCTGTGTTCCATAGGATTTCCAGTGGCTAATTTTTTGTAAGGAACTCACAAGGTCTTTCTTGCAAGGTGCCTCTGGGTGGACTGGAACCTCCAACCTTTCAGTCAGCAGCGGAGCACATTAACCATTTGCACCACCGAGGGACTCTGCAAATGGATAAGAGATTTCCTTTTGGGGTAATGAGAATGTCTGGGAACTACATGGAGGTGGTGGTTGCAACCATAGTGTGAACTCACTAAATGCCACTGAATTGTGCACGGAAAATGGTATATTCGATGTTATGTGAATTTCACCTCCATTTTTTTAAAAAAGTCCCTTCCAGGTCTAACCTTCAGTGACTGGACCAGATGCAGGCAGGACAAGAATGAGGCCGGGGTACCCAGAAGTAGGCAAATGGGATCTGTTCTCCCTGAAGACAAGTCCAACTAAATATGAAAACCAGAGGTCACGATCCCTGCTTTGCCTGTTGAGTGGGTAGAATGTAAGTGAGCTTTGAAAACTAAAAAGCTCTCTATAATGTCAGGGGACAGTGTCACTAAGGCACTATTATCTGATCTCTTTGGTATTCCCTGAATGCAGCTGGGACAGAGCTGGACAGGAGAGAGTGAGCTACATAAATGAGCATCCATTAAGGGTGAGCCAGCACCGGGGTCTAAACACAGCGGCCCAGGACAGCCATTGTTATTTAGGATGCTATGAGTTAATAATGAAGCTGCTAGTCTCTGCATCCTGGGTGCCCAGCACCGTGCAACACACCATCCATGCATTTTCTCAGTTAACCCTCGCTGAGAGGTAGTAGGATCAGGCCTGTTTTACAGATGAGAAGTAGAAAACAGTAGCGTTAAATGGCTTGCTATTTTAGTTACCTATCACTGCATAACAAATGACTCCCAAATTTTGCAGCTTTAAACAACAGATGGTTGTTATCTCACAGTGTCTGTGGGTCATGAATCTGGGTGCAGCTTAGCTGTGTCTTCCACTCAGGGTTTCTCACAAGGCTGCAGTCACAGTATCTGCTAGGGCTGGAGTTTCATCTGAAGGCTCACCTGGGGAAGGATCCATGTCCAAGCTCATATGGTTGTTGGCAGACTTCAGCTCCGCGGTGGTTGTCCAACTGGTGGTGTCTCAGTCCCTAGTCAGCTGCTGGCCAGAAGCCACGTGGGCCCCCCAACAAGACAGCTTGTTTCATCAAAGATGCAAGCCAAGAAGGCAATAGAGTCTGCTAACAAGACAGAACTTGCAGTCTCACATAGCCTAATCATGGAAGTAACATCCACGCTTTTGCTATATTCCCTTGCTCAGAAAACCAGTTGTCGTCAAGTTGATTCTGACTCATGGTGACCCCATGTGTGTCAGAGTAGAACTGTGTTCCATAGGTTTTCAGTGGCTGATTATTCAGAAGTAGATCACCAAGCCTTTCTTCTGAGGCACATCTGGATGGACTTGAACCTCCAGCCTTTTGGTTAGCAGCCAAGCATGTTACCCGTTTGCACCACTGGTGGTCCAGTGTTAGAATTCTAATTTTCCATGCAGGGGACGCAGGTTTGATTCCTGGCCAATGTGTAGCCACCATCTGTCAGTGGAGGCTTGTGTGTTGTTGCGATGTTGAACAAGTTTCAGCAGAGCTTCCAGACTAAGGTGGACTAGGAAGAAAGGCCTGACAATCTGCTTCCAAATTTTAGCCAATGAAACCCTATGGATCACAAAGGATGGTGCAGGACTGGGCAGCATTTCATTCTGGTGTGCATGAGGTCACCATGGGTCAGCTGTAGCTAATGGCAACATAGCAGCATTGGTCAGAAGCAAGTCACTAGCCCAGCCCACACTCAACGGGAGGGGACAGGACAAGGGCACAAATACCAGGAGGTGAGGGTCACAGAGTGGCCATCTCAGATGCTTCCACCACACACTTGCCAAAGCTCCATGAGTAGGGAAGAAACAAGCCACGTGTGTCCAGATCTTCAGACAGGCTCAGGCTTATAATCCTCGTGCTGTGTTTTCTCTATGTTCTTCTAGTGGAAGTGGGGTTGGGAGAAGCAAGGGAGGGGAGAGAGAAAAGATGCACAGAGTTCTTCCTGACCAGGCCACACTGACACGCTGGTCCTCCAGGATGCAGCCCAGAGCTAGAGCTACCCAATATTAATAGTGTCCTCATTAGTCCTATGCAGCACTACCTCCTAATTGCCTGCACAGAGCCCTGAGCACCTGAAGAAGAGCCTTTCCACGTCCTCTTCATCATGGCTATTAACAGGCTGGGAGCATCCAGGCTTCACAAGCCCTGGGTTGGCAGACCCTTCCCCCAGCACATGCGGCTCAAGTCTTCCCCATCCTTTCTTTACACCAGCCCTATAGTCTACCTGTGACAGGTGGGACCTGGTCTTTCCTGTGGTATAGTGTGTGCCCAGGACTTGGGTCTGCAGAACATCTGGGAGGCAGGGACGAAGGACCAGCTCATCACCACTGGACCCGCCCAGGGTAGGGCCTCAGCCTTTATCCCCGTGTTCCTGGTAGGTGGGCCTTAGTGGATGCGAGACGAGTGAACAGCTGCCCATGTGGGCTATCCGTGCAGATGTGGTTGAAGGTCACTGAGGCCAGGTGTGAGCAGGGAAAACTGGTCTCTGCCATCTTCTCATTTCCTTTTAATCCTTAAGTGAGTAGGGTGTCTTCGAGGACTACCTGACTAATTTGGCCAGAAGACCAAGAAAGGCCCTGAGATAAGCAGGTCCCATACTTTTGTAAAAAGGAGCCCTGGTGGCACAGTGGTTGAGCGCTCGGCTGCTAACCAAAAGGTCAGCAATTCGAATCCACAGCCACTCTTTGGAAACCCTGTGGGGCAGTTCTACTCTGTCCTATAGGGACTCTATGAGTCAGAATCGACTCGACAGCAACGGGTTTTTGTTTTTTTTTTAATTTTTGTTTTAAACCCTATGGGCCAGCTCTGCTCTGTCCTATAGGGTCACTATGAGTTGGAATTGACTCAGCAGCAATGGGTTAAGGTTATACTTTTGTAACTATTTACCTTGTTGATACCCCAGAGATGTATCTGCACAAAATGTGACCCTTCCAGCACTCCTGCCCCCAATGCAGGCAGGGTAGGATGACCGTGCCTCAGTGTACCTCCAGCCCACAGTTGGGGTCAGAAGTGAATACCTGTCCTCTCTCTAGAAGTTGGAGCCCTGGTGGCGTAGTGGTTGAGAGCTTGGCTGCTAACCAAAAGGTCAGCAGTTCAAATCCACCAGCCGCTCCTTGGAAACCCTATGGGGCAGCTCTACTCTGTCCTATAGGGTTGCTATGGGTTGGTAACAACAACCCTAGGGGTGGCTAATCCTTGAAGCATAGAAGCCTTCATGCCACCCCTCTTTTCACCAGATTGTGGGGCCATTTGCCTGTCAACTCCCTTCTCAATAAAACTTTCCAGTATACTTTATGCCTCCCTCCCCCATTCTAGAGGGTAGTGTAAACCAATCAGTTGCGATGGAGTCAATTCCAGCTCATGGTAACCCCATTTGTTACAGAGTAGACTGAGCTCCATAATGTTTTCTTGGCTGTAATCTTTACAGAAGCAGATGTCCAGGCCTTTCTTCCACAGTGCCACTAGGTAGGTTAGAATCGCCCACCTTTTGGTTAGTAGCCAAGCTCAAAGCATTGGTTTCCCCCAGGGACCTGGCTAGTAAATACATCATTCCTATTTGCAAGGTTAGATTAAGTCTTGGAGGGTGTGTTATCCAAAGACCGTGGAGAGTCTTGACTCCAACAAAGGGACAGTGGGTGGCTCTTGGCCATTGGAAGGCCTGGCCAGGCAGTGCCAGGCTCAGCACAGCCCCTCGCTCACCTCCCTCCCCATCACACTTCTCTCTCCCCTCCACCCACAGCCTGCCTCCTGCTGCCTCCCTAGACCAGGCTTTGCTCTGCTAGGAGGGAAGGCTTTATTGAATTTTTACAAGTACTTTGCATGGCGTCTGATTTACAATTCATAACTTGGATTATACTGCAAGTTCAGCCTTCCGGGGTCGGTGGAATTTAGATCTTGGAAATATTTGCCGTGCTTTCAATTCCCCTGATATCTGAGGGATTGGAAATGGATTCCACCCCTCGAGGTTTACTGTTTGTAGGGGGGATGGAGGGGATAGAGGGGATGAAGATGGCTTACAAGAAGGGGTGGTGGGGGAGGCAGCGCACAGCGTGAAAACCTGAGGGGTGGGGAACAGAGGAAGTTAAATACCAAGCAGGAGGGGATGATTATATGCATGAGAAAGAGGAATGGGAAGAGCAGCCAGGCGACCCACCTGCCTATCACCCCTGCACACATTGCCTCTGAAGGTCGCTTGCCGTCCCAGGACACAGTGCCCAGATGCCATTGGTCAGTGCGAGAAGCACTGTTCCGAGGAGCAGCTTGGCAGAGTAGAACAGCCTAGGGCTGTGCAACAAAACACTCCATCTTCTGCTTCTGCCTCGGCCCTTGCCCTGCTGGAAGCGGGGCAGGACCCCCAGCCACTTTATTTTGAACAGCGTTATTGAGCTATCATGCACATTCCATGCAATTCACCCATCTCAAGTGTACAGTTCAATGGCTTTAGTGTACTCACTGAGTGGTACATCCATCAATCAATGTTAGAACATTCTTATCACCCCAAAAAGAAACCTTGCAATCCTTAGCCATCACCCCAGTTTCTCCCTTCCAACTCCCCCAACCCTAGGAAACCACTAACCTACTTTCTGTCTCTATGTGCCATTGTTGTTACCTGCTGTGGAGTTGGCCCTTAACTCATGGTGACCCTACGCACAAAGAACAAAACGCTGCCCAGTCCTGGGCCATCCCCATGATCCGTTGCAGATCTGACTGTTATGATCCACTGGGTTTTTATTGACTGATTTTCGGAAGTAGATCACCAGGCCTTTCTTCCCAGTCTGTCTTAGTCTGGAAGCTCCACTGAAACCTGTTCAGCATCATAGAAACACGAAAGCCTCCACTGACAGACAGCAGTAGCTGAGCATGAGGTACATTGGCTGGAAACTGAACTGGGGTCTCTCGCATGGAAGGAAAGAATTCTACCACTAAATCACCAATGACTCATTCTGTCTCTAGATTTGTTTAGTCTTTCTCTGAGCATGTTTTCAAGCTTTATCCATGTTGTAGCCATATCAGGACTTTATTTCTTTTTATTGCCAAATAATATTCCATTTTATGGATAGGCTACATTTTATTTATCCATTCATTAGTTGATGGGCGTTTGGGTTGTTTCCACTTTGGGGCTATTATGATAATGTTGCTATGAACATTCATGTACAACCCCTAACCACTTTTGCCATCGTCGAAATCATGAGAATTTCCATTCTGCCTTCCCCAAATCCCAGGCTCATGGTGAGTATGGTAGGTAGTTTCTAAAATGCCCACAGTGATCCCCACCTCCTGGTATTTGTGTCCTTGTGTGATCACCTTGCCTTGGGTGTGGGCTGGACCTAGTGACTCTTTTTTCTTTTTGGCTGTAGTACAAATACATACATATATAAGAAAATATTTGCCATTTCGACATTTTTTACAGGTACAATTTAGTGACATTAATCACATTCATCATATTGGGCAACCACTGTTTTGTTGTTGTTATTAGTTGCCATCAAGTCAATTCTGACTCCATAGGGTTTTCAAGGCTGTGACCTTTGGAAAGCGGATCGACAGACCTGTCTTTTGAGGCGCCTCTGGGTGAGTTTGAATCACCACCTTTCAGCCTGTAGTTGAGCGCCGCACTGTTTGTACCACCCAGGGACTCCTTATGCAACCACTAGTGATTCATTTTTATTGAATATAATATGGCCAGAATGATGAGTTGTCACTTCCAGGATTAGGCCTTAAAAGTCTGACTTCAGGGACAACAAGACGGAGGATGGATACAAGATTAAGGATGGCTACAATATGGAGGGTGAATCTAAGATGAGGGGGCAAAAAATGGAGGATGGATACAGGATAAAGAGTGGAGACAAGATGGTAGGTGGAGACAAGACAGAGGGTGGAGACAAGATGGAAGACAGATACAACATGAAGAAGAAAGAATGGATACAAGATGGAGGATGGAGAGTAGAAACAGGTTGGAGGATGGATATCAGATGGAGTGTAGATACCAGATGGTGGGTGGAGACCAGATGGAGGTTGGATACAAAACAGAGGGTGGACACAAGATGAAGGGTGGAGATAAGGTGGAGGGTGGACACAAGACAGAAGGTGGACACAAGATGGAGAATGGATACAGGATGGTGGGTGGATACAAGATGGAGGGTTGAGAGAAGATAGAGGGTGGATATAAGAGGGAAGATGGATACAAGATGAAGGATGGAGGATGTAACATATAATAAATAATATCCAACACCACGCATTTGGAAAAAAAAAGACTTAGTTCAGGCAATAAACTGCATATACTGTTTGGGTTAATTGGGTATAATATTTATGATAACACAGGCTACTTCAAATGACACAAAGCCCACCCCATAGACTTGTAGTTCCTTGAAACCTTCTTGTTGGCTCCAATCAAAATTTTCCCAATGTGGTAGAAAGAAAGCTTTGTGATACAAATCAAGTAATGGTTATTTTTTAATATGACATGAATAAACTATTAATCCATGCAAGAATCAGAAGTTTAGGTGTTGTTATGTAATGAATACAAATAATAGAGACAAAATCTACAGTTTTAAAGATCTTGAAGCTCTTGCTTAGAAGATCTTGTTGGAGCTTGTCTTAGTTTTTTAGGGCTGCCATAACAAAGTATCACAAAGTGGGTGGTTTCAAAGAGCAGAACTTTATTTTCTCATAGTTCTGGAGGGTAGAAGTCCAAATCAGTGTATCAGCTGTGTTGATTCCTTCTGAGGTTCAGAGAGAAGAACTATTCCATGCTTTTCTCCTAGCTTTTCGTGGCTGCTAGCAATCCTTGGTGTTCCTTTGCTACTTGTGGATGGATCTTCACATGATGCCTTCCCCCTGTGTGTGACTCTGTTTTCATGTCTCTCCTTCTCTTTCATAAAATGCCACTTAGAGGGGATTAGGATTAGGACCCAGCCTACTCTAGAATGACTGGATAACATCTGCAAAGAAAAACTCTATTTCCCCAAACAAGGTCACATTCACTGGTGCAGGGGTTAGGACTTGAACGTATATTTTTGGGAGACACAATTCAGTCTATGACAGAGATGATGCTGAATTAAGCACAGCATTTGTACGACCATTATAAACCGTAAAACTTAAAAAAAGCAAACAAGAAAAAGTCGGACTTCAGCTTTATCCTCACTCTCTCTTGCTTGCTCACTTGCTCACTCTAATGAAGCAGACTGCCATGTTGTGAGCTGCCTTATCGAGAGACCCTTGTGGCAAGGAACTGAGGGCAACCTCTATCCAACCTGAGGCCCTCAGTCCCACAACCATCAAGGGACTGAATCCCTCCAACAACCACCTGAGTGAGTTTGGAAGTGAATTCTTGCCCCCTGTGAAACCTTCAGATGAAAATGCAGTCTGAGCCAACATCTTGACTGCAGCCTTGTGAGAGACGCTGAGCCCAATGACCCAGCTAAGCCACACCAGGATTCCTTACCCATTAAAAACTATGAGATCATAGGTGTTTGGTGTTTTAAGTCACTAAGTTTTAGGGTAATTTATTATGCAAGAATAGACAATTAATAAAGTAGGAATAAAAGAAAAGATAAGTTTGGGAGATCCCAGGCTGCCGGGATCATGGACCAGGGGTGAGCTTATTGGGAACTGGCATTTGACCCAGATAAGCTGGTGTTTGAAGGGTAATAAATTTGGACATCCCAGCTAGTGATTTTATTTTCTTTTTTGGGTGCTAAGTTAGTCAGAGTGGAAAAATCAGCTGTTGTATACCATCCTCCTCCCACTGAAGTTCCCGTGGTGCTGAAGGCGTGGAGATGGAGAAAGGAGCAGGGGTTAGCTCCAGATTTACTCAAAAGCACTGTATCAGAGGCAAAGTTGAAACAAAGAACCAGAAGTATGGGCTTCCAGGACACAGCTCTTTCCAGTGCCCCAGATTTCCCAAAGGGCAGAGAGAGGATATTGTCTGACCCAGAAAGTACTACTTAGGTAGGTGAGAGGGTGAAAATCTGAGGACAAGACAATATCAAGGATCAAGGAAACTATCAAAGTGTGAAAGATTGTATTCCAAAGATAGCCGCAATAATATATCTCATCTTACACGGTCTTCTGAAACAATGTGACCTTAACACTCCCCCTTCAAGAAGTAGGGTCTATGTCCCCTTCCTTGAAAACTAAGCAAATCTTAGTGACTCCCTCAACCAGCTAAGTATGGCTGGAGTGACACAACGTCATGTCCAAGGCTAAGTCATAAAAGGTGATCTAGCTTCCATGTGGCTATCTGTCTCTTGGGATGCTTACCCTTAGAACCCTGCTGTCATGCTGTGAGGAAGCCCAAGCCACATAGAGAGGCCACATGTAGATGTCGTGACTGACAGCCCCAGCTGAGGTTTCAGCAATAGCCAGTATCAACCACCAGACATGAGAGTGAGGAAGTCTTCAGGATGACTCAGCCCCAGGCAATGTCTGACTGAAATGACATGACAGAACCCAAGTGAGAACTGACTAGCTGATACAGGTCAACTCCCAAAACCATGAAAGACAATAACATAGCTGAAGCCCTCCCAAACTCTTCCAGAAGTCAAGAACCCTAGAGGCACTGATACTTGTGTTCTGTCCTACATGGCTGTTCTAAATCTGCTTCACTATAGCTCAGGGGCTATTTCTGATCCTAATTAAATGACCCAAAGCAGAAGGGTCTTTGTGAGTTTAGCCCACAATTTCCAGAGCTCTGCACAGTGCTTGGCACATAATATGCCCTTGATACACGTTTATGAATGAACAAACCCTTCAACAAGCCATGGTCTTGCTGGAGATCAGAAATACCTGTGGTAGGATTCTCAAGTCCTCATTGGAGCTCTCAGGGAGGGGTGGTTTAGGATAAGAATTGGGCAGCATGGCATCCCGTAGGACAGAGATAGTCCTTCTAACCATAGAAACTGTGTCACAATCAAACTATGCAAAAACAGAGGGATGTTGATTGCTGATATGGCCTTTTGCGTGACCTGGAAGAAGGAAGACATTTTGTGAGAGCAGACCACAATATAAAGTCATAGCTAATGGTTCTGCTGGCCTGTGAGGTGCCATTTTAAGAATTTACATGAGTTAACTCATGTAATTCTCTCAATAACCCATGACATATGACCTATCACCACTATCGTCATCATCACCATCATCATCATCATCACCGTCATCATTGTCATTGTCATTTTATGGAGGAAAATTTGGAGACACAGAGGGTCAGGAAATTGTCCACAGTCTCCTAGCCAGTTAGTAAGTGACAGAGCTGGGATGAGTTCCAGGCAGTCTGGTTTCTTAACCACTGCACCGCACAGCCCCATGCTTCCTGAGCGCTTCCTGTGAGCCCAGCCCTGTGTTCAGCACCTTCCCATAAGTTGTCCTGTTCAACCCTCACACCAGCCCTATGCAGGAAGCGGTTGGCGCACCCTAAAGGTGTGCTGGAAGAGAGTCTAATGAAGGCACAATGACAAAGGGGAAAGCAGGCGAAGGGGGCCACGCACAGTGTGGAGCACAGGTGAGGTAGGGAGGGCAGGGAAGGAATGTGGGGAATGCAGCCAAGGGCTAGCTAGAGGAGGAAGCTACTGTATCCCTAGGGCTTCAGAGCTCAGAGACAGGTGGCTGTCAGGGAGGCCACAGCAGCCACTGCCACACCACACCCCGGCAGGAAGGCAGCCAGAGGTCGAGTGTCCTAAGCTCTCATCCCATCCTCTGAGCTCGTTAGTTCCCCTCCCCCCACCACACACACACACACACACACACACACACACACACGCACACACACACACGCACGAGCCAGAGGTTAGAGAGCCACCGTCAGGGGCCACCTTCACAGCACAGAGCATGTGGAGGACGGAGGGGGGTCTGGAGGGCAAACCGAGACTTCCCAGCAGAGCAGAGCTTAGGAAGTTGAGACTTGGGGAGGTTACGGAACTTTCCCAAGGTCACCAGCTCTGGGGTGGCAGGACCAGGTTGACGTGACTGCAGAATTCTTCCCTGGCAGCCTCCGTGGCTGATCACAGCGAGGAAGGTCTCGGTGTGTGCACATAGGCAGAAATGCTGGTAAACATGGCTGCCTACAGCCTCTGCGGTGTTCTTATAATGGGATTTTAATTCGCCAACACCACCCCACCAAGCTGCGAAGTGCTCCTGTTTGTCTATTTCTCCTTAGGCTGCTGCATAAAACCCGAAACTGAGGCAGCTCCTCTGGCCTACTGGCCTCTGGCGGCCCGTTCCCACTCTCTAAGCCAAACTGGCTCCTTGGTACCCTCAGCTCATGCAAATGCCCTCATCCTCCCTGCCACCAGAGAGAAGGTAACACAAGCCCACCTATGGCAGGGGAAAGGAGGTGGCCACAGCTGCCTGGCAAGCCCAGCAAGTGGCCGTCTACTCTGAGCTGGAACTTTGGTGTCTGACACAACCGGATTCCCAGCCCCTACCCCAATCTTTCCCATATCAGGAAGTACCACCCCATTCACCCACAGGTTCAGGCCAAAACCCCAGAAGTTACCCTTTTTTTTTTTAATTGTGGTGAAAATATACCTAACAAAACATATTCCATCTCAACAATTTTTACATGTACAATTCAGTGATATTGATTACATTCTTCAAGTTGTACAACCATTCTCACTACCCTTTTCCAAATCATTCTACCACCATTAACTTAAACTCAATGCCCCCTCACCAGGAGTTATTCTTAATCCCTCCTTCCCTCACCCCACATCCAACCATCGGCAAGTCCTGAAGACTCCAGATGTCCTTCCTAGAGAACGAGCCTTGTCACATGCCCTGGCTGGCCTTCACCTCCTTTGACATTCTGTGGGAAGTAGAATTCCCGTAGACAGTGGATAAGCTTCTGCCAGGTTGTGCTTAAACTGAAGTTTTGTAAATTGAATCCTTGCTTCTCATTGGTTTGCTGAAGCTCTCTCTTGAGATTTGCTCCCCAGTGAATCCTAATGTTTTAACCCTAGCTCTACCGCTCGAAAAGAGTCTAGAATTTTCTAAAAGGTATTTTGTACTGAGCTACTCATGCCTATGACGATGGGTTGTTCTGTGGATTTTCTTCAGCTGCTGTTGAACTGAGTTTCTGGGAGCAAGTGGCTGGGAGTGCCCCTGGGTGCTCGTGGTGATGACTGTGCTGGCTACTTTCCATTTATCCCCCCTCCCAAAGCTTTTCTCCATTATTCTCCCCAGTGCTCTGCACCTTGGAAGAGTAGCCTCTACAGGTTGTATCAGCTGAGCCCCCTTGTTCCCGCCTTCTAGTTGGTTTTGACCAATCGGAGGCACTGGCAAGAGACTGAGGGTGGGAGGAGAGAGAGGTTGGGGTATTTATTCCACCCACTGCCTCTCTGCCCCACGCCTGCTGGGGCAGTGGCTATAATCCACTATAGCCTTAGTTCCTGTTGGATGGCCCCACCTCCATTCCTTTCCCTCCCCCCTTCGGACCTGTCTTAGTCATCTGGTGCTGCTATAAGAGAAATGCCACAAGCGGATGGCTTCAATATACAGAAGTTTATTCTCTCACAGTCTAGTAGGCTAAAAGTCCAAATTCATGGTGCCGGCTCCAGGGGGAGGCTTTCTCTCTCTGTCGGCTTTGGAGAAAGGTCCTTGTCATCAATCTTCCCCTGGACTAGGAATTTCTCAGTGCAGGGACCCTGGGTCCAAAAGACTCACTCTTCTCCTGCCACTAATTTCTTGATGGTATGAGGTCCCCCTATCTCTCTGCTCACTTCTCTCTTTTATATCTCAAAAGAGATTGGCTTAAATTGTAGATTAATCTTATAGATTGAGTCTACGTAACTGCCGCTAATCCCATCTCATTAACATCATAGAAACAGGATTTATAACACATAGGAAAATCACATCAGATGACAAAATGGTGGACAATCACACACTACTGGGAGTCATGACCTAGCCAAGCTTACGGATATTTCTGGGGGACACAATTCAATCCATGACGGGACCTAAGGGAGTCCCTGGGTGGTGTAGATAACGTGCCCTGCTGCTAATTGAAATGTTGGAGGTTTGAGTCCACCCAGAGGAACCTCAGAAGAAAAGCCTGATGATCTATTTCCAAACAATCAGCCATTGAAAATCCTATGGTACACGGTTCTCCTTTGGCACACAGGTGGGCGCCACGAGTTGGAATCAACTTGACGGCCACTGGTACTGGTTCGGGACCTACTCCTGCTGGTCCCTGGGTCCTTCACCTTCCCGTGTTGTTTCCCTTAACTCTGCTCACAAGTCTGCACATCGCTTCTTCATTAAACTGCCTTCGCTGGAACCTTCTGAGGGTGCCATCTGTTTCCTGCCAAGACCCTGGCTGGTAAAAGATATACATGATAATGACGTTGCTGTGCTCCAAAACTCAAAACCCTGACTCCCCAGCCCCCACTGAGGGCCGCTGGTAACTCATCCTTAGCCCATGGGTAGGATGGGAGGAAGACTAGAAGCCTTGTTAGGGAAGCAAGGACCCCCAGGTGGGTAGGCAGTCCTCGGGCAGCGTTTCTTAGCCTGCGCACTCTTGACATTTGGGGCTACTCATTCTTTGCTGTGGGGTTTTCCTGTGCATCGTAGGGTGTTGAAGGAGTCTTGGTGGTGCAACCATTAAGCACTTGGCTGCCAACCAAAAGGGTGGCTGTTTGAACCCACCCCAGTGGCTCTGCAGGAGAAATACCTGGTGATCTGCTCCTGTAAAGAAAACAGCCAAGAAGACCCTATGGGCCGTTCTACTCTGTCACGTGGGGCCGCTGTGAGTCGGAATTGACTCTACAGCACCCGACAACAACAGTAGGGTGGTAAGCAGTATCTCCAGCCTCTGCGCATGAGATGCCACCGGCGTCCTCTAGTCTTGACAACCAAAGGTATCTCCAGACATTGCCGAATGTCCCCTAAGGGGCGAAGTCACTCCTGGTGAAGAACCACAGCCTCCATGGTGATGGGTGGGACTGAGGGCTAACTGAGCTGGTCTGTTTCTTAGGAGAAGGGAAGGGCAAGCAGGGACAGCAGAAAAGGCTCCCCAGCCAGGTTCTGTGGGTGTCCCCACAACATGCCTCTCCAGCCCTGTTGGTGGGGGCATAGCCAACCAGGTTAAGCCCAGCCCTTGCTAAGCCCTCCCCACCCTCAGCCCGATGCCTACTTGACCCTGGTGCCCGAGCTCAGGGTGCCCAAACAACTGGCCCCTCTTCTCCTCTCCCTGTCACCCACCCTCCCTCTGTCTCTCCTCTTACCCGCCTTGAAATGATTTGGGAAGGCAGCTGGCAGCAGGGGAGTACAGCTGCCACTAAGTTATCCAAACGATTTATCTTAAAATTCATGCAGAATTCATTGTGTGGGGACCTGGGGTGGGTTGCACTTTAATATGCATGCAGATTTGGAAGAAATGTTAATCATGGGTTTGGGTAATTTGCACTTTTGCTTAATTCTCCTCCTCCCAGGCTCCGTTGGCCGGGCCCCCTAGCCCCCTCCTTCCTCCCCTCCTGCTTCCTGGATCTCCTCCAGCCCCTAAGGCAGCTGGGGCTGGCCTGGAGGCTGACTGGGGGCTGACCTACTGTTTCCCCAGAGGAGCTGGCCCACTGCCCCTTGGGGGGTGGGGGGAGGATGGTCGGCAGTGATGCAGAAGAGCTGCGGGTGCTTCTGGGGCATTTTGACGGGAAATAGATAACCTGTTACAGCAACCAGATATGTGCAAATTAGCATTGATTATTCTCAAATTAACAGCTTGGGCATTTCAAATCCAAACCAAGGCCTTTGCTCTGATTTCTCCCTTCCCCACCGCTTCCCCTTCCGCACGGTGACAGACTGTCTAGACCTACCCACAGTGAGAGGAAGGTCTCCTGCGGTGGGGGAGAATGAAAGGTCCTCTCCAGATCTCATCAACACCCTCTTGTCCCTCACTTTCCTTGACCCCATGGAGAAGAGATCCTTCTGGAAATTGTCCATGGTTCCGACTGGCGAGTAACACCACTGCCACTGCCCCACCCTGATCTGAACCCCACACATTTAGGGAGATGACCTCTAGAACTTGAGGCCCAAGTCCCAACAGTGTCTTCTCCTCCCTTGCAGGGAAGGTGGAGATGACTCTGGGAGGTAACGAGGGTGGTGTCAGAGCCCCAGGGGGTTCACGGAGCCCCAGCAGAGCACCTTGAAAACCCCTCAGGCCCCGGCAGAGGGTCCTAGGGTCAAGGGGCTGCTCTCTCCACCACCACCCCTCCCTTTCACAGCTAGAAAAAGTGACATCCAGAGAGGGAAAGCAACTGGCCCACGTGCGCACATCTTGCTAGTGGCAAAGGAAGGTTTGAGCCCAACTTCGCCCAGGCCCCAATCAGATGGCTGTAGCCTTAGGGTCCAAGCAGGAAAACAGGCCCCACCTAGGTATCTAATGGAGGGGTTTACAAGTGGAGTACCCAGGTGGGGTACCCGGGTGAAGGGAGAACTGAGAAGCCTAAAAGGGAATGGGGGGGGCGGGGCACAGCTCAGGACTCAGGAATTAGCAGCAAGAAGCTGCTACCACCCCAGGCAGGGGGCAGAAGTAGGAGACGGTGCTATCAGACTCCAAAGCTGGTCCCGGAGTGGACGCTGGTAGGCGTTATTATCAAGAGCTGAGTTATTATCAAGAGAGGAGGAGAGGAAGTACTCCGATCACCCTCCTTCCTGCCCTCCCACCACCTGCCAGGGCCTCCATTCACCCACCTGGCCTGGAGTCAGGGGCCAAGATCAGCCCCCACCCCCCACCTCCTACCTCCCTGTGACACGAGAAATGGATCTGCGAGCAAACAGGTCAATGACGAGCACGTGGGTTTCACCCCAGGCCTTGTCTCCTCCTTTTCTCAGGTGTCCCTCACCTGGGGAATGGCAGGTGGGAGCTGGACAGAAAGGTTCCAGAGGGAGCATCGTGGGACCATCCCATGCTCCAGAGTCAGTGGGAACAGGACACCTGGGTCCCACAGAAGGAGACTCACCAAGAGAGTGTGGGGAGGAGTAGTGGGCATTGCCACCTTCCCACTAGGCTCTCTCTCTCTCCTCCTGGCCCCTTCCTCCCTCCCTGCAGGGATCTGGTCGGCTTCCAACCCCAGCAGCCGGTCTTACCTGTCACTGCCTGTCAGCTTCC
>NW_004443964.1:8162930-8175875 GCF_000243295.1 Trichechus manatus latirostris | reverse complement strand
CACAGCTGCCTCTGTCTGGGCCCAGAATAACAACCAGGAAGCTACAGACACCAGAGGAAAAGAGCCCAGGAGACAGGGTACTGGTCCAGATGGCCACCTGCTTCCCTGACCTCTCCCTCACCTTGAAGACTGGCCTGAACCCCTGACACCCACCCCCAAACACACACACACACACTCACGTGCACAATTATGCACACACACACAGATGCACACACGCACACATGCATGCATGCACATTCCCAGACCAAGATGCCCTGGAAATAAGGTTCCCTGGGAAGGCTCTCAGGCCAGACAGGGGTCAAGGTGTAGCAGAATGTCTATCAAAGCAGCAAGTGAGTGAGGTACCCATTGAGAGAGGCAGTTAAAATAATCTAGTGCCTAGAAGAGGAGACCTGATAGCATCAAGAACAGACCTTTTTTTTTTCAAGATAGAGCCCCTTGAGAACCCTAGGATGTAAGGCAAGGATGCCTCCAGGTGCTGCAGCTAAAGCACAAACTGTGACACTCCCAGAGAGCCAGGGATGCGAAGGTCGCCAGGAGCAGATGTTCCGAAGCAGCACCTGAGCACAGTGCTGGCTCACAGCGGGCATTTGGGAAAACATTTGTGTCTGCCTAACATGCTTTCCCTTCTTCAAGCTCTTTGGGGAACTCCTCGTGATACATGTGATTCCAAGGGGCTTAAAACATGGTGAACTGAGCACCACTCACCCACTCCACCCCCAGGCATACATGTGATCATGTGACCTGGATTGAGCTGACATGGTGCTGCACTGCCCTGGACAGAGTGATTAGTTCAGACATAGGCATGTGGTTCAAGCCAGCGAATCAGACTCTTGCCTGGGACAACACTCTTGATTCTGTTGGAAAGATGATTCTTTGCACTGTGGTTGCTAGTATTGGGAGGGTGAGAGCCTAGGAGGACAGTGGCCATTTTGCTTGCCATGATAATGAGGTCAAGTAGAGCCTTAAGGAGGCAAATGAGAGAGAGAGAGAGATCTGAAAACATTGTTTGAACCCCTGGAAATGGTTATGCCTAAAGTCAGCACGACTCTTGGACTTCCCAGAGATGTGAGCCAATAAATTCCCTAATTCATGTTGGGTTTCTGTTACATGCAACACAAAATGTCCAATAAAACAAATGAATGAATGAGCTTGCAAGCCCAGGCTTTGAGAAAGAAGGAAACAAATTCCAACTCCTGCTCCTGAGATCCAAAGCTAAAGAGACCTATTTGGGTAGAGACCTATCTGGCCCCACACAAAGCTTAGGGTCAGAGAAAGGCAACAATCTCCCTTTGTTTTATAAAATTATCTTGAGAAAAGGAGGAATCTAGGCCCATTACCCAGCTCAATACCATGGCCTAAGGTTCTTGTAGAAGAGCAGATTTACTAGAGAGTACAGCTGATGTCAGAAGCTCCCCCAGATCAAGTCATCTTGGCACATTGGTTGCACACTGGGAATTACTGGCTGAGCATGGGGGTCTGACCTAAAGAGAGCTGTAACCTTGATGCCTGTCTTAGTCATCTAGTGCTGCTATAACAGAAATACCACAAGTGGATGGCTTTAACAAAGAGAAATTTCATTTTCTCACAGTCTAGTAGGCTGGAAGTCCAAATTCAGGCCATCAGCTCCAGGGGAAGGCTTTCTCTCTCTGTCGGCTCTGGAGGAAGGTCCTTGTCATAAATCTTCCCCTGGACTAGGAACTTCTCTGCACAGGAGCCCCAGGTCCAAAGGATGCACTCTGCTCCTGGCACTGCTTTACTGGTGGTATGAAGTCCCCACTTCCTGCTGGCTTCCCTTTCCTTTTAGCTCTTGTACGATAAAAGGTGGTACAAGCCACAACCCAGGGAAACTCCCTTTACATTTTATCAGGGATGTGACTTGGGTAAGGGTGGTGTTACAATCCCACCCTAATCCTCTTTAACATAAAATTACAATCACAAAATGGACGACAACTATACATCACTGGGACTCATGGCCCAGCCAAAGTGACACACACATTTTTGGGGAGACATAATCCAATCCATGACAACGCCCTTGCAAAGCACTGCTGCAGCCTGGGCTGGAATTGAAACCATCAAGGGCCTCTCAGTAGCAAATGTTGTTCACTGAGCTGTGCAGAACCAGTCTCCAACAGCAACACAATATGGTAGTGGAAAGTAATGACAGTAGTGGTCTAATGAGACTACAGTTCTCTCAACTTTCAGCTAACAGAGTAGGGCTGTGCCCCTGTCTTAGTCATCTAGTGCTGCTGTAACAGAAATAGCACAAGTAGATGGCTTTAACAAAGAGAATTTATTCTCTCACAGTCCAGTAGGCTAGAAGTCTGAATTCAGGGTGCCAGCTCCAGGGAAAGGCTTTCTCTCTCTTTCGGCTCTGGAGGAAGGTCATTGTCATCAGTCTTCCCTTGGTCTGGGAGCATCTCAGTGCAGGAACCTCAGGTCCAAAGGACGTGCTCTGCTCCCGGCACTGCTTTCTCGGTGGTATGAAGTCCCCTTGTCTCTCTACTTGCTTACTTGCTTCTCTCTTTTATATCTCAGAAGAGATTGGCTTAAGACACTATCTAATCTTGTAGACTTCATCAGTATAACTGCCACTAATCCATCTTATTACATCACAGTGATAGGATTTACAACACATGGGGAAATCACATCAGATTAAAAAATGGTAGACAATCATATAATACTGGGAATCATGACCTAGCCAAGTTGACAGATATTTCTGGGGTACACAATTCAATCCATGACAGCCCCTTAAGATGGTATTACAGCACGGGGATTCTTGGACAAATCAGGTGTGAGGGAGGCCATGAGAGGGAGATATTGTGCATTTTGAGTAT
The DNA here is from genome assembly GCF_000243295.1 of Trichechus manatus latirostris. Classification (NCBI taxonomy): domain Eukaryota; kingdom Metazoa; phylum Chordata; class Mammalia; order Sirenia; family Trichechidae; genus Trichechus; species Trichechus manatus. Next base: position 8,173,038 of record NW_004443964.1, on the reverse strand, counting down.
TCCAGCAAATAAATGAAAAAGAGAGAGAAAAGATGCAATTTGCTTGCATCTCAAGCTGGAAGATCAGGTCAAATATTTTCCAAAATACGTTTAGGCTAGATGATCAAGAGCCTAGAGACCTGGGAGGAGGCTCAGCCTATCTGTCACCAAGCAGGGTAAGAAACCTTGCCATCAGGGTCGGAGGGCCTGAGCTAGCAGGAACCTCTGGAATCTACTCCAAGTACTGCAGTTACAGACAAGGAAATGGAGGCCTATCAGGTGAACTGAGTCAAGCAGACGTCCCAGGAAATCAGCAGCAGGGCCGAGACTGGTAGCCAGCTGGCCCAACTCCTAACCCATCACTTAGTACGGCACCCCCTGCATCCCCTCCTCCAGGGCCATCCTGGAGGAGTCTCTAGGCCTCCTGGTGCAGCATGGCCACATGGTGGCAGCAGAGCAGGGCAGTGGGTGTCAGAGGGCCAGCAGGCTCCTCTACCTGCCCCGCCCCTGCCCGTCTGCCCAGGGCTGCTAGGTGAGCTCACATTAATCCCTGAGCCTCCGAAGGCCAGGGAGCTGCAAGTGCTCTGTCCCCAAAAGTGCAGGCTAAGGGGGATTTGGGTTGAGCACGGAGGCTGGAAGCAGAAGAAGCTGAGACCCAGGGTGCATTAGGAGGGGGTGCAAGGGGCACCAAGAGTCAAGCCTGGATGTGGGCTCAGTTATAAACCCCATCCTCTCCTTAGAGAGAAAATCTACAAGCTGGCTTCAATGAAGGCTTTAAACAGAACGTGTCCAGGCATTTCAATGTTCTCATGGCAGAATAGCCCCCTTGGTTCCATCTTTTCTGAGCTGGCATCCAAGAAAGGGCATCGCTAACCTTGCTTGGAAATGAGAAGCTGACCCTTGCAATTTGCCCCATGAGATGGTGGTTCAGGGGACATCACAGAGAGTTCTGGGGTCTGATGGCTTCAAATCTTGGCTCCACCACTTACTGGCTGGGTGAGCTGAGTAAATGACATTACCTCTCTGAGCTCCAGTTTCTTCATCTATAATATGCTGAAATAGCATTGTTGTTGTTAGGCGCCTTCAAATCAGTTCCGAGTCACAGCAATCCTGTGTACAACAGAATGAAACACTGCCGGGCCCTGCACCATCCTCACAATGGTTGTTGTGTTTGAGCCCATCATTGCAGCCTCTGTGTCAATCCATCTTGTCCAGGGTCTTCCTCTCTTTCGCTGACCCTCTAGTTTACCAAGCATGATGTCCTTCTCCAGGGACTGATCCCTCCGGATAACATGTCCAAAGTACATGAGTCTCACCATCCTTGCTTCTAAGGAGCATTCTGGCTGTACTTCTTCTAAGACAGATTTATTCGTTCTTCTGGCAGTCCATGGTATATTCAATATTCTTCACCAACACCATAATTCAAAGGTGTCAATTCTTCTTAAGTTTTTCTTATTCATTGTCCAGCTTTCACATGCATATGAGGTTACTGAAAACACCATGGCTTGAGTCAGGCGCACCTTAGTCCTCAAAGAGACATCTTTGCTTTTCAACACTTTAAAGAGGTCTTTTGCAGCAGATTTGTCTAATGTAATGCGTCGTTTGATTTCTTGGCTGCTGCTTCATTGGGTGTTGATTGTAGATCCAAGTAAAATGAAATCCTTGACAACTTCAGTCTTTTCGCCATTTATCATGATGTTACTTATTGGTCCAGTTGTGAGGATGTTTGTTTTCTTTATGTTGAGGTATAAACCATACTGAAGGCTGTGGTCTTTGATCTTCATCAGTAAGTGCTTCAGGTCCTCCTCACTTTCAGCAAGCAAGGTTGTGTCATCTGCATATCATAGGTAGTTAATGCGTCTTCCTCCAATCTTGATGCCCCATTCTTCTTCATATCGTCCAGCTTCTCCGATTATTTGCTCAGCATACAGATTAAATAAGTATGGTGTAAGGATACAACCCTGATGCACACCTTTGCTGACTTTAAACTACGCGGTATCCCTTTGTTCTGTACAAACGACTGCCTCTTGGTCTATGTACAGGGTCCTCACGAGCACAATTAAGTGTTCTGGGATTCCCATTCTTCGCAATGTTATCCATAATTTGTTAAGATCCACACAATCAAATGCCTTTGTGTAGTCAATAAAACACAGGTGAACATTACCTATTGTATTCGTTTTCTATTGTTGCTGTAACAAATAACCACAAATGTATTGGCTTGAAACAACACGAATTTATTATCTCACACTTGTGTATGTTACAAGCCCAACATGAGTCTCTGTAAAAATGGCATGAGGGCAGTGTCTGATCTCCTCTCTCTTCACGATGGAAAGGAGAATCAAGATCAACAACCCAAGGCTGATTCCTATGAGGCAGAGGTCAGACATGCCTTCTCTCTCCACCATCTTTACCTATTCTGACACCAACCATCCCTCCCATGGCACTACTTTTCTGCTGAGTTTGATAATTCACTGCAATGGCCACACAGAACTCACAGAGAATACTGACGATTATGGGGTTTATTAGGGAAGTAACGATTACAGTTCAGGCTCAGGAACACTCAGGATACAGTTCTTCCATCAGGATAGCCTCTTCCCAGCCATGCTCAAAGCATGCCTCTCCCTGGCCCTAAGTCTCTGCTCAGAGGCACTCAGCTTTCTCTCTCCTTGGGCTGGGAAGCCCACCACACTGGATCTGTGCTGCCAGGTCTCTGGGTCTGGGTCTAGCTGTCTTCAGTGTTACAGCTCTCTCTCTGTCTCCTGATTCCGAGAGCTTCTCAGCACAAGGATCCCGGGTCCAAAGGACGTGCAGGCTCCTGGCTGTTCTTCCTTGGTGGTAGTGGGATCCTATCTTTCCCACCTCTGAGATGGCTCATTTCAAGCCCAGCAGGGTGGCAAAACCAACTAATCCCTTTGGTGGGCCACAATTACCCTATCACACAGCCCCGCCCAATCACTTGGGTGAGAGTTACAAGACCATGGTGAGAAAGGCCATACACAAAAGCAATCCATTACACCGCAGTCTCACTGGGCGAAAATCAAGGTGTTGGCAGAGCTGTGTTCTTTGTGGAAGAGAATCTGTTCCCTTGCCTTTTTTAGCTTCCAGTGGCCACCTGCATTCCTTGGCTTATGGCCCCCTTCCTCCATCTTCAAAGCCAGCAATGTAGCATCTTTTGACCATTCTTCTGTCATCACATCTCTTTCTCTGAATCCCCTTCTGCTTCCCTCTTCCACTTTTAAGGACCCTTGTGATCACATTGGACCCACCCCGGTAATCCAGGATAATCTCCCTATCTCAAAGTCCCTATCTTAATCATATCTACAAAGTCCCTTCTGCCATGTAGGGTAACATAATCATAGGGTTACAGGGATTATGTTGAGCCAGGGTCCAAGGCTGCCAACAAAAAACAGGAATCACACACGGACAGTGCATGGAACGATGCTTTACTCACATTCAGAAGAGCCATAGCAGGGACAGCTTCACCAGCAGGTGGAAGTCACCAGTGAGTCACTTCCTGCAGCCAACACAGGGCAGGTGTTCTTCGCACACCCCTCTTGTGCCACAGGTGAAGGACCCTGTTACCTTCCAGCTGAGTACAGATACAGAAATGGGGTTGGCTAGGTGTCATATGGTGCCCACACATGAGCAGAACAGAGAAGGTTACATGCACCAAAACAGGGAGGGAGGCCCCCCGGTAAGGAGAAGAAACTTGGAGAAAGAAACTTAGTTCCCTGCCTGCTCTATCAGGGAAAGTTCTGGGCCAAGGCTTCTGATTCGGTGGACCGCATGGGAGGCATGGGGGCCGAGGCAGACTGTCCTCCAAAGATTAGCACATGGACATCTTTGGGGAGGGGCTTATAATTCTGCTGACCACAGCTACCTCTTAGTGTTGCTGGGAAGATTTAACAAGATAATGTATGTAAAGATCTTAGCACAGTGCTTGGTACATAGTAACCACTCAGTGAAGGACAGCTGTTTTTGTCATCACAGCCTCATATTGTGGTATCTTAAAAGGGCAGTTCTGCCTGCCTGGCGACATGCTGGGCCCCAAGCCCTGTGCCCTATGTATCTGCCGGCAGCGCCCAGGGCACATATGACAGGCCCACTTGCCTGCTCTCCCTCTGCACACAATCTGCCCCTACACACAAATCCAGATGCTGGTGTGCATTTTGCTTATATCCAGGCATTTGTATCCTCTTGCGGTGATACAGATGTCTGTGCAGATGTTCACAAGCTGACATACATGTGTGCACATACATGTCCTGCTGTCAGGCTCGGCGAAGTACACACACTGGGCCTTGTGTAGGCACATCTCCTCCCACCAGACCCCGTCTGACAGATGCAGCCCCTTGTTTATACAGGGCCCTACTAGCTTCTCCTGCCCCTGAACAGACCCAGCTGCATCCACCTCCAGAGTGATGGTCGGGGGTCCCAGGGAGGCCCCCCAGCCTGCACTCAGCACCCCCATCCTGTCCTGGGAGTCACCCCGCCCTACTCGCGCTCCAAGAGCCCCAGCTCCATTGATTGGCCTTGCAGCTCCGCAGCCAGAGATGTGCCCCAGCTGGAGGAAAGCACTTATAATTTATGGAGTGTCTGATTTTTAATCAGTTTTTTGTTCCTGTGCTGTAATTGTCCTAATTAGATATACATATTTTGATGAAGGTTTTTCCAAAATAAAAATTGTAATCGAATCTTGCTTGACATTCTTTACACCCACTCGCTCTCATCCAAACTTCCACTGCAGCAAAGTCTAGAAATTATGCATAGAGTTTAGGCATTGCCACACTCCTCCTCGGGGCCACAGCAGAAGTGGCCCTGCTGGGCCTCCACCAGGCTGGGAAGTAGGCTTTCACTGGGCAGGCCAGCTTCCCTTTTCCCTGGGCCTCCAAGGACTCCAGCAGGGTGAGGCAGTCTCCCCCCTGGGGCTTGGCAGGGCCTCTGAGGCTACCCCAGAGTTCAGGAGCTGATGTGCCCTCTCTCTGCCTATGATTCTGCTCCCCAGGACCCCTCTGTCCCCATAGAGAAGTGAGGTCACCCCACAGGCCCTAGGGGTGAAGACTGGCTTCTGCCATCCCCCATCTTTATGCATAATCATAATTCCTGCCATTTATCAAGTGTCTACCGTATGCCAGGCACTGTGTTTTATGTACATTATCCCTAATCTGCATGACAACCTCGGAGGGGATTTTGCAGAGGAAGAAATCAAGACTGGGAGAAGGTAATCTGCTTGCTGAAGGTCACATGGCAATAAGTGGAAGTGTTGCCACCCCGGATGCTTGCTTTCAGTCAAAATGCTGAGAGGGAATGCCTGCCTTCCTGGGAGGGTCAGAGCAGAGGTGGAGCTCTCTGTCAGCCCCTCAGGGTGGGAGACCCACACAGCTACTCTCCTTACCTCCTCCCAGTGGAAGTCACACCCTGCACCCCAGCATCAACCTGCACCTGCCCAGGAAGAGCTCAGGATGCAAACCTTCTCCCGCAGAGTCTACAACGTGGACCACATGTGGGGCTGTCGGATGTCTATCTTCATTCGTCTCTCCAGGACCTGGAAACCCAGACCCAGGTATCACTGTGTTTGCCAGATGTCAGCTCTGATTCGCAGGGTCTGAGACTCCAGGGAGGCCTCCACAGCCAACAGACCAGATCAAAAGATTCACACTAAAAATTGTCTGTGCTGGTTATTAAGCTGTTGTCTCTCAGCTCCAAATCCGCTCTGCCATACTCTGCTCTGGGATGCTGGGACTGGGACTCTACAAACCCCATTTCTGCTTTGCCTGCGGCTTCCAGTTAGTTCCTGCCAGCAGGAAGCACTAGAGGAGACTGGGAGACAGGAAGAGGGAGAAGGGACTTACACCTTCCTATCTGCTTCCGTTCGCAGCAGTGTCACCCTGGCTGGTCCCACCTAGATGCAAGAGGGGCTGGGAAGTGTAGTCCCTGGCTGGGCAGCTATTTCCCAGCAATGAATCCATACCATGGAAGGGGGACTTGCATTTTTTGTTGGTCAGTTAATCATTTCTGCCACGCTGGGGCATGGTGTTGAGTTGATGCTATAGTATCAGAAATATGTTAGACCTAGGAGCCTGGACGGTGCGAGCAGTTTGCAGTCAGCTGCTAACCTAAAGGTTGATGGTTCAAACCCACCCAGCAGCTCCATGGAACTGGTGAACTGCTTCCGTAAAGGTTACAGCCAATAAAATCCTATGGAGCCGTTCTACTCTGTAATACATGGGGTCGCCATGAGTTGGAATCAACTCAACGACAACAGGTTTGGTTTTTTTGGATTTAGCCCTTGCTTGGGAGAGACCATAGACCACAGAAAGTAGACAGACATAAAGCCATATCCGTTCAAGAGATAAGATATAGTGTGTGCATTGTACTTCACAGGCAACCAGCAAACAACCTCCTAATACTGGACATTGAGCGCGAAAAGAAACGTAAAAGCTGTACGTGGGATTGTCCCAGACATCAAATTATTTGCAGTCTAACTGCTGTGATGAGGTTTGTGCCAGCGAAAAAAAGAGAGGCCAGTCTAAGACAGACACGATTCATCAATCTGTGCAGGAGAAAATCAAGTGTCGTAAATGACAGGACTAGGGTTTGTTACTGCCACAATACTCCTTCTTATTTTTACCTCGGTAGCATCATCTCAAGGAGCCTGGGTGGCATAAACAGTTTGCAATCGGCTGCTAACCTAAAGGTTGGCGGTTTGAACCTACCAAGTGGCTCTGCAGAAGAAAGGCCTGGAGAACTGCTTCCATAAAGATTACAGCCAAGAAAACCCTATGGAGCAATGAGTTGGGGGCTGACTTGATGGCAGCTAACAGCAAAGCATCGTTTTGATCAGGTGATCTGGATGAGGGCTTTAAAAGATCTTGTTATTGCCGGAAGAATGGTGCTTACAACCACAGACTTGGAATAGAGTTCCCTTTTTCTAAAAAAAATTCCATGCAGCCTTCTGCGTAGGTTGGCTGTAGTGGACTTGTGCTGCTTCTGTTGTCCCTTCCTCAGTGATCTCTCCCTTACCCAGGGTCCTGAGCCTTCTCCAAACTAGGGCAGGGACAAGTCCGTGGCCCAATCGTAATATTCCATACATGTGGCAGTAGTGATCAGTTAAAGGGAGAGTCAGATCTTCCTAAAACTTATTTAGTGATGCTGGGGAAATGAAACAAAACCTTTCCCACTGAGGTTGATAAGTGTGGAGAACATAAATTGAGGGCTACTTGTGATCATCTTCCTCACCGCATGGAGAAATCCTTCTGCAGAATGAAGCCAAGCAAAAGATGACAGACAGAAGAAGCAAAGGCCAGGTTCCTAAGGCTATCCCAGAATCCCTTGGAGCTCCTAGACCCATACATCCCCCATTTGCTCAAGCTGCTAAAGTTGGGTGTCTATCACTTGCAGACAAATGAGTCCTGACTGATACGCTGGTTTCATATGCCATGCTCAGCCCATCTGATCTACACATCTCTGTTTGCCTGCAGAAAAATGGCTTGTCAATAGAATCGTCTCTGGGGCTTTTCTTAAAAGTACAAGCACTCTTCAGCCAAAAATTTGACAGGCCTATAAAACAAATAATAACACACGTAGTTCAACCATGTATACAAGACTAAATGGGCACATCGGCCCAAAAGCAAAGACAAGAAGTCAGGAAGGGACAGGAAAACTGAACGAATGGAAACTGGGAACCTGAGGTCGTGAAGGGGAGAGTGTTGACACATCACGGGGTTGGTAACCAACATAACAAAACAATATGTGTATTAATTGTTTAAAGAGAAATAATTTGCTCTTTAAATGTTCACCTAAAGCACAATAAAAAATACAGATTCCTGGGCCCAGACCCAGAATTACTGATCCAGAATCTCTGAGGATGTAGCCCAGGCATCTGTATGATGCTACATGTGATCCTGAGGCCCACACAAGGTCAAGTTTGCAGCATGGGTTCCCCATGTCCCATTGGCTGTTGGCAGGGTCAAGCCCCTCTGGAGAATTTCCCTCTGGCTGGGGACCACACTTTTAGAGGGTGTCTTAGTTATCCAGTGCTGCTATAACAGAAATACCACAAGTGGATGGCTTTAACAAAGAGAAATTTATTCTCTCACCGTCTAGGAGGCTAGAAGTCCAAATTCAGGGCACCAGCTCTAAGGGAAGGCTATCTCTCTCTGTTGGCTGTGAGGGAAGGTCCTTGTCATCAATCTTCCCCTGATCTAGGAGCTTCTCAGTGCAGGGACCCTGAGTCCAAAGAACACTCTATGCTCCCGGTGCTTCTTTCTTGGTGGTAAGAGGTCCCACTGTCTCTGCTTGCTTCTATCGTTTATATCTCAAAAGAGATTGACTTAAGACAACTTAATATTGTAGATTGAGTCCTGCCCCATTAACATAACTGCCTATAATCCCACCTCATTAACATCATAGAGGTAGGATTCACAATATATAGGAAAATCACGTCAGATGACAAAATGATGGACAATCACACAATACTGGGAATCATGGACTAGCCAAGTTGACAGATATTTTGTGGGACACAATTCAATCTGTGACAGAGGGACACTGAAGGGCATGAACAGGAGAAAACCAGGACAGCGAGGGCACTGGGGCTCTTCCTCTTCTGAAGTGTTCTTCAGAAATCCGAGTGTTTAACCAGGGATTGAGAGAACTCACAAGGGACATGTTAACTGTCTTCAACAGTGTGAAAGCTGTCATGTGGAAGAGGAACAGATTGACTTTGCGGTGCTCCAGAGGGCAGGCCTTCAACCAAGGGCATCTTGGTGCCAGATTTTAGCTAAACAAAATGAAGAACTTTCCAGCAATTAGAGCCGCCCTGTAGTGGAAGGGCTGCCCCAGAAGGTGGTGGGCTGCCCATCTCAACGTGTGCACACATCAGCAGTCCACCATCTGTCAGTTGCTCTGGCCGGGATTGTTACACTGGACAGAAGGTTAGAAGTGCTGCGCTTTCCTTGCCAAGATTCTACCATTCTAGAAAATAGTCTGGGGTTAACAGAGGTCACGCATACCAGAGAGGCTGAGTGGCCAGAAGGAGAGAGATGAGCACGAGGTTGCTGAGGACTCATGCAAGAAACAAAACTTGTGGTAGACCTTGAAGGGCTGCGTATGTAACTCATTAATTACAGCATGGGTTATCACTGAAGTTAGGGAAGCTCCCACTTTATGTTAACTTGGTTTTGTTTCACTGTATTATGTTGACTGTGAATTAATTTTGTAAAGAGAAAAAAATCCAAGATATTTCCATTTTGGAGAAACAGATGTTGGCAAGCTGGCTGATACCTAGTAATGGATACTCACATCATTAGGTGTAAACATGAGAAGTGAAAGGAGAGGACGCTATGGATGAAGGGGGCTTCACATCAAGAAAAGCAGAGTCCAGTGGTCCAGAATGCCACATCCCTTCTGTCTCAGTCTCCCCCAAGTAGTCAGAAGAGGAAAACATCTCTGATTCCACCAGGCCTGCCTGACCCCAGAGGCTACGCCTCCCCCCAGGGCTTGGAAAACCTGTACATCAAAGCCCCTCACCATCTATAAAAACCAGTTGCCATCAAGTTGCCTCTGACTCACAGAGACCTCGTGTGTATCAGAGTAGATCTGTGCTCCGTAGGATTTTCAATGGCTAATCTTTCCAAAGGAGATCACCAAGCTTTTCTTCTGAGGCGCCTCTAGGTGGATTCGAACCTCTAACCTTTCAGTTAGCAGCCAAGAGAGTTAACCGTTTGCACCATCCAGGGAGGGACCCCTTCATCATCTATGGGCAGCTGCGTTGTCTACCCATTCTCTGGTCCCGACTCTTCATCCACCCTCAGCTCCTTGCCATTCTCAGGACAGACCTCCACCGCCTTACTCAGTTGCTTCCTCCTAGAACTCCCTTCCTCTCCTCTACCCATTCGACAAGACCTTTGCAAAAGTCGCCTCCTCCAGGGAGTCTGTAAACCGAAGCCCTCCAACCCCGATCTTCCAGTGTCCGCCTCTGGACTCTCACACCTGTAGCACTACATCCTGGTTGGGTGTTTCTGTTCTTGTCCTCTCAGCTCGGCGCAGACCTTCAAGGGCACAGACTGGATGTATTCACTGTGGCTGCCCAGGACCGACTCAGTGCCAGGGCACAGTGGGCATTTGGGGTGCA
>NW_004443964.1:8160502-8162342 GCF_000243295.1 Trichechus manatus latirostris | reverse complement strand
ACTGGGCTGGCTGGGAGGGTGCTGGCAAATGAGGGGAGCCCAGGCTGGGCTGCAGAGACCCCAGGACACTGGGATTGGGGGGGCCTCACCCAGGGAGCTGGGCTCACCCCAAGTCATCAGGCTCAGCCCCCAGCTTATAGTCAGGACCACCTCACTAAACCCACCCTCAGCCCATGGCAGCCTGTCCCGTTTCCAGCGTGTTCTCACGCGACTAGTCATTCAGGCAGAGTAGGGCAGGCATCACTGGGCTCCACACCTCAAGAGTGGAAAAATAACTCTGGCTCCAAAATCTAACCCCCTTCATGAGGATTTTAGCCTATTTCTCCTTCCAGAGGTGATCTCCCCTCTGTTACAGACACGTGTTCGCAAGTAGTATAGATAACTTCTCCCAAACACATGTCCTCAGGCACAGTAGGTGTGCAAGTACCCCAGAACACACAATATACATGTGTGTATGTACACATGTACATACGCATACGCATGCATACACATGTGTGCACACTCAAACTGTTCATATAGATCCAAAGTTGGAGGTGCCCAGCTACACAGAGAAACAAAACCACTCCAAACTTCGTTTATACCCTTGGTTGCCAGAAAAGGCTGACAGTATTTGTAGGATCTGGGATGAGACCAGAGTCCCTGGATGGTGCACATGGTTAAAATGCTAGACTGCTAACCCAAGGGTTGGAGATTTGAGTCTACCCAGAGGTGCCTCGGAAGAAAGTTCTGGCAGTCTTCTTCTGAAAAATCAACCATTGAAAACCCCATGGAGCACAGTTCTACTCTGACACACATGGGCTTGCCGTGACTCAGTCAACTCGACAGCAACTGGTTAACTAGGATGAGACCAGGAAGGCAGGGGAGGACTCATCCCTACCCACATCAACTCTCCTGGGCCATTTCTCAAGGACCCGCAAGTCCAGTCGTTTCACGCTGTTGCCCATCACCCTTGCAGGGGCATGGATGGGCAAGGTCCCAGGGAGCCCAAGGCTACCAACTTCTTCTCCAAAGGCCACCAGCAGGATGCAGAAGGCAAGCCCTCAGCCAAAGAGGCAGCTTCTGCCTTTGATCTGCCCAGCTTCAAAGGGGCAGATCAGAGCCTCTTGGGCCAGCCTGGGAGGGAAGGGGAGGGCAGGGGAAAGGACAGAAGAGGAGAGAGCAGGCAGCCTCTGCAGCATGAGTACCAGGTAATGAAATGCAATTAAGGCTGCTGGTGCTTAATCTCCTTTCCTCCCTCCACCGCGCCCTGTGAATTAGCGAAGACTCTTTGGAGGATGTTCCAACCTGCATTTCCTTAGCATCCTTAGACCTTGTGTGCCTGCTACCTGCACTCACCCCCACTGGCTGCCTTCCATCTGGCCTGGGGCAGATGGGAACCTAGACCTGGGTCTTCATCTCCTTTCTGAAGACCAAACCAGATCCTTGGCTGAGCCAGTAGCCTGAGGGTCTCCATCTCAGTCACAGGCAGAACTATGAGCTAGGTTCCCTCTGCTTCTTCAGGCCACCAGACAGGAGGGGGGGCGGGGTTCCTTGGTTTCCTTTATTCTAACCAGCATGGGCTGAAATGTCTGCAGTAGCATCTTTTGTGTGTTGAGATGGCAAGCCCTCCTCTGCCTCCAAGCTCTGTGCCACCCCTCTCCTCCTGCATGAAGTGGACTTGTCCACCCAGAAAATGACCACCTGGACCCCAGCCCATTTCAGAGTGGACGCTCAGTAAGGAGCCCTGCATTAGTGAATGAATGAAGGAATGAATGCGCCACCCCAGATGGTCTTCTTGCTCATCTCCTTTGTTTTTCTCTCCCAGCCTGAAAGTTCTAGGTCCTCTCTGCCCACCTACTCA
>NW_004443964.1:8155996-8159043 GCF_000243295.1 Trichechus manatus latirostris | reverse complement strand
GGGAGCTTTGAAAAACCACTGATGCCTGGGCTCCAGCCCTAGAGATGCTGGCTTAATTGGTCTAGGGGGCAGCCAGCACTTAGGGATTTTTTTGTTGTTGTTGTTGATATTGTTGTAAAACTATATACAACACATTTGTTAGTTCAACTTTTTCCGGGTTTACAATTTAGTGATATCAATTACATTAATAATAATCATGTTGTACAACCATCACCCATAATCATTGCCAGATTTCTCATCTCATAAACAGACGCTCGCTGCTTCCTAACCAATGGCTCCTCTTCTCCCCCTCCATCCTGCCCATGGTAACCACTAATAAACTTTGGTCTCTATGCATTTTCTTATTCTTATTGTTTCATATACCAGTAAGTGAGATCATACAATATTTGTCCTTTTGGGATTGACTTATTTCACTAACCATAAGGTTTTTGAGGCTTCTCCATGTTGTAGCATGGATCAGGGCTTCATTTCTCTTCATGGCTGAGTAGTACTCCACTGTATGGATGTACCACATTTTGTTTATCCATTCATCCATTGGTGGGTGGGATTAGGGATGTTTGAAACCCTCCCCAGGTGATTCTCACGTGCAGCCAAGGTTGAGACTACTGGGAGCAAGGAGCCTTGAGAAATCATTTAGGCCAGTGTTTCTCTAACTGTAATATCATATGAAGTACCTGGGGATCTTGTTAAAATGCAGATTTTTGTTAGACCTGGGGTGGGGTCCAGGAGTCTGCATCTCTGATGAGCTTCCAGGTGATGTAGGTGCTGCTGATCCCAAGACCCCACCGAGTAGCAAGGATTTAGGCCTGTGGTTCTCAAGGTGTGGTCCCCAGGACCAGCAGCATCAGTATCACTTGGGAACTTGTTAGAAATGCAAATTCTCATCCCACCCCAGACCTCCTGAAATAGAAACTGTGGGGAGGGGGCCCAGAGGCCTGCTAAAGTGTGGGAACCCTTCCTATAGGCCATCCCCCTGCCTCTAGGACACCTCTTTCCTAGATCTGCAAGGCTGCTTCCAAAGAGACCTGTTGGATGCAGCTCCCATCTGGTCCAGCCAGGCAAGTGTTTGGGGTGAGAACAAGCATGGAGGAATTAATGAGCCCGTATGTCAATTTCTGGAAGAGAAGAGATGCACACAGTACCCATACAAATGTCTAGCTTTCAGACCCCAAGAGAGAAGGAAAAAACACCTGAAACACACCAGCAATGTAGAGATGAAATTCAATTCCAAACTAAAAATGCACATTATTTGTCATTATCTAGGAGGAGATTGGGAGGAAAGCCATTAGTAAGCGTTTTCTGGCTGGGGCTGTTCTCAATAGCAAGAGCAGGGAGCCAGAAGGGTTGTTGTCCTACATTTCCTTTGTTGTAGTTATGAAGCAACATCTCCAGCACACAAAAGTCCCCGCACTGCTTCCTCCCACCAGAAATGATTTCACGTTACCTGGTGAGTAGTGGGGAGGTCATCGGGGCTGCGGAGGTGCCAGCTTCCTCAAGGGCAAGGCCATCTCCATTTCCAAAGAGGAAAACTTGAAACCAGCAGTGCCATTGGAGACAGATGTCTCCAGAGATTGAGGCCTGGGGAGGGAGGTACAGTGGGGTAACATTGGGTACTTTTCCAAAGAGGCCAGGCATCCCAGGTATACCCAGTTAACTGGAGGGAGGAGGGAGGAGCCTCCAGGGCAACTGGCTGTGGCTACTCTGCCTCTCCCCATCCTGGGATGCTAGGAGCCTGTTATGAATTGAATTGTGTCCCCAGAAAATACGTGTTGTATTCTAACCTCTATGACCATGGTCATAATCCTGTTTGGGAATGGGTTGTCTTTGTTATGCTAATGAGGCAGAATTAGTGTATGGTGTACATAAAAGAGATTAAACAAGCAAACAAGCTAGCAGAGATGAGGGAAGAGAGATGTCAAGCCACATGAAGATTGCCCAGAAGCAGAAGCTCAGAAGAGACAAAGATCTTCCTCCAGAACCAACAGACAGAAAGCCTTCCCCTAGAGCTGGCACCATAGCCTCCTAAACTGTGAGAAAATAAATTTCCATCTCTTAAAGCCATTCACTTGTGATAGTTCTCTTAGAGCAGCACTAGATAACTAAGACAGAATTTGGCACCAAGAAGTGGGTGTGCTGCTCTAACAAACACCTAAAATATGTGGAAGTGGTTTTGAAATTGGGTAATGGGCAGAGGCTGGAAGAGTTTTAAGGTGCCTAATAGTAAAAAAAAAAAAAAAAAAGTAAGGAAAAAAAGATGCAACACTGGAAGCGCTCGCTCATCTATGTCAAGAAATTTAGATGAGAGCTGCCTGGCTAACCAACTGGAAGAGATCCATACTTGTGCCCATTCCAAAGAAAGGCGATCCAACAGAATGTGGAAATTATCAAACAATGTCATTAATATCACATGCAAGTGAAATTTTGCTGAAGATAATTCAAAAACAATTCCTGCAGTACATTGACGGGGAACTGCCAGAAATTCAAGCCGGATTCAGAAGAGGACATGGAAAGAGGGATATCATTGCTTATGTTAGATGTATCTTGGCTGAAAGCAGAGAATACCAGAAAGATGTTTACCTGTGTTTTATTGACTATGCAAAGGCTTTCGACCGTGCGGATCATAACAAATTATGGATAACCTTGAAAAGAATGAGAATTCCAGAACACTAAATTGTGCTCATGTGGAACCTGTACATAGACCAAGAGGCTGTCATTTGAGCAGAACAAGGGGATATTGAGTGGTTTAAAATCAGGAAAAGTGTGCATCAGGGTTGTATCCTTTCAACATACTTAATCTGTATGCTGAGCAAATAATTCGAGAAGTTGGACTATATAAAGAAGAACGCAGCATAAAGATTGGAGGAAGACTCATTAAAAACCTGCGTTATGCAGACGACACAGCTTTGCTTGCTGAAAGTGAAGGGGACTTGAAGCACTTGCTGATAAAGATCAGACTACAACCTTCAGTATGGATTATACCTCAACATAAAAGAGACAAAAATCCTCACAACTGGACCAATAAGCAACATCATGATAAACAGAGAAAA
>NW_004443964.1:8143179-8144110 GCF_000243295.1 Trichechus manatus latirostris | reverse complement strand
GATGGCATGGGCAAAGTCAGGAGCTGGTGAGCCCTCCCCACCAGCCCTCCAAAGACCATAGATGTGCTCCCAACCGACTCTGGCCACCTCCCTCCCAGATGCATCTCCAAAACCCAGTGGCTGCCACCCGGTCCCCACAATTCTTTCTCAGCAGTGTCCTCATTAGTTCCAGCTCTAGATTACACCCAACGTGAAGGTCATTGAGGAAGCTCAGAAAAGACCCTCTGGAGCTTGGCAGAGTGGAGAGGGGAAGGAAGAGATACTTGGGAGGGGAGCATGGTCATACTGTTCCCCAACAGCTGCTTAAACTGTGCAATGACACCTCCTCTCTCCAGAAATAGTCCCTGAAAAAGCACCAGCCCATGCCCAGCTCTTCTCTTCCTGCCTATACAAGTGGAAGCAGGGATGATGGTGGCAGGTGGGGCTAACGAGCCAGGATGCCCCTTTGATCTCCACCAGCAGGTCAAGAGCTCTCTCTGTGGGATGGCAATCACTGTTCTATGAATTATGTTGTTTTTTTTTAGTGTCCCTTTGGTACCTACTACTGCCCATTGCTGTTAGTCCTGCAGAAGACCAAACTCCCACCAGCTGGTGTCCCTAGCACAGTCACCAACAGCCTTTCTCTCCCCAGAGAACAAATTATTGAGCACCAATAACTCACCTCAGCTTTCCTGAGCTCCAGCTTTGAGGGGTAGTAGGATGCAAGTGGAGACGCTGGTGGCATAGTGGTTAAGAGCTACAGCTGCTAACCAAAAGGTCAGCAGTTCGAATCCACCAGGTGCTCCTTGGAAACTCCATGGGGCAATTCTACTCTGTCCTATAGGGTTGCTATGAGTCGGAATTGACTCGACAACAACGGGCTTGGCGTGGGCTTGGGCTAGGATGCAAGCATCATCTAGGAATGCCTTAAGAATCCAGACCAGAAGAGTCA
>NW_004443964.1:8140642-8142953 GCF_000243295.1 Trichechus manatus latirostris | reverse complement strand
ACTTAACATCCATGATACATTCTGTGAAATAGGATATTGTGTGATCTGGACGTTGCGCGAATACTCGCCACTCACTTTCACATTGTGCAGAGAAACACATTGTTTGAAGTGCTCAAACCATTCAGAGCTATCACTAAACTCCATATCGTAGTCCCATCCTGCTTTTTCAATAAGCATCTCGAACAAGCTTCACACCTTAGCAGGGATCGTCAGCGTGCTGAGATGGATTCGCTTTTGTGTTTGGTCCTCAATCCACGTCATTAGCAATTTCTCCATATCTGATACAGGTCCCTCTGGCATTTTCGTTAGCCTCGTAGCTTTCAGTGGAGCCCATCCTTTAACAATGTGGAGAATTTTTTCTTTGTTTTGGAGGATCGTAGTGATTGTCAAGTGCGACATGCTTAAATCCACTATGTCCCGTTCTCCTATTGGAATTTCTGAACTCTGTTACAACCTTATGGGACCGGACATACATGCAGTCAGACATTGCCCGAACGGACGTTACGTGGCGCATGACTGTACGTGGTCCTTAACAGCACGAAAACCCGTGCCCAGGTCTCTGTCTTCACTACCACACTTGCTGAGGCCCCCACCATTGCTCCTGGCTGGATTCGTGCAGCGCCTCCATCTGATCTTCCTTCCTTCTAGTTTCATAAGACTCTATTCCTGGGTCCTTTGCTGAGGTTCCTGTGACTTGGAAATGCAATGACTGTCTACGGTCCCAGCCTCTGTCCCAGGGACACCAGGCCAGATCCTTGGTTAGAAAAGTAAAGGCTCAGTAAAGACTGAGAGAAACCACTAGTTCTCTTGTCTACACCATGTTGACTTCACTGGTCTGGGAGTCTAATTCTGAATTAACTGAACTGTCCACTGGTTTGGACATTGACTAGTCCCGAGCTTCGGAGACAAACAGGTCAGCTCTGGACCAATACCTCTCTGTGCCTCACTTATTTAATCCACAAGTTGCTGTCAAGTCAACCCCAACTCATAGCACCCTCGTCTGGACCAGAGTAGAACTGTGCTCCATGGGGATTTCAGTGGCTGATTTTTCATGTTCTCGGGACATGAAAGGACATCATGCTTGGTAAAGTAGAGGGTCAGCGAAAAAGAGGAAGACCCTCAACGAGATGGGTTGACACCGTGGCCGCAACCATGGGCTCAAGAATAACAACAATTGTGAGGATGGCACAGGAATGGGCAGTGTTTTGTTCTGTTGTAGATGGGGTCGCTATGAGTTGGAAACCAACTCGATGGCACCTAACAACAATGATTTTTCAGAAGCAGATGGCCAGGACTTTCTTCCAAGGCCCCTCTGGGTGGACTTAAACCTCCAAACTTTTGGTTAGCCGCCGAGCACATTAACCATTTGCACCACCCAGGGACTCCGTTCCATCCACACATTGGGGCAAAGAGGCAGCTTTCCCTCCCCATTTTGTCAGCTGTACGAAGAAAGAGAGAGCAGCTGGCTTTGCGTCTCCAACAGGTTTTAAAAAAAAAAAGAGAGGCAATTCCATCTATTTACAAAATAGGGTTACAGTTTTGCAGAATCCTGCTGGGGCCTGGGGGAAACTTTGAAAACACATTTATTTTGTTTCATCCTTATCAGAGCCGCCTGCTCTCCCTCCCCTCACTCCAGCCCATCCTTATTACTCAGAGATCTATGCAGGGGCATGATACCCCCCTTCCCCAGCCCTAGGAAGGTGCTGCTGTTGCTCCCAGCCAGCCTAGACTCCTGGCTGGGAGGCATGCATCCAAGGTCATAAAGGTGCTGTTCTGGGGAGGAAGTGGAGTCGGCAGCTTTCGCAAGAGAGCGGGTCCGCCTGAGACCTTCGCAGAGGACCTAACCTCCAACTGGGAAAGAATTAAAGTCCCTCCCAGACCCTGTGTGTCTACAGTAAATAAAGAATCCAGCCAAAGAAAAGCAAGGGAGAGGGAATCAAGTTATTGTGAATGGCGCCTGGGCTCCCATCATAATAAGCACGTTGGGCAAATTGCAATCTCACTTTGGAACAACTAATCTTGATGCAAAGCCTTTCTTCCCTGCAGCAGAGGAGGAAAGACCATAATAAACAGGAGGAAAGAAAAATCAATTTCTAATGCACTTTGTTCATTGAATGAGAGCAACTCAATCCAAGCCCGTCCTTTTCGTGTCTTCTGTTAACTTTGTCAATTTCCACCTCCTGCCCCTCTGGTGAGTGGCAAGTTTTGCACCATGAGATGGGAGCAAGGTTTGGGGAGGCGAGCCTGGGGAGGCAGACAGCCCTTTGGGCTGGGCCGTGAACTTTTCACTCTCTTATGTTGGTGTTGAGGG
>NW_004443964.1:8120880-8140176 GCF_000243295.1 Trichechus manatus latirostris | reverse complement strand
AAAATAAACCTCAGTGAAGCTGAGGTCTTGCCCAAGGTTGGAAGCTATGAGCTGGGGAACCAGCACATAAAGGCACTAACTGGATGGAGGGAACAGCCACCTGCAGGTATAGGGTAAGTACTGCCCGGGGCAGAGGGACACCGGCTCTGGGTTTTGTTGCTTAAGGATAAATAAAGAACTCTTAAAGGGATAATGGCTCAGTAACTAAGGTGCTAAAGTAATGGAAGCAGGAAGGGCGATCACCTCCTGACTGTAAATCTAATTGTCACAAGCCTGTGGGACAAGTATATTACTCTACTTCTTTATAGCTAAAAGAAGCCCTGGTGGCACAGTGGTTAAAAGCAGTGGTTAAGCGGTTGGCTGCTAACCAAAAGGTCGGCAGTTCGAACCCACCAGCTGTTCTTTGGGAGAAAGATGTGGCAGTCAGCTTCCCCATAAAGATTTACAGACTTAGAAACCCTACGGGCAGCCTTACTACTCTGTCCTACAGGGTTGCTATGTGTTGGAATCAACTCGATGGCAGTGTGTTTGGGTTTGGTCTTTGGTTTGTAGCTTAGAAGCACAGAGGTTCAGTAACTGCCTGGCCCTACAGTTGGTAAACAAAAGACAGACTCCAAATCCAGTGCTTATTCATTCCCTCTCTCAACAAATACAGGGAGAGTGAGTGTTTGCTGTGTTCTGGGTCCACTGTGGGACATAGGGGGTGAAGGCCTGGATGGGCGAGACCTACTTCTTGCCCTCATGGAGCTTATATTCTATCAGAGTCAGAACCATTGGAGAAACAATCATTTATAAGGCATTCCGCATGTGCCAGGCACTGTGCCAGGTGCTTCACATGGTGTGGGAGCTAACATCATTCCCATCTATCAGTGAGGAAGCAGTGAGTAAGAGAAGTCAAATGATAAGCTCACACAGCTAGTATATGGGTGGTGGAGCCTGGATTCCAACCAGGTTGCCCTACCCTTTGCACTGATGTTATACTATAGAAACCAAAATGGAAAAAAAAAAAAAAAAAAACCATTCCCATCAAGTCAATTCTGACTCATAGGGACTCTATAAGACAGAGTAGAACTGCCCAATAGCGTATCAAGGCTGTAACCTTTACTGAAACAGACTGCCACATCAGACTACCACCAAAAAAGAAGAGCCAAGAGTGGAGTGCATCCTTTGGACCCAGAGTCCCTGCACTGAGAACCTCCTAGACCCAGGGAAGACTGATACCAAGACACACAGAGATCTTCAAGGAACAAAGGGACCACAGTTGTTGAAAGGAAATGAGGACCTTCCCTCAGAGCCGACAGAGAGGGAAAGCCTCCCCCTAGAGCCGGTACCCTGATTTTAAACTTCTTCTAGCCTCCTAAACCGTGAGAGAATAAATTTCTGTTTGCTAAAACCATCCACTTGTGATGTTTCTGTTATGGCAGCACTAGGTAACTAAGACAGAGTAGCTGGTGAGTTCCAACCGCTGACCCTCCGGCTAGCAGCCGAGGGCTTAACCATTGTGCCACAAGTGCTCCTTTTGGGAGTCCCTGGGTGGTGCAAATGGTTAAGCACTAGGCTGTTAACTGAAAGGTTGGCAGGTTGAGGCCGCCCAGAGGCACCTTGGAAGAAAGCCCTGATGATCTACTTCCAAAAGGTCACAGCCATGAAAACCCTATGGAGCAGCACAGTTCTACTTGGATTCACATGGGGTTGCCATGGAATCGACTTGACAGCAACTGATTTGGTTTTGGTTTTATTATTATTAAAAGCTTAACCTGAACTCTAATGATAGAGACCTAACAGATTACTAGTATTTCAGGCTTAGGAGTCAAGTTTATCCAGTGTAGACAGAGGACGAGAATCTCGGGTGTAGACTCTTGAAAATGCTCTGCAGGATGGATCTAACTTTTTTTTTCCAGGATGAGGGTAGAGGTGCAACTCTGATGCTGCCACTCAGAGACAA
This sequence comes from Trichechus manatus latirostris, assembly GCF_000243295.1. Classification (NCBI taxonomy): domain Eukaryota; kingdom Metazoa; phylum Chordata; class Mammalia; order Sirenia; family Trichechidae; genus Trichechus; species Trichechus manatus. The sequence continues at coordinate 8,138,231 of NW_004443964.1, read as the reverse complement.
AGAGGGAGAGAGATGGGGCTTAACATCGTGATCTGCAACACTTCCTCGCCAGCACTGCTGTGCCTCACCTCCCAACTCCTCTCGGAAGAATTAGCTCTTCCCAGTTAGAAACGTACACTCATCTATCAGACGGACCCACCGTGCCCCAGGCTCAGAGCTCATGGAGTCAGGGAGACAAAAGCAGCCATCCCCAGGCCCCCGGCCCACCGCAAACCCCACCCCACCCCCACCCCACCCCCGCGCTGCAACTTCACTGAGGAAGGAAAAATCGCTTGTGATGCCTTACATCAAGAGCGTATAATTATGCATAATAAAAAGACGCCGGCCCTTGTGTATATAAACACAGCTTTGACTGAGTACCCTTTCCCAAACAGCCCTTCTGGCTCACAACAGCCGCAATCAAGTATCTTAAACATATGGTTGCCATCCAGGCCTCCAGGGCGGATGGGTCTGGGGTGGGGGTGGGGGAGGCAGGTGGGGGAGGCCAGGGATGGTTGCCTGTTTGGGGAAGGGGGCCTGAGCCAGAGCTGCGGGACCAGGGGTAAGGACATTTACAACCAGGACAGAATCTGGGACAGGGATCAAGCTCCCCACCCTTACCCCCAAGTTCAGCTGTCATTCTCTCTGCCCCCTCCTTTTCAAGTTCAACTGTCCAAAGGCATAGAAAACTGTCACATTCCTCCAGGGAGGGGATGAAGGGAGACAGCTGAGTGACCTTGACCTCTCCATCAGGAATATCTCCTGGTTTTCTTTTGGGGTGAGCCAGGGGTGTCTGCCCTCGCTTGATCTATGTTAATCTGAGCACCTCTCACCTGCAAAGCTAGGCTGAGTGGGAAACGCACATCTGGATAAGCCAAGAGCATTTACAGTGGGGCCAGTCCTGCAGGTGTAGGGAGCCCTACTTTGGTCAAGCCCTCAGGGGTCTTGAGTAGTGGGCTTGGCCCAGCCCGCCTCGTGGGACATGCCCTGTGCTCCTGAGCTGATGTCAGCTCCCTGGGCAGACGCAGAGTCTGTGCACAGTGTCTATTAGGAACGGAATTGTGTCCCCCAAAAAGACACATACCTGTACCCCTATACCTGTGAGCATGACTTGTTTGGAAACAGGGTCTTTGAAGATGTTATCTGTCAAGTTAATGTGAGGTCATACCAGAGTAGGTGGGTGCTGATCCTGTACAGCGATGTCCTTATGAAAGAGAAGAAAGACATAGAGAAACACACAAGGGAGGACAGCCACGTGACCATGGGATGATACTGAAGCTGCAAGGCAAGGAGTGCCTGGGAAGACAGGAGAGGCCCTTCCCCTACAGCGGTCAGAGAGCCTGGCCCTGCCGACACCTTGAATTCAGACGACCAGCCTCCAGAACTGGGAGACAAGAAATTTTGTTCTTATAAGCTACCCAGTGTGTGGTATTTTGTTATGGCAGCCTGGAAACCAATACAGTGTCCCCACCCTTGCAGACCCCTGGTGGCCCCATTCTGCACCACCTGGAGGGCTGTTCTGTGCAGAGGCAGGCTCTGCTTCCAGCCTTCCCCACCACCACCCCACCTCCCCAAACAACCCACCTTCCTGGTGGGCTGGTATTGGAGACAGATCTGGACGGAGAAGCAGGGCTGAGGAGTGGTCTCCTGCTCTGTCCTTGGCAGCAGGCCGGTCCTGGCAGGCCGTGTGGCCGGGCTAGCTGTGCACTCTGTCCACTAGAGGGTGGGGATGAGGATCAAATGGACCTTAGCGGGGAGAGTCCTTGGTCTTCTTGTCCTACACCAGGTTAGAGTCCTCTTTCTCTGAATCCCAGACAAGCTATAAGTGTTGGGCTTAGTTGGGGGGTTTCCCTGAGAGCAGAGTCGGAGATGAGGACTTGAGTGGAGGTAGTTTATTTGGAGGGTGGCCCCAGGAAGCAGGAGTGAGGGGGAGGGAGGTGAGACAAGGAAGCTAGAAAAGTCAATGAAGGTTGAGTTGAGTACATGAACACTGTGAGTAACTGGGCTCGAGCGACTGATACTGAAGGCTTGAGCTACATATTGTTCAGCCGGGGCAGTGGTGGTTCAGTGCAGAATACTCACTTTCCATGCAGCAGACCGGTGTTCAATTCCCGGCCAGTGCACCTCATGCCCAGTCACCACCTATCTGTCGCTGGAGGCTTATGTGTTGCTACGATGCTGAACAGGTTTCAGCAGAGCTTCCAGACTAAGACAGACTAGGAAGAAAGGCCTGGCGATCTACCTCCAAAAATCAAGCCGGTGAAAACCCTATGGATCACAATGGTCTGAGGTGCAACCAATCATGGGGATGGCTCAGGACCAGGCAGAGTTTTGTCCCATTGTGCGTGGGGTCACCATGAGTCGGGGGCTGACTTCACAGCAGCTAATAATAACACTGTGCAGCCATAAAGAGAGTGGGCAGGTAAGGGAGAAAGAGGATAGCCACAAAGTTTCCAGCTTGCGTGTCTGACTGGCTGAATGTTTAGGGATATGACAGGGGACTCCAGGTTAGAAATGCCTGAGGAGCAAGGGTGGGTAGTGAGAAAGAGGGTTTTGATGGAGACAGTCTTGATGTGTGGTTGTTACAGGAGACCAGATGGGACCGTCCAGTGTGAGTCTCACTGAGCAGGCAGGGCCTTGGCAGATGCCGAAGAAGAAAATGGGCAAAGACCGAACTGCTGGTCTCAAACCCCTCCAATCTCACCAACCCCATCCCCAGCACTGGAGAGGTGGCAGGTGGGCGGCACAGAACGAGGGGGCTGGCAGAGAAGGGAGGGAGCCCCTTGCGATTCCTCCATCTCTTTTCAGCCCCACATCACACGGAGACAGTTTTCATGCAACCAGTAGCCAGAGGGGGATTGAAGATGCTAATTCATTTCATTAGATCCCAGCAGCCTTCGATTACAGCCGGCAGGAGGGAGGAAACGGAGCTGATGTGTCTTAAAAAAGCCGCAGTTTTGCGCTGTTTTTAATTTAATGCTGCCAGTAAGAGATGCCGCCTTGGAGGAGCTAATGATCCTTGTGAATTATTTTGGTTGATTTATACATCCCTCCAACTTAAAATAACGAGGGAGGAAGGAGAGCCAGGTCCCCCTATGAGCTGTGAACCTGCAGCTAGAAGACAACGCCCTGAGACTCCAGGGAGTTTTCTTTGAATCGCACTTCCTTGGGGGCAGGCCCGCAGGTCTCCCACCTCAAAGTTATGGTGAAACCCATGTGAAATTGCGCAATACAGATAAGTAAGTAAACAAAATTAAGCCTGTGCGTATCTTGCTTACTGGTTAATCTTGCCCCTGATGAGACCTCCCAGGGTTGCGAGGAAGAAATGTACAAATGAACCCACGTTTGTCTAATTCCAGAGTCGGTGTCCCCTCCCCTTAACTCTGAAGGTCAGTGGGTCCCTTTGACCAATAAGGCCACGGCCAAGGATGGGGACAGAACATGAAACCCTCCCTTCAGACTCCCAGCATCTGACTAGCAGCTGGCTTCAACATGTGCTTGTCTGCCGAGAAAACAGAGTTTGGTGATCTGAACAAGTATCCAAAACGAGCCTCCATTTATCTTGATTCGCTGCTGTGCTCCACCAGGGAAGCGTCCCCTGTCTCCCAGTGCCCCCTTCCCTTCTTCCAGCCTTTGCAATAAAATTAGAGGCAGCCAGCAAGAGTATTAAACCCCTTCCAAATGTCCTTTCCTCATCCGTCATGTCAGGGACAGATCTCGCTGCTGACGCCAGAGAAAGAAAGTCTCTCCGCTGGGAGAGGAGCTGGCAGGAGCAGTTCGGAGATGAGGGGGCCCAGCCTCTCTCGACCTGCAAGCGGACAGGCCGCAGAGTTAGTGATTCCGCGCAGTGGGGCGGCTTTGAGCCAGGCTGGGCTGAGACAGTCAGAAAAACTGAGTTAAGAAATGGAGGCCCGGGGAAGCCTGTGGCTTTCCCATCATCAAAGAGAAGCAATCAGTGGATATGCAAAATCTTGCGGATTCCCATCCCCGCCTATCATCTGAGCTCCTGGAACCAGGAGGAGCAAGGAGTGCAGGCTATGGAGGCCGAGATCCTGGGTTCAGATCCCAGCTCTGTACTGGGTGGCCTCAGGCAAGTTATTGAACTTCCATCAAACTCAGTTCCCTTGTTGTAAAGTGGAACCAGCAGGAAATGGATGGTGCTCTCAAAAGGGGTGGCCAGGACAGCTTAACAAAGGACCGGCTACAGAATTTGCAGGGCCCAGTGTAAAATGACCCTGTTCCACTGCTATTCTTTCATAAGGTTTTCACTGGTCTATTTTTTCAGAAGTAGACTGCCAAGTCCTTCTTCCTAGACTGTCTTAGTCTGGAAGCTCCACTGAAACCTGTCCACCAAGGGTGACCCTGCTGGCATTTGAAACACTAGTGGCAAAGCTTCCAGTATCGCAGTAACACCCAAGCCACCACGGTACGACAAGCTGACAGACATGAAGCTGAACTGTACAGAGAAGAAGAGAGCATCAGGATTGGAGGGAGACGCATTAACAACCTGCGTTATGCAGATGACACAACCTTGCTTGCTGAAAGTGAAGAGGACTTGACGCACTTACTGATGAAGATCAAAGACCACTGCCTTCAGTATGGATTATACCTCAACATACAGAAAACAAAAATCCTCACAACTGGACCAATACGCAACATCATGATACACGGAGAAAAGATTGAAGTTGTCAAGGATTTCATTTTACATGGATCCAAAGTCACGTCCGTGGAAGCAGCAGTGAAGAAATCAGACTACACATTGCATTGGGCAAATCTGCTGCAAAAAACTTCTTTAAAGTGTTAAAAAGCAAAGATGTCACCTTAAAGCCTAAGGTGTGCCTGACCCAAGCCATGTTGTTTTCAATCGCCTTATATGCATGTGAAAGCTGGACGATGAATAAGGAAGACCGAAGAAGAATTCATGCCTTTGAATTATGGTGTTGGCGAAGAATATTGACTATACCATGGACTGCCAGAAGAACGCACGAATCTGTCTTGGAAGAAGTACAACTAGAATGCTCATTAGAAGCAAGGATGACAAGATTTCGTCTCACATACTTTGGCCGTGTTATCAGAAGGGACTAGTCACTGGAGAATGACATCATGCTTGGTAAAGTAGAGTGTCAGACAAAAACAGGAAGACCCTCAATGAGATGGGTTGACACAGTGGCTGCAGCAATGGGCTCCAGCATAACAACGATTGTGAGGATGGTGCAGGACCGGGCAGTGTTTTCTTCCGTTGTACGCTGTGAGTCGGAACCGAGTTGATGGCACCTAACAACAAAAACAGTGTAAAATGAAAATATGGTGCCCCTAGTTCAAAACTTACTAAGAATTTCAAGATGGTGACAGCAGAGCATTAAACCAGGCAAGGGGCCTTCTAAGCACGCACAGGGCCCTGTGTGACCGTGCAGATCACATGCCCGTGAAGTGGGCCCTGGAAGGGACCTTTTACCAAGATAATCAGCAACACTCCAAAACTGGGTCCAGCTGTGGCTGACCCACTGTCCTCTCGGCTTATTCAGACAAGGTCTGACCAACTCCAGGCCCACCCTATGCTCCTTGCTGAGCCCTGTCCAGTCAGCTCTGACTCATGATGACCTGGTGTGTGTCAGAGTAGAAATGTGTTTCATAGGGTTTTCAAAGGTTGATATTTTGGGAGTAGATTGCCAGGCCTTTCTTCTGAGGCACCTCTGGGTGGACTCAAACCTCCAACCTTTTGGTTAGCAGCCGAGCTCATTACCTGTTTACACCACCCAGACAAAGGCAGAGCTAAAGGAAACCGCAGTGGTGGTGAAGCTCCTGGGGCTACAGTCAGGGTGAGTGGCCTGGAGAAAGCTATAGCGATTGCCTCGTTATAGGACTAAGTTTCCAAACAGGAACAGAGCCTTTGGTGGAGGACCTGAGGTTGGAGGTTCAAGTCCACCCAGAGGTGCCTCAGAAGAAAGGCCTGGTGATCCACTTCCAAAACATCAACCACTGAAAACCCTGTGGAACACAGTTCTACTTGGACACATGTGAGGTCACCATGATCGTCTCTCAGGCTATCATGAGGATTTCACACAGTGACTTTGTGTGTATGAAAGCATGGAGCACAGAGGAGGTCTTGATAATGATTTCCCTTCTGCCTGGGGCATCTATTACTTTTCACCCTGTGCTGGCCTGGATGCTGTGTCTGACATTCCCTGCTCGACTGCACGAGTCCGGAAGGTAAGGGCCAATTCTGAAGCATCTTTACATTTCCTGCGGCAACCCTGGCCTGAGACCCAGCAGACGCTTGTTCATGGGGGCCACTGAATGGATCTGGTCTACAGTGGAACGCAACAGCTCAAGCTCTGCTTACTGTAAACCTGGGGGCTGCCTCTGAAACCTGTCCACCTTGGTGAGTGAGACAGGGAGGGAGGGAGGGCCAGAGCAAGCCAGTCTTCCCCAGGCTCTGGGCCACTCTCAGCCAGGCTGAGGCCAAAACCCCTCAGGACGCACCAGCCTGCTGAAAGGAGGGGAAAAAGGATAAGGGTCAGAGAAGGAGAATTAAGGGCCCGGAGCTAAAGAGGAGGAGGGTCGGGGTGGATGGAAGGCCAGGGGGTCCTGGAGCCAGACTCCAGCCGACAGGGAGTCCTCCACACTCTCCCCCTCCTGTGATCCCTTAGGAAAAGCCGCTGCAAGGGGAGAGACACTCTCACCTCTCGGTGACCATGCAGTCACATCGCCAACACATTTGCAAAGTGCCATTCTGCCTGGGAGAACCATCCCTGTGTGCAGAAGGCTTTCCGGGCCTCCCAGTGGTGCCAGCAGTCATGGGACCTACTCTCAGAGCCCTTCAAGGGAGAAGCAGACCTGGCCTAGGTCAGCTACAGGCCAAGGGCAGAGATCCCCAATCAGAGCCCCTCTGCACCCCACTCAGCACGCTCCAAAACTGGGTCCAGCTGGAGCTGCCCCACTGTCCTCTCGGCTTGTCCTGTCAGGGCTGAGCGACTCCAGGCGGCCCGTGCTCTGTGCTGAGTCCTGCCTGGGCTGTTGCCTGGCCCAGGGGCACTTTCCTTCTCCATCTAGCTGAATTGTGAGTCTCAGTTACCTGGTGCTGCCCACAGTTCTGGACTCAGCAGACGTCCACGCCGCCCTGGGGGGAGGTTCCTTCTGGGGGGTTGTGAGCCCATTGGAGGTAGGGCACGTGGTCTGGGAGGCCCCTGCATTCTCCAGCGCCCCTGGCCATGTGCTGGACACTTGCAAGGGACAGCAGGAATGTGGTGATCGGTGGAGACACTGGTCTTGATCAGATAGCTTTCCCTTTCTAAAGACTCAAGGAATTTAAAGCTCTAATCCCCAGAGAAGGGGATTCAGGATCTGGCCAGAGCGTTTCTGAGTCTTTTCCAAGAGGGCTTAATTAGAAATGGGCTGGCAGGTCTTCCTTTTGGTATCGTTATGTCTCCAGCCCAAAGAAAGGGTTACAGCAGGACTTTCCAGCCTCAGCACTACTCACATTTTGGGGTCAGATCATTCTTTGAGGGGGCAGGGAGTTGTCCTGTGCATGCAGGCCTTTAGCAGCATCCGTGGCCTCTACCCACTCCCAGGTTGTAGCAACCATAAATGTCTCCAGGCATGGCCAGAGGTCCCCTTGAGGGCAAAACTGTCCCCGCGGAGAACCCTGGTTACAGTGAATCCGAAGTGTCCTTCTTTGTAGCATTTTCTCAGTTCAGCGTCTGTTTGGTATTTTCTTCTCCAGCTCAGTTATAAAGCCTGGTTCTTTTCATCTTCTGGACACATGAACCTATACTTGACCACGGGGCCCCCTTCACGATTACTGAAAAACTTAGCACCAAGCCTGCTGCCATGTTCAGCCCACTGTTCTGTTGTTGAGTGCTATTGAGTTGATTCTGATCCGTAGCAACCCAGATGACAGAGCAAAACTGCCCCATAGGGTTTTCTGGGCTATAATCTTTACAGGAGCAGATCCACAGGTCTTTCTACCATGGAGCTGCTGGGTGGGCTCAAACTGCCAACCTTCGGGTTAATAGCCAAGCGCTTACCCTTTTAGCCACCAGGGCGCCTTCTGTCTAGCCCAGTAAAAAAAAAAAAAAAACCTATTGCTATCGAGTCGATTCCAATTCATAGTGACCACACAGGACAGTAGAACTGCCCCCTAGAGTTTCCCACGGGCACCTGGTGGATTCAAACTGCCGACCTTTTGGTTGGCAGCCGTAGCTCTCAACCACTACACCAGAAGGGTTTCCTCTAGCCCCCTAGGACATGCCTTTTTAGTTTTACTTCTGCTCCACTTCACAGTCTTTCTTCTTTCACCCAAACTTCTAATTTACGTTGGTCTTCTACTAGTTTACGCATTCTTTTTGTCGGCTTTAAATCTTTTCTAGGAGAAGGGAGGGCACGAAGAGCTAAATGAAGAACCGCTGTCCAGGTGCATATTCATAAGGATGACATCACAGGGGAACCTACACTGGCAAGAAGGGAAATGGGACAAACCAATAGTAAGGGGGCGGACAACGATGCAGAGCTAGGCATGGACCGCCACTCCCAGGGCAGCGTGAGTGGGAGAGTTGAGCGGGGGTCATCCAGGATGACCTTCTCTCGGGACAAAGTTTGGAGCATCATTCAAGAGGAAGACGGATAATTAAACCATTCCCGCTAGTGTTATGGATTAAATTGCCCCCCACCCCCGCCTAATATGTGTTGAAATCCTAATCCCTATACCTGTGGAGGAAACCCTGGTGGCGCAGTGGTTAAGTGCTACAGCTGCTAACCAAAAGGTCAGCAGTCTGAAGCCACCAGGTGCCCCTTGGAAACTCCACGGGTCAGTTCTACTCTGCACTATAGGGTCAGTATGAGTTGGAATCGACTTGACGGCAATGGGTTTGGTTTTGGTTTATACCTGTGGAGGAGCCCTGGTGGTGCAGTGTTTAAAGCTCTCTATTGCTACCAGAAAAGTTAGCAGTTTGAAGTCAACAACCCGCTGTGGGAGAAAGATGTGGCAGTCGGCTTCCGTAAAGATTACAGCCTTGGAAACCCTATAGGGCGGTTCTACTCTGTCCTACAGGGTTGCTATGAGTTGGAATCGACTCAGTGGCAATGGGTTTTTATACCTGTGAATGTAATCTTGTTCAGAACTAGAGTTTTTTGTATTATGTTAATTAGATCTTACCCGAGTAGGGTGGGTTCTAAATCTAATCACCTCCCTCTAAGTTATCAAAAAAAAAGCTGAGTAGACACACACACACACACACACACACACACACACACGAGAAGACAGATGACATGTGAGGACCCAGCTACAAGCAAAGGAACACCAAGGATTGCTGGCAGACGTCAGAAACTAGGAGAGAGGTTCATAGAAGCGGTCGACATGGCTGAGATCCTGATTTGAACTTTTAGCCTCTAGAACTGTGAGAAAATAAATTTCTGTTCTTTAAAGCCACCCACTGTGGTATTTCTGTTACAGCAGCACTAGCTAACTAAGACAGCTAAGGAAGGGCATTGGGCTGGGACTGTGTGCCCAAAGAAGAACTAGAAAGAAGTGTAGACCCAGGGTGTAGACTAAGTACAAGTAGGGAGAAGTGCCCAACACCAATCCCAGGCCCTCTCTTCTTTCTCCCTGGGCTCTCATCTCTGCCATCCAGGTTTTTATTGTTGTGTCTAACCCCAACCAAAGTCTCCCCTCTGAGTCTCCACTTCTACGTCCAACACCACCTCCTGGTTGTGTTTCAAAAGCCCCTCATCCTCTACATGTTCATATCCAGCCTCATGCCTCTCCACACCCACCCACCACCACCAACCTGACCTTCTGCTCTCCCCAGCTCAGCAAGTGCCCCGCCTCCGTCCAGGACCATCAGTCATAGACTGGAGACACTTACCTCCTCCCTGCTCCCTCCACATCCTAAATGTCAGTGAGTCCTGATGGCTCTGCTTCCTAAATACGATACAAGCCGGTCCACTGCTCTCCATCCTTCTGCCATCCCCCACCATCATCTCTCGAATGGACCATCACAATAGCCTCCTAATCCTTCTCCCACTGCTTGCCTTTCCCTCCTCTGACCTATTCTCCACAGAGCAACAGCAAGCTGTTCAAAATACAAATCAAATCATGTGGCCTCTGTGCCTAAAACTTTCTTCTGGTTTCCTAGTGCTCTTTGGACAAAGAGGGATGTCCTGCAATGGCCTATAATGGGCCCTGTGTTGTCTAGCACCAGCACCCACCTACTCCATCTCTCTCCTCTCCCACCCTTCCACCCCCACCCTACTCTCTGTGTTTCAGCCACACCACTTCTTTTAGTTCCTCAAACTCTCCATGCTCCCTCCCACCACGGGACCTTTGCACATGCTGTCCCCTCAGCCTGGAATGCTCTCCCACTCACCTTCACCCTCCATCACACACTTTTAAGCCTTCTCTGACCTCCCTGATGAAGCCAATCCCCCACTCTACTCACCCCCACCGCTACTAAGTGGTATCTCTCTCCCTAATCTGCCTTTAATGTTACATTCATTTGTTTGATTCTTTGATGAATGCCTTCCTTCTGCACTAGACTTTAAGGTCTTGAAGACTGTAACTTGTGTTTGGTACCATTATAACCCAAGAAGCTAGTCCAGTGCCTGGCACATAGTAAGTGCCCAATAAATCATCGTTGAATGGATGACAAAAATAGTGAGGGTACTGCAGGGAGGCAAGGAAGTTAATGGTTACTCGAAAAATTGGGCAGCATTTCATAGAGTAGATGGGATCTGAACTGACCATGAAGGATGAATAGAATTTGTATCGATGGAGACGTTTGGAAGGACTTTGCAGGTGGTGTGTAGAACAGCACGAATGAAGAGGTAGGTACGTGTGTGTGCGTGTGTGTGTGTGTGTGTGTGTGTGTGTATGGTTTGAGATGTGTTCCCCAAAAATATACGTTGTAAATCCTAACCCCTATACCTGTGGTTATAACCCCATTTGAGAATGGGTTTTCTTTGTTATGTTAATGGGACAGTATTAGTGTAGGATGTCTCTTGAGTCGATCTCTTTTGAGAGATAAAAGAGGTTAAACAAGCAAGCAAGAGAGCAGAGATGGGGGAAGAGAGATGCCAAGCCACATGAAGATCACGCAGGAGCAGAAGCTCAAAGAGACAAGGACCCTCCTCTAGAGCTGACAGAGAGAGAAAGCCTTCCGCTAGAGCTGGTGCCCTGACTTCAGACTTAACAGCCTCCTAAACTGTAAGTCAATAAATATCAGTTCGTTAAAGCCACCCACTTGTAATATTTCTGTTATAGCAGCACGGGGAAACTAAGACCGTGTGTGTGTATTCGCGCGTGCGCGCCTGCATGTGTATGTGTGTGGGAAGGAACGGGAAGGGGAGGGGCCAGGCTAGTGGAGGTGGCAGACAGGTTGAGAAGATGTGGGACACCAGGTCAACCAGCAGGAAGCTTACACAGGGTCTTGAAGCCAAACCAAGGAGCTGGTATGTGAAGAATGAGAGGTTTCAGAGCAGAGTGGTGATCCCAGGCAGGCACTCAGAAGAAAGAAAGGAGACACAGTCTTGCAGAGAAGGGAGTGGGACATAGGGTGGGGGTCTCTGGCAACTGGGAGGCCAATTAGAAGGCTGGTCAGTGCCCCGGTATGAGCTGATGAGGACATCGGTGGAGATGGTAGTGGGGATGGCAGGTGGCTAAGGAGATACTAAGAGGAAAACCAGCCACCAGCCTGGAGACTGGCTGGTTGCAGAGAAGCACCACAAAGGAAGGGTCCTCCTGCACCCGGAGCATAAGAAGGGGTCCATCAGAAGGAGGACATGAGTGCAAAAGGTGCCATTTCCCAGACTCTGTCCCCACATGACTCCACACTCCACTCTGTGCCCCCTTTTGTCCGAGCTGATTGATACCAGCCATTTGGGCTGGTGCAAGGGGCAGAGAACAAGGTTAGGTCTCTGCACAAACACACTGAAAACCCAGTCGAGCAGTGACTTATTGCTTATTAATAAGTATGTAAATGTTAGGAGGGTCATATTGATCTCAATATGTGAACCATCCATCATGAGGGCAAGGAAAGGGGTGTTATAAATATCATATAATAAGCCTGCCGCCCAAGTCTTATCAATATAGGTGGGCTAAGGCTGGGACAGGGCCCAAGGCAATTTTACTAATGAGAGCAACTCCCAGCAGCCCTCCATTCAGTGTGTGTGGATTATGGGGGTGAGGGATGAGACAGGAAAGGAGATGTATGTGTGCATGGATCCTAGAGAGAAAACCACCTCTTTCTGCTTCTCCATGGGGCAGGAACAACAGTCATCAGGGATCCTGAAATCTCTTACTCAGGGATCTACCAGCCTGGAAATGTGCCCACCCAGGTGTGGGGAGAGCCCCTTGCCCATTTCTCTGAAGGCAACATAGCTTAGAAGTTAAGCACCTGGGCTTGGAGTGAGGCAGCCCTGGGGTCAAATCTTGCCCCTACCATTTACTAGCTTTGCAAACCTCACAAGTTTACTCTGAGCATCAGTCTACCCATCTGTAAAATGGGAATACAGTATTGAAGATTGTGGAGATTAAATGGGACAATGTCTATAAAGTGCCTCGCACATAATTGATATCAATGGTGGTTATTATTACTATGGCAGAGTGGCCAGGGCTCTCCCTCCATCAGACTCCTCACACTTAGAGACATGATACAGAACATCTCTGTCATTCATTGCATTGTATCCCCCAAAAATATGTATTGAAATCCAGACCCTTGTACCTGTGAATGTGGTTCTGTTTGGAACTAGGGATTTTCCTTCGTTATGTTAATGAGGTCATACCAGAGTAGAGTGGGTCCCAAACCTATCACTTCTGAGTTATACAAAGAGTAGCATAGACACAGAGACACACACAGAAGGGAGACAGATACCAAGGAACTCCTGGGCTACTGATGAGAAAGGCCCTCCCCCTATAGCCATGCCCTGAATTCAGACTTCTAGCCTCCTGACCTGTGAGAAAATAAATTCCCACCCTTTAAAGCCCCCCACTTGTGGTATTTCTGTTATGGCAGCAGTAGGAGACTCAGTCTCCAATCCAGTGTCCCACCTACACTCTCCAGGAAATGCTGTGCGAAGACACACTTTTAGCTCAAGAGTTTTCCAGCCTGGTCCAGCTGAGGACGGAGTCCCACCAGCCTCAACTCCTAAGCCTTGGCCTCTACTCTTCACTCCCTGCTCCAACTTTGTCCACCCTGGCGGGAAAGGAAGAACGGGAGGGAGGAGCTTTAGGAGAAGCCAAGGATGGGGCTAATGAGAACATTCATGTTTGACAGTAAATATGTTTATACTGTTTGAAAGGAGCCCTGGTGGCCCAACAGTTGAGCACTCAGCTGCTAACCAAAAGGTTGGTATTTCAAATCCACCCAGAAGCTCCCTGTAAAGATTAAAAAAACTAAACCCACTGCAGTCGAGTTGATTCCAACTCATAGCAACCCTACAGGACAGAGTAGAGCTGCCCCATAAGGTTTCCAAGGCTGTAAATCTTTATGGAAGTCGACTGCCATATCTTTCTCCCACGGAGTGGTTGGTGGGTTCAAGCACTTTAACCACTGTGTCCCCAGGGTTCTTCTATAAAGATTACAGCCTAGGAGATCCTATGGGGTAGTTCTACTCTGTCACATGAGGTAGCTATGAGTTAAAAATTGACTTGACGTCACCTAACAACAACATACTTTTCCAATGTCTTGCACTGGGCATGAATTACTTTGGTGTAAAGGAAGGAAGGAGGAAGGGAGCGAGGAAAGAAGGAAGGAGGGAGGGAGGGAAGAAGGGAAAGAAGAAAGGGAGGGAAGGAAGGAAGAGAGGGAGAGGGAGGTAGAGAAGGAAGGAGAACCAAAGAGAGGGAGAGAGGGCAGGAAGAGGAAGGGAAGAAAGAGGGAGGAAGGAAAAGGGAGAGGAAGGTAGGGGGAGTGAGAGGGTGCAGAGGAGGCTGGGAGACAGAGGAAATACTCCTACAGTTCCAGCTCCCACGGCCTACCTTCTTGAACCAAGTCAGCCAGAGGAAGGAGAGGGGGCTCCGATCCTCCCCCACGCCTCCTCCATCTTCCCCTCTCAGCCACCACCCCCATATGCTCCCTTCAGCTCCAACACCCCCCAGCCCCGCCCCAGCCTCCCCCCACAACCCATGCATACTGTAATTAAAAGTCACTTCCCTGTCACCGGCTGTGTCTCTGCCCTGCCCAGCCTTTCACACTTGTCCTCTCTGTTCAACTCCCCTTGCTCCCAGCCATTCCCTGTGGCTGTGCCGAGAGGGTGGGGGGCCAGGTGAGGGACCTGTGTGCACCCCCCCACCCAGGTCTGTGTCCCATTAGCATTCAGCATCTTCTCGGTAATGGACCCTCTTCATGCCGGTTTGGTTTTATTATTATGCCAACACACTTGCTTAATTCTCTGCTGTCTTTCTTCTGCACTGTTGATTTACACTGTTAGTGTTTTAATTATACAATTCAGCACTCCTTAAAACATGAAAAACTGCTCAACTTTTCAAGCAATTAAAAGGCAGTGGAGTATATCAGCAGATCCGAGACGAGATAAGTAAATCAAGCATTTAAAAAACTCATTTGGTGAAAATGTAGCTACCCACCCAAAATGAGCAAGGATTCGCGGGCTGTCCGGACGAGAACTTCAGAGAGAAGGCCTCCTTTCTCTCACTTTCCTGGAAACTCCTCATGCCTCCCTCTCGCTCTCCCTCTGCTGAACTTGCTGTTTTGCTGATCTCAGCCCACCTCAGGGACCCCAAGGGGAGAGGAACCAGACCTGGGGCGACAAGAGGCTTGGGTTTTACCCTGACTGCCAAGGGGCTTGTAAACTTGGACGTGCGTTCCCCTCTCTGGGCCTCAGTTTCCCATCAGCAAATGGGACGGCATCATTGTTTCTCAACTTGTCCTCCGGGGAACCTCAGGGGTCCTCACGGCTTCTGCAGGCTGCCTGGGGTGGAAGCAGGTCCAGATCAGTAACCCCAGCTCAGGCTTCCACCCCGGGCGGCTCTGTTCTGATCTCTTTAAGCTATTGGGCTTCTCAGTTAGATTTCATTGGCTTCAAAGATTCTGCAGATTATTTTTCGGAATGAGTGGATGGAGATGATCGTAAAGGCCTCCGGGCTGGAAGGAACCAGCTGAGGGGCTTGGGTTTTCTCTGTGGGAAACTTTGCCCACCAGCCAGGGGGAAGGGGGCCTGCTTCTCTGAGTCCAGAACAGGACAGAACTGGCCCGGCATGCCCCGGGACTCGCCTCCTGGCCGAGCCTCAGCCTGTTCCCTTCCCCCAGGCACACGTTACACCGCACAAACCACTCCAGGATCCTTGGGTCCTTAGAGCCAGTGACTTTCCGTCACACTCTGAAAGTGAGGGCGGGGCCAAGAGGGGACAGGAGACTCGCAGCCTACTCATTCATCACGCTGGAAACCCTAAAGACCAGAGGTGCCACCTGGTGCCTGCTCAGTGGCCGAGCTGTCTGGGAGAAGGCTATTGACCGCGGGCGGAGGCCAAGCACTGGGAGGGGGCGGGGGCGACAGCTGTCCAGGGCCCATGGTGAAGGAGATGGAGAGGCTGGGAGGCTGCCAAGCAGCAGCATCTGGTTCAGGGCAGAGCCTCTCTGGGTGGACATGCTCCCCCATCCTTCATCCCCGGCTGACAGGATTATAGATGCCTCGTGGCAGGGCCTGGAATCTCAACCATGTTGGTCTCTGCAGGAAGAGGGGAAGCCAGTGACCTGAGAGTGTGGCCGGCGTCCAGGGCTCACTCAGGTTTCATATGGGAGACCAGGTCCACCCCACCCCCAGACATGCAGGGGTCCAGTCCTCTCCCCAGTCCTCCCTGCTGGGAGAAGAGATCCGGGACATCTTGGTTTCCCCTTCTTCAATGAAACAGAGCTTGTTATGGATTGAACTGTGTCCCCAAAAAGATAGGTTGAAATCCTAACCCCTGAACTTGTGACTGCGACCTTGCTGAGAAATAGGGGTTTTCTTTTGTTACGTTAATGAGACCATATGGAAGTTGGTGTTGTTAGTTGCCATCCAGTGGATTCTGACTCATGGCGACCCCATGTGTGCAGAGTACAGCTGCTCCATAGGATTTTCCAGGTTGTGACTTTTCAGAAGCAGATCGCCAGGCCTGTCTTCTGAGGGGCCTCTGAGTGGGTTCAAACCACCAGCCTTTCTCTAGTTGTCAGACACAAACTGCATCACCCAGGGACTCCTTAACCCGTTGCCATCTAGTCGATTCTGACTCATAGCAACCCCATAGGACAGAGTAGAACTGCCCCATAGGGTTTCCAAGGAGCAGCTGGTGGATTCAAACTGCTGACCTTTTGGTTAGCAGCCACAGCTTGCCGTGGCTCTTCATCACTGCACCATCAGGTCTCTGGGGACTCCTTGGTGGGTCCTAAACCTAATCCCTTCTGAGTGGTGTCTTATAAAGGGGAGTACAAATACGGAAGAGTCCCTGGGTGGTACAAATGGCTAACATGCTTAGTTGTTAACTGAAAGGTTGAAGGTTCAGTTCCATTCAGAGGTGCTTCAGAAGAAACATCAGCCATTGAAAACCCCTAGGAGCACAATACTACTCTGGTGCATGTGGGATCACCACAAGTCAGAATCAACTAGCCGGCACCTGGTCACAGACACAGAGAGTCACACACACGGTGGACGTTACTGTGAGGACCCACCTACAAACTAAGGAACTCCAAGAAATGCCCGGGGCTGCCAGAAACTGAAAGAGACAAGGCGTGATCTCCTGGAGCAGACAGCAGAGCCCTGTTGACACCCCAAACTGGGACTCCTCACTTCCAAAACTGTGAGACAATAAATTCCTGTTCTTCAAAGCCACCCAACTGTGGTATTTTTGTTATGGCAGCACAGATGGCTTTTCCGCCATTTTCGTTTGGATCACTTCTCCAACACCCGAGGAGCCAGCAGGTCAGGCTCCGAAAACCAGGCTATTCCCTGGTGGTCTCTCCAGTGGAGCAGGGAGCCTCCAGTCACTGAGTCAGACTCTTGCTCCCTGCAGTGGAAAGTAGTCATGGACACCAACTGTGTACAAATGAAGGGTGACAGGTACACACACAGGTCTAACATTATGGTCACTTCTAGCATCGCCAACACCACCACCACCACCACCCCCTCCAACCCAGCTCCAACCCTGTCCCACTCTGTCCACAAAATCTCCCTAACCTGGGCCCATAGTCTCCTCAAGTTTACCCCCCACAAAGCACTTTCTATTCCAAACTGTGTCTACTGGTTGCTCTCTGTAATTCTAGAACCTCCATTAATCATTCTTAAGCTCTCTGAATCCAATATTTTCTCTAAGAACTGAAATTTCCTCACAGCTCTGTACCCTGTGCCATCTCCAGTTATCCACCCTCATCAGCCATTAGCACAAA
>NW_004443964.1:8117972-8119078 GCF_000243295.1 Trichechus manatus latirostris | reverse complement strand
CTGTATTTTTACGAAAATAACGTGCATCTTCTACGTTTTTTTGCCAACCACGCCCTCCCTCCATGAAATATTTTTGTAAGTGCACTATGCTAAATTTTTTTTTACAGCAACATATAAAAAACATTGGCATAGCAGTGTTTATGAAAATACCTTGCAGGGGGAGGGCGCGGTTGACAATCAAGCATAGAAGGTACGTACTATCTGCATTAAATATGGTACTATCAGCAAACAATGAGAAAATAAGATAACAAAAAAATCCCATTAACAATGGCATCCAAAAATGCAAAGTATTTAGGAATAAAGTTAGCAAAACATGTGCAAGACCTCTATACTGAGGAAGGGAGGGGGAATCACTTTCTAGACAGAAGACACTTGTTATTTTTGGTGACGGGAAAGAAAAATATGGGTGAAGTCTACACAACCTGACAAGGTAAATGAAGACATTAAGAAGTACACAAGAAAAAGTTCAACTTTGGTAAATGCTATAACAGATATACAATTTTGCAACAACAGTAATAACAACCAAAAAATATGTGTGTGGTTACATATGTAGATATGTCTACATGTATGTGTATAGGAAGGCATATGTGAGTCCATGCACATGCATATATAGGTGTATCTGTAGACATATGTATATACATGTTTGTGTGTGCTGCATATATATCCATATATGTAATAAAGCACATAAGGGGCACAGTTACAGGGACTTCCTAGATGTATCCAAACAACTCACAGGATAGGTTTACTGGTTAAAAGGCTTAGAACCATAGTCTTCGTGGGATAACTTAATCAATTGGCATAACATAATTCATAAAGTTAATGTTCTACACTCTAGTTTGGTGAGTAGCATTTTGGGGTCTTAAAAGCTTGCAAGTGGCCAGCACAACTTGTACAATGCAAGGTCGTAGAAGCTCCATGGATACATCTAAACTCCCTGAGGGACTGAATTGCTGGGCTGAGGGCTATGGGGACCATGGTCTCGGGGAACATCTAGCTCAATTGACATAACACAGCTTATAAGGAAAATGTTCTACATTCTACGTTGGTGAGTAGTGTCTGGGGTCTTAAAAGCTTGCGAGCAGCCATCTAAGATATTCCACTGGTTC
>NW_004443964.1:8091872-8105036 GCF_000243295.1 Trichechus manatus latirostris | reverse complement strand
AGAAAATGAAAAAGAAAAATACAGACTGAAAGAAAATATTTGCAATACTTGTATCTAACAAAAGATCTCTGTACAGAATGTACAAAGAACTACAAATCAATTTTTTTTTAAAAAGAAGACAAACAACCTAATAAATATATGGGCAAAAGATTTGGAAAAACACTTCACAAAAGAAAATACAGGAACGGTAAATAAGACTATGAAAAGATCCTCAATATCAGAGTCACCTTCACTAAGGGAACAGCTTCCCACTTTCCGAATCGCTCTCCACTCTCCCGTTCTCCTTGTGTCGGGGGCTCCCTTCCCTCTTAGGACTCTACACTGTGCCCTGCGGCAGGTGGCTCCATGCTGGGCCCTGTGCAGTAGGCACTGACTCCAGGCCTCTTTGGGAGGCAGCTTCTGCCCTCTATCCCCATTTCCGTGTTAGGCTTCTCTTTGGCCATTCTTACGACCTAAGGAATGACGTGGCCCTCTTCTGTAGGAACATATAATAACAAGATCTATGGGATTTAATAAGATCACCAGGACTTGTTGTGATGGCAGTTTTCAGTGACACCATGTTCTTTTGGGAGGTAAATTTCCTTCTCTTTAATCCACTGTTTCTTAAGCAGGTGACCCACTCCGTGTTATTACAAGCAGGTTATTATTACCGTAAATCCTTCTGCTTCTACTGCTTCCATTTCCATTACATATAGTCTCCATTATGGCGCCCAAATTAGCTTTCATACAAGGGAATCTCTTTCTGTAAAGGGGACAAGGAAAGAGAGGGAGGCTGGGTGGTGGGGAGGGCAAAAAGGCAATGAGAGGAAGGTTCTGACCTATAAATGGGGAAAGAGGTCTGGACTCTACTCCTCCCTGAGGTACTCAAAGCTCGTGGGATCTGGCCATCTCTACATCCTCTCATCCATTCATTCACATAGTCAGAAAATATCTGGGGAGCCTGAGTGCCAGCCGTAGGGACCAAAAATGACGGAGAGGACGTGTGTGCCTCCAAGGGTCTCCCAGTCCAGCTGGGGTGGGCGGAGCACGTGACATTCGTATCCATTTGATTCCTCACCAAGTGTTTGTGGGCGCACTCTCCGTCCGTTTTAAGCACCAGGCAGGCACTGTTCTGGGCAAGATCAGTGCTACTGAACAAAAAAAGAGTTTCTGCCACAACGGTAGGGATCCAGCCCTGTCCCAGGCACAGGTCACCGAGGTCAGGGAGGTCATCAGCGTTCTTCCAAATAGCTGAGGATGGGGCAGCAGTGGTTCCGTGCTAGAACTCTCGCCTTCCATGCAGGAGACCCAGGTTCCATTCCCGGCCAGTGCACCTCACTCTCAACCCCCACCCATCTGTCAGTGGAGGCTTACGTGTTGTCTAGGTTGCTGAACAGGTTTCAGTGGCGTTTCCAGACTAAGACAGACTAGGAAGAAAAGTCTGGTGATCTACTTCTGAAATCAGCCAGTGAAAAGCCTATGGATCACAAAGATCCAATCCTCACCCAATCATGGGGATGGCGCAGGGCCGGGCAGCGTTTCACTCAGCTGTGAGTAGGGTTGCCATGAGTCAGGGGCTAAGTCGAAAGCAGCTAACAACAACCAACGCGTGCCAGGCCCCAGCTGATGGTTGGAAGTAGCAGGAGGTTAAACGGTCAAGCTCTGCATTTAGAAAGACCTGGGTTCAAATCCCAGTCCCGCCTGTGTGATCTTGAGCAAAGCGTGAAATGGGCATAGTAAAACTCCTCCATCCAGCCCCAGCACTATGTCAGTCCTCAATTTAAGTACTTATTCCCCTTAGGGGAGTGACCCCAGGATCAGAGTTGCCCTGGCCAGAAAGACGGTGGCCTCCCTACTGCCAGCCAGAGTCAGAGTCTGGACTCTTTCCAGGGACAGTAGAACCAGAAGAACCCTTCCTTGCCTCATCTCATTTCCAGGAGAGACTCCAGGGCCCCCTGCCCTTCCCTTGGCCCCAAGTCAGAGATGTGGCGAGGGACACAGAACCCTGTCTGCTCTGCTTGAACTCTGCAGCTGCTCACAGCGTCCTCAGCCCCCTTCTCTCCTGTGTCCCACCTCCTGTCTGTGTTCCTGGTTTGTTAGGAAATGGGTGATCTGGAGAGGATCGCAGAAGCAGCCAGTGGAGATATTACACAAAGGGTTATGGTGACTTCCCCAGTGCACTGCAGCATTTGCACTGTGTGTGCATGAAATCACCCCATTATGGGGGTGTCCTCATGGGGAAGGTTGGGGAAAGGGCACCATGCCCGAGAAGGCAGGCAACGCCATGTGTTCAGAGAAGGAGTGGATTCCAAGAATCCACAAGAAGCCAGTCTGGGCCTTCTTGGAGAAGCATCCCTCTCCGAGGCCTCAGACCATGGTGGGCACTGTGGTATCCGCGGACAGGAGACCAGCCATCTCCCTGCAGGGGCCCGGTCCTGAGTGCCTTTCCCAGCAGGGCCTGAGTGAGGAGGGCAAGGAGGGCAGGGGATGTGAGGTATAATTTACCTGGCAAAAAACAAAGGATTGGCCAGCTATAGAGTTTGTACAGGGTTATGGATAGAACGGTATGCCCCCAAATTTTACCTGGAGTCCTAACTTCTGGTACCTGTGAATGTGACCTTGTTTGCAAACAGGGTCTTTGAAGATGTTATCAGTTAACATGAGGTCATCCTGGAGGAGACTGGGTCCTAATCCCATCTGAGCGGTGCCTTATAACAGAGGAGAGGAGATACACGGAGAGAGACAGACAGAGAGAAGGGAAATGGCCTCGTGACCACCCAGTGATACTGCAGCCAAAAGCCAAGGAATGCCTGGGGCTACCAGAAGCCAGGAGAGACGAGACGCCATCTTCCCTAGAGCCGTGGGAGAGATCATAGCCCTGTTGACACCCTGAACTTGGACTCCTAGCCTCCAGAGCCATGAGACAATAAATGTCTGTGCTTACAAGCCACCCAGTTGGTGGTATTTTGTTACAGCAGCCCTAGTAGACTAATACACACAGTGAGTCATGACTCACCTTCAGGTGTGTGCTCCAGTCTCATGTTCCCACCAGTCCTCCCCTGACTGCCTTATCTAGGACTGCAAACTCCCCCACCCCACGCCTGCCCAGTGGTCCCGTTCCTCTTGGTCTCTGCTCTGCTTTTTTTTTTTTTTTCAATAGCACTGACCACCTTCTAACATGTTGTGCCATCGAGTCAACTTCGATTTATAGTGACCCAGTAGGACAGAGTAGAACTGCCTCATAGGGTTTCCTGGGCTGTAATCTTTATGGAAGCAGACTGCCAGGTCTTTCTCCCACAGAGCTGCTGGTGGGTTCGAACCATCGACCTTTCAGTTAGCAGCTGTGCACTTAACCACTGTACCACCAGGGCTCCTTCCTCCTAACATACCACATAATTTACCACTTTATTATGCTCATGATTATGTTCAGCTCCCCATTAGAAGGTAAACTCCATAAAGAAAGTGACTGCTGTTTGTTTAGTTCATTGATATATCCCAAACAACTAGAACTGTTGCTAGAGCATAGTAGATGCTCGATGCTTCTTGAATGGCTGCATCAGTTGGGCCATTAGGAGAAGAAGTAAGCCATTGTCCCACCTCATTTATTACAATTCCATGTGCTGTTCCTAGGTCTCCCTGGGGCTTTCCATCCAGGCATACTGTAGTTGTTAGTTGCCAACAAGTTGGCTTCAATTCTTGGTGACTTTATACATAACAGAACGAAGAGTTGCCTGGTCCTGCACCATCTTTTTGATCATCGGTATGTCTGAGCCTATCGTTGTGGTTATTGTGTCAATCCATCTCATTGAGGATTTCCTTCATTTTCATTGGCCCTCTACTTTACCAAACATGATGTCCTTTCCAGCAACTGGTCTTTCTCGATGGTATGTCCAAAGTAAATGAGTCAAAGTCTTGCCATCCTCATGTTTAAGGAACATCCTGGCTGTATTCCTATGTCAACAGTATTTCAAATACCAGCAAAGTCACCCGTGGTGAACAGGTTTCATCAGAGCTTCCAAACTAAGACAAACTAGGAAGAAAGGCCTGGTGATCTACTTCCAAAAATTAGTCAATGAGAACCATATGGATCACAACAGAATATTGTTTGAGATAGCACATCTAGGCATAGAGTAACAAAAAAGGCTTACCATACCCCCCAACCTAAATAACACAGGCCCTTCCTGAAGTTGATGGGAAACCTTGGGACAAACCCAGTGTCTTAGTCATCTAGTGCTGCTATAACAGAAATACCACAAGGGGATGGCTTTAATAAAGAGAAGTTTATTCTCTCACAGTCCAGTAGGCTACAAGTCTAAATTCAGGGCATCAGCTCCAGGGGAACAGTTTCTCCATCAGCTCTGGAGGAAGGTCCACGTCATCAATCTTCCCTTGGTCTGGGAGCTTCTCTGCACAGGAAACTCATGCCCAAAGGACATGCTCTGCTCCCGGCACTGCTTTCTTGGTGGTATGAGGTTCCCATGTGTCTCTGCTTGTGTCTCTCTTTTATATCTCAAAAGAGATTGGCTTAAGACACTATCTAATCTTGTAGACCTCATCAGTATGACTGCCGCTAATCCATCTTATTGCATCATAGTGGTAGAGTTTACAACACATAAGGAAATCACATCAGATTACAAAATGGTACACAATCATACAACACTGGGAATCATGACCCAGCCAAACTGACAGATATTTTGGGGGGACACAATTCAATCCATGACACCCAGCATTTTTCTTGGATTCAAAATTCTACTAAGATCCCAGCTTGCCTCAGAGGGTGGCCTTGGGGCTCCCACACACTCAGCAGCACTCCCGGGGTCCTGGAAGTTCCAGACGGAAGTGGGCAGAGGGAGGACCCGCTGGAGCTCCAAGCAGCCCTGCCACGGCTCCTCGCCTCCACTGATGTGGTCCTCAGCTTCTCCTCCTGCTGCGTTTTCTCATCATCCCAAAAATGTTTGCACTTGCAGTTTGCAATTAACATTAGCCTTGGAGGATCTCTGTTTCATTAGGACTTCCTCCTGATGAAGCCATTGTACTGGGTACATACACGCTTACCCAACACACACCCTCACTGTGCCATGGGAGTTGGTTTCTACTCGGGCTTTCGGGCTATGAGGAGTCCAGAGCTGCCAGCAATCAAGGTCGCCTCCCTGAGCCTGGGGGGCTTCTTAGGACTCAGACAGGTGCTCTGTCCATCTTACTGGGGTTCCCCAGAAACAATGAATCTGAGAAAAAGAAGAAATGGGAATTCCAAAAGAGCAAGACCACCTTCCCTGCTCTCCACCAGGTGAGGGCCCGTATGGAGGCAGTGAGGAGTGGGTAGAGGGGAAATCAAGTCCAAGCAAGCAGAGGTGAGGAACGGGAATGCCTGAGACGTCTGCCTGTGAAATACAGCAGCACCGCAGAGCAGCAGGCGTCCCAACAAAATTACACCCTTTAATCTGAATTTGATGAAACTGCTGCTGCTGCTTTTCATCGAGGAGAAGGGAAGTCGGTGTCACCGAGCTCAGAAGTCAACTCCAGCTGGCAGCCCCTCCTTGCCTCCTTCTCTGGAACCTTCTCAGGCGGCTTCCTCACCTCCACACCACTAGGGAAGCCTCAGTCACCAGACCTCACCACCCTGTTTGGTTTCCCACTTCTTCCATCATGGGTGTAACCAAATTTCTGTCAACAGCTCCTCTGTGGTAAGGATCTGTTGTGGCTTGCATGCTCCTGATTGAAACCTGACTGGTGCCTGAGATGTCTGGCAAAGGTGGGAGGTGCAGAGTTGGTCTGTGGGGAAGTTAAAATTGTATTCTAATATTGATCCCACCCCCTAAGGTTCCCAAGAAGCAGCCTCCAACAAGCAGAGTTAACCACAATGCCCTTTGGGATATGCCGTACAACCACAGGATCTTGAGGCTGAAATGGACTTCAAAGATGTCCTAGTCCTCTAAAGAAGAATCCTGATCAAAAGGGGAAAAATGCAGAACAGAATTTCAAATTCTCATGGAATTCAGACTATCTAGAGCCATGGTAGCTGGGTGAACCCCCTGAAATCTATTACCCTGAGATAATCTTTAAAACCTAAACCAAAATACCCCTGAACAAGGCTAGGTCATGTAAGCTCCATAGACACATCCAAACTCCCTAAAGGATGGAATTACTGGCCTGGGGGCTGTGGGGACCATGGTCTCAGGGAACATCTAGCTCAATTAGCATAACATAGTTTATATACATTCTACTTTGATGAGTAGTGTCTGGGGTCTGAAAAGCTTGTGAGCAGCCATCTAAAATACTCCGCTGGTCTCACCCTGTCGGGAACAAGGGAGAATGAAGAAAACTAAAGACA
This sequence comes from Trichechus manatus latirostris, assembly GCF_000243295.1. Taxonomy (NCBI): domain Eukaryota; kingdom Metazoa; phylum Chordata; class Mammalia; order Sirenia; family Trichechidae; genus Trichechus; species Trichechus manatus. Next base: position 8,098,726 of record NW_004443964.1, on the reverse strand, counting down.
CAAGGGAAAGATTAGTCCAAAGGACTAATAGACCACAACTACCACGGCCTCCACCCGACTGAGTCCAGTACAACTAGATGGTGTCTGGCTGCCACTACCAACTGCTCTGACAGGAATCACAGCAGTGGGTCCTGGACAGAGCTGGAGAAAAATGTAGAACAAAATTCTAACTCACAAAAAAATACTGGACTTACTGGCCTGAGACTGGAGAAACCCCAAGAGTATGACCCCCAGGCACCCTTTTAGCTTAGTAACGAAGTCACTCATGAAGTTTACCCTTCAGCCAAAGATTAGACAGGCCCATAAAACAAAACAAGACTAAAGGGGCACACCAGCCCAGGGACAAGGACTAGAAGGCAGGAGGGGACAGGAAATCTGGTGATTGGGAACCCAAGATCAAGAAGGGAGAGTGTTGACATGTCATGGGATTGGTACCCAATGTCACTAAACAATATTATGTACTAACTGTTTAATGAGAAGCTAGTTTGTTCTGTAAACCTTCATCTAAAGTACTATATATACATGAATACAATCAAACACTTTGAGGGACAGAGTAGCAGGGGTAAGGGTCTGGGGACCATGCTTTCAGGGGACATCTAGGTCAACTGGCATAACAAAGCTTATTAAGAAAATGTACTGCATCCTACTTTGGTGAGTGGCCTCTGGGGTCTTAAAAGCTTGCAAGTGGCCATCTAAGATGCATCAGTTGCTCCCACCACCTGTAGTAAAGGAGAATGAAGAATACCAAAGACACAAGGAAAGTATTAGCCCAAGAGACAGAAAGGGCCACATAAACCAGAGACTTCATCAGCCTGAGATCAGAAGAACTAGGTGATGCCTGGCTACCACCAATGACCGTCCTGACAGGGAACACAAGAGAGTCCCTAATGGGGCAGGAGAAAGGTGGGGTGCAGAACTCAAATTCTAGTAAGAAGACCAGACTTAATGATCTGAGACTGGAGGAACCCCGGAAAGCATGGCCCCCGTATTCTCTATCAGCCCAGAACTAAAACAATTTCCGAGGCCACCTCTTCAGATAGGGATTGGACTGGACTGTGGGACATAAAGTGATACTCGTGAGGAGTGTGCCTCTTAGCTCAAGTAGATACAAGAGACTAAACGGGCAGCTTCTGTCCAGAGGTGAGATGGGAAGGCAGAAAGAGTTAGGAGCTGGTTGAATGGACATGGGGAATCAGGGGTGGAAAGGAGGAGTGTGCTGTCACAGTATGGGGAAAGCTATTAGGGTCGCATAACAATGTATATATGCATTTTTGTATGGGAGACTAACTTGAAATGTAAACTTGATTTAAACTACAACAACAAAAATAAACAAAGTACTATATATATATACATATATATCCCCTGAAGTCTTCTTAAAACCAAACAGTAGTTTAGCTTAACTAGTAAATAATGTCTGCATTGAACATTGTGCTCTGTCAAGATCTATCTATATGGGATCAACAGCAGCAACTCAAAAGATTAGATAGGAACCTTAGAGAGGCAGTGAGTGTATGTTAATGGGGAAGGAACAACTCAGAAAAAGAGGGTGAGAATGGTTGCACAACTCAAAGAATGTAATCAGTATCACTGAATTGTACACATAGAAACGGTTGAACTGGTGTATGTTTTGCTGTGTATATTCTCAATGACAACAACAAAATAATAATTAAAAAAAAAAAAAGGTTCTCTAGTCCAAGGCTGTAATCTCTATGAAAGCTCCTTCGCCCTAGTCCTAGCACCCTTCCTAACGCTGGAATCCTGTTGACGATGTCCTACCAAATGGTGGTCAGCTGAAGCTTGATTACCTTCACTGATGGTGTGTTACTGTATTCCTAAGTGACCAGGAACTACTTTTTTGTGGCTTCTCGGCTGGTTCCAAGGCCTCCTGGATTCTGCACTCTGCTTGCTTAGACCACGAGCTCTTCCTTCGATGTCTGTGTGCTCCACTGAGATTTAATCCCCACCCACTCTACCTCCCCAAGCCCCCAACACATCCTTCTTGTTCCAGTGGGCAAATGCAGAACCATCCAGCCAGTTGGTGGTAGAGTCAAGACCAGGACACAGAGCCTCTAAGACCAGCCAGCCCCCCACTCACCAAGAAGGAGAAAGGAAAACCCATGTCTATTGGGTAATGAAGGCCCCTGAGCTCTGCCTCTGCATGGTAGACCTGAGCACATCTTTGGGGAAATTACAGGCATCATTTTATTTTCCAGGGGAAAAAATAACCATGGAAAACATCTGCAATTACAGCTCATCACCGCTGACTGTGTAACTACAGCCTAAGTACCTGGTAATCAGAAGACCGGAGACAATACAAAGTTGGCTTTATTTAGCACCTTTCCACTCCCCTACCTCGAGCCATCTTGTGTGATGTGACAGAGACAGCCAGGGTTTGCAAGCACTCAAAGCAGATGCCTCACTATCTCTATAAACAAAAGACCAGGCCACGGACCCTTGGCAGTCCACAGAAATTCTGATTCTTTTCTATAGGGGTGCTACGAGTCAGAATCAACTCGACGGCACCTGGTTTGTTCTTTCCTAGAGGGTGAGCGGAGTGTCGCTGGACCGTGACTTTTCTCAGCCCCTGTCTCTTGTCCATCTTATTCAACAACATTGGTTGGTTGAGTGCCAACTACGTATTGGGCATGGAGAGAAGAGCAAGTAACAGAGCACTTGACAAGCCAGGCACAGTCCTGTCCAGGAGAAAGACAACAGACAAGACAATGTATGAATGAAGTCATTACAGCTTGTCACTAAGGCAATGAAGAAAACCCAAGGTGGTGGGACAGAGAGCAACATAGGGAAGACACTTTAGGGTGGTCAACGAAGGTTGACATGAAGAAGTGACACGGCAGCTGAGACCTCAAGGATGATAAAGAGTTGGCAATGATAAAAGGGGATGGAGCAGTGTGTGCAAAGGCCCTGGGGCAAGAAAGATTCTGCCCAGTACTGAGGACTAAAAGACTAAGTACTAAAAAGGAAGAAGACGGTAAAAGCAGAGTTTGAAAAAGCAGCAGGAGACACACACTCTGGGACTAAATAGGCCACGGCAAAGGAATTTAGAGTTGAAGGTCGCTGATGGTTTATAACCAAAGGAATGACATGATCTGGTGTATATTTGAAAAATGACCATTTTGGCTGTTGGGTGGAGGATGGATCAGAAAAGGACAAGCACCGAAGGAGGGTGACCAGCAAGGAGGCTGCTGCAGTGGCCCAGGTGGTGGCAGAGGAAATGGCGAGAAGGGTATTTGTGTAAATGCATTGTAGAGGTAGAACTCACAAGAATTGCTGAGAAAGCTGATGTGGGAAAGGATGGAATAAGATGCCTCCCAGGCTCTGGGTGAGCAGCTGGTGGATGGGAAGGCCATTTACCAGTATGGACAGGTTGGCCAAAGGTGTGCACAAATGAGATAGGCTCGTCTGCTCCTGTTGGCCCCCGGACCCATTCCTATCCTTCCCCTACCCTTGTCTGCATCATAGGGGGGCAGATCCTGGCATCTCCCAGATTCCTGGGTTCAGCCAATGGGAGGCACTGGCGGGAGTTTGAGGGCGAGAGGAAGAAAGGAGCCAGGTGTGAGGGAGGCTTGGTGTGTTGGAGGCTTTAAAGGAGGGACGTAAGCCTTCAGTTTGGAATCCCTTTGTGGTGCAAATGGTTAACACATTCAGCTGCTGACCAAAAGGTTGGAGGTTTGAGTCCATCCAGAGACACCTGGGAAGAAAGGCCTGGTGATCTACTTCCAAAAACTCAGCCACTGAAAACCCTATGAAGCACCATTCTAGTTGGACACACATGGGGTATCCATGAATCAGAACCAACTCAATGGCAACTAGTTACGGTTAAGACTGGAGTCTAGTGAGCAAGGGCAAGAGTAGACCAAAAAAACGGTAGGGAGGTGGCAGGGACCGGCCCCCACAGGACCTTATGGTCAAGGCCATAGAGCTTGAACCTCACCCTGAAGGCAGTGGGAAGTCATTGAGAGGTTGAACCAGGTGAATTCACATGATCAAATTTGTCTTTGAGAAAGTCTGCTCCAGTATTGATAGGTCAAGGAGAAGCAGGAAAGGAGAGAAACACAGGACGTGAAATTGGATCTTCCAAATTAGTCTCTCTGTGTCTGGCATCCTCCCTTTCTTCTTTCTTTCTTTTTGTTTGTTTCTCCCTGTGTCTCCTCCACCTTTCATTGTCTCTCTACTTTCGGTGTGCTGGCTTTTCCCTCTGCCTCTCTTTGCTCTCATTAATCTCTCACTGCACCTCCATAGCCTTCACTCTCAGCCAACGAGACAGTGAATTGTGGAGCAATAATGCGAGGCAGTGCCGTAATAGTGACCATATTTTCTGAGCCCATTCAGGAGAAAGGTCTAAGAAATTCAAGTGCACTTGTAGGGGCCACGGGGTGGTGTTTAAATCGGGCTGTCAGGAGAGTCTTGAGATGTATGATTGCCATGAGTGCATAGTGAATCCAAAATGCAGGGGTCAGACGACGAAGAAACGGTTGTGTCCGGGGCGTGGGGAGACGTATTCAGGGATGAGGCATCCTAGGGAGAGAGTAGGTTTTGCAGGCAAGCACACCTGGCTTGTCTCCAAGATCCTCCACTACTGGCTGAATGGCCACAGCGAGTTACTTAACCTCTTGAAAACTCCATTTCATCATTTGGGAGAGTGAGGCACTAATATTCAGTTTGTTAGAGCTCTTGGTCACAAGTCACAGAAACACACTCGAAGTAAGTTAAAACGAAGAGGGATTTACTCTCATAGAACCCAAGGAGGGAGATTCCGGCAGGCTTCCAGGAAGCCCCGGACAAGGGCTCATTTCTCTTTGGCTGTTTCTCCAGAGGAGCATCTTCCCAGCCAGGTTGGGGAGTGCAGGACTGCTAAGAGAAGTCCTGGGTTTGTATTTCACAGAACAAAGCGTCACCTGGTCCTGTGTCATCCTCACAATCACCAGCATGTTCGAGTCCATCACTGCGGCTATTGTGCCAATCCATCTCACCAAGGGTCTCCCTTGCCCTTGTCGGCCCTCTGCTTCGCCCACCATGATGCCCCTCTCCAGCGATTGGTCTTCCCTGATGACATGTCCAAAGCAAGTGCTGCTATGGTGCTGGTTGAACAACCACACCCCAAAAGCTTGATTTCTGTTTTGAGTACGTGCTTTAAGTCAATGACCAATATATGGAACTCTTTCTCCCAGAACTAGAATACACGGGCTGGAAAATAAGGAGTGGAAGCAGGAGTGACTCCTCTTACTATTTTACCTACCAACACTCACAGACTTTTGCTTCCTCTCCCTTCAATTTTAAACTATGCTGGTTGGGAAGTCTTAAGAACCAAGGGAAGAATACTTCGACCGGAGACTCAATAAAGAACAGTTCCATCGAACTGGAAATTGAGACTGACCTGGGTGGTGCACACGGTTAACGCACTTGACTGCTAATCAAAAGCTTAGCAAGGTGGAAGTCCGAGGCCACCCAGAGGTGCCTCAGAAGAAAGGCCTGGTGATCTACTTCAAAAAAATCATCCATTGAAAACCCATGGGCACAGTTCTACTCTGACACACGTGGGGTTTCCACGAGTCAGAATCAACTCAACAGCAACCGGTGGTGATAATGTCATTGAATAAACTAGCAAAGAAGAGAGTTACTCTCCTAATTACCCAAGAGAAACTAGGTTGTTGCTACATGAGAGGGGCAGGGAACCCAGGGAATTTTCCATATCCAACAGAAGTACTATGGCTATGGAATGAGGAGTGGGAGAAGGAAGTTAAAAATATCAGCTATGGGCTTATGACCAGTAACAGAAATAAGAGTTGTAGAAACCATGAATATTTCCTTCCTTGTTTATTATATATGTATGCATGTATGTATTTGTATATATTAATAATTTCTTTTTCTCTTCTCTCTGTTTCTCCCTTTTTATTTTATTTAAGGATGATTGGCAGTAGTTGTCTTTGTAATTTGGTCTTTAATTTACAGAATCTTCAGATGGGACTGTGACTAAATATGATGGGTAATTAACATCACCCAGAAATGCATACCATGACTGCCACTCGGAGATGGACAGAATGGCCTTTGGGATTTTGTGTCTCGCCTTTTTGAGAACAAGGTGAGTGTCTTTGTACAAAAGATAGTTGCATCTTGTAAGGCAAAAGCATCAATCTGGTGTTATTATGATTAAATGGAGTTCAAATATGTGTAGAAGGATGTCAGTGGATATTGAGTAGCCAGAGGGATGGACTGCGCTATGAAGCTCTGACCTCTCAGCTCCAAGTCCATCTTTCTAAACGCTGCTTTGTGATGCTGGGGCTGGGGCTCTGCAGATCACATTTCTCCTCTGCCAGCTGGCTCCTTGTTAAGTTCGGCCAGTAGCAGGACTGGCGAGAAACTAGCAGGCAAGAGAGAGACCGACGGGATGTGGTCTTCTGATTCTTGCTCTTCTGGTTTGCTTGCTCTCCTTGTTCATGTCACTTCAGCAGCAGATCGCCAGCCCGGCCGTAGCGGTTCACTCCAGACTCTAGTGTTTTCTGGCACAACATCATAAAATGTGATGAAAATGATGCTGGAAACAGTATCATTCAGACAGTGCCTCTCATCCCAGGTCTGATGCCAGCTCTGTACGGCCTATCCTCCAAGCGTTTAGAATCAGATAACCCCAACCTCGTCCCTTTGTTCTGCCAACCCTGGCTTCTTTCTGTCTTTACTATATGTGTGCTACTTCAATGCTCTCTTTCTGCTTTTTCAATCCTCCGATACATATCTAGCCAATTCTCTCTATTAAATTCCCTCTGTTAAAATAACTGGCGTGACAGAAAAAGACCAGACTTACCAGCCTGACAGAGACTGGAGAGACTCTGAGAGTA
>NW_004443964.1:8088546-8091291 GCF_000243295.1 Trichechus manatus latirostris | reverse complement strand
CCAATGTCACTGAACGACTTGGGTAGAAATTGTTGCATGGGAACCTAAACTGCTGTGTAAACCTTCACTGAGAACACAATAAAATATTATTTTAAAAAATAAATAATAAATAAACACTATCTTCATAAGATAAAAAAATTAAATAAATAACTGGTGTGGTTCCTATTTTCTAAACTGGCCCCAGACTGCTACAGGCAAGCCCCTGTAGCGTTTCATTTGAAGCGTCCTACACAATTGTGAATGTATTACTTTTTGATTAATCTGTTATAGTTCTTTGATGAAACTGGTACAAGAGTGCAGCTAGAGCGCTACAGAAGCAAACAGGAGGAGAGCGTCCTCTCTACTAGGTTGGTCATGGAAGGCTTCCTGGAGGAAGTGACATCTAGGCTGAATTTGAATAATTAATTGGAATGTACCAGGCAAAGTGTGGGGAACAAGGGCCAGGCATAGAGGATAAATAGCAAGTGCAAAGGGCAGGAGGCAACAGGCCTGGTTGTAGGTGCAAAGAAGAGTTTGGCTGAAGCATGGAGGGTCTCAAGACGTGAGGCTGGAGGAGAAAGAGGACCTTTTTAACTTTGGTGAGGAGAAGCTGGGACATTTGCCTGAGGACAATGGCGATCCTTAAAGAGTTTTAAACAGAGGAGGGGCCTGATCATATTTGCTGGAAGCAGGCACCCCAATATCCTTGTGCTGACCTTGAGTACCCACCAGGCTCTCGGGCTAGTCACAACCTCCCCAGGCGCTTGCCCAAATTCCCAGCCTCCCTCTCTCCCCAGGCACCTTCTCAAAACCTATCTGCTGCGCCTCTTCCCCTCGGAAACCTTGTTAGGACACTAGTTAGTGTAATAGACTAATTCTCAGTGAAGTGTTAGCAAACGAAAATGGTTTATCCCTCCTCGGGGTATTTTCATTTTAATGGAAGCTCAGTTGACAAATATTTACTGAATGGTCTATTACATGCAAGAAACATGTAAAATTCCTAGAGGGCTCATGGCTTGACCGAAATAAATCAGTCTCTCATGATAGGGTTTTGGGCTCATGGGGGAAATAGTGTAGGCAGCAAATAACCCTTCTGATCTCCAGTTAAACCACATAAGCATCCATCCCCATCTGCCCCGACCCCAACCTTCACCCAACCTCTCCTAGAGGTGGGCAGAGGCTGTGGCCCTTGAGTAGTTAACTCTCATGGTCCTAAGTGGTGTTAAGTCATTGCTAGGACCCTATTTGGGGGCTCAGGAGCCAATCCCTGCCTCATGTTCTGGGTAGTTCAGTGGGAGAATTATCACCTTCCATGCTGGAGACCCAGGTTCAATTCCCAGCCAATACAACTCACGTGCAGCCACCACTCATCTGTCAGTAGAGTCTTGTGTGTTGCTGAACAGGTTTCAGCAGAGCTTCCAGACTAAGGCAGCCTCGGAAGAAAGACCTGGTGATCTCCTTTGGAAAATCAGTCACCATGAGTTGGGGGCTGACTCAATGGCAGCTAACAAGAGGCCTGTCCCATGGAAGGCCAGAAGAATTGTACCGGGGCCTCCATCTGCCATTCTTGGACCCCCTCTACCCCCTCCTCTATCTCTCAGTCTCCACAACCCCATCCCAGGCACACTTCCCGAGGGGCCCCTGGCCACCTGGCGCTGCACCACGTGTGTGGAGGACGTAGGGGAGGGGGAGGCACGGAAGGATAGACTCCAAAGTGGAGTCACCACAACTGCGCTTCAACTCACCACAGTGTGGGACTGATTCTCCTCCTGGCATGAGCGTGGAGGCTCCTGGCCAGGCTGGCTCTCTGCTCCCTCCCTCCTGCTGCCCTCCTTGGACACCACAGCAGTGGAAGGGAGAACGAGAGGAGAGAAAGGAGGAAGACCAGGAAGTGAGGAATGAGGCTTTTCCAGTCGTGGGTCTCTCCAGTTCTTCCCTCCCCTCTCTTCCATTGTCAGGCTCACACCTCACCCTCCAAGCTTGATTCACCAGTACCACCCTCTCCCCTAGTGACACCTTCTCACTCAGCTGTCGGCAGCTCCCTTCCTGGGCCCCAGAGGAGACAGGCTAAATGAGGGAGCTGGGAGTCAGAGCCCTTGGGTTCTTCTTCTGATTCAATTCCAGGGGAATCCTTACCTATGCCTTATCTATGGCCCCTCCCCTCAATGCTCCCTTCTATAAAATGGGCACCACCCAGGCACTTTTATCCCTCTGAAGGAGCCCTGGTGGCACAATGGTTAAACGTTCAGCTGCTATTCGAAAGTTGATCGTTTTGAACCCACTAGCCGCTCTGTGGGAGAAAAGACCTGTCAGTCTGCTCCTGTAAAGATGACAGCCTCCAGGGCTGGGGACCATGGTCTCAGGGAACATCTAGCTCAACTGGCATGACATAGTTTATAAAGAAAATGTTCTATGTCCTACTTTAGTGAGTGGTGTCTGGGGTCTTAAAAGCTTGTGAGTGGCCATCTAAGATACTCCACTGGTTCCACCCCCTCTGGAGCAAGAGAGAATGAAGAAAACCAAAGACACAAGGGGAAGATTAATCCGAAGGACTAATGGACCACAACTACCACGACCTCCACCAGACTGAGTCCAGTACAACTAGATGGTGCCCGGCTACCACCATCGACTGCTCTGACAGGGATCACAACAGAGGCTCCCGGACAGAGCTGGAGAAAAATGTAGAGCAAAATTCTAACCCACATGAAAAAAGACCAGACTTACTGGTCTGACAGAGACTGGAGAAATTTCGACAATATGGCCCCA
>NW_004443964.1:8081639-8088377 GCF_000243295.1 Trichechus manatus latirostris | reverse complement strand
GGAGAGTGTTGACACATTATGGGGTTGGCAACCAATGTCACAAAACAATATGTGTATTAATTGTTCAGTGAGAAACTAATTTGCTCTGTAAACCTTCAAAATAAAAATTACAGCCTCGGAAACCCTATGGGGCAGTTCTACTCTGTCTATAGGTCGTTATGTGTTGGAATCGACTTAATGGCACACAGCAACAAGGTAGTCTAGAACTTCCCCCTCTATCTCTGCTTCACCAGATGCCCACTTCCCATCCTTTAAGAAACACTGACATCTAGTGGTGCTGTATGGGACTGCAGCACAGACTCCATTTCCCAAGGAGAGGAGCTATAGAGGCAAATGCTTCCTAACAGGAAGATCGAGAAACGGGAATCCCCCCAGCCGGGTTTCCCCTCTGCAGTGTCCTTCGTTCTCCCCCTGAAGTGCCTTGCAGGACTCCTAGACAGCCTAGGAGTCAAGAACCCGTGAGGGAATGGTCGTGTTGCCTGATCCTTGCTAAAGACGGCCTAGAATCACATTGGGTAACAAGGGGCGGGGGACTGAGGAGGAAAACACGCCATGGATAAATCACAAGGAGTCATTAGCTGCTGAGGACAAGCCCTAGTTCCAGGAGCCAGCAGGGACTCCACCCACCCACTGGTCCCACGGGGAGGGCCACAAACAGTAAGATGACAGCTTTCTGCCACGGCGGCTGCCAATCACTCATCTGCCAGCCGCTCCATCCGGTGTGGACCACAGATGCTTGCTCAGCATTCCCAGGCCCAGCGTTATACCAGCAGTTGACAGTGTGCGTGTGAATATGTGTGTGTGTGTGTGTGCGCGCGCGCGCGCGCGGGCGTGCTGGGGTGGGGGCGTTGCGAAGGAAGGAGAGAATACACACAGCATAAATCACCATGAGAACATAAACAGGTGAACCATAAAATAATCTAAATTCATTTATTCAACAAATACTTCCCAAACACCTGCTGTGCACCGTCTCCCGAGCTGCAGCGGGCTCACCCCACCCCATTACCTCACAGCTCCCTGAACAGTGTCCGCCCCTCACTCGGACCCTCTAACTGACCTAGTTTTCATGGATTAAAGACAACGTCACCATTTCCATCTTCGCATCTCCAGGATGTAGCGCACAAAACCCAAAACAACCCATTGCCATTGAGTCGATTCTGACTCATAGCAGCCCAATAGGACAGAGTAGAACTGCCCCATGGGGTGTTCTAGGCTGTAATCTTTACAGGAGCAGACTGCCACAGTTTTCTCCCGCAGAGCAGCTGATGGATTCGAACCGCCGCCCTTTTGGTTAGCCGCCCCCGAGCACTTAGCCACTGTGCCAGCAGGGTTTCTTCCCCTAGCACACAGGAGGTGCCTAATATGTGCTTACTGAAATAATGAATCCAGTCCAGCCCTCTGCACAAAGCAGGAATCCCTTCTAATAGCGTCACTGATGGTTGTCACCTAGCCCCTCCTTGAATGCTGCTGCTGATGGCCACTTATTGTCTCATATGCCATTTGTCCACTGAGACTCTTCTGAGTGGCAGAAATGCAGCTTAGACTGTCTAGAGCAGAGAAGGGGTGAGTGGTACTCCTAACTGTGGAGGGGAGGGTGGGATCGGACTTGGGCAGGCCTGGACTCCAGGCGATCACATCAGGTTTTCTCCCATCTCATTCTGACCCCAGTACACCCCACCTCCAGGTTCTGGTTCTTTCTGTTGCTGGCCTTGTCCTCTCCTTTTGCATCCCTGCTTCCTTCATGCAGAGTGACAAGGGGAGGAGATGGGTGCAGGCCCCTGCAGGCTTGCACGACCCTAGCTCATGATCCCAGACAGCTCTCCCTCTCCCACTCCTGGATTTGAGAGGGGCTCTGATTGGCCCAGTTCAGACCCCTGTCCTGCCTCAGCTCCGTTCCTGTGGCCTGGCAGATGGGTACCGCAATTGCTGGTGGTCACGCCTGCCCCTGTAGCCAGGGAGATGGGGAAGGACACGGTAGTTGTCTGCCCACCAGAATCATGGGCAACGGGTGGTGGGGTGAGACAGGAGAGTTCCCCAAATGAAGGAGGGTGCTGCTACCAGGAAGAGGGCGAGAGAGATGCTGGGGAGCTGTCGTGGGTTGAATGGTGTCCCCCAAACATTCATGTCCACCTGCAACCTCAGACGCTGACCTTACTTGGAAATAGGGCCTTTGCAGATGTAATGAAGGTAAAACTTGAGACAAGACCACACTGGATTAGGGTGGGCCCTACATCCAACGACAGTGGCCTTGTAAGGGACAGAAAAGGACACAGAGACCCAGAAAAAGGCAGTATGAAGACAGAGGCAGAGACTGCAGTGATGCCGCCACAAGCCAAGGAAATCCAGGAGTCACCAGAAGCTGAAGAGGCGAGGAAGACCCCTCCCCTAGAACTTTTGGAGGGAGCACGGCCCTGCCGACACCTTTACCTCAGACCTCTGGCCTCCAGAACTGTGAGTAGATACATTTCTGTTGTTTTACGTTCCCCAGTTTGTGGTCACTTCTTTGGCAGCCCCAGGAAACTAATAGAGAAGAAAGACCAGCCAGCGTCCCACTGTGCCTTCCACTTGGGGGTCGACAGCCCAGAGCCACCTCCCAAAGCTGCATTTCCTGATTGTAGCCCTGCTCCTGGAGCACCCCCACCCCATTCAGGCCAACGCCTTTCTCACTACCTGACAGAGGCTGAAGGGGTCCTGGAGATTTTCTAGTTGAATGCCCCTCCCCAACCACCACCTCCACATATGTGTAAACTGAGGGCCCAGAGAAGCTAAATGACCTGCCCATGTTCAGAATGTGTAAAGGATTTCTGACAAAAGGGGAGAATCCTGCAGAACGTTGATACATAATCTATTTTTTTATCTGAATAATGAACAAAAGCTAGAATGTTTGCTAGTCATTGGTGACAACACTGGGATTTTCCAGAAACTAAATGCTTCTGGGTCAAGTCCCTGAGAGGTGCAAGTGTTGTAAAAATGGCGTGGTGGGGGCGTCTGACTTCCTCTAACTTCACAAGGGGGAGAAAGAATCACCATCAGCATCAGCCCAAAGCTGATTCCTATGAGATAGCGGTCAGACATGCCTCCTCTCTCCAGCCTTTTTACCAGTTCTGACACCAGCCGTCCCTCCACGGCACTCTCTCCTTCTCTGCTGGGTTCAATAATTGGTTGCAATGGGCACACAGAACTCACAGACCATAGTCATAGTTTATGGGGTTTATTAGGGAAGTAACAGTTTACAATTCAGGATCAGGGAGGACTCAGGATACAGTTCTTCGATCAGGACAGCTTCTTCTTAGCCATAGCCACAGGCAGGCCTCTCTCTGGCCCTCAGACCCTCAGCCTAGGCTCTCCCCTGCTCAGATAAGCATGACAAAGCTCTTTAGCTCTGCCAGCAAGTGCCCAGAGGCACCCCACTCTGCCAGTAAGCTTCCTGCCTGAAGGCACTCAGCCTTCTCACTCCACGGGTTGGGAAGCCCACCGCACCATCTCCAGCCGGTCTCCTGGTTCTGCAGCTGCAGTTTCTCTGCTGCTGCTTCTTGCCGTCTTGCACCATCTCTGGTGTTACAGCTCCCTCTCTCTGTCTCCTGGGTCAAGGAGGTTCTCAGTGCAGGGACCCCAGGTCCAAAAGATGTGCTCTACTCCTAGCTCTTCTTTTTGGTGGTAGTGAGGTCCCCCCTTTCCATCTTTGGGATGGCTCCTTTTAAGCCTAGCAGGGTGGCAAACCTGACCAATCCCCTCATTAGTGTTCCATACACCTTATTTGCATGGTCCCACCCCCACAAGGGTGCCATGCATTTTATTTGCTTTATTAACAAGCTGTCCAATTCCCTTGGTGGGCCACAAGTACCTGATTTGCATAGTCCCACCCAATCATTTGGTGGAAGTTTTAAGACCATGGCAAGAAAGACCATATAAAAGCAATTGATTGCACGCTCTCTTCTTCAACCTGGAATTCCCACTCCTTTGAAACACATTTGTTTCCTTGATCTGGTTTCTAGAACCTCCAGTACCATGGTTAGCAATTTCTGAACACCCTCGCTGTGGCCTCTCTCCAGCCAGCCGGCCAGCCTCTGTCCCTCCAGGAGACCTGATCCAGGTGCAGGACAGCACACAGAGGCATGTTGGGGGGTTGCTGAGGTCAGCTTCAGTTTTCCCCTTCCCCCCCTTTCACTAACATTGCAGCCTCCCCCCAAAAAAACCACACCCGTTGCCACTGAGTCAATTTCAACTCATAGGGACCCTATAGGACAGAGAACTGTCCCACAGGTTTCCCAAGACTGTAATCTTTACAGAAGCAGACTGCCACATCTGTCTCCTGCGGAGTGGCGGGTAGGTTCGAAAACTGCCAACCTTTTGGTTAGCAGCTGAGTGCTTAACCACTGTGCCACCAGGGCTCCTTGTCAGCCTCCCCCAGCGCCCCCTAAGTAGAATGCTGGGGCCATAGGCTGGATCAGCTTCTCAAGGCAGCAGGAGGCTCCGAAGCCAGATGCATGACTGGTGAGCTGCTCTGGTCCCCAGCTCCTGGGACTTTGATGTTCTGGCTCCCACCCCCGCTGGAAGCAGGAAGCGGAGAGGAGGGAGGACTGGGGGGGGCCTGTAGGGAGAGGGAAGCCCTCGGAGCTGTTAGCTCTTCTCCTCACCTTTGGACTTAACTGGGGCCAAGCTGCTTCCAGGCGGTTTGGGGGCCTTCCTGGAAAACACTTTGAAGCCTCTTCAAAGTAGGCCACACTGCGAGCAGTCACCAAATGCAGAAGGCCCTGTGCCCTGGGGCCGCCTACCAAGCCTGGTGGACAGCCAGACAGCAAGAACCACGGTGACCCAGCCATCCAAAGCAGGGCTGGGGCCCAAGTGTGGAGTCCATCCCTCAGGGACAATGCGAGGCTGAGAGGCCACAGCTTCGGAACACAACTGTGGGCCACTCCACAGCCCCTGGCCACCGCTTCCATGGCCACCCCTCGCCCTGTCAGACCTCCAGACGCAGGAAGGGGGAAGGGCCGTCTGCAAGGGACTGCTTCCGAATCACAAGGAGCTTCAAAAAGAACCAGCCTGGAGTTCCCATCTGCAACGAACTGGAGTTTGGGGCCAAGAAAGCACATGCCTTCCATCTGAGCAGTTACTAACCATTGAGGAAGGGTGTGGTGGTAATGGAGTGGAGTCCACGGGTGGCGCAAAAGGTTAAGTGCTCAGCTAGTAACCGAAAGTTTGGCAGTTCAAACCCAAAGACAAGCTCTGGCAATCTGCTTCCATAAAGATTCCCATTGCCATCGAGTCAACTCTGACCCATAGCGACCCTGTAGGACAGAGTGGAACGGCCCCATAGGGTTTCCAAGGCTATAAATCTTTACTGAAGTGGACTGCCACATCTTGCTCCTGAGGAGCAGCTGGTAGGTTCAAACCCCCGACCTTTCAGTTAGCAGCCAAGGGCTTCACCACTGCACCGCCAGAGCTCCTCGCCATGAAGATTACAGCCAAGCAAACCCTAAGGAGCTCAGCTCTCCTCTGTATCACATGAGGTCAGCATGAATCAGAATCTACTCAACGCAATAGGTGTCAGTTTTTTGTTTGTTTTGTTTTTTTTGGGGGGGGGGGTCACGTGCTGCTTGACCCTGAGCTAGACTCCTCAAGGAACACTAAGGTTGTACAAAGACCCAGAGGGAGTGGTGGCTCAATGGTAGAATTTTTGCCTCCCGTGCAACAGACCCAGGTTGGATTCCCAGCCCACGCAGGACAAGCCTGCCTCCGCCAGCCGGAGGAGAGACCACCACCCATGTATCAGTGAAGGTTGCATGTTGCTATGATGCTGAATAGGTTTCAGTGGAGCTTGCAGACTAAGACAGACTAGGAAGAAAGGCCTGGTGATCTACTTCCGAAAATCGACCAGCGAAAATCCTGTGGCTCACTACTCTCCGATCTGCAGCCGATCATGAGAATGGCGCAGGACCGGCCCAGAAGCGGGCAGTGTTTCATTTCTTTGTGCGTGGGATCACCGTGAGCCGGGGCTGACTCAAAAGTAGCTAACAACAACAAAGGCACAACTTTCACTCTCCCCAGCTCTCCTAAGCGGTAGGCTTGGGGCTGCTGAGTCCCCTCCAGCCTAGGGAAGGGCCACAGCTCATTGATTTGGCCACAGCCTGGTGGAGGCTCACCCTCTGGGCTCCTCACCAGGCCCCTCCCCTTGTCTCCGCCTCATTCCCCCAGATCCTTAGTTAAGAAGATGCAAATGCTCCTTCTCCATTAGCAGGATAATTTAAACAGACGCCTGCAGGGCGAGGGCCCAAACCTCTCCGCCCCCTACCCTGCAGCTTTTCACTGGTCAGCAGCCCTGGGACAGCAAAGGCTGGGGTGAAGCTGCCAGGCCAGCTGGGGGAGGCCCAAGGCAGCCAGAGACCCCGGGGTACCACTGGCCCACCCATCCCCTAAGAACCAGAACCCCCTCCCCACCCTGCGGCCGGTGGCTTCAGAGCATGGGGCTGAATCTCATCAACAAGAAATTTGAAGCCATTAAAATACAATAAAAGAGAAATTAAATGTAATCGCTCTGTAAATTATAACTAATTGAAACATCCATTGTAATTTTTATGATCTGCATTGGGAGAGATGCCAGGAGTCAGGAAATGAAAGTTAAAGGACGGTAGAGCTGTCCTGGAATGCCCTCCGCCCCCAGCCTCCTGCCGACTGCCTTCCCTTCTCTTCCAGACCCTGTGCAAAAGGACCCCCTTCCAGAAGCTTCTCCCATGTTCC
>NW_004443964.1:8078858-8080728 GCF_000243295.1 Trichechus manatus latirostris | reverse complement strand
AAGTGGATTTCGACTCATATTTACCCTATAGGACAGAGAAGAACTGCCCCCATAGGGTTTCCAAGGCTGTAAATCTTTATAGAAGCAGACTGCCACATCTTTCTCCTGTGGAGCCGCTGGTGGGTTCAAACCACTGACCTTTCGGTTAGCAGTCAAGCGCTTTAACCACTATGCCACCAGGGCTCCTTGAGCACCAAGTAACCAAAAAATCTGTTGCCTTCGAGTCAATTTAAGACTGATAGTGACTCTACAGGACAGAGAAGAACTTCCCCACAGGGTTTTCAAGGAGTGGCTGGTGGCTTCGAACTGCCAACCTTGTGGTTAGCACCAGGGCTCCACTGAGCACCGACTAGCACCCATTAAATGCTAGTGATTTTCGTTGTTAAGGTTGTCATCACTTATGCTGGCAATACATTGGTTATGTTTTGCTCATAGACCAGCAGACCCTGGGGACATGCTCTTTCCCACTGGCTGCCCTGATGCTAATCAGGCAGGCAGCCCCAGCAGTTGGTACAGCCCACGCCTTCTCATCTCATCAGCTGCAGGCCCCTCTGGATTCTGCAGGTCCCAGGGGAGCCCCTGCAGAGCAGGGAAACTAGTCATCCTCTCTGCTCTGTTGGCAGAGGCAGGCTGGTCCTATCCCCTGGATCCCAGCGGGCCACCCTCCTTCTCCCAATGAGAGGAAGAACCTAGTCTCGGGAGTGGCCAACTCCCCCCTGAAGTGGAAGGAGAGACAAGGTTAGGAAGGCCAGTCTACTCCAACCGTCTCCCAGAAAATGTTTTTTCCTGTAGGAGTTTTATTTTGAGGTGTTTGGGGGAGATGTGGGGTCCTCGGGTGGTGCAACAATTAATGCACTTGGCTACTAACCAAGAGATGGACAGTTCAAGTTCACTCAGAGGCACCTCAGAAAAAAAGCCTGGGGATCTACCTCCAAAAAATCAGCCATTGAAAACCCTATGGAGCACAGTTCTACTCTGACACACTTGGGGTCACCATGAGTCAGAGTCAACTCAATGGTAACTGGTTAATCCCTTTGTAATGATCAGATTATGCATCTCTCTCCTACACTGCTGGAGCCTTGAGGTTAGGGGCTGTAACTAGGAAGAGAAGTGCCCAAGCCATAGGGTAACTTATTGTCCAAACCAAGGCATATTTAAAGTGAAAATGGCACCCCTTAATTACAGTGTCAGAACAACAGACATAAAGTAAGACTGTCCTGGGTAAACTAGGACATACAGTCACTCTATCAAGGAATCTCAGTCTCAAAGAGGGTCTACTGCAAGGAAATGGGGGAGGAAAGAGAAAGGAAAATGGTGAGACCCTGGGGAGAGCCGGGGCAACGGGTCCTCTCAGTCAGGCCCCAGTTGCTCCTCTTAGGCTCCTTGGTCTGGTTATCCTCTGCAGACACTAATGCCGTTGCCACTTTCTCCAGGCGTGGAATGTGCTGTCCCTACCAGGCAGTCTCACAAGCCACCTCCAGGGCAGATGGCTTTCCTCTTGTCTGCATGTGGCTTTTAGCTTGGGTGTTGACCTTGGGTTCCAACACTTATGGCCAAATTTTCAGAGTCACAGAGAGTGCAGTACGAGAGAAGAGGGGGATTCCCTGCGGCTTCTTGATTCAGATGGGGGCCCTGAGTGGGTCAGGTACTTCAGGGTTCTGCAGATTGTCGAACAGAACTGAGATTTTTATCTTTGTACTTCCAGCTCCCAACCTAGTAAGTACTCCATAAGTGTTTGTTGGATGGATGGGGTGGGGGGATGGATGGATGGATGGGTGGATGGATGGATGGATGGATGGATGGATGATGGATGGTTGGATAAGAGGGTGGGTGGGTGGATGGGTGGGTGGGTTGATGGATGGATGGGTGG
>NW_004443964.1:8065432-8078012 GCF_000243295.1 Trichechus manatus latirostris | reverse complement strand
TTAGTAGCTGAGCACATTAACTGTTTGCACCATGCAGGGACTCCAGGCACTATGCTAAGTAAACATTTTATTGCCATTATCTACTTTAATACAAAAAAAATTGTAAACCTTACGAAGCAGATACTGTTATTATTCCCTTACAAATGAAGAAACAGTGGCTTAGAGGAAGGACCAGAACTCCAAGCTAAAGACAAAGAGAACACAGAGATAAATAAGACACAATCTCCACACAGATAAGGTTACAATCGAGGGCAGGGTGGGCCAGACCAAATGGAAACCAGATCATGTTTAAGTAAACTTTCTATTGAATTACAAAATATGTACAGAGAATGCATAGATTGTAAATGTATATAGCACAGCAAGTTTTCATAAAGTGAACGCTCCCGTGAATCGGCACCCAGATCAAGAAATAGAACAGTCCCCAAGAAGCCCCTCTTGTGTTCTTGCAAGTCAGTACTTTCCCCAAAGGTAACCACTGTCCTAACCTTTGTCATCATAGAGTAGTTTTTCCTAAAAACTTTAAATTAACTAAATTTAACTAAAACAATAAATGCTAAGGAAACCAAATGCACAGAGGGTTCTGGGAGCCCAGAAGAGGGACGCATCACACAGCCCAAGGCATGGACAAGACTTCAGCAGGATGTGATGTCTGAAGCAAGTTTTGAAGGATGAACAGGAGTGAAAGAGATGGAGGTAGAAAAGATGTGTGTGTGTGCATGTGTGTGTGTGCACGTGTGTGTGTAGGTGTGTTTGGGTGTGTGTGTGTGTCATCGTCCAAGTTTACTGCTTCCAAATCCCTCACCTTTGGCTACTGGTCTTCTTTCTGTTCTACTGGAAGAAATGGGTTCAAGAAAGACTTAGGTTAGCTCAGGGTTTCTCATCCTCCACGCTCTTGGCATGTGGGGCCAGCTCATTCTTTATTATGGGGACCTGTCCCGTGTATTGTAAGGATATTTAGCAGCATCCCTGGCCTCTACTCACTAGTTGATAGTAGAAACCCTCCTCCCAAGTTGTGACAAACGAAAATGTCTACAGACATTGTCCAATGTTCCGGGGGGGGGGGGTGGCAAAATCATCCCCCTGGTGGGGGATCACTGAGTTAGCTGATAAGGAGAATTGCCAGGTGGCAAACAAAAGTGATGAATGAAGGACTTAGAGCAAGGTCTCAGGACAGTCCTGGCAGAGACTGGCTTAAATTGTGACTGGACACAAGGGGAAGAGGTTGAGCTCAAGAGAACCTGCCTGACCCAGCTCCAGCGCTGGTCAGCATCTCCCAGCAACCAGGGAACCTGGGAATTTGGAGGGGAACGGCCCCAGGAAGCAAATGTCCCTAAGCCGGTCCCAGGCCAAGGACAGGATTTGCTCCCTGCTCCGGAGAGATTAAGCGGAGGCACACCACTCAGAGGAGCTTTCCTGCTGCTGGGATCGGATTTCAACTAAAATCATTAGCACCATTTATTTAGACTCCACAGCTGCACACAATCTATTGTGTTAGCGTGAGTTTAAAGAAATAAAGGAGGGGCAGGGAAGGAGGCAGGATGCAATTCAGCCCAAACTGAAAAAGTCCTCCTGTAATCACGAGATTGAAGAATATCCGCTGAGGGGATCAATAAAGGGGAAACCTAAGTGCCACTGTTTGCTGAGATTACAGTTTGTGGATCACTCCATCTTGGATTTTAATTTTCTCTCTCACTGTCCTGTCACCACGAGCGGTGATCTCAGCCCCACTCTCCAGCTGGGGTGAGATAGGCTGTGGGCTGGACCAAAGTGGGTTTGGATCCAGGCATGTCTGACCCTTTGTAATCATTTTCTATTGCTGCATAATGAATAATCACAAATCGTGCAGCTTAAGACAATGCTCGTTTATTATCTCACAGCTTTTATTGGTCAGGAGCCCATGCATGACTTAGCCGGGTCTTCCATTGACAGTCTCATAAGACTGCAGTCTAGGTGTTGGCTGGGGCAGGGGTCCCACCTGAGGTTGGGGGGGAGGTCCTCTTTCAAGCTCAAGTGGTTCTTGGCAGAATTCATTTCCTTAAAACTGTAAGACTCACCTCAGCTTGCTTCTTCAAGGCCAGCAGGAGAGAGTCTCTGATTTCTAGACCCTCTTTTAAAAACCTCATCTGATTAGGTCAGGCCCACCAGGATAATTTCCCTTTTGATTAACTTGGAATCCCTGAGTGGTGCAAATGCTTAACGTGCTCAGCTGCTAGCCAAGAGGTTGGAGGTTCAAGTCCACCCAGAGATGCCTTGGAAGAAAGG
Source organism: Trichechus manatus latirostris (assembly GCF_000243295.1). NCBI lineage: Eukaryota > Metazoa > Chordata > Mammalia > Sirenia > Trichechidae > Trichechus > Trichechus manatus. Next base: position 8,075,750 of record NW_004443964.1, on the reverse strand, counting down.
CCTGGTGATCTACTTCTAGAAAATCAGCCACTGAAAACCCTGTGGAGCACAGTTCTCCTCTGACACACATGGGGTTGCCATGAATCAGAATGTTTTTGTTTTCTTTTTATTAACTTAAAGTTAACTAGTTGAGGACCTTGATTACATCTGCAAAAATCCCTTCACCTTTGCCATATTCCATTGGTTAGAAGCCAGTTACAGATCCCCCCTACACTCAGGGTGAGGGGATTATGCAAGAATGTGGGTCGTTGAAGGTCCTTAGACTTCTGTCTTCCACACCCTCCACCAAAGCTCTCTCTCTGTGCTCTGCTCCCCAAACTCACAGGACCAGGCCAAGAGAAGATATCCTTTCCTGAACCATCCACATATCCACAGGCCTCTCCAGCCCCAGTTTGATGGTCTCACCCAAAAAAAAACCCAGCTTCAGATTGATTGAGGGCCTTCCTACATGGGAGAAGAAATGTAGAAAAGAACCAAAGAAGTAACCATCTCATTCCCATCCAGTGCCCCTTCTTCCAGACCAGCTTTGTTATCACTGGCCTCAGGTCCTCTGTGTCGCAGGCTTCCTGGTCCAGCAGCTTTGCCCAGCTGCCTTCCTTCATCCCAGGATGCTGAGCACAGCGTGAGAGACAAGAGAGCTCCTCCAGGCTGGATGCGGAGAGGGGCCCAGGACTTGGGAGGCCAGTGGCCGCTATAAACCATTACCCCAGCCCACCCTCTTATGTGCTTCCCTCCTCCAAGACCTAGCTTAGACATCACCCCGGATTAACTCGAGGCAACACTGCTCAGAGCTAGCTTTCATGGTTTACATTGTAATGATTCGCCCTTGTTTCTTTTGTTTGAGTTTCTTTTTCATGATGTCGCATATATGATTTAGGATTAGGTTCAGCTGAGCAGGGAAACCCAAAATAACAGTGGAAAATGAATTAGAGATTAATTTTCTTCTCCCATTGCAGTCTGGATATAGGCAGCCTAGGGCTGGTCTGAAAACTCTATTCTATACTGTGCTCAAGGGACCCACCCTTCTTCTATCATGGTGTTCCACTGTGACTGGCTTCCAAGTCCAAGATGGCTGCCGCAGCTCTAGCCATCACCTCCACAGTCCAGCCCACAGGAAGAAAGAAGGAAAAGAGAAGGGCACACGCCCTCCCTTTAAGGGCCCTTCCCAGAGATTCTATGCACTATTTCTCCTTATGCCCCATTGGGTATAAGTTAGTGACATGGCCACAGATAACCACAGGTAAAGGTGGGATATGTAGTTTTTATTCTGCATAGCCCGGTACCATGGAAGAAGGTGGGAGTGGATGTGAAGATTTCTGGCAATCTTTGTTCTAACTTCCCTCTGTCTGTCTTGTGTATACAACCTAAGGGATGGGATATTTCTTTTGTATCCAAATCCCTACCTTCACTTTCAATAGCCTGCTCATGGCTCTATAAGCCATTGATTCCAACACATTTATTCATACATTCTTTCCCTTGCTCCTCTGTCTACCCATTTACTCACTGGTTCATTCATTCATCTCTCAACAAATACTCTCTCTGTGCTTTGCACAGTGTTGGGCATGTGATCAGCATTCAGGATGTGGAGAGAATGACGCAGACCCTGCACCCAAGTTGCTCAAACTAGTAGGGAGAATAGCCAAGGAAATGTAGCATCTTAGCACCATGAGGTAGGTGTTATGAGAACTTGAAAGATTGCTATACAAACACTGTGGGCCCTAGCCCATCTGGGTCTGCATGCAAGGTCTCCTAGGGGAAGTGGCATCCCATCGGAGTTTTGGGAAAAGAAATTTTCGCTGGAAGCAAAACGAAAGGAAAGAACATAGCAGAGTATGGGAGCATACAAGAGCAAAGGTATCTACTGTCCATGGTGCTGACCCGGCCAGGAGCCCTGTTCTGAGGTGAGGCCAAATTAGTCCCAGCTTCCCAGCTCTGAGCCCCAGTGGCTGGCACTCAGGGTGGGCAGAGTGGGATGGAAGTGGCATGGCATTTAGCTACACACTTCATTTTTGTAACGACCTTCCTGTTTCCCCTCTCAGTCTCGCTTGTCAGTCTGTGACCATTAAATTCCTCATTAGCAAACGAGATTTGGACGGGCTCATTAAGATGAGGGATGGCACCAAGGTGCAGCTGGCTGGGGGTAAGCTCCAACTCCACTGCTCCCTCTTTGTTGGAAAATAGTGCACCTCACATTCTGTGCACACCTTTGCAGGTCTAATGCTCGTCCCAAAGAGACCCCTTGGGGTAATTCAGCGATGAGCTTGAGGGAAGGCCAGGGTACACTTCATATTAAAGCTCAAGAAGTGCCTGGGTGATGTAAATGGTTAATGCTTTCTGCTGCTAACCAAAAGGTTGGAGGTTCGAGTTCGCCCACAGGCACCTCAGAAGAAAGGCCTGGCGATCGATCTACCTGCAAAAAATCAGCCACTGAAAACCCTGCGGAGTACAGTTCTACTCTGACACACATAGGGAGCACCATGAGTTGGAGTCAACTCGACAGCAACTGATTACTGGTGGCTTAAAGCTCAAGCTTCTGAATGTGACATTGAAAGCTCTTCCTAATCATGCCGCAGTCTACCTCTCCAGTCTCATCTCCTATCCTCCCCACCTGTCCCCTACATTTGGCTGTGATGTGCTAGAACTGGCTTGTACCAGCTCGTGAGAGCTGCTTGTTACATTTTCCAAAGTTTTGCAAGCCAGCTGACATCACTTTGGCAGCTTGAAATCGGCCATGGTGGAGTATTTACAAGACAGGAATTGGCAAATGCTATAAATTAAGGCTTTTTCCCCCCCTAGAAAGCTAGTTTTTAAGCATCTGCCAGCGCACCCATCCCTAAAGGTCCTTGAGCACATCCTGCCCATCTTTGCCTATCTCCCATCTTTTGCACATGCTATTCCCTCTGCCGGGTTCTCCTCCCTCTCCCTGGAATGTCTCCCCTGCCCCATCCTCTGCCTGGTGAGGCTCCCAGGAACAAGCCTAGTCCCCTTTTCTGTGCTTCTAGAGTGCAGGGCTCTCATGCCCCAACCAGGACTTTTTACCTTGCTCTTCTGCCTGAAGGATCTTTTGGCTGCCAAAAATATAAACCCCTTCAGACCAGCTAAAGGAAAAAGAAAGCATGTTTGGGAAGGGAAGGAGGGAGGGAAACATCTCAGTCACCAGAGGCAGAAAGCACAGCCAGCTCGTAGGGAATTAGAAAGTTGTCCAACAGCTGCTCCTTTTCTGGGACTACCTAGTCCCTGCCTTCTGCTTACACATACCCACGTGGCTTCCCCTGCAGTAGCGTCCCTTACCCCATAGTTTGCATGAATTCCCAGGCCAATCAGCCACAAACCAGAGTCTCCAATCTCCAGTTTCAAACCTAGAATTGGCACAGGTTGGTCCAATCATCTGAGGCTGTGGGGCAGGGTCACACAGTCATGGGGTGGGGTCACACAGCCACTGTCTCCTTAGCAGGGGCTGTGAGGTGGCTCTGGGAAAGACAATGGGCAGAGCTGGGACACTAGCCATCTCCCAGGCTGCAGGGTGAGCTCCATGGGGACAGAGACCGTGTTCATTCACCTCTAGAGTCCCAGTCCTGGCACACAGGGGGTGCTTCACAAATACTTGCAGAATACATGAACCACCTCACAGTTTTCATTCGACTCTCAGCAATCTGTGATCCAGTTAGCCCCTGGAGAGGGAGGTAGAAGGTTTTGAAGAATCCAACGAGGAAACACTCCGCACCCAGGTAATGAGGCATTCTGGTCCACCAGTTGCTGCTGTGTGACCTTGGGCAAGTCATTTAACCTCTCTGTGCTTCAGGGCCACACTTGTAAAATGGGGGTTGTGATCTTTCCTAACCTCGGGCTGTCGTGAGGATTACAGGACATGGTCTGCAAGGAGCAGCTGGTGTGGGGCCTGACACATAGTAGACACTCAACACACTGGTAGCTTTTGTCCCCTTCTGAAACCACAGGACAGGGTCCCTTGCTGTCCTCTGAGCGGTTTTCCTCCCTGGGTCAGCCACACACATTGGCCTTCTTCTAACCCCACCCAGGTCCCTGTTCTTGGAGGGTTAAGTCCAAGGGTAAGGCCAAGTTGACAACCAACTGCAGCCACTCCCCGCCACTGCCCTCCCTGCCCAACCCCAGGAGGCCTGGACTGAAGACTTCATCTGCTGTAATTAACAAGCCAACTGCATCTGTCTTGCTCCATTAATAGTAGATCAGCCTGTCAGGCAAGGGCTGAGAAGGAAGTTCTGAATAGTAGGGTAAGAGAGATGCGGACAAGGCCAAGGTCCCCAACCCCACCCCACCTCCTACCCCTTCTTGTCCCTCCACCGGGAGGCTGACACCACCCAGAAGTCACGCGCTCTCTAAGGCAAGAATGTCAGAGCAAAGGGAACAGCCCGTACCCACCGTGCCAGGTGACAGACAGCAGGTGGGTTTGGGAGAGAGGGGTAGAGCCATCGCTTGGGGGCTCAGACCATGGGGAGCAGGCATCCCCCCAGGCAGCTGCTCAGGCTACTTCTGCCTCGATCTTCCTTCTCCAAAGACTTTGCGATTCCTGCAACATAGGGCTGCCCCAGCTGCCATGAGCCTTGCAGGAGGAGGCGGTGGCAGCGGCTCTGTGCATGGAGACCAGCAGCAGTTTGCTTCTCCCTTGCTCACAAGCAGACATCTCCTCCCTGTCTCCCTGGAACTGAGTCTACCAGTTGCCGTCAAGTCGACTCCTACTCACGGTGACCCCCTGTGTGTCAGAGCAGAACTGTGCCCCACAGAGTTTTCAATGGCTGGTTTTTTGGAAATAGTTTGCCAGGACTTTCTTCCGAGGCTCTTCAGGGTAGATTCAAACCTCCAACCTTTCAGTTAGCAGTCGAGTGTGTTAACCATTTGCACCACCCAGTCCAAAGTCAGGCAACTTGTTTTTTTCCCTACTCTCACACACCAGTGAAGATCACAGAAAGAAAGAAGGACGTGGGGAATAGAGACTTGGGTTCCACCCTAGCCTGTGGGTCTGGTGGCCTCCACGGCTGCATTGCTGGTCCGGCTCCTTCCCCACACCTCTGGCTTCCTCCGTGGGACTCTCTTCCACTGCTGCCTACGTGAACACAAGCTCAAAAACAGGTACTTGCGCACATGCATATGGCACGCACACACACCCGTATCCCCATAACTGGCGCAGCCAGCGGACCCCTCGAGCCCCTGCTTCCAGTGGCCGTGCCCACCGAGAGGGCTCTTTAATCTCCTCACCGTGGGGGGCATCGTGTCACTCAGGCAGGTAATTGCTTTTGGAAACGAGGTCACAAGTTTAATTGGTAGCACTTGTCCTGGGCGATGTAACACAGTGAGGCAACCTCAGGCTTATCTATTTCCTGGACGCGCCAGCAGTGTGCAGAGCATGTGGCTGCTCACCTGGTGCAGGAGATGTGCGGGTGGAGTGGATCTGTCTGTTGGCAGCATGCAGCCTGGAGGCTTGGCCTGGGTCTGGGGGCGTGGGGGAGTGAAGGGCTCTGGGAGCTAGCAGGATGCTTGGGTGAGGGACAAGAGGGAAGAGAGCAGGGCTCAGTCCTGGGGAACTTCTCCGCCCTGGGACGGTGATGGAGAGAGACAGGTGCCACAGTCATATCAGGTCCTGAGGCCACCCAAGGGTTGAGACGGAGGGGCTTCCTGCTATATTTGGGAAATGGGTGGGCTGGGCGTCTTCCACTGGCTCCTCTGGGTCCACTACTCTACCCTCTCCACCTGCCCCAAAGGATGACCCCAAGAACCCATTGGGTTCAGCCAGTGGGGTGCCCTGGCAGGAGATCTGAGGGAGGGAGGTGGTAGGAAGAGGGAGGAAGGGAGGGAGGGAAGAAAGGGCTGAAGGAGGGAGAGGAAGAAGGGAGCAAGAGGGAAGAAGGTTTGTGAACTCCAGCTCTCTATTCCCAGCTCCCTCCTGAGAGGTTGCCAGGGCAGGGTGTACCCCTTGGCTGAAGGTTTCATCTCAGCCCCCACCAGGTGGTCCCCTCCACTCCCCCTCTCTGTTTCAGGGTCTGGAGACGCCCTCTTCGCTCACCCCACAGGCCTGAGTTAGTAACAGAGTCCCTGCCGTTACTAGTCTGGGGCTCAGCACCAGCACCTCCCTCCTCGTCCCCCACACCTGCCCTCGCCCCCAAAAGCAGTCCCTTTATTAGAATTATCCTCAGTCGTTTAGTGTGGATGTGTCTGTTTCCTGTCAGGACTTTGAGTGGGAGAAAGTGTTTGTGGGAAGTGGGCTCCCTCCCGGAACCAGGAACCTCTCATCCTCCGTACCCTGATTCTCATGGCTGACACTGGTCTTCCCTGACTTGGCCACCCTGGGGCTTCCTGCAGGAGGGGGGGTGACCCCACCGCCCCACATGTACTCCTCTCTGGCCCCTGGTTCAGGGGGTGCTGCCTAGGGTGAACTCTCCATACCAGCTTCCCCACATCCTAGGCCAGTGCTGGCCAGCCCTAGGGAGGGGCACGTGGGCCACTCAGGCTTCCCCACCAGGGTCACCCCAATCTCCAGAGTCAACTCCAGGGCCCCTCACGCAAAGGGTTCTCTGTGGGGTCCCGTCGTGGGGCTGAGGGAGTGGGTCAGTGACGCACCTCAAGCCTTCAGAGGCCAGAGCTTGCGGGAGCAAGGAGTTAGAAGCCAAGCCCAGTCCCCTTCCCCCACCCCCACCAAAATCCTGCAATCCACAAGTCCAGCCAGGCCTACAAACAAGGGTGAATTATCCAACAGGCAAGGTAAGCACAGTGCTCACCTTGCTTACCAGATCATCTTTAGTGACCAATTTCACATTTTTTCACCACATCAAAGATTCTGCTTCTAGGTATGGCTGGTGTCTGTCTCTCTCCCAACCCCACAGCACCTTCCTACAGAATCAAAGCCTCCTTTCATATTTACAATCCCTGACAGGAGTGGATGACCCAGTAAGCACAGGTAAGCACAGGCTTACTTGTGCTTACTTACTGATCTGTAGCGCACAATTTCACATGGCTTTTAAAAACATGTGAAATTGTTCCCTACATGTGGTGAAAAGCAGGTAAATTGTTCACCACAGATTAGGAAGTAAGCGCAAGTAAGCCCGTGCATACCTTGCTTGGTGGGTCATCCGCCCCTGCCCACAAGGACCTAGATTAGTGTCCCAGGGCTGCTCTAATAAAGTACCACAAACTGGGTGACTTACGAGAACAGAAATTGATTGTCTCACAGCTCTGGAGGCTGCGAATCCAAACCACCTGTCAGCTGAGCCATGTTCTCTCCAAAGGCTGTGGGGAAGATCCTTTCTAGTCTCGCCCAGCTTCTGGTGGCCCACGTGTTCCTTAGCTTGTCTTCACAAGGTGATCCTTCCTTTGTCTCTCTGTGTCTCTTCTCCTCTTTCATAAGGACACCACCCATAAAGGATTAGGTCCCACCCTCCTCTAATATGACCTCAGGTTACCCTGATAACATCTTCAAAGACCTTACTTCCAAACAAGGTCAAGTTCACAGGTACCAGGGTTAGAACTTCAACAGATCTTTTGGAGGGACACAATTCAACCCAGAACAGAACCCTACGCCCACATATCCCAAGTTACGGGTTGTCACCTGAGCTGGTCACCAGCTTCCTGGGGACTCCCATCCGGCACAGGAGACCTGAGACCTGAGGGAACCCCCCTGTGTCACTCACGCCAGGACTCACCAGGTGATTCATGGACTTTAATTTCCCCAGCTCCTCCATCACGTCCCTTCTCTCCCTCTGGCCTGTCAGGGTGTTATCTCCGCCCCCCCACACCCCTCCCCCTCCACAGTTTTTAATCTGAAGCATCTGTCTGCAGCATCCCGCAATGGGGACATTGGTGCTACTGAATGCATTAAATCGCTGACAGCTCTATTGATTTCTCTCTCCCGCTGCACAGTGCGAGATCTATACAAGGCGATATGCTGGCCCCCTGTCCCTTACTTTGAAGGGAATGTGCCCTTTTTTTCCCCCTTCACTCTAACATACCCTCACTCTGCGTATGTTGATATATAGGAGGGGTGCTTGTCCCTTCCGCTCAAGACGGAGTCTCCTCAGCCCCGATATTACTTTCCTCGCTGCTGGGGGATATCATCCCATCCATCCTTTTTACAGGAGCAGACTGGGCACCGTGGAAGCAGTTCTTGGCGTTAACGGGCGGGTGGCAGGATACAGGGGAGTTGAGGTGACATCTGTCACAGCTGACTAGCCCCTCCGAGGGTGGAGACCAGGCAGGGCTTTCTCAGGGGTCCTCTCTGCCTGCCTTTCCAGATCTAGGGGAGGGAGGACTCGCCCGTCCCGCCCCCTTCCTCTCCCCCAGGTTGCGTTTCTTTTCCTCCAAACCCTTGGCAACCTTGCCTTGGATTCACATTCAATTAACAGTAATGGAGCCAGCTGCTGGGCTAAGCACTTTTCTGTTCCTCCTGTTTTCTGGTTTCTCATAACCAAGGAAGCCGCAGACAGCTGTGCAGGCTGCACACACCTGGACGTGTAGCCTGGCTCGTAACAAGGCATAAACACCCCTCCTCAACAGAAACGGAGGCTCGGAGATGGCAGTCTTCCCATCAGACACTGGGTATGAACGCAATCTGCCTGCTTTGGGGAACTGTTCTCTGCCTCCTCCAGGAAGACTTCCTGGATTGATGCCACCCAGCCTGGCTGCTCCTTTATTCTTATCCCTCCTGGAACTTATTTCCTACGCAGTTTTGCATGGTCTGGCAGGCTGCCCTGAGTGTGTTGGGTGGGTTCTCAGGACAAAGCAAAGTTTGACTCTTCTTTATGAACTCTGCACAATTTTCCTGATCCGACCCCCTCCCCAGCCTGAATTAGACCCCCACGGCCCCGATCTGGCCGCCCCATCATGAGAAATACTTTCCACCCCTATGGCCCTGCCTTATCGATGTCTCCCCTACGAGTCTGGGAGTTCTTGGGATGGGGACAGGATCTTATTTCTGTGTCCTCACCAGCCCCAGGCCTGGCACAAAGCTAGGACTAAGCAAAGGTGTGTTGAATGGATGTTTTCATGACAGGTCTTAAAACGCCTAGCACTGAGCCTGTGCTCTCTAAAAACGGGCTGAATCCATTTAGTCAGTCAGTGAGCTGGGTGGGTGGGTGTTCTCCCACTCCACCCCACCCCCAACACAAGACTTCCCACTGGAAAAGATACTCCAATTGCACTCTGGTGTGACGTTAGCTGCCTCACCTTCCCCAGATGAAGAGGAGAATGCTGTTCCTAAGGTTCAGGAGCTTCTGGCTGGCGGGGCTGCCATGGTGTTGCTGATCCCGCTACCGCTAACCACACCCACCGTCCAAGCTCAGCGGCTCAGGGCTCATCAGTTTCCAGAGCAGAGGCAGCGCAGGGAGATGGTAATCCTTTGAACAGCCAGGCAAAGTCTCTGAAACACTAGGCTGGACACAGATATGAGTAAATGGCCTCTCAGTGCAAAGACAGTGGTCTGGAGCCAGACACGGAACAGACACCCATTATAACAAAGAATATGCTCTGGGTTTTGTTCTGTTCCAGTGGTTCTCACGGAGAAGTGATTCTGCCCCACAGGGGGACATTTGGCAATGTCTGGAGACCTTCTCGGTTGTCACAACCAGGAGGGTGCTGGCATCTAATGGACAGAGGCCAGGAATGCTGCTAAACATCCTGCAATGCACAGGACATTCCCCACCACAGAGAACGAACCAGTCAGAAAGGCCAGTAGCACGGAGTTTGAGAAACCCTGTTCCAGACAGACCAGTCCGGCCACGTGGCTTTTAGCGCAGCCTGTTTGACCCTCAGCAGCGCCTGAGGGTTCCCCGGACTCTTTGGGGTTGGGGCAGAGGGAGTACCAGTGTTCCTTGAGCCGCCATCTTGTGTTCCCCCAGGAGCACCCACCCCGCTGCCGGTGGCCTCCCTCCTTCCCTCCCTCACCCTCCTTTTCCCAGTTAACCAAGCTCAGCAAGAGGGACTAAACACTCTCCCCCTGCTAAGCGCCTTCGGGGATTATAAACAACTGCCTGTCCGAGGTGGTTTAAAATCCAGCCCTGCCAGCAGCCAAAGGCGTGGGCCTCTAGGGGGCCTCCAGGAGATTACATGAGATAGAAGATCGGAAAGCACTTCGTCACGTATGAAGTACCACACAAATGCTACTTATAATTTATACATCGTTCTCTCAGACTGAGATTTAGGATTCAGGGCAGAAAGGGAGTGGTTCCTTTACTTGCCATTTCCAGTCAGGACCTTAGCGCCCCCGTGTGGCCACTGATGGCCACTACGGCAAACCAAACCAATTACTTCGGAGTGGATTTGGACTCGTGCAACCCCACGATGTATGTCAGGTTAG
>NW_004443964.1:8062075-8063498 GCF_000243295.1 Trichechus manatus latirostris | reverse complement strand
ATCTTCCTATGAAGCACAGGAAGCACTCCTGGGGGATCCCCGCTTCACCTTGCAGTAACTGCAGCTGATTTTGCTATTTCCTCTCCCTCCCTGCCTTGGGGAGCTGGAGAAAACCTGTGGTACTTGAACAAATTTGCCTTTGTATTTTGTTACTCTACATCTATGCTCTCTTAAATTATACAGTTCAAGAGGGTGAACATCTGTTTCTCTGGGATTGCTGCCAAAAGGGAGAAGCAGTCCCCCCTCTTACTTTCCGCCACCCAGTCCCTATCCTGTCGGTGCTGCAGTGGGGCGGAGAGGCACCAGTCATTCACTCAATAAATATTTTTTTGAGAACGTACTATGTGCCAGGCTCTGCTTTGGGCATATTAATCCATCCATCCTTCCAACTCTCCATTCTTCCTTCCCCTCCATCCCTCTCTTCCTCCATTCCTCCATTCATTGTTCCATTCATCCATCCCTCTGTACATCCTTTCATCCCTCCCTCCATCCATCCAACCATCCTTCCATCCACCCCTCCACCTATCCATCCGTCCATCCACCCACCCATCCCTCCATCCTTCCACCCACCCCTCCATCCCTCCATCCACTCATCCATCTATCCATCCATCCATCCTTCCATCCACTCCTCCGTCCCTCCATCCATTCTTCCATCTATCCATCCGTCTCTCCATGCATCCATCTATCCATCCACCCATCCCTTCATCCCTCCTTCCATCTATCCCTCCATCCACCCCTCCATCTGTCTCTCCATCCATTCCTCCACCCATTCATCCATCTATTCATCCATCCATCCATCTCTTCATGTAGAAATGATCTCAAAGGCCACACCCAGGTTGAGAACCTACAATGCCAGCATTGAGCACCTACTAAGTACGTGAGTCCTGCACTCTGAGAGTTCTCAACAGAATGATGAACCCTGTCCCTATACACAGTGAGAAGTCAGGACAGATGTGTGAAATGTTAAAAACTGCCACAAGACTGTACTGAGAGGTGGTGCGTGAGTAATTGCTGAAGGAATGACAAGTGGCAGGAGTCCAGAGGTAGAGGGTCCTGCCCAAGGGAGGAGAGGTGGAGCTGAGCTTTGAAGGGTGAGTAGGATGCAGTGGCAGAGGAGACCAGCGGAGCAAGTGCCTGGAGGTCAGACGGAGCACTATGTGGAAAGAGGTGGGTTGGCTTGGCTGGAAGGGTGGTTGCTTGTGGAGGAGCAGTGGGGTAGAAAAGACCAGAAAGGCATCTGCCTGAGACGGAGGAGGGCTGGCAAAGTTAGGCTGAGGAGTTGGGGGATGTCCTTCTCAGGCCAGGGTGGAGACATCCAGGATTCTCAGACTGAACCCAGCCCTCACCACCACCACCGTGTTGCTGTCAGGCTGAGTCCGACTCATGGCGACCCCATGTGTGTCAGACTAAAACTGTGCTCCAC
>NW_004443964.1:8057593-8061596 GCF_000243295.1 Trichechus manatus latirostris | reverse complement strand
CTAAATAACAAGTAGGATATTTTATGATCTTCCTGAGGGCGGGGACTGTTGGTTTATTCTTCCCTGTGTTCTCAGCACCCCTAGGAAGGTGCTCAACCTGGGCCTGTCTAATGGAAGGAAGGGAGGAGGGAAGGCGGGAAGAAAGGGAGGAGAGTGAGCCCATGAGACACACAGTAATTTGTGGGAAAGTCCTCTTCTCTTCGGGTGAGTTATTCTGTAATAATAAGCACAAAGCAATTCCTTCCTGTTGTGCAGTTATTAAATTTGGGGGAAAAATATAATAAAATGTAGACATTTGTAGAGAGGTTAAAAATAAAATAAAAGTGGAGGATAAAAACTAAAATCGATAACCATAGGCTTCCCAGAGCCTCTTTTTCATCCGTTATAAGAGCCGAGGATAAATATGTGCTCAAGCAAATAATATCAGGTGTGGATGGGATCGAAGCTGGGAGAAACCAAAGAGGCGAAGAAGTATTGTCTTCCAAAAGCTAGCCAGCTTGTTGTATGTGTGCAATCCTGGGTGTCTGTCAGGAAGCATCCTAAAGAAGTGGTCAGGAGCCCAGGCGCTGACCAGCCTGGGTTCCAGTCCTGACTTCACCTCTCCCAGCTCTGGCCTTGGACAAGGTCCCTCAGGTGCCTGGGGTCTCCAAATCATTGGGAACACTGGTCATAACGACATCCTCCTCTTATAGATACGCTGAGGACCACAAGAGGTCATATGGGTAAAGTGCTTAGCTCAGGGCCTGCCTGAGGAAAGTGCTCCAAAAATGCCAGCTATTGAAAGTATTAATTTGTTTTTAATCTACACCAATTCCTAAGGGAATTGGCAGCAGCAAGCGGAAAGCTTCATTGAATGGAAGGAGGAAAGCAGGAGGACCAGCTAAGCATGGCCTATTAGGCATGGGTCAAGGAACTAGGAGATGTGAGTAACCCTGAGCAGGAGAGTCCCAAATGTATACAGGAGAGTTCTCTGATTAAATGAGAGCCCTAGTAGTTCAGTGGCTTAAGAGCTTGGCTGCTAACCAAAAGGTTGGCAGTTCGAATCCACCAGTGGCTCCTTGGAAACTCTATGGAGTAATTCTACTCTGTCCTATAGAGTCGCTCTGAGTCGGAATTGACTGGATGGCAATGGGTTTGGTTTTTTTGGTTTTCAATTAAGCAAGAAAATCTCTGTGGAGACACCCAACACACAAGTCTAATGAAGGTAGATAGCGTTAGCTCCTCCAGCTGAATCTGAAATACAACCTAGGAAAGCCAAGATGGGGGTTTTGCGGTATTAAGGTGAGGGAGGAAACAAGAGGAGGAGAGGGGAGGAAGGAAGGAGGAGATGAGAAGGGAGAGGAGTGGGAAGAGACGGAGGGGAAAGACGCAAGACGGGGCTGGAGGCAGGCGGGCCCATTACGTTTAGTGGAGCTGCACTTTTAATCTAGACCAGAAGGGGGCAGGAGTGCCGAAATGGGCATGGCAAACGCCTCTATGAATCTTGACCCGTTGCAGAGACCGTAGCCGGTTTTTTCGTAGGAGGGTTTAAGCGGCCGGAAGCGGAAGTCTCGGTCTCTTCCGTCCTCCTCGTTTCTAGCTGCTTGCTGTGAGTGTCTCGGCCTGTACGCGGGGAAGAGGGGATAATCCGGGGCCATCCTCTGCCGGGTGAAGCTTGGGCACCTCAGCCGTGGATCGAGGGGGCAGGGAAGGAAGGTGGGGTGTGATGGGGTGGGTATTTCGGAGGGAGGGAAGGGAAGCGGGGTCGCTGTCAGCTCGCGCACTGTATTAATGCCGAGGAATGTCTTCCCCTCAGGTGCTGGTCCGCGCCCGCCTCTCTGCGCGCGTCGTCGCTATGGTGAGTACGGCCTCTGCCTGGAACCTTCTCGGGAGAGGGGCGCGGGCCCCGGAGCCAGGGCAGGATGAGTTTTCCGAGAATCTCCGGAGGCCCAGGAGGGGTGGTCAACATGATGACCATCACCAGAAAAAGTGCGTCTCACATAGTGTGTGATGCTAGTTATGTGGCTTTCTGAAAAGGCAAAACTACAGACAGTGACAAGATCAGGGGTTGCCAGTGGAGCACAGAGTATTTTTAGGGCAGTGAAACGAGTCGGCATGATACTGTAACGGTGGATACAAGACTTTATACACTTGTCAGTGTCCATCCAACTGCGCGAAACAAAGCGTGAGCTCTGATGTCAGCTGTGCAGTTTGTTAATAACGCGTCAGGTATCAGTTCATCCAGCAATGGACTCAAACCAACGGTCCGGGCAATACACTCGGGGTTTCTCCAGTCTCCTTTAGGCCAGTAAATCTGGTCTTTTTTTTTTTTTTTTTTTCGGTTAAACGTGAGATCACCGTGAGTTGGTGTCAGCTAACAACAGCTGGTTCACCACTTGTAACCAATTACCACGTCAGTGCAAGATGTTAATAACAGGAAACTGAGCGGTGGAGAGGGAGTATTTGGAAAACTACTTTCTGCTCAGTTTTTCCTGTAAGCGTGAAGTTGCTTTAAAATTATACTGATTTTTTTTTAAAAGTGCATGTCAGAGGTTTACGCTGTTTCGTTTGTATTGCAGCCTCGCAAAATCGAGGAAATCAAGGACTTTCTGCTCACAGCCAGGCGAAAGGATGCCAAATGTAAGTGATGCGCTCTGAGGGTATGAGATGATTGAATGGTAACGGTTGTGTTTGTGTGGAGTGCTCCCTACACAGTAACTGCTCCTCGGGTATCTTCCCCAGAGTGTCGGTCGGGATATGGGTTAGGCTGTGGAAGCATATGCCTGGCTGTTTGGGAGCGTGTTTTTACCATGCATCCTGTGAGAAAAACGTGTTTGGCCCACATGAGATGGTGGGAAGGGTTCTCAGGACTGTCTTCCTTAGCTCATTGTGAGCATCTTGAAGACTGTCTCGGGTTTTCGTTTTGTTGTGTATACAGTAGGTGCTCTCTGCGTGGAAGACTTACTGGATGAAAGCCTAGAAAGTTCCCATAAACACCGAGTTAGTGCTACAGATGGACTGAGTAGAGCCCGTGCTCGCGATGACCCATCTACTATGTGGTTTCGTTCCTCCACATATTAGTTTCCTAGTCTGTAAACAAACAGAAAAGGAGGTGATGAATCGAAAACAAAACATCCGGTGTCCGATTGGTGTGTAAGAGTCCTCGCTGCCCGTGTGTTCTCATTTTTTACACCAAACGTGGGAGGGAGTTGTGCTTTGTAGTTGAAGGAGGTTTGGGAGCTTGTGCATAAGATACGTCTTGAATTCATACGTTCTACTTTAACAGAGTCAACCTTTTTTTCTGCTACACCAACACTCTGTTTCCTTTCCCTCAGATTTATCGTAAAGAGAACATCAGATACGTTATGAAAGTAGAAAAGCATTGGGCTAAGATCTGGCTAAGACGGGAACCATTTCTGATGCTCTGTGCCAGTGATGGGGCCACACCCTGGTGTGCGGCCAGACTTGGCAGCAGTTCGGAGGGATGTGAAATGAGGGCGGGAAAGGGTCGGACTTGTGTCCTAGCTGCCTGAAACAGGCTGCTACCTTTGATCCCGCGGGACTGTATGACCGCCCATGGGTACAGGTGGCATCTGGTGGGAATGGCGTCTGCCCTGCCTGGTTGACTGTGTGTGTGCCGTATACTGCCGTGCTATAGAGGGGTGAGATTATCGTGTCTGTTTACTTCAGACCACAGTGTGGGTTCACTGCCTGGGTAGATCTCAGCTCTACCAATACATCACCATCCTCAGCAAGTTAAACACTAGTCTCCGTCTGTTTAAAATGGTGGTGGTAGTAGTGTCTGTCTCGTAGGATTGGTGCGAGGATCGATTCTGATGATCCATTAAAGCTTTTAGTACCTTGAATAAATGATACTAATATTCATCAGATTTGTTTGAATTGTGGTTTTGTCTGGGAGCCTGGTTTTAGTTGCAATTTACCCTCCCCGGTTTCTAGACCATGTGGTCCAGGAGGGTGGATCATGGTCCTCTGGGCATAGACGTAGTAGGGCGCTCAGTGAGTT
>NW_004443964.1:8050721-8056139 GCF_000243295.1 Trichechus manatus latirostris | reverse complement strand
ACCAAAAATGTGGAGGGTTGATGTTTCACCTTCTGTTCAGAATCATCCCCAGATTTTGGAAAGCCCATTTTGTGGTTTTTCTACGTGTCTGCTCTTGCTGTTTGTAGTGCAGGGAATAATTGGGGTTCTCAGAGATGACATCCAGCACCAGAATAGTTGCCTTGGCCAGGGGAAGGTTTCTCTTTGTCTTGTTCTTGCTCCCCGCCCCTGAGGTGGGCACTGGTAATTGCTGTGTGCAGAAGTAAGGGCATTGTGATTGAATATAATGGGATGTGAGCATAGGTTAACAGAGGGGCGTCCTGGTGGTATACAGAGCGGAGACTGGGGTGCTGTCGAGAGCTGTGGGAGAGCCGGCACCACGTGGGGGGCAAGGGGCTCGGGAGGTTCTGAAGGCCACTTCAGAGTGACAGTCAACCAGTGCAGCTTGGGCTTTGTCCAAATTAATTGGGAGCCTTTTTATAAAGTCTGAGAGGGAACGTTTTTGTTATTGGACAAGTAGCTTAATATTTTAAGTAAAAGCTCCCTGGGTGGGCTTAATTTCTGAGTTTTGTGAGCTCTGTTCAGCTGAAGTACAACATCAGGCAGCGGTACAAATGTATCTTCTGAATGACTCGCCTTTGTCTCTTTCCCTCTAGGCTTGGCAGTGAAGGAGCTGAAATGAACCAGACATGCTGATTTGAAATGTAATAAAATTTTTAAAAAATCTTCAGTGTCTTGTCTTTGAGGATGGGATGGGAAGTTCTACTCAGTGTTGGCTTCTGGCGGGAACATGGTGTGGGTCCTGGTGCTACCTCCCTGTGTCCCTAGTATTGGGCTGTAATCTCGGTGGCCATATAAAGCCATTCTTTCTTTCTTTTTTTTTTTTTTTCAGCCGAAGTTTGAAAATACAGGTGTAGGGAGGCCAGAGTGGGAGTGGGCAGCTGGAGAGCCAGCTATCTGGGTGTAGATCTGCCTGGCTCCTGGGACCTCAAGGTAGAATGGAGCTGCCTTATGCGGAAGATAGTTAAAGGGAGGAGTTGATTAGCATTCCTGGCAAATAGCTACTAGGAGCTAAGCCATCCCATCCCTGGAATGTAGCCTTGGTATTCAGATTGCTTATCTTTCCTTCTGGAGTCTTCCCAGATCCCACCCTTTTTTTTCAGGTTGGTTTTCTGCCCCATAAAGAAGATGATGACACTTGCATGCTCTCAGGCACTGGGTAAAGGTAAAGTGTTTCATAGGAACTGTTACATAACACTGCTAGGAAGATAAGGTAGAAGGACAATTTAGATAAGGCCTTCTGGGAAGGAACATTTAAGATAACAGAAGCCAACAGATGGGGTGAGTTGGTTCTGACTCAGCGGCCCAAGGAAACACTCGTCCTGTGTCATCCTCGCCGTCATTGCTTTGAGTTGTTCCGCAGCCAGTGTCAGTCCATCTCGTTGAGGGTCTTCCTCTTTTTCGCTGATCCTCTACCAAGCATGATGTCATTCTTCAGGGACTGGTCCCTCCTGATAACTTGTGAGATGAAGTCTTAACAACTCTCCCTTCTAAAGGAGCATTCTGGCTGAACTAAGATGTGTTTGTTCTTCTGGTGGTCCGTGGTGTATTCAATATTCTCTGCCAACACCATAATTCAAAGATAACGATAATTCAGTCTTATTCATTGTCTAGTTGGGACACTTTGTAACATCCCCAGATGTTGGCCTAGGGAAAAGAGGGACAGGCATTCCTAGGAAGAGGGACCACCTTAACACAGGAAAGAGACCTGCGCAAAATGCAATTAACACTAAAGGGTTGGATCCTGGGTCAGAGCAGGCCAGGCTTCCTGCCAGAGCTCAGTGATAGAAATGGAGCCTCCGGTTTCACCCTGAGCCTCTAGGCCATGGAAGGATTTGCTGGGGGTGGTGAGTGAGGGATGGCTAGGGCCAAATCCCAACAGGAGGATAGCAATTAAGGGTCCAGCCAGTCTGCCACTTGCTAAATTGAGAAATTCTACCTCGGTTTCCTCAGTGAAAATGACCATGTTAATACCTACTTCACTGATTTATTGTAACGGTTAAGTGAGCTGATTAAGTATCGGTTTAGAAGGGTTCCTGGCACTTGATAGCAAGTTTGAGTGAGGCTTGGTGGGTGTGATGTCGTGCAGGGAGAGACCACAAGGTGGCGCCATACTGCAACGGTTCTTGCGGTCTGGTTGAGTCAAAAAAAAAAAAAACCCGTTGCCGTCAGTCGTTTCTGACTCATGGCAGCCCTAAAGGACAGAGTAGAACTGCCCCATAAGGTTTCCAAGGCTGTAATCTTCACGGAAGCTGACTGCCACATCTTTCTCCCACGGAGCAGCCAGTGGGTTCAAACCAAATACCTACTATTAAAGGTGGCTGTGACTGGGAAGCACCAGTCTCTGAATATTTCTGTAAGAGAATTCAAAGTGTGCAAGGCAGTTTTTGCATCTTGCCATGAGTTTGTTGAAAGGCAGGGGTTTTGCTTCCCCCAGGGGAGGGTGGAAGGGCAGGGGGGCACTGGGTTGCTGATAGACCCAGATGTGGCCCCCTAAGCAGCTTTCAGTTGCCCATTCTGTAAACATTTAAAATTCCTAAGGAAGAGGGAGGGTTTACCCCTCTTGAAGCTTTGTCTCCAGCACATTGTCCAAAGACTAGTCCCAGCTCCTAGGAGACCATCCCTGCAGGGATTTGCCCGGCCTCCCAGTTGAGAGAAGGCGTCCTTTCATACAGGGGTTCCCTACCCTGACCGAGGCGCTTTGTAAAAGTACTGTACTGGCCAGAGTACTGTGCTGGCCAGCGCCGACTTCAGAGACTGGAAGTTGTTTGGGACATAGGTATGTTTTTAGGCCTCAGGTGTCTGTCACGGGCCCTTCTGGGATTGCCGGTAGCTGTGCTGAGCTCCTACAGGCTGCATCTTGAGTAGGTGATTTGGAGCGGGTAGGACAGAGGGAATGCCCAGAAGGAGTGCTGACCTTATTTGTACAACTTTCTGGGAGGGCGCTCCGTTGCTGTTCTGCTCTTTGTTTCACTGGCTCGGCTCTCTAGGTCAGCAGGCCTCTGGGGAAGCTGCTAGAATGGTCACTGTTTAGCTGTGTACACACTGGCTAAGCAGGTTTTAGTATCCCAAGCTGCTCCAAGTGGCTGCGGTGACAACCCGGAGGGGGAGCCTGTGCAGCTGCTTCAGGGGTATGTGCGTGCGAGGGTTTCGCCTTCCTCCACCCTCCCTCCTCATGCCTGGCCCCAGCTCCAGCCTGGACTCCGCCCACCAGGTTTCGCAGACCCCTCCCACTCGGGTTTTGGTGTCTGATCCTCCTTTCCCTCCTAAGGCTCTGTAAATTCACAATTAGGACGCTAATCGCTCCTTAGAGAAGTGAAAAATTCTGTAACTTCTAAGTCGATGAGGGATAGACTGGTGTTTGGGAGGCTTTAGTGGCAAGGACCAGCAGCTCTAGCCTCTACCACTAACATGGAAGAGGAGGGAGGACGTGTTCATGGCACCAGGCGGCACCTGTCACAGGTTCAAGAGGGAAGAGTTGGCTGCAGATGGCTTCCTCGTTATCAGGGTCCATGGAGACAGGTTCTGTAAAGGGGCCCCTATGAAACTGCTAGCGGCCACTGACTGACCCTTCCTGATGACGAAGCTGTATTAAAGCCCTTCACTTCCTTCATCTCATGACTAGGGGCAGATTACCCGATAAGCAAGGTACGCACCGGCTTAATGGTGCTTGCTTACTAATCTGTAGTGCACAATTTCACCTGGTTTTCACCACATCAGATGTGCACTGCAGATTAGTAAGTAAGCACCATTAAGCCTGTGCGTACCTAGCTTACTGGTTAATCTGTCCTTGTGATGAAATCCTACTATCTGCCTTAAACACTAATAAAATATAAGGTCTCATTGCCATTGTCCAGAAGACAGAAGTTGATGTGTCTGAATTCACCTGGGGCCCCTCACTTATGACAGTGAGGCACAAAGGTCCCTGGATGGTGCAAAACGTTGGCGGTTCAAACTCACCTAGCAGCACCTCAGAAGAAAGGCCTGGCAATCTGCTACCACAAATATTACAGCCAAGAAAACCCTATGGGACAGTTCTACTCCATAACACATGGGGTCTCCATGAGTTGGAATCACCTAGGCAGCAACGGGTTAATGAGGCACAAAGAATGTCTGGGGCCTTTCCCAAGTTCTAGCCAGCCTCAGCAGGGGACTGCTCTCTGCCCTCTTCCTGTGAATGACAGGCGAGGCTCAGGCATTGTCCCAGTGGTCACCTCTAATCCTGCCTGCCTCGCCCCTTTACTTCCTGGACAACCTCCTTCCTTTGCTAACCACAGCGTCATTCACCCACACTACCAAGATGGTAATGTCGGGATGGGATGTCTTGGAAAAGGGACACGGGCTCAGCATGCACCACCTCCTCCACCTAGGATTCCCCAAGCAGATGCAGGCCCAGAAGCTGCATCTTTTCGCGTTGAGGTACCTGTCATCATTTGCCAATTACCTAGCCATCTTCCTCCACCCTCCATCTCCACCTCCACCCTTCAGCCCTTTCCTCAGCAACCAGCATGTTCTCAGTGGTGGTGTTGTCAGCTGCCCTGGAGTCGGTTTCTACTCACAGGGACCTATGTACAACAGAACGAAACACTGCTCAGTCCTGCACCCATGCTCACAATCGTTGTTATACTTGAGCCCATTGTTACAGCCACTATGTCAATCCATCTCGTTGAGGGTCTTCCTTTTTCACTGACCCTCTGCTTTTCCAAGCAAGATGTCTTCCTCCAGGGATTCGTCCCTCCTGCTCTGAGCATAGAGACCAGATTCTGTGCCAGGGCAGTGCCTGATCAGTCCCGCCTGGCGGGCCTCTTGCTTTCCTATCCACCCTTCTAGACAGCTGGAGGCCTCTTCCTCTGGGAAGCCTGCCCTGGCCCGCCTGCCAGGAAGAATAAAGTAACCTCCTCAGATCCCAAGACACCCTGTCACGGGTGCTTGTGAGTGAGCTGTTCGTGCAGCGGCGGGCTCTCCCAAGCAGGGCGCGGGTCTGACCGTTCACGACTAACACAAGGTATGCTCAGTAAATGACTGGCGGTGAATTCAGAATGAGTGACAGAGCGGCTGAGTGAATACGGCTTCCTTCTGTCCCCAAGCTGTCGGTCTGGCAGTCCTGAAGAGGCTCAGTCACCCATAACAAGCCCTGGGGACAGCCAGCCTCGCCTCTCACCTCTGTGCCAGGACTGCCAGCTGCACTCATTGACACTTTAGGTCCTTGATTTGGTAATTAGTAATTAACGAGAAGCCCAGAGGCATGGAGACTGGTATTAAGAAACAGATCTAGGAGAGCTTGGGAGCATTTGCCACTTCTCTTTCCACCCCTCTCTCCCGTCGGGCCAGCTCGGGGGCGTGCCGGGGGCGGGGCGGGGCGGGGCGCGCGCGCTCCCA
>NW_004443964.1:7928161-8045661 GCF_000243295.1 Trichechus manatus latirostris | reverse complement strand
GAGCACTTAACTACTGCACAATGAGGGCTCCAGGATCCAGCATCAGCACTCCCCAAATGCAAATCGGCCTCCACGCTGCCTGCCCCCACCCACTTGGGTCCTGGGTCGGTGCTTCCTAATCTTGGTTTCTTGCTACCAAGTGACGACCAGAACTAACTGAAGTCACTCTGAGGAGGGAGAGGAGGAGCTTGTGGGCAGTGTTGGGTTGGGATGGGGAGGTGCTGGTGGTTGCAGTTGTTACTGGGTGGAAAAGAATTACCTTTTGGGGAGCAAGGGGGACTTACCCATTTGCAGTGGGGAGATGTTGCTGCTGGTGAGGCCTCAGCCTCCCCCTTCCTTTTTGCCCTCCTTCCTCCTCCTCCTGTCTTCCCTCCCTCGCCCACCTTCTTCCTCTCCTACCCCCCAGCTTCCTGAGCCAGCCCTGGTCTTCCAGACCTGGAGAAGGTTCTGGAGGTGAACCACTAACAAAGGGCCCGAGTTTGGGTTCCCCAGGCCTCCTCCGCAGCATCAGTCACCTCACTGAAGCCAGCTGCCCAGCTGGGCAAGGCTCCAGCTGCAGGCGGTCGGGAGGCCTGGTAAGTGGGTAAGAGTATGGAATAGGGGAGCCAGCCCAGGGACCACGGTGGGGGTGGGGGTGGGGAAGGGCGAGTTTGGAGAAATTGAAATAGCCCCAACTCCTGTCTTGGAGGATCCTTCCTTGCTGGGCAGGGACGCAAGTAGGGTTTTTCCTGTTGGGGGATAAATTGATAGTGGGCCTCACCAGGAGGCAAACTGGATGCAAAGCGTAGCTAAGGAGGTCTGAGTATTAGCCAGCCGCTGATCTGCGTCAAAGGTTGGTCTGGGTTTTTGTTTTGTTGCTTTTGTAATATCAGGAATCACTTACTGGAATGTGTACAAATCTTATCTGTGCAGGTTCATGAATATATATATATATAGAGAGAGAGATGGAGCTCTGGTGGCGCAGTGTTTAAGAGCTCAGCTGCTAACCAAAAGGTCAGCAGTTCGAATCCACCACCCGTCCTTGGAAACCCTAGGGGGCAGTTCTGCTCTGTCCTATAGGGTCGCTGTGAGTCGGAATCAACTCGACGATAAAGGGTTTGATTTTGCCTTATATATATAGCTTATATATATATATATATGCTTCATATGCATGCGAAAGCTTGACAATGAAAAAGGAATATCAAAGAAGAATTGATGCATTTGAATTATGGTATTGGCAAAGAATATTGAGTATGTCATGGAATTCCAGAAGAACTAACAAATCAGTCTTGGAAGAAGTACAGCCAGAATGCTCCTTAGAAGCGAGGATGGCGAGGCTTTGTCTTGCTAACTTTGGACATGTTATCAGGAGGGACCAATCCCTGGAGAAGGACATCATGCTTGATAAAGTAGAGGGTCAGTGAAAAAGAGGAAGGTCCTCAACGAGATGGATTGACACAGTGGCTGTAACAATAGGCTCAAACATAGCAACCATTGTGAGGATGGCGCAGGACTGGGCAATGTTTCATTCTGTTGTACACAGGGTCACTATGAGTCGGAACTGACTTTACAGCACCCAGCAACAACAATGTATATATAGGGTGACACCATCCAGATCAGAAACAGAGTCTTCCTGACCCCCAGGGCCTCCCTCACTTCCTCCAAGTCAATACCCTTCCAAAGGTCGCTACTATGCAGACATCTACCACTGTAGATGAGTTAGTTTCTCTGCCTTGAACTTTGTATAAACAGCACAGTCTTTGCTGTTTTGTGCCTGGCATGTTTCCCTCCACGTTCGTCTGTGAGATTCATCCATATTGTTGCCTAGGTAGCTGTGACCTGCTTTTTATGGTTGTGTCATATTCCATTTTATGAATATAACACATTGTATGTGTCCATTCTCTTGCTGGTGGACATTGGGTTGTTTCCAGTTCTGGACTGGTGAGCATTTGTGTATGTGTCTTGGGGTTCACAAGCCTCCGTTCTAGAAGGTACATGTCCAGGAGTGGACTTGCTGGGCCATGGGATGTGCTTTTTACACAGTGGTTTGCAAACTGTTAAGGGATTCCTGGGTTTTAGCAGAGGGATCTCAGGGGCCCATCCGGGAGGGGGTGGCCAGGACCAAGCCTGGCATTTTATATCCTCTCTTCGGTCAGAACTCCTCTTGAGGCTGTTTTGTAGACTGGGGCTCTGCTAAACGATTCTGATCAAGAAAAGATTAAGTTTCCAGAGAAAAGTTGAGAGTCCCTGTTAACACTAATACAGTGCTTGCCAGACTTTAACCAGTGCCGTCAGGTCAACCCCGATTCATGGCACCCCACATGTGTCAGAGGAGAACTGGGCTCTGTAGGATTTTCAACAGCTGACTTTTCTAAACAGAGCGCCAGGACTTTCTTCCAAGGCACTTCTGGGTGGACTCGAACCTCCAGCCTTTTGGATAGCAGTGGAGCACTTTTACCACGTGCACTACCCAGGGACCCCCTCGCCCGCTTTATTGTTGTTGTTTGCTGTTGAGTGGATTCTGACTCTTGGGGGATATAAATCACCTGGGGAGCATCTCAAAATGCGGTTGTGATTTGCTCAGCCTAGGGTGGTGGGGCTTGAGATTCTGCATTTCTAACAAGCTGCACTTCACTTTGAATTGTTGTGTGTGCCATCCAGTCGATTCCAACTCATAGAGACCCCATGTGACAGAGCAGAACTGCCCCATAGGGTTTTCTAGGCTGTAGTCTTTACAGAGGCTGATCGCCAGGTCTTTCTCCCATGGAGCCAGGACTGCCTACCTGGCCTTTTCGTCGGCAGCCGAGCGCTTAACCATTGCTCCACTAGGGCTCCTTTCACTTTGAATAGTGAGGCTCTAGTCCCCCAGTGGAACCTGGTGGCGCAGTGGTTAAGAGCTCAGCTGCTAACCAAAAGGTCAGCAGTTCAAATCCACCAGCCACTCCTTGGAAACCCTATGGGGCAGTTCTGTTCTGTCCTGTAGGGTTGCTATGGGTGAGAATCAACTCGATGGTAACGAGTGTCCCCCATCCATCTTGACCTCCTTTGCCTTGACCTGGGGCTGCGGGGGCCCTCCAGGAGGGGGTGTGGGCTGGAGGCTGGCAGGCAGACACCTAGATTCCATTGCCTTACCAGGGCAGGGAACTCCTGGGGCCAGGCCCCGGGGCAGGCCATGCTAACCAGTGGTTGGGGACAGGGAGGGGAACACCAACCCCAGCCACCTGCCACACTGTGAGGACTTCAGCAGGTGATCACTCAGTTCCCCTGGCCCTGTCTTCCCAGCTGCCTGGAGGCTGAGTGGGGGTGGCGAGGTGCTCCCAGCAGCACCTGTGATGCACTGATCCCAGGTGGAGGTGAAAACCAAGTTCTGAGTCACATCCGTGGGACCCACTCCTACAGAAGCCTTCGCCCCTGCCTTTTTCTGGGCTGTCCCCACCACTTGGGCTATTCATTCCTGAGACCCAGAAGCCCATGTGTCCAGGGTGACCATCCCCAGACCAGGCAGGGAGGGGCAGCAGAGCAGCTGATTCAGGGGTCTGCTCGAGCAGGCACGGGGGAGGGTGATTGCAGCAGGCATCCTCACCACCCTGCGCTGCCCCCGGAAAATGGCCCTGGACCTCGGGACTGCAGCCCCCGGCCTTTTCTTCAGGGCTGTGTGTGTGTGGGCGTGCACATGTGTGCACGTGTGCGTGTATGCATGCACTGTGTATGTGCACGTGTGTGCGTGCGTGCTTGCATGTGTATGTGTATATGCGTGCTTGTGTGTGTGTGCATGTGTGCATGTGAGTGTGCACGCACGTGTGTGTGCCTGTGTGGCTGCGTGTGTACGTGTGCTTGTGCATGTGTGTGTGTGTGTGTGCATGTGCACGTGTATATGTATGTGCTCTCCTGCACAATATTGTTTCCGCTACTAAGCCAATTGCCACCGCCTATAAAAGGGGACCCCAAAGTAGGCCCGCACCCTGACAGCCCAGACTGGAGCACTGGGGGCTTTGGACCTCAGCTTCTTGGGGGTCATGAGGCTCAGGGGAAGGCTGTCAGCTCAGGAGCCTGGTTTGGAGCCAAGACCAGCCCTGGTTGGCAGCCACCAAACCCGGTGCCAGCTGGTGTCCATCTGGCTGAATCTAGAGATTAGGGAGCAAGGGGGAGGGGACATCAGGCTTCCTGATGGACAGCGGCTCCCTGAGAGGCTAGGCGGCCTGAGAAAGGGGCCATTTCCCCGGGGCAGAGGTCAAGGACACCTCCTGCCCCTTCAGAATTCGGGGCTGGCTACCCCCTTGGCACCCAGGGATCGACTGTCCCTTTCACTCCACAGTGTGTGTCCTGATGGACACCCAACACCTGGAACAAGGCTTTTTACATTCTGGGCATAGAATGACTGAACTGGGATAGTGGGGCCCTTTGCACAAACGGGTCTCTGCGTGGTACAAACAGTTAACATGCTCGGCTGCTAACCAAAAGGCTGGTGGTTCAAGTCTACCCAGAGGCACCTCAGAAGAAAGGCCTGGCAGTCTACTTCCCAAAAATCAGCCAATGAAAACCCTATGGAGCACAGTTCTACTCTGATGTACATGGGGTTGCCATGAGTTCGGGTCAACTTGACAGCAACTGGTTTTGTTTTGCATGGAGGAGGTGGCTACTCCAGGCAGCCCCTTCCTGGCCCTGTTGCAGGCCCCATGCAGCTTCCCAGGTGTCCTGCTCAGCCCTGTCTCCCCCAGGGGGTCCTGGGATGCTCTGGTGCACGGGATCCCCAGCTACCATTACTGAATGTTTTGATCAAAGATTCCGTAGAAGAATCCTGGTCAAAAAAGGTAAAATGCAGAACAGAATTTCAAATTCTCATGGACTCTAGACTTTCTGGAGCCATGGAGGGTGGATAAACCCCTGAAACTATTGCCCTGAGATAATCTTTAAACGTTAAACCAAAAATATCCCTGAAGTCTTCCTAAAACCAAACAATAGTTTAGCTTACCCAGTAAAGAATGTCTGCCTTGAGCATTATGCTCTTTTAAGAATTATCTATATGGGAACAAACTGACAACAGTAACTCGAAAGATTAGACAGGAACCTTAGAAGGGCAGTGAGTTTACGTCAATGAGGGAGGAACAACTCAGAAAAGGGGAGTGAGAATGGTTGCATAACTCTAGAATAAGATAATTAGTGTCACTAAATTACACACGGAGAAACTGTTGAATTGATGTATGTTTTGCTGTGTATATTCTCAACAAAAACAACAAAATAAATAAAATTTAGAAAAAAAAAAAAAACCCTATGGAGCACAGTTCTACTTTGACACACATGGGGTTGCCGTGAGTTGGGGTCCTGGTTTTGGTTTGTACAGAGGTGGCTACTCCAGGCAGCTCCTTCCTGGCCCTGTTGCAGGTCCCACGCAGCTTCTCAGGCATCCTTCTCAGTCCCTTCCCCCCACCAGGAGGTCTCGGGACGCTCTGGTGCATGGGATGTCCCTCTCCACAAAGGTCTTCCCTGGGGCGCTTCTGTCTTCCCCAGGCAAGCAGTTCATCACCCGTGGCCTCACCGTCAGCAGGCCGTTCCTGCCTTGCCCCTCTGGGTGCTCTGAGCTATTCATCAAGCAGGGCCTAGGCCCATACCTGCATCCAGGTGTGGGAGCCAGAAACCTGGGGGCCAGCGATTCGCAGCTCCTCCTCCCACACCCCCCACTCAGCTGGTCACCAAGCCCGGCCACTTGTCTTCTGCCCACATCCTAGTCTAATCCCATCCCGCTCCCCACCCAGTGCCCAAGTGTGGGACACTTGTTGTTTATAGAGTAGGAACTCTAATTATAGAAGGAAGGAAGGAAGGCAAGAAGAAAGGATGGTGTCTTGTTTTACTAGTTTTGCTATAACAGAAATACCACAAGTGGGTAGCTTTAAGAACAGAAATTTATTTTCTCACAGTTCAGGAGGCTGGAAGTCTGAAGTTAGGGTGCCGGCTCAGGGGCAAGATCCTTGTCTCAGTTTCTGTAGCCCCGGTGTTCCTCGGTTCCTTGGCGATCTTCATGTGGTGTCTCCCCCCCCATCCCCCCGCATTGTGTTTGTTCCTGTGTCTGTGCTGCTCCTTCTAATGGACTGAACTGTGTCTCCCAAAATATGTGCTGTGTGATCAGAAGTGATTAGGGTTAGGACACCGCACGCTCACGTGGCCTTATTAGTATAATGAAAACCCTATTTGCAAACAGGATTATATCAACAGGTACATTGTTGTCTGCTGTCGAGCTGATTTCGACTCATAGCGACCCTATAGGACAGAGTCAAATTGCCCCACAGGGTTCCCTAGTCTGTGATCTTTACGGAAGCAGAGCCACTGGGAGGGTTTGAATCACCGACCTCTCAGTTAGCAGCCAAGCACTTAACCGCTGCAGCACCAGCGTTCCTTATCCACAGGTATAGGGTTAGGATTCACACACATATTTGGGAGACACAATTCAGTCCATTACAGCTGGTAACAGACGTGCAGCTCTGTCCCTGTTCCTACACGCACATACCCTGGGGGTAATGTGGGGGCCCCGTGGGCAGGCGCTTCCAGAATCTCCCCTGCTGGAACCGAGTGCTGACACCAGGCCTCCCCCATCTCCCAGTCGCTGCTGTTCCTGGGGCTGGTGGCTGCTGTGGGCCTGGCGCTGAACCTCATCTTCCTTGCGGTTTACCTGGTCTGCTTGTGCTGCTGCCGGCGGGACGATGGAGTGCAGACCAAGCAGCGCAACTCCTGCTGCGTCACCTGGACGGCCATGCTGGCGGGGCTCGTCTGCTGGTGAGTGCCCACCTGGGTGGGTCGGGTGCGTGGGGCTCAGGGGCGGGAGGGACAGCCTCGGCAGACATGCTGGAGTTAAAGCGTTAGCTGCCTGGGCCCCCATGGTGGGTCAGCCACTGCGGCTGTGAGTGCCACCCGTTTCTTCCTGACAAGCCTCCAGTGGCCACACCCTTCTGACCGACTCCAGGCACCTCGGTGGGAGAACTTATCCCTAGAGCGAATGCTGGCCCTTTTCTTGCCAAGCAACAGGAGTGAGATGCCAGGGCCTCCCCAGCCCTGCCCTCGGGTGGGCTTGTCCAGCCCAGGCAGGGAGCTCCCTGCAAGGTTCACCTGGCAGCAGTTCTGGACAGTGGGCATCTCTGCCCCTGCCCCCTCTCAGCTGCCACCCGGGTCACCGAGCTCAGAGGGAAGTCTGACTCCAGGCCACATCACTTCCATCTTCACATGAGGTCATTAATTTTTAGTGCCATTAGCCCGCTCTTGGCTTTCGACAAGGAGGTGAGGGCTCCTGACTCCCAGTCACCCTACCTGGGAAGAAGGGGTGCCCATGCCCAAGCTGAGTCCGTTTGCAGGAGCTGCTGCGTTTTTCTTGTTTGGGTATCTACAGAGGCTTTTCTGAAAGGTTAGTGTCACTCTGAGACCCTCCTAGGGCGTGGTGGCTCTCTAGGGTTAGAGACCCTCACTCCCACGTGTGTGTCGTGTCTGAGAACCTGAACAGGAGATGTCACTGCCCTTGGCAGTGAAGGTGCAGCAGGAACAGACCCGTGAACCTGGGCATGCAGGCGGCCGAGTTCTCAGCCCAGAGGGGCTCATCACCTCGCTGGCCTCCGCTCACTCATCCAGCAGGGCACGTTTGTCATTGCCGACCTGCCTGGGGTGTAAAGATTATCCAAGCCACAGGCAGGGAGGAGCCCGAAGCTGTGTTGTAGAAGTGATGAAGCATCTAGCACATGATGGGCTCTGGGGCTCAGGCAGACACGTGGCCTGGGCTTAACTAATAAACTTCAAGGGCCAACTCAAGCTGGAGTTTAAGAACTCCAACAGAGGAACTCCTGACAGGTCACTATGGGGTTAAAAATCTCCTGTCAAGAGCAGGCCAGCGTGGGGCTTGCTCTGGGCATGGGCCATGGACAAAAGGATAGGCGGATGGATGTGATGATGAGCCGGATGGGAGGAAGGGAGAAGGAGCTCCTGAAGGTTGACCCCCAGGTTTCTGGCTTAAGCACCTGGATGGAAGATGTGGCACACCCGCTGAGGTGTGGGACCTGACAGAGAACCTGAAGAGGGAGAAGATCACAGACTGAGTTTAAGATGCCTTGAAACCTCCAAGTGGGAATGTCAGGGACGCCAGTGGAAACCCAGGGCTGGAGTTATAAATCTGAGAGTTGTAGAGTAGATGGTGTGCAGGCCATGGATCCAGGTGAGATCTGCCCCAGGAAAAGCAAAGAGTGGGGACAGAAGAGGACCCAGGGCCAGGCCTTGAAGTACATCATGTCATGGCCAGGTAGCAAAAGGGGAAACTACAAGGTCACAGGAGCCCTGGGGCAGGGGTTTAGGGAGAGGGAGAGCTGCCCCGTCCAGTGTCATAATCAGCCAGGTAAGACAGGGGTTGGAAAACGCCATCAGAATGAGTGGCCTAGAGATCATTGGTCACCTTGGCTGAAACTGTGTTCACCAGGATATAGGAGAAGGAGTCAGATTGGAGTGAGTTGAGGGAGAGGGGGCCGAGAAAAAAGAAGAGGGGGGAGGGAGTAGAGAAAGAGGGCAGGAGGGGAAGGGATGGAGGGTCAAAGGTGTGGGAATTTAAGATGGGAGAGAGCTTGGTTGAGCATAACAGGCACCCAGTGGAAGGGGGAGATTCAACACAGAGAAGAGAGTATGGACAAGAGGTTCCTGAAAAGACAGAAGGGGCAGGGAGACTGGATAAGAGAAGACATCCTTGTCCTCTGTTTTGGGGGGAGGGCAGACCATGATCCTATATTTGAGAAAGATAGTGGTGTTGTCGTAACAGAGAAGGCGGAGCCTCCCAGCCTATTCGTTTTCTTTGCAGGCAAGCAGAGTAGTCTTCCATGTGCACAGGCAGGAGAGGGCTGAGAGGGGCCCTCACTGAGCTGCCAGGGTGATATCTGGTCCTGGGAGACCAGAGCCATCTCGCAGCCACTCATGGGCTGTCTCCGATAAATCCAAAGACTAGGAGAAGCACGGAAACCTAGAATGCCCAGGGAGGCTTAGATGAATGGAAAAGCCTCGGCTCTGTGTGGAGTCCCCAGAAAAGACTGGATCATGAAACAGCTAATTAGAAGAGGAAGTTATAGGCACAAGGAGCCAACAGAAGGTCTTTTTCAGGTCACGATACAAATAATTTTCTCTTTTAATAAAGTTACAAAATGGAGGACATGGAAATATAATCAATTTAATATGTTAAACTTTCAGCTGGGCATTTGATAAAAGTTCCTCACAGTATCCCTGTAGGCTAGACAGAGAAATATGGGCTGGATGATGCTGCAGTTAAGTGGATTCCAAGCTGGTTAAACAACACTGGCTGAATCCAGAGAACACTGTGGATGGCAAATCACAGATGTGTGTATGTGAGTGTGTGTCTTCTGTCGACTCTGTGTCTCTGGTCTATATCTGTGTCTGATCTATGTATGTCTAGTGTATGTCTCTTATATCTAAGTCTATTGTACGTCTAGTCTATGTCTATGACTCCGTCTACTTTGCCTAGTCCGTGTATCTGTATTTACACACACAGGCAGATGAAGCTCATTGGAACCTTGTTTTAAAGTGCTCGTTCCCAGACCATGCTGATTCAGTGGGTTCAGGACAGAGCCCACTTATCCACACCTTTTTAACAGGGACCACAGGTGATTCTGTTCTAGGGTCCAGGGACTACTCCCTGGGAAACACTAAATTAGGGGCCTAGAAGGAAGTCTCTAACAACCTTCCAGAAGACTCC
The DNA here is from genome assembly GCF_000243295.1 of Trichechus manatus latirostris. Classification (NCBI taxonomy): domain Eukaryota; kingdom Metazoa; phylum Chordata; class Mammalia; order Sirenia; family Trichechidae; genus Trichechus; species Trichechus manatus. Next base: position 8,035,958 of record NW_004443964.1, on the reverse strand, counting down.
ATCCTATATCCTCTCCTATAAAAAAAGAAAAGAGAAAGTATAAATACATGCATGTGTGTATTCATTTTTTTCCCCCAGAAAATTTAGCGTGCTGAATGAAAACCCAGGAGGCTGATTCTTAAATCTTCGGATGACCCCAAGTGGTATGGGTCAGATAAAATATGATAGGTGGCGGAGTTGGGATTTGAAGTGCTTCGTTCAGCCTGGAATGTTGGGCTGAAGCCAACCAGATGGAATTTAACAGGAAGAGATTGAAAGTTCTGCTTTTATTTAAAAAAAAAAAATCAATACACACGAGAGGCTGGAGGAGAAGCCAGCTTCACAGCAGTTCATGTGAACAAATCTAGGGCTGGTCGTGGACCACAAGGTTGGGCGAGGACACACACAGGCCATGTTCACGTGGTCCTCAGGCATAACTAATTAGTCCCCCTGTGCATGGAGCTAGATAGACAGCCTGGGCTTTGGCGCTTCACACAGAGGCCAGGCTTAAGAGGGATGTGGGCCAATTCAAGAGAGTTGAGTCTGGAGGGTGGTGATGAGGTCAGAAGGGTCTGGAGACCTTACCCAGAAGGAGGATGTGTGTCCAACATGGACGGCAGGAGAGTAAAGGGTGACGTGGGAGCCACATACGGTGGTCTGAGGGGTGTCATGTGGATGGGAGATATATTCTGGGCTGCCTCCATGGTGTGTGAGTTTAGGAGGTGGGTTGCAGCGCAGTTTCAGAAGGAACTTTCTAGCAGCTGGGATCCTTCAGCACAAGAACAGGCTGCCCCGTGGACGGCGTGGCGAATGGGAGAAGTGGTGGAGAATGGAGAGGGAGAGTTCCCTGTTCCTGGAGGTGTCAGGAGAGACCCAGTAGGGCACCTGGTGTGTGATTTTACTGGACATCAGCCCTTTCCAAGGCCACCTGTGTGTCAGAATCACCTGGAAGGTGGTGGAAAGTATGGGTTCCACGCAGACCTGCTGTGTCCAAATCTCTAGGGCCAGGACCTGCAATCTCCCACCTTTCAGAGCCACTGGACTAGAAGACAGTAGTATTTTCCTGTTACCTGCATGAAACGTGCTACGAAGTGAGTGGACCAGAGCCTGGGGACCAGCTGGTTGCTGCCATGTGTCTGTGCTGCCCCACCCCCTGCTACCCCACCTCCCAGAGGTTTAGCCATCATCCCTGCCCCCCAGGAAAGGGTTCTTCAGCTAAAGTCACTAACCTGTCCCCCTCTGGTGTCACCTCTAACTTTTGTTTGGGGTCTTGCCCATAGTGCTGCTGTGGGCGTTGGTTTCTATGGAAACAGCGAGACCAACGATGGGGTGTACCAGCTGATCTACTCCTTGGACAACGCCAACCACACCTTCTCCGGGATCGATTCTCTGGTAAGGCTCGTGGGCAGCTGGCGGGGCCTGGCCACAGTCCAGGAGGTCAGTGCAGCCTGAACAAGGGCTCCCCAGTTAGGCCCCTGCCAGTGGCGGCTCCAACACTGAGGCCTGTGTGATGCTGATGTCCCTCTGGGCCACAGTGTCCCACACCAGGAGTGAACGGGCGCTTTCTGCTTCCCCAGCTGAGAGCAGTGGCAGGGGTGGGAGGGAGGACTAAAGAGAGTCCTGGAGGGGTGGAGGGCGCCCAGGTCAAATCCCGTCATTTGCAGGAGCGGGACAGGTTCTCACTTGCCAAAGGAGAACCAGGTAAAAAGCCCCACGTGCACAGCCTGAACCCCAAACCTGGGCTCTAGCTCTGGGGCCTCAACTCCAGCTGGGGCTCAAGTACAAAACTGTGCTGGGCTGGCCGGAGGAAGGAAAGGGCTACCTTGCTGAGCCTCTGGCCAGAGGGATAGTGACAGAGGGCAGGGAGCCATGGTTTCCTCAGATGCTGACCTCAGCCCTCCGCCCGGTACATGTTGCCTGCACCATAGCTGCAGGGTCTTTTGGGCCAGTTTTCCAGGTGGCCCCGTGGCAGCCCTGGTGCTCCCTTGGAAGCAAGGCTTTGGTAGGAACGGCAAAGGGTAGCTTTCAGGGACACCAGTCCTTGGCCGTACACGCTATTCCCAGGTCCTCTGTGGACCAGATCCCCAGCAGAGGGTGACAGCCCCAGCACGTGGCCCTTTGTGTCAAGGATCCTCAGCCCTGGCATTTGCTGGAAGAGGATCCGACCTCCTTTGAGCTTCTGCGCTAAGCGGCTCAAAGACTTTGATCCCTCGGTCAGCCGCTCCCTTCAGTGACTCACCTTAAAGACACAGGCTGTCTCTGGCCCCAGGGAGCCCTTCCTGGGGCTGAGGGTCAGGGGCAGAGCAGGGGGCAGGTCTCCTGTGTCCACTGGGACCCCCTGCCCACCCTGGAAGATGAGGACGCTGGGGCGCGAGCAGGGCAGCTGGGATGGAGGAGCTGACACAGGGACTGACATGGGCCTGATGAGTCCTGGAGGTGTGGATATCACCTGGCTCGGGGCCAGAGGGGACTCACCGCCTGGATGTCGCCACCCATGCCTGGGCCCTGGGGGGAGGGGCTCCATAATTACTGCCCTTTGGGCTGTGTCTGGCCTCCCCCTTTTTCTCCACCCACCCCCGCCAGAACCCTCAAGGAGGAACACAGCACAGATGGGAGAGTCCTGTGCCTGGGAAGCCCCAGTGGTGTGACCTTCACTTTCTAACTTGTGACAATTATAGGGGTGGTCCTTGTCTCCCCAGACCAAAACCAAACCTGTTGCTGAGTCAATTCTGACTCATGGAGATCCCACGAGTTAACAGAGTGGGTTTTCTTGGCTGTAATCTTTACGGAGGCAGATTGCCAGGCCTTTCTTCCATAGCACCACTAGGTAGGTTCAAACCACCAATCTTTAGGCTAGTAGTCGAGCTTAAACCTTTTGCATCTCCCCAGGGACTGAGAAACTCTCAGAGCCACTGGGATGGGAAAGCAAGAGCTCAGAGTCTTCATCCCTGTGGGTGAGAATTATGCAGGAAGACCAGTTGGGAACGAGACCCCCAGCTGGGCCCATCTGCCCCTAGGCCTGGAAGGGCTCTGGGGCTAAGTCTGGACATTTCACAGCAAGCCCCATGTCTGAAGCCCCCGTGTGCCCACAGGGAGGGGCCCGGCAAGTTCTGAGATCAGCCCTTGTCCTCTCTCCGCCAAGACTGAAGAGTGAATGCAGGAGTCCCAGGGCCTCCGGCTGCTTCCAGCCCCATGACGGCCCCCCACCCCGGGCCCAGGCAGGGCGCTGGACCAGCTCTGAGGGTGAAGGCCAAATAGCAGATAAATGATCCTAAATGAGATAATGTCGGTGAAAGCGCCTCGTAAACTACAAAGTAGGCTCCAAATGGGGGTAATTACAGTAATGAGAGCCATTATCCTAATTATTATAATCATCCTGCAATTGAGAGGAGGCTTGGATTGGGGATGGTCTGGTGGGCGGCAGAGTGAGGGGGTTCATGGGACTGGTCAGGCCGACTTAGACCTGGGCCATCCTGGGGGCCCAGATCAGGTGGCCAGCAAGAGGCCTTCTGGGGCTGCATCCAGCACACAGTGGGTGGACCCTCCTCTGCCCTCCCGTTTCCTGGACCCCCAGCCCCACGCCTGCGCCTTTCTACCCGAGAGGCTTGTGCCTCAGTGGGCCAGGCAGTGGGTAGAGGCTCAGGCCGACCTGCACACTCGAATTGGGAGGTTACAAAGGGGTCATTTGGGAGTGCTGGAGCCCAGGGGTTGGCAAAGTCCGAGGGTCCCTTCTGTGGATCCAGCACCCCAACTGCCCACACGGTGAAGAGGGCCCGGGCAAGCCCCTAACCCCTCAGGGTCTCAGCTTTCTCAGCCACCCCTGGAGCTTCGCCGCGTGTTTGTGCCATACTTACTAGTGGACAGGTGGGTCCTCTCAGGCGCCCACGTTGAGTCCACAGCAGGCCTGTGGGCAGCCTGAGATGAACTGAGACACAGAGAGCCTCCCTGAGGAAGGAGAAGCTTCTGTCCCAGGGTTGAAAGCTGGTACGTTTCAGAGCAAGGGCGGGAACCCAGGTCTTAATCCTGGGTTTCTCCAACCGCTTACCTTCCTGAATCTGAGATCCAGCCCTCCCCTCAGCTCCCAGAAGCTTGCCACCTCATCTCCTGCCCCGTCTGCCCTCCCCTGAGCACCTCTTGAGTTGAGAATTGGCCTCGCTCAGAGGTTCTGAAATTTGAGCAGGCATCAGAATCACCTGGAGGGCTGGGGCCCACCTCCAGAGTTTCTGGTGCAGTAGGGCTGGGGCTGGGCTGAGAAACTGCCTTTCTAGCAGGTTCACAGGTGGGAGGTGCTCTAGCTGTGCAGGAACCACAGGGCGCAGGGTTAAGTGCCGGGCTGCTAACTGAAAGTTTGGTGGTTCGAACCCCCCAGCGCCTCTGTGGAAGAAATACCTGGCAATCTGCTCCCATAAAGATTTTAAAAAACCGAAACCAAACCTATTGCCGTCAAGTCGGTTCCAACTCATAGTGACCCTATAGGACAGAGTAGAACTGGCCCATAGGGTTTCCAAGGAGCGCCTGGTGGATTTGAACTGCCAACCTTTTGGTTAGCAGCCGAACACTTAACCACTGCACCACCAGGGCCCCGATCCATGAAGATTACAGCTAGGAAACCTTCTGGGGCTGTTCTACTCTGTCCTATAGGGTCGCTATGAGTCAGAATCAACGGCAGACAACAACTGATGTTGCTACTGGGGACGTCACTCTGAGAACCACTGCTGTGTCCCATGGGATAACAGCTTCCACCATCTTCTTGCTCCTCCCTAAGCCTGCCCCAGCCTAGAAGAAGGCCCAACTCCTCCTCTCCTTCTCACAGCTACTGGTTCTCTGCAGGAGCAAGGCGGGCTCCACATCTGGCACCACTCCACCTGTGTCTCCTAGCGGGGAGTGCTGTGTACTGGAATCCCTAAGGAATGGGGGAGGAGGAGAAGGAGGAGAGCTGAGAGAAAGAAGGTCCATTTTGTGATTATAATTTTTTGTTACTTCGTTTTGTTTCCTGTGGGAAGACATCAGGAGGAAGGAGAGAGGCTGACAGACGTTTAATGCCTTTTGCTTTTTCAAGTTGGGTTTTAAGAAGTAGAAAAGTTAAAAATTTGGAGTTAGGAAAGGAAAAAAAAAGTGGTCTTATGGAGAAAGTTTGAAGATAATTTTCAAAGCTCTTTGCTCTAAAGTTCATTTGATATACAAAGCGGTCACCGTCCAGTCGATTCCAACTCACGGCAACCCCCATGTTTGTCAGAGTGGACTTGTTGGTGTACAGTGGCTGATTGTTCAGAAGTAGGTCACCAGACTTTTCTTCCGAGACACCTTTGGGTGGGCTTGAACCTCCAACCTTTTGGTTAGCAGCCAAGCACGTTACCGTTTGCACCTCCCAAGGACTCTTGATATAATAGAGATACATAAAAATAACACGTATTACTTGGTTGGCTCATGATGTAGTTTGATAATAGTGCCCTTTGTATCATATGGGTACAAAGCACTTGTACACGCATTGACTTACTACATCAAGAAGGAAAAGTTTATCAGGATGATATTTAGTTACTAGAGGAGCCCTGGTGGCACAGTGGTTAAGCACTCCGCTGCTAACCAAAAGGTCAGCTCCATAGGAGAAAGACCTGGCCATCTGCTCCCGTAAAGATTACAGCCTTGGAAACCCTATGGAGCAGTTCTACTCTGCCCTATAGGGTCGCTATGAGTCCAAATTGACTCGAGGGCAGTGGTTTGTTTGTTTGTTTTAATTTAGTTACTGAGTTTACTTTTACATGCTTCCCCCTTTGTGAAGCTGCACGCCCCTGCACTTTGCAAGGTCGCTGGCATCTCTTAGCCTTTCACAAGCTTTGAAGAACCAGATGCAAGCAGGAAGAGGAAAGCAGCCGCTGACGTTGAAAAACAACACACAGAGCCATTCTCTTTCCTGGCATCAGGAGCTTAGAGCGTGAAACAGATGTGAAAGGCCACAACCTCAGTGTTCAGTCCCCCTAACAGCGAACCCAGAGCTGGCCTCCGGCAGCGTTAGCTCATCGGCCTTGGCCTCGTTGCTGAGCTGTCCCTGTGGCGTTTTTGTCGTACGAAGGCTGCCGGCTGAGGCTCAGCACCTCCCCCCGCCAGTTGTGCTCCTTGGTTGCGTGTGACAGGTCAGAACAACAAAGCCCTTCTTTCCCTCGCAGCCGATACGCAGGCCCTGTGCAGGCTCAGGAGGGACATGCTTGGGGTTTCCGGCCTGTGTCCCCAGGCCCCGTGGGAACCCAGGGTCTGGATGACTTGAAAGCTCCTTTCTAGTACCAAGCCCAGGGAGACCCTGGGTGGTGCAAACAGTGAATGCACTCAGCTGCTAACCAAAGGGTTGGAGGTTCAAGTCCACCCGGAATCGCCTCGGAAGAAAGGCCTGGTGATCTACTTCTGAACCATCAGCCATTGCAAACCCTACGGAGCACAGTTCTACTCTGACATGCACAGGGTCACTGTGAGTTGGAATCGACTCAATGGCGACTGATTCGATTTACTTTGCTTTGAGGCTTTCAAAACCCTGCTTCATTCATTTAAATACCACCTTTCCCAGAATCCTGTAGTACCAAGCCCCACCTGTATGCCTTGTTTGCAAACCAGTTAAGGACAGTCACAGCCACTGTCCCTTCCATCCCTCCCTCTGAATAGACAGGTACTTTCTTCAGGGGCCACTCGGCTCTAAGCCCTTAAAGTCCAGCCAGGGGACAGGAACCTGTTCACCCATCTGGCAGGACAGACGCCGGCGGGGCTGTGGGGGGTGGGGGGAAGGTGGGGCAGAGCATGCAGAGAAGGCCCTGATTTCCTCCTGCTGTCAAATGCCCAGGCTCCTCAGAGACGGACCAGATCTGTTATTTCAGCGTTGGATTGTTGTGCATGGGAAGCTCTGAGCTGCTGCTAGCTCTGCAACAAAGCCTTTCTCTTCTAGGGCATTTAGCAATCCTTTCGTGGGGCTAGAAGGTCACGTAGCAACAGAGGAACTCTTCAGTTTAAACCTGTTATTCTTCATTCTAAAAAAGAATTCATCATCCAAGGAGTTTAAAGTTTTAAGAAAACTTTCAAGGAAAAAAAGGGTTATTTTGTTTGTTTTCCCTTCCTGGTCTCTATTTATAGAAAGACTCTGGAGCCCAGGTGGGGGCCAGATCAGGGCCTGCCCCCCAGGATTGAGAGCTGTGAGGGGCTGGCTGGGTGACAGGGCCTCTACTTTCCCTCCTCCCTGGGGCTACAGGCTCCTAGGCTCCATGGGGCTGGGGGTGAGCGGTCATTCGTTCACACCCGGGCAGCCGTCTTCTGCCCCCGCAAAGACCTTCTTCCCCAGAGCTAGAGCCAGGGGCTCTACTCGCTCACTTCCTCTCACCTAGAGGGCCAGATTCACCCCTTCCCCTGCCCCTCTGTAGGTTTCTGGCACCACCCAGAAGATGCAGCTGGACCTGGAGCAGCACCTGGCCCGGCTCAGTGAGATCTTCGCAGCCCGCGGTGACTACATCCAGACCCTGAAGCTCATGCAGCAGATGGCCGGCAACATCATGGGCCAGCTCTCGGGGCTGCCGGCGTGGAGGGACGTCACCGCCGAGCTGACCAAGGTGGCCGACCAGACCGGCTACGTGGAGTACTACAGGTGAGGGGCCGTGTGAGGCGGAGGGGAGGGGCCGGGGTGCACTGACTTTCTCCATCCACGCCTGCATCTCCGGGCCCAAACTGGGAAGTTCCCCTGTTGTCATTAGGGCTCATTGAATCACCTGGAAGGCTTGTTAAACCATAAAGCACTGGGCCCCACGTCCAGAGTTTCTGACAGCAGGGCTGAGAATTTACATTTCTAGCAAGGTCCCAGATGGTGCTGATGCAGCTTGTCAGGGACCCAACTTTCAGAACCTCTCCTGTGTCCCATGGACAGCAGCTTCCACCATCTTCTTGGTCCTCCCTAGCCCTGCCCTGCCCTGGCCTAGAAGGTAGGAGATGGCAGGGCCCTGAGGAGGGGAAGCTCAGGACCCCAAGGCTCTGGCTGGAGCCCCTTGTCTCGCCTTCCCAGCCCATCCTGCCCTGCACTTCCAGGATGCCACGGACAGTCTTGACTGAAGGGGACCTTAGTCCAGCGTCCTGCCAAGTGGATGCTCATGTGCAAAAGTTTCTCCCAAGGGACGGAAAGAAACTACAAAAGTTAAGGGCTGTCTGTGCCTTCCTGTGACTCACAACACTGGTACCTGGTAGTTCTGTGACACGGGCCATTCATTGCCTGAGGCTGTGAAATCTGTCATTGGGGTGTAGAGGGATAGGAAGCAGCTGTCTGTGTTGACCCTCTCCTTCTCTCTGGGGGCACCTGGCATTGGACCATGCACATTTTAGGGCTGAAGGTAGCATTTAAGTGGGTTTTATTAAAAGCAGGAGAGGTGGTGATAACCGCACAGCAGCTGTTTTAGTATGGGTGGCTGAGGGGGTCCCCTGTGACTCCCATCCCCTAGCTCCTCATCCTCTGTTTGAGTTTAAGCAGACAAGGTCTGTTCCAAGATTGGCACCTTGTGGCTCCTGAAAATAGAGGATATTTTGTGCCTCGAACCAATTCATTCATGTTCAGCCTCCTGCTGAGAATTTGCATTTCACCCCAGATACCCTGAAGCACAATCTGCCTTTTAATAAGATCCCCAGGTGACTCTTATGTATATACCTTATGCATAAACCTGGGGATCTATAAGAATCACCTGGGGATCTTGTTAGACTGTAGATTCTGCTTCAGTATATCTGGGGTGGAAATGCAAATTCTCAGCAGGGCGTCAGACCGGAACGAACCAGTTCAAAGCCCTGGTTTGCACACTCTTTCTCTCACCTGAGCTGCCTTAGAGTAAAGGCTTTATTCATGGAGCAGGGTTTGGGGCTGCATCTCCTCTGGAAGACCTCCCATCTTTGCTTTCCAGATGATTCTTGAGCATAGCCATCCAGGTATGTACTTTTGCACAAGGTCTGGCTAAGTATTGTAAGAGATAAAAAGCCTGCAGACAACCATCTTCAAAAAGGCTTGTACTCCGGGGGGGCCAAGGCGTGTATACTGATCAGGTGGAAAAAAGCATGGATGTGGGAGGTGCCAGGGAGTGAGGGCGGAGCAGCTCGGGCAGAGCCAAGTTCTTGGTTAGCATCGCCGAGCTTCCCTGGGAGAAGCAGAGCTGTTTCCAGGAACCCATTACAACAGGAGGCGTGGGTGTGGAGAAACGCATTGAGACACAAACGTGCTAAGTGGATTAGACGCACTCCTAACTTGATTTCCTGCTGCTGTTAAGTGTAGGGGAGAGAGGAGAAAAGACATCTTTAGGTTTGAAATGTGAAGCCAGGGTTTTGAGAGCAACTTCTTGGCTGGCTGTGTCTGTGGAGGGAGAGCTCTGGATGGGGAGCCTGCAAACCCTGGAACAGGCTCAGTCTTCCAATCTGAAGAATGGGATCCTAACACTAGATGGCCCCAAGGTTCCGTCCAGGTCCTAAGGAAACTGCTCATTGGTGGCCTCATCGGAGTGGAGAGCAACTAACTCCTTTCCTGGGCACCCCAGGTGTCCACGGTAGACCCTGCCCCGTCCTGTGCTAGGGGCGAGGATCTTGGTTAGGCCCTTTCTTTTGGCCTGAAGTCCCAATTCATAAAGGTGAAAAGAACCTCTCTGGGCTGCTGGGTGGGTTCCAGCCTGCTTCCTCCCCCTCTGGCCTCTTTGCAAAGTTCTTCGAGCTCCACCCCACTCCCTACCCACTGTCCAAACTCTTTCTCACCTGCTTTATGGTGCTTGGAGCCCTGGTGGCACAGTGGTTGCGAGTTTGGCTGCTAACCAAAAGGTCGGTGATTCGAATCCATCAGCTGCTCCTTGAAGACCCTATGGGGTAGTTCTACTCTGTCCTGTAGGGTCACTGTGAGTCCGAATCAACTCGACGTCAGCAGGTATTTGGTTTTATGGTGTTAGTGAAGCAGAGAGCCGTTGGTGGAGAGGAGGGGTCGAAGAATGTATTTGGCTCTTGCATCAAGAGAAATCATGATCAAAAGACTCTGTTCCTTTGTGACCGGGGGAAGTGCCCTGTCTCAGCTCCCACCCTGCCCTGGCCTCCATTCGGCCCCTCCTCGGGCTGGCCCAGGCATCAGCAGCACAGTGGAAGGAGCAGCTAGATGAGGTGGCCTTGAAATTCTCTTTGGAAGGGAAAGAGAGGAGAGTGGTTTGTTTTGGATCTTCTCAGCACCCACGGGCTTGAAGTCCTCCTCATTCTTCAGCCTGCTTTGGAGAAGCCACAGAGAGGGACGTATCTCCCTTTGTGTGTTGATCAAGCATGCAGTCCGCACCCCAGCCCTGGGAGCTGAGGAGTTCCAGCTTCCTGTACGGATGAGGAAACTGAGGCTCAAAAGGTGAGGTGACTTATCCAGATGTCCAGCAGATGTGTGTCTGCCTTCTCCCATCAGCCCTGAGGGGATCTTAGTTACCTAGTGTGGCTGTAACAAAACATATAAGTGGGTAGACTTTTTTGTTGTTTTTTTAATTGTGCTTTAGATGGAGGTTTACCGAGCGAATTAGTTTCTCATTAAACAATGAATACACATATTGTTTTGTGACATTGGTTGCCAACCCCACAGCATGTCAACACTCTCCCCTTCTCGATCTTGGGTTCCCCATTACCAGCTTTCCTGTCCCTTTCTGCCTTCTTGTCCTTGCCCCTGGGCTGGTGTGCCCATTTAGTCTCATTTTATGGGCCTGTCTAATCTGGCTGAAGGGTGAACCTCGGGAGTGACTTCAGTACGGAGTTAAAAGGGTGTCTGGGGGAGTTAAAAGGGTGTTGGGGGCGCGTAGCTTTAAAGAAATGCGTTGTTTTACAATTTTGGAGGCTAGAAGTCCAAATGAGGGCATCGGCTCTAGGGGAGAATCCCTCCTTTCGGCAGCCCCCGGCATTCCTTGGCTTGTAGACGGTCCGTCACCTGATCTTTTCCACCTTTGTGTGTGTCTGTCTGGTCTGCTCTTTTTAGAAGGGATTGGATGTAGAGTTCTTGTTGTTAGCTGCTGTCATGGAGACCCCATGTGTGCGAAGGAAAGCTACTCATAGGATTTTCAAGGCTGTGACCTTTAGGAAGCAGATTGCCAGGCCTGTCTTCCAAGGCGCCTCTGGGTACATTCAAACCACCAAACTTGGCTAGCAGTTGAGCACTTAACCATTTGTGCCACTTAGCTGCTGTTAGGTTTGGAGTAGTACCACCCTAGTGTGATATGAGAGCCCTGGTGGCTCAATGTTTAAGCAATCAGCTGCTCACCAAAAGGTCAGCAGCGCGAACCCGCCCAGCAACTTCGCAGGAGGAAAGAGCTGGTGATCTGCTCCCTTAGTAAAGATGACATCCCCTCTCAGAGGGTCTCAAACTTGAGCAGGCATCAGAATCACCTGGGGAGCTTGTTAAAACACCTGTCTCTGGGCCCACCTCCAGAGTTTCTGATTCAGTAGGGCAGGGGCTGGGCTGAGAAACTGCATTTCTAGCAAGTTCACAGGTGGGACTGTTGGCTGTGCAGGAGCCTGGGACCCTGGTTAAGCGCTGGACTGCTAACTGAAAGGTCTGCTAATGGAAAGATCGGTGGTTTGAATCCATCAGCAGCTCTGTGAGAGAAAAGACCTGGCAATCTGCTCCCGTATGGATTACAGCCTAGGAAACCCTATAGGGCAGTTCTCCTCTGTTCTATTGGGTTGCTATGAGTGGGAATCGGCTCAACAGTACACAAATCTGGTATGATCTCATTAAGATAAAAAAAAGAAAACTCCTATTTCCAAACAGGGTCACGTTCACAGGTACAGGGGTTAGGACATCGTAACTTTTTTTTTTTTGGTGAGGGGGGATACAATGCATTCCATCCCAGGTAAAAAGGCCAGAGGAGGGTGGGGCTGGAAGGTCTGGTGGCTGAGTGTGCCTCTTCACATCGAGGCCCTGGGGCTGCCCTGGGCTCCCCTGCCCCATCACAAGCACCTTGATGATCTGGGGGTGAGCCCACTTCTCTGGGCATCGCTGCTGCCAAGCTCAGTGTAGGCACAAATGTTGATTGCAGTATCTTAAATGGTTGATCCCAGACAGCTAGGAGGACAAGACGGGAGGCCTTGGGGAATCCAGGCGGAGATTCTGGCAAAGGACTGGACATCGCAGGAGCCTTTCTTACATCTCCAGATATGCATGTCCTACCTTGCCTGGTTCTGAAGCCACAGACAGTTCTAGAAGCAGAGGGAGCCGGTCCAAGGACATGCCTGCTGGAGGCTGCAGAGACGGTTTAGACCTGTGGTAGCCACCAGCCACATGTGGCTATTAAATTTCAATTAATCAAAGTAAACCCAACGTTATTTCCTGAGTTACACAAGCCACGTTCCAGTTCTCAAAAGTCACATGCAGGTAGCGGCTATGAATTGGGCAGTGCAGATATAGAACCTGTCCATCCTTGCCTCAGGTTCTATTGGCTGGCACTGGTTTGGACACTAAGCCGGGAAGTTAAGGCAGGGAGATGGCGGAGTCCCTTTGTCCGGGCAGAAATGGGAGTGGGGCCCCAGAAGACCCTCAGACCAAGCATGCTGGGTCCTTCCTGCTCAGGGCGGGGAATGTGCCCTGGCCTAGTCTGCTGAGCTGCTGGCTTGGGCACTCTGCTGTCAGGAGGGGTCAAAGCGGCCTGGGGACTGCTCTCCAGGCCTCCACAGTGGGCAGCAGGTGGGGAGCTCTGCACTGCGCCCCCTGACTGCCCTTTCCTCCCCACAGGTGGCTCTCCTACCTCCTGCTCTTCGTCCTGGACGTGGTCATCTGCCTCACCGCCTGCCTGGGGTTGGCCAAGCACTCCAAGTGTCTGCTGGCCTCGTGAGTAGCCTGCCCCTGGGCCTCCTGGGCAAGCGTGAGAGAGGGACAGAGACATGAGGGTCTGGCCAGGCTCAGAGGGTAAGGGCAAGGGGCAGCCAGGCTGCCAGAGCCACCTGCTATCCCCTCCTCAGCCCCAGCAAGGAGAGACAGCAGCCCACCAACTTGCTCTCCAGAGCCCAAGTGGTCAGCAAGAACTGAGCTGACCCCCATGTGCGCCCCGCCCCCACCCTGAGTCTAACTCTGTTGAGCATCTGAAGAAACGCAGCAGGAACTTTAGAGCCTCTGACCTTTCTAACCTGCCCCGTCCTTCTCAGCTTGCACCACCCAGCTGTGTCCCTTTAGCCCAGGGACGTATGCTCCAGGCAGGGGTACCTTATGGCTCTTCCAGCAGCTAATAAGGCTGACGGTGATGGCTGGGGCCAAGGCTGCCTCTGGAACCCTGCAGGAGTCTGGGGGCAGGGAGGGTAGGATCAGGCTGGGGGAAGGGCATCCCTCAAGCCCCAGTGTCACTGGAGGTCCTTGGGGTGACAGCAGTCACAGACTCTCCCCTGCCCACCAGCCTCCACCAGAATTCCATCAGCGCTGCCTCTCTTCCAGGATGCTGTGCTGCGGGGTGCTGACCCTGCTGCTCAGCTGGGCTTCCCTGGCCGTGGACACCGCCGCCGCAGTGGTGAGTTGGGGACATGGGGCTGCGGATGGTAGGTGGTCAGCCAGATGGCCTGTCTAGTGGGGTGTCCCTGCAGGACATCATGCCAAAACTGCATGGCGCTCACAGGTTGTCCCCAACTTCCAAATCGCCAGGAGACTGTTAGGAAAAGGGAACCAATCACGAAATGTGATCGCTCGGTGAACGTCCTTCCAATCGGAGCCTGAACACACCGGAAGCTTCCAGAGCGTTACTCTTTGCTGTCAAGTTGATTCCAACTCATAGCGACCCTATGGGACTGATAGAACTGTCCCATAGGGTTTCCAAGGAGCAGCTGGTGGATTCAAACTGCCAACCTTTGGTTAGCAGCCGAGCTCTTCACCACTGCGCCACCAGGGCTTCTCCTCCAGAGTGTTAACACATGGAAACTAGCTTTTACAACAGGAAGCAGACAGCATACCAGAACAAATTGGATCCATTTTTTGAGCATCCCCCCAACTTGAGAAGCCTATCTGAGAGAGATGACAACTCCCACGCGTACCCCACTCTGTGCCGTGGATGAGGGACTTAAAAAGGGGGGGCCTCGTTCTGCTGGTCTCGTCTGACCAGGTAGGCCTAGTTAGGTGTGCTAGACACTTACGCTACTCATTCTCCCATCTGGTGCCACTTGTATACCCTACAGCCCTGGTGAGGAGCCCTGGTAGTGTGATTCTTAAGCACTTGGCTGCTAACCAAAAGGTTGGCTGTTCAAACCCACCCAGCAGCTCCACGGGAGAAAGAACTAGTGATCTGCTTCCATAAAGATTTCAGCCTGGGAAACCCTATGGGGCAGTTGAGCGAAGCCGGGTGCCGAGCTACTTGGGCAAACGTGAGGCGTCAGAGGGTGGGTGGGGGTGTTGGAGGCCTCATCACGTCCCCTCCCCTTTCTGAGGTTTGTTGCCATGGTGATGACTTGGGCCCTCCCAGCTCATTTGCACATGTTTAAGTGTGGCCTGGCTGTTTCAGAAAGACAAAGAACACCTTAATTGCTCAGGCTGTTTTCAGAACCCAGAGACAAAAGGCCAAACTGTGCCCACAGTCCAGAGCCAGGCCAGCTTCCAGCCACAGTCCCTAGCCTGGAATCTCAGAAGTGGAGGGGCTTGGACCATCTGGTCCAGCCCCTGTGCCTTACAGATGGGGAAACAGGCCCAGAGAAAGGACATGACTTGCCCCAGATAAGACACCCGAAGCCTGGTCCCTTTCCCACCCCACTGGCCACTTCCCAGCACTGCTTGTAAGGTCTTAGTGACCCCGAGTCTGGGAATTGACCAGATCTGGCTGGAGGAGTCCCCTCCCTTTCAGAAGCCCCTCCTTTGCCCCCTTCCCGGCCCTGAGGACGTGGGAAGGGGCACTGAGCTTGCCTTCCCTCCATGGCGCTTGGACTCGCATGGAGTCTAAAACACATAAAGTGCATGTTCCGGAATGTAAACCCAAAACCAAGCCCATTGCTGTTGAGTCGATTCCGACTCTTAGCGACCCTCTAGGACAGAGTAGAACTGCCCCATAGGGTTTCCGAGGAGCAGCTGGTAGATTCAAACTGCCGACCTTCTAGTTAGCAGCCGAACTCTTAACCACTACGCCACCAGGGTTTCTGTTTCTGGATATAGTGCCTCAAAATGTAAAAGAAAAGGTGGGGGCCTCCTACATGGGTATGTTTGGTCTTTAGGGGGCTAACACTCAAGTTAGCTGTGCAGGAGCCTGTTCCCTCATTCAGCTGACGTTTCTGCTGTGGCACTTGCCACTGCCGGGTGCCAAGGGATGCAAAGCAAGGCATGGCATTTGCTCTTGAGGTATCCCAGCTCAGTAGACAGAAAAGACCGTGGGCAGCCTCCTGCAGCCCCACATGCAGGGAGACAGAGGCGGTGCCTGGAGGGTGTGTATGGGTGTGTATGTGTGATGGGGGACGGCGTGATTGACCAGGGAATTTCAAGGAGCCCTGGTGGCACAGTGGTTAAGCATGGCTGCTAACCGAAAGGTCGGTGGTTCAAACCCAGGAGCCACTCCACGGGAGAAAGATGTGGCAGTCTGCTTCCATAAAGATTTACAGCCTCGGAAACCCTATGGGGCAGGTCTGCTCTGCCCTGCAGGGTGGCTATGAGTTGGAATTGACTCGATGGCAGTGGGTTTTGGGTTCTAGCTCACTCAGGGGCCACAAGCCCACCAGGTGGCCTGCATCTGTTCTACCCTAGCTACCTGGGGTGAAAGGAGGGAGGGCTTGTATGAGAAGCCCCACCAAACCCACGCCTTGCCCAGAGACGAGTCACAACCAGGCCTTAATCACTTACTGTGACAGTGTAAGCAAGAGATACCCAGAGAAGGCACTCCGGCTCTCCATCCCATATTTCCCCCAGAGCGGCACCGGGGCAAGGGTCAGGTGGACCCACGCAGACGTGGGGCCATCTCTGACTGTAACGGGAAAGGCTGCAGTTTTCTGGGCCCGGGCGCTGGGTGGGTAGGGTGGGGGGATGGGCTAGTGGTGGGAAAATACTAAATCGTGTGTCTTCGAGGTTTCTTCTTTCTTCCCTCTAATAACACGGCTTCAGCGAGGTGCCTGAGGCCGGGCTCGGGCACCCGAGCCCCAGCATAAAGAAAGAGGCCTCTGGGTGGAGGTGCTGGGGATAGGAGAGCATGGCTCAGGGCGCACCTGAGTCCTTGGCTGACCCCCTTCAGAGACGGCTGTGTGTCAGCCAGCCGTGCACTGGGTCTGGTTGGGGGGGGGCGCTGCCCCCACACGTAGACCACACGTAGGTTTATGATCAGGAGCCAGACTCCAGCCAGCAGCCCCGGACTCGGGCAGTTGCCCCCGTGATGCCCAGAGAAGGCATGGAGCCTGGGACTGTGTGGCTCGTGGCAGATTTTAGGCAGAGCTGGGGCCAGGAGGGAGAGGGGGTGGGCCTCTCCTGTCTCCCCCTTACACTGTCCACAGGCATGAGCCAAGAGCCAAGGAGTTGCCCCCCACCCCACCCCCTACAGGGAAGGCTGGGTAGGAGGGCCCAGGTCCTGCTCACAAGCATCCTGGTGTCCTGGGGAGCTGGGAGTGCCCCAGGGGAGAGGAGGGAGCCCAGAGCGCACTGGCCAGGGCTCCGGGCACAGCTGCAGGCACAGCTGCAGCTCCGGGTCGTAGACAAGTGTAAGCACAAAGGAACGAGCACAGCTCTGGCTTGCCTGGCCCATCCCGCTCCCCGGCCACCCTCTGCCTGCTGGGCACAGAGGCCGCTTCCAGCTGGCCACCGTGAGCTGCCCTCTGGGAGACAGCCCTCCCCACCCAGGGGGCTTCTCCCTGCACCAGGCTTCAGTGTTCTAGAAGCCAGTGCGCATTTAATCTCCTGACAGGGTGCCAGGAATGCAAGGGAGCAGAGAGAAATGTCACTTCCCTAATTTGTTTAGTCAGGCCCTTGTGTAAGCCAGTGAGAGTGTGAGCTGAGCTGAATGGACCTTTGATAGGGCCCAGATACTGCTGCATTTTAATAGGAAGTGGGGTGAGGAGGAGCGAGGGGGGGCTGTCAGTGGGTCACTGTGGAGAGCTTTTGTGTGGCCTCGGAGCCTGTGGAGAGCTGTGAACTGACACTGAGCCCCCTCCCCCTCCTCTGTCACCCAGAGGGGACCCCACAGCCCCTGAGAATCTGTTCTGTTAACCAAGAGGTAGGAGAGTGGGTGGGAGTTAGGGGGCTGGGTTCTGGCTGTCGGGCGATGCTCTGAGCCTTCTGGCTTCTGTGATCCCAGCTGTATGGCCAGCGATGACCTGTTTGGTGGCCCTCTCTGCACAGTCAGGAGGTGAGGCGAGAGAGCTCGTGGGACAGAGCCATAGCCCTTGGAAAGTTCTAGAAGGATGAGTTGTTTGTTCAGAGCAGAGAGGAAAGGGGATGAGGTGGATTCTGTGATTCTGAGGGGAAGTGTGTCAGTCTCCTGGGACTGCGTCAATGAAGTACCACAAAGAGGGTAGCTTGTAAGAACAGAAATCTGTTCTCTTATAGTTCTGGAGGCTGGGAGTCCAAAATCAGGGTGTTGGCTGTGTTGATTCCTTCTGAGGGAGAATCTGTTCCATGCCTCTCTCCTAGCTGCTGGTGACAGCTGGTGATCCTTGGTGTTCCTTGGCTTATAGGTGCTTCCATCTCTCCAGACCTGCCTCCCTCATCACATGCCCATCTGTGTGTCTCTTGTTATAACGCCATCACTCACACTGGATTAGCATCCAGTCTACTGTAGTGTGACCTCATGTTAACTCATAACATCTTCAGAGACCCTTGGCGGTCACCCAGCCAGGCCAGGCCGCTGGGAATGACACTCCCTGAGTCCCGGTCACCTAGCTGGGACCCATGTCCTCTGGGTCCATGCACCTTCCATCCCAGTATGTCGTCATGAGCAGGTCCTGTACCCAAAGCTTCCCATGTGGATCCATAGGAACTTAATTCTTTAGAAAGAGAGCCCAGGGGAGGTTCATAGATCAACCCTCGGAGCCTGTAGGACTTGAAACAGCCACACCAGAAATAAAAATAATAGCTTCCTAACACACGCCCTACACGCAGCTCCCCTGAGCCCAGATCTGCCGGCCCCTGAGGAAAGGGACACACACCCTTCCTGGGAGAGCCCACGGGTCTGTCTGAAGAGGCATTTGGGAATAAGAGTTCGTGTTCATATGGCGCCTACTCTTTTCCAGTCACTTTTCTGAACGCTTTACGTGTATGAATGCATAAGATCTGTAGCATTATTGTCTCCATGTTAGACATGAGGAATCAGGTACTGAAAGAATACGTCACTTGTCCAAGGTCACAAAGCTAGGCAAGGGCAGAGACGAGATTCGAACTCAGGGAGGCTGGCTCCTAGCTCTGGGTTCTTTCCCACCCTGGAAAGAGCTGAGTGGCTGGGGCAGTGGTACCTGGCCCCTCCCAGGATGCTGGTGTCCTGACGTTCCTTCATCCCCCATCTCTCCCTGGCTCAGGGCACCAGCGACTTCTGCGTGGCTCCCGACGCCTTCATCCTGAATGTCACGCAGGGCCGGATCAGCACAGGTAACGAGCTCTCCAGCTTCTGCTGCCCGGGGCCACTCTGGGGCCCAGGCCAGGCCCATGTGGCTAGCCGGCCTGTGCCTCTACTTACCTTTTCAGCTCTGCAGTCTCCCAGCCCTTCCCTGCCCCTGTACTTCAGGGCCAGCTAGATCTCTGGGCCATTTCCTGGAAACAACCTCCTTTGGGAAACCTGGCTGGGTTGCCAGGTCATTTGTGAGCTCCTGCCTGATGCCAGTGGCTTTGCCTTGCAGAGGTGACCCGCTACTACCTGTACTGCAGCCAGAGTGTAAGCAGCCCCTTCCAACAGGTACAGCCCACCAGACCAGCCCTCGCCCCACCCACGGCCCCTCCATCCACTCGCTCCCTCTTGGTCCCACAGCCCAACACTGACCAGTAAGGAGGGACCTGGAGGTGGCTGGGGTGTCCTTGCTTCACTGGGTTCTCTGTCTAGCTGCTTCCCTGAAGGGGGCGGTGCCCTCAGTCACTGTATTCTAGGTCAGCGCTTCCTTAACCTGTGTGCACATCACCCGTTGTGTGCTGTCAAGTTGGTCACGACTCTTAGCGACCCCATGTGAAGAGAACTGTCCCATGTGGTTTTCTAGGCTGTAATCTTTACGGAAGCAGATCACCAGGCCTTGCTCCCCTGGAGCCTCTGGGTGGGTTCAAACTGCTGACTTTTTGGTTAGCAGCCAAGTGCTTAACTGTGGCGCCACCAGGGCTCCTTCCCATCATGCAGGCAGGAGCTGGATAGAACGCAGATGCTGTGCAGCAGGTCTGGGGTGGGGCCCAGGATTCTGCATTTCTGATAAGCTCCCAGTCCGAGGTCTGCACTCTGAGTCACGGGGAGCAAGAGGCATGTCATTTTCAAGAGCCCGAAAGGATGAGGGGTAAATGGCCTGCGAGTGGAACGGCCAAATCAGGGGTGCTCCTGTGGGGACGCAGAGGGGCGGGCTGCAGGGACAGCCCCCGGTAGCCCTGGGCTCACAGGTCGCTGCGCTGTCTCCTGGCCCAGGTGCTGACCGTCTTCCAGCGCTCCCTGACCACCATGCAGATCCAGGCCGCCGGGCTGCTGCAGTTTGCCGTGCCCCTCTTCCCCACGGCGGAGGTAAGGCCGAGCCCCAGGGCCAGCTTCGGAGAGTGAGGCTGTGGTTCTGTGTCCCCTCCCCGGGCGGGCTGGCCCTTCCCACGGCTCGGCAGGCTTCTTTGCCACAGCGGCTGTTGGTGGTTTTTCTCTGCGAGCCCTCGCCTTGCTCCGCGCATCCTCTCTGTCTGCATGCTTGCCTCGGTGTCTCTCCCCACTTCAGAAAGATCTGCTGGGGATCCAGCTCCTGCTGAACTCGTCTGAGGCCAGCCTTCACCAGCTGACGGCCCTGCTGGACTGCCGAGGGCTGCACAAGGTGTGGGTGGCCCCGGGGGCGTGGGGGGCTGGGGCACCCAGCAGGCCGTTTCCCAGAGAAAAGCCTGGGCTCCCCTCAGGCCCAGGATCGGGCTGGATGGTGGGGAGGTGGGGGAGGTACCTGGCTTCTTAATTCTCTCCAGTGGCTGAGACACAGGGTTGGTGAAAGGGACAAGGTGGGTGCGGTAGCCCTAGAGTGCTGGGAGGCCCCGACCTGCCATTTTCACTGGCTTGCAAGTGGCAACCAGGGTCAGCTCTCCAGGAACTCGAAATATCAGCCAGGCGGGCACGCTAGCTAATTCAGGGAACACTTCAGGAGTGTGTGCGGCCCCCAGAAGTCAACAGCTTTCATATCCCTGATGGATTTAGAGCAGCTAATAATAATGATCACGCTGCTGTTTACTAAGTCCTCGGTTCTGTGCTCGGCCCTATTCTGTGCACCTCGTATTCAGTAGGGCATTTAGCCTCACAGTTATATCATGAAATAGATGTTATTTCAAGGGAAATTTTACACACGAGGAACAAAGATATATGTATGTATGTGATTGTCTATCAAGTGGAATACAGAAGATTCCAGAGCTGGTGAGTCAAGGAGTGGGGTTTTGCACCCTGACTTAGTAGAACTGAGAACGTGGGCGCTGCTGTTGTGTCCCTTCTCCCTCCACAAGCAGGCCATCCAATCCCACAGCGAGCTCTGGATGCTCTGCTCTCACGGGGATCCTAAATCTGTCCACGCCTCTGTCCACGGCTTCCCCGTCCTGCTCCCCTGGGCTCCTAACTGGTCCGCACTTTCTCTCTTGCCCCCTTCCATCCTTCCTTTTGCCCACGGCAGCCAGAGGGGCCGTGAAATGAATCAGGTCACATCTCTTTCATCCTCGATCTCTCCCATGCCTTCTGTCACCATGTGACAAGATCCAGACTCCCAGGCTGTCCCCAAGGCCCAGCATGACCTGGCCCACCTGACCTCACCTCCTGTTGCTTTTGTTCTTCATCCTGGACATGCAAGCTTGTCCCCTTGTCCCCGTCTTCTCAAGATGTGCTGCTTCTTGCCCTCCTGGCTTCACCTTAAATGCCTCCTCCTTGGACACACTTTCCCTGGCTCCTGCCCGCCCCCCGCAGTTGCGTCTGCCTTCTTTGGCGCCAAACCTCCAGTCCTCGCATACAGTCGGTGCTCAGCAGATGTCTGTAGGGTGAGCCCAAGAAACCCACTGCATCGGGTGCCACAGTGTGGCTGTCTCAGGTGATTAGGATGGGGAGCAGCCAGGTGATCACGGGCCCAGCAGAGGGGCTTCCAAGAAGAGCTCAGAGCCCAAGTGTGCCCCCAACTCCCTGTCCAATGGCCTGTTCCTTCCCCCCCACCCCACTCCCACCCAGGACTACCTGGATGCCCTCACTGGCGTCTGCTATGATGGTATCGAGGGCTTGCTCTACCTTGGCCTCTTCTCCCTCCTGGCCGCCCTGGCCTTCTCCACCATGATCTGTGTGGGGCCACGGGCTTGGAAGCACTTTGCCACCAGGTAAGGAGGGGAGCCTGCTGGTGCCCAGGGGTTACAGGTGGGAGGCTCTGCTCTGTCACTGAGCCAAGGCTGCTAACCTAGGCTGAGAGGGAGGCAGAGGACCCAGGGCCTTTTCAGCCCCCAGAGGCTGGCTGGATTTCTGCAGGAGCTTTCCTGAGAGTCCAGACAGACCCCCAAAGGGAGGTTCCACGGCAAGAGCAGGGGCCTGAGGATGGTGACGGCCCCCGTGCCACAGCTGGTATTCCTTGTGTCTCTCTTCCTGGGCAGGACTTTGCAGTGTGCAGCAGGGAAGAGAGTTTTGGGTGCTGGGAGAAGGGGCCCAGGGCATACCAAGGGTCAACTGAAGTCGGTGTTATCAGGGAGCCTACAGTCTTGTTGAGGAGACAGACAGAGGGACAAGGTGGTGTATCAGGCCCTAGTGATACCGACACTTGGTGTGCAGTCAGGATGGTGGGCTTCCTGGAGGAGGAGGTGGATGTGAAGTGGGGAAAGTGCGGATAGTGATTGGTGGGAGGCAGGGCTGAGGTCCATGTTTTAGAAGAGACTCAAGGAGACACGTGTGGCCAGAGAAGAGTCCCAGGAGAAAAGCCTGGGAAGCAGGCAGGACTCCCGGAGCCTCCCTCGCCTCTCACGGCTGTCCGCATTTCCACATCTCCTTCTAGGGACAGGGACTACGATGACATCGATGATGACGATCCCTTTAACCCCCAGGCCCGGCGCATCGCTGCGCACAACCCCCCGCGGGGGCCGCTTCACAGCTTCTGCAGCTACAGCAGCGGCCTGGGCAGCCAGACCAGCCTGCAGCCCCCGGCCCAGACCATCTCCAACGCCCCAGTCTCCGAGTACATGTATGTAGGAGCTGGGGCGGGGGGCACACATCCCAGCTAGGCTCAGCTTTCAGCCCTAGAAGGGGGACTGTGATTACATGTTCAGGTCCAGAGAGCCAGGTGGGGAAGGGAAGGCATTAAGGCCACCCAGGGCCCCCCCACAGCCACGGGGTGCCCCCCTCTACAGCCATAGGATGCCCTCCCGGAAGGGCCCAGAGAACATATCCTCCCCCCTCCACACCCACACGTGCGGAAGAGGAATCTCCTGTAGATGCCCATCAGCAGGCTTTTGCCATGAGCCCACGGGGTGGGCCACAGGGCTGAGAAGCTGCATTTCTCAACCCAAGGAGGCCTCTGGGGCCACCTGCTCCCCATACCTGTCACCCCGCTCTGCTGCTTCTCCCTGGGCACCTTATCTTCCTGCTCACACCCCCCCTTCCACGCCTGTCCATTTCATCCTCTACCCCAGCATACACCCCACGGGGACCTCGTGTAGCAATGGGTACACACACCCACACCCCTCACCCCTCCTGAGCTCTCGTCTCGGCCCCCACAGGAACCAAGCGGCACTCTTCGGTGGGAACCCCCGCTATGAGAATGTACCGCTCATCGGAAGAGGCTCCCCCCCTCCCACGGTAACCTGGACTTCCGCTGGGGCAGCCGGTGGGAGGGAAATAATGAGAAACAGCACCTCCTGCCAATCCAGTGAATCTGCTCCACAAAGGTAGAAAAGAATGAGACAGTTTATTTTGGAATAAGCACAAAACCAGCCTGAGATGGGTGTCACTGGCCACCCGCTGAAAAGACCGCAGAACAATGAAACATCTCACGCTTTTGTAGAGCCGGGCAGAGCCAACCCGCTGCATGCATGTTCTCAAGACAAACGATAAGTTGTCCTCAAATAAGAGGACTCGGCAGCACCGTTTGTCACATTTATCAGTTGCTGTTGAGTTGGTTCCAACTCATGGTGACCCCATGTGTTGCAGAGTAGAACTGTGCTCCACAGGGTTTTCATGGACTTTTGGAAGCCGATTGCCAGGACTGTCTTCCAAGCCACCTCTGGGTGGGCTCAGACTGCCAACCTTTCAATTAGTAGTAGAAAACCAACCATTCGTGCAACCCAAGGACTCCTTTGTTATCCATAATCTATCGGAAAGTCACCTGGTAATTAGGGTGTTGGCTGACCACCTTTATCCAAAGGAAAAGTAAGACTTCCCATGTCTCTGTGACAAGCAGGGAGTCACAGCTTGGAGCCAGGCACCCAAGGTAGACTCCCAGAAACTGGGAGACTGGGGTACTGTCTTCCTTGACGCTTGCATTTCAGAGATGGAGCTGAGACCCTTAAGAAAACATTCCTGAGTTTTAAAACTGACAAGAGCCTTATTTAGTATTTAAAAAGATATACACACATCTTAAAGACAGCCCTGGTGGCGTAGTGGTTAAATGCTGAGCTGCTAACCGAAAGGTCGGCGGTTCTAATCCACCAGCCACTCCTTGGAAACACTTTGGGGCAGTTCTACTCTGTCCTACAGAGTTGCTGAGTCAATCGACTCGATGGCAACGGATTTTGGTTTTGGCAAAGGGACAGAGAAATAATTTACAAGTTTTCTAAAGAAAAGGGGGAGGGATGGTCTCTTTCCCCCATTACCCCGGGGAAGATTCAGGAAAATCTTTTCTTTTTAGATTTGTATCTGCCCTTATACTCTCAGGAAACCCTGGTGGCATAGTGGTTAAGTGCTACGGCTGCTAACCAGAAGGTTGGCAGTTCGAATCCACCAGGTGCTCCTTGGAAACCCTATGGGGCAGTTCAACTCTTCTATAGGGTCGCTATGAATTGGAATCGACTCGACGGCAATGGGTTTTATACTCTCAAGGAGTGGTGCAGTGGTTAAGCGCTGGGCTGCTAACCGATAGGTCGGCAGTTTGAACCCGCCAGCCACTCTGTGGGAGAAAAATGTGGCAATCTGCTTCCATAAAGATTACAGCCTTGGATACCCTATGGAGCAGCTCTACTCTGTGCTATAGGGTCACTTTGAGTCAGAATCAACTCGATGGCAACGGGTTTGGTTGGAGCCCTGGTGGCACAGTGGTAAGGAGCTCAGCTGCTAACCAAGAGGTCAGCAGTTCAAATCTACCAGCCGCTCCTTGGAAACCCTATGGGACAGTTCTACTCTGTCCTACAGGGTTTCTGTGAGTGGGTTTTCGTTTGGTTTGGTTTACACCCTCAGCCTCTGCACCACATAGGCTGGAGGGCAGGGCGGCTAGGATGGCGGTCTGAGAGGACTCATACGGGGCACAGTCTTCCTCCACCCCACCCAGCTCTCCTGTCCCTGGACCTGTGCCCTAGTGGGGTCTGTGCCTCCTGCCCGCCCCACCACCTCTAGCCAAGGACCCCAAGATGTGTCATGAGGGCAGGAGCCTGGGGTAGAGGGTGGGCAAGTTGAGAAGGAAAGACCATCATGTTCTTTTACCCAAAAGAAGGATCTAAGGGTCACAGGAATGCTAGCTGATACAGAGAGAGCTATAAATAGAGGCAGTAGAATGTGGAAGATCAAATCCCAACTTGGCATTTACGACTTCTGTGAATCTGGACAAGTACTTCATCTCTCCCTGCCTCAGTTTCCCCATCTGTAGAATGGGATGGTAATAATAGCACATACTTATTAATGTGGCCTTTATAAGGGGGGCATGGAAGACAAGGTTGGAAGTCTGCAAGGGGATGGGCAGCAGCGTTCTTGAGCCAGGTGTTTGTCAGGGAGGGAGCCCTTGCCTTCACCGCACAATGCCTGTCACCCGCTGCATCCAGGTGTTTTGTGAGGGGACGGCCAACACTGGAGACCCAGGTAAATGGGACTAATGAAATAGGGCTTGGGACCTGAGACCCCAGGATGCTCGTGGGGCATCTATTGAACCAGCTTCCCAGATGTGATGCTCTCTGCAAATCACAGCGCTGGAGCTGGAGAAAGAGACCAGGGCCGATCACTCTTCCGGAAATGCAGGATCTGTAGGACGAGAGTCAGGAAAACTGCCCGTAGTTAGGTGCCATATAGTGCTTGGGGATCAGGAGGGGAGGACCGTCCGTTCTGCCCTGGGAATCCCAGATGGTTCTGTGGAGTCGGTGGCATTAGAGCCATACCTTAGAGCAGGGGTGACTGTGTTCCCCAGGGGACATGTGGCAGTGTCTGGAGATGTTTTTTCTTTTTACAGCGGGGGAGAGGGTGCTACTGGCATCTAGAGGATGAGGCCAGGGATGCTGCCGAACATCCTACAATGCCCAGAGAATGATCCAGCCTCAAATGTCAATGGTGTGGGATTGAGAAAGCCTGCTTTACCCAGTCCCATCCTTCCCGTCGACCACCCCTCTGGCACTTTTACCCAGAGCATCGCACCTGCCGATCTCTTAAGCAGCTTGCCCAAGGGAAGTTGTCTCCACACCACACCTCACGCAAGCTGGGTAGAGATACACCCAAAGGTGCTGTTAGCCCTCCCCAACTCCCCTGCTGCCTGCTCTGAGTACCCACCTGTACTCCATGTGCCTCAGTTGGGGCAGTTCCTCCCTCTTCCAAACTCCATCTCTGGGGCAGACAGGAGTTCCCCAGTGGCTGATCTCAGCAGAGCTATCCGGAAAGCAGTCTACTCCCTTGGCTAGAAAGGTGTCTTCCCCCAGAACTCTGCCTCCCGGAATCCCTTCTGTCCTTCCAAACCGTTTCATACCCTTGAGAGGCGAAAAGGACCTGGTGCAGTTGTTAAAAAGACCTATGCCGGGACCTCACGCCAAACTTATTGAATCAGGATTTCCAGGAAGGAGCCTGGGAAGTTTTTAGTTAACAAGCTCCGGGTGATCCTTATCATCCAGGAAGGTTGGGAAGCTCCTCCTTAATCTGAGGGTTCTCCTGCTTGAGCAAGCATCAAATTTACCTGGAAGACTTGTTAAACAGCCTGCTGGGCCCACCTCCAGCTTCTGATTCCCAAAACCTGGCGTGGAGTCGAGGGTTGGGTTTGCATTTCTAACTTGTTCCCTGGGAAAGCTGCTGCTGCAGGTCTGGGAACCACGCTTGGAAAGTCACTGCTCCCAGGTGGATTTCCCAGCCTGCTGACATTTGGGGCAGGATCATTGTGGTGGGGACTGTCCTGTGCATTATAGGATACTTAGCAGCATCCCTGGCCTCTACCCACCCACCCCAAGTCGTGACAACCAAAAATGTCTCCAGACACTGCTGAATATCTCTGGGGGTCGGGGGGGAGTCAAAAATCACCCCCAGCTGAGACCCACTGGGTTAAAGAGCCTCGTCTGCCTCCCCCAGCTGGAAGCATTCCCTCCCCGTTCTCTGATGCCAGTGCCTGGCCCCCCAGATTTCCCTGGAGTCCCAGAGACTCGGGGTCAGCAGACAGACAGCATCGGGAGCGTGTTAGAAATGCAGGATCTCAGATGGTTCCCCAGGTGGTCCATGTGCACACGGTGGTGTGAGAGGCGCTGGTCGAGCCTCACTGTGTCAGTGACCAGGACAGGAGTTCCTAGCTGGCGCTGCTGTTAAGTGCTTCCTCTGCCTGAGGTCACTGCTTCTCCGACCTGGCTGCATATTGAAATTACCTGAACAGCTTTGAAAACTACTGGTGACCCTTTAAGATGGTTAATTTTATGTCACGTGAACTTTACCTCAATTTTTTAAAAATGCAGGTGGGGTGGGGCCCGGGCATATGGATCTGCTAAGCTCCCCCGGTGTTTCTAAAGAACCGCTGTGGGAGGGGTCTTGGCTGCTTCGTGTTATCTCAACCTTTCAGGGTGAGAGCTGAGTGCTCTCACGTGCACCATACAGGTGGGGAAACTGAGGCTTGGGGAGATTGGAGAACCTCAGCCATGGTCACGGCACAGCTGGTGTTGGCACCTGGCTCCCTGAACCTCGCACCTGCACCACAGCCAGCTTGCCCACGGGGCTCCTAGCTGAAGTGGTGCACCCTGCAGCTGTCTCCGATGTGAGGTGACGGCCTCGGTGTTCTTACCTCCTTGTGCGGTGGTGCGCATCGGAGTGGAGGTGCAGCATGGTGGAGGACAGCTGGACTGTGAGTGGGTTTGCATTTAAGGCTGCGAGCCAGAAGTCCTGATGGATCTGGGCTTGAGGGGGCCCCTCCCCCCATCTCCCAGCCGCGGGCTGCTCTCCATGGGGATATATGTACCACCAGGCACAGCTGCCTGCCCAGGCCTCTGGTACCCGCCAGTCCCCACAGTGCACCAGGATTAGAACTCGGTGCCTGGCTGCTGTAGCAGCGGGTTGGCTCTTGCTCTCTGAGAAGTCCCCGCACCTCCACTACAGTGTGCAGTTTGCCTGGTCCCATGGCGTGGTCCCCTGCTGACTGACCCCTCTCCTCTCTCCCCACAGTACTCCCCCAGCATGAGGGCCACCTACCTGTCCATGGCGGATGAGAACCTGAGGCACTACCCAGCCTAACGATGCCTGGGGTTCCGGCCTCCTCACAGCTGCGTTTCTTTCATAGAAACCAAAGGCAGGACTACAGAGGTTGGCGCTGAGATCCGGGAAGACGCAGCCTGGGGTTGTGGAGGTTCCTGACTAAGGCCCTGGGATGGTGGAAGACTCGTGACATGGGCAGCCTCTCCCTCTTCTGCCCACTGCCCCCGGGCTGCCACTCTTCGTCCCCTCTCCAGCAGCCTGGCTTGGCCTGGCCTGACCTCCACCCTCACCAGGTGGGGCAGGCAGAGAGGAGGGGATCGGGTGGCACCGCCACCCTTGGAGCCAATCCCTCTTGGGGTCCCACTGCCAGGACCTGGCTCCTAGCAGCTCAGCCAGGCTCAGAAGCCCGGGTGAGCTGTCCGCGTCACCGCTGTCCTCCCTGGCTGCCCTGATGGGGCGGCATCTCCCCATAACCCCTGTCATCTCCCCTCCTTCCAGGGATGACGCTCTGAGGTTGCTAGCTGCGGCCAGGGCCGTCTCAGGTATTAACAGACACTTTGAAAACAACTTTAACTCTTTTTTTTTTTTCTTTCCTGTTTCTAAATATTTTGATTATCCAAAGAACCGATGCCCATAGCACATCTAGTTTTTCCTGTAGACTCGCACTCATTCCTCACCTCGGTTGTTACTTGGCAGATTTTTCTGGCACTGACCAATTCTTGACAGACCTGTAGATGGGGCTGGAGTCTGAAACAGAATAAAGATCAGGGAGATGTTCTACCCCAGGCTGCTGTAAGGTGGGAATCTGGGTTCATCCCTCTTCCGAGGGAGGCTCTTTTAAGAGGGGGGAGAAGCTGAACTGAACAGAGCCCCCTGTTCTTGGTCGGGGGCAGCTGAATGACCAGTCTGCCTGCCCCCTCGTGTCTTCAAGTAAGGTTGATATCAAAGGTTTTAGCAGAAGCGGGAGGATTGTGTCTTGAAGTGGAGACAGGCCTCTTCCCCACCTCCCCGACTACCCAGTGTCCCACGCCCCTGACCATACCTGCTAGATGGAAATGATCTTGTTGGCCAGGAGGGAATAACGACCCCCCTTCTGCCCTGAGGAGGAGCCAGGGTGAGGGTCTTTGGTGCTCCAACCTCTGCCAACTTAGTGCACAAGAGGGAACCCCCTCCTCCACCTCGCACACCAAAGCAGGGATGCAGGGTGCCATAGCTTGGGACCGGGGTTCCATTCTTGTTTGGAAGAGCTACCTTGTCATCAAAACACTGACAGCACAGAGGTTCTCATCCAAGCTTCTGCGACAGAACCAGGCCTGTGTCTCCACCCACACT
Organism: Trichechus manatus latirostris; assembly: GCF_000243295.1. Classification (NCBI taxonomy): domain Eukaryota; kingdom Metazoa; phylum Chordata; class Mammalia; order Sirenia; family Trichechidae; genus Trichechus; species Trichechus manatus. Next base: position 8,006,982 of record NW_004443964.1, on the reverse strand, counting down.
AACCTGTACATACCGTGTACCCTAAGCCCACCCTTCGTATTCCCCCTTGCGTGCAGGTAGGGACTCCTGCGCCATCAAGGTGTTGCTTCTTAACATGTCATTACTGGCAACTAGAAGAGGTGCTTTGAATGCATGTAAACTGAGCTAAAATTCCTCGGTGGCTCCTGAAGGAGCCAGGTGGACAGACCTCTGCTTCATACCTGTGTAGCCTCACCTGGAAGAGAAATAAACCACTTGTACTAAATATGCAGTCAGCCTCCAGCTTCCTCGGCTGCTGGGAATAAGGCGTGTGTTGAGCGGTCTCTTCCAGGGCTATGTGGTGGGCGTGGAGGGGCTTGACAGTAGATGTCAGTATCAGTTTCAGCGTGAGAACTGAAAGATGAGGCCTTGAATGAAGGTCTCAGGGCATCTCAAGACAGGCCTCACTTCTGCCCTAGTCTTTCTCCAAATTCTCCCTAAAGGCCATGCTCTCAATAGTCTTCATAATGGTGTTAGGTGCCATTATAGCGACCCCATGTGACAGTAGAACCGCCCCATAGGGTTTCCTAGGCTATAATCTTAATGGGAACAGACTGCAGGTCTTTCACCCGCGGGGCTTCTGAGTGGGTTCAAACCGCCAGCCTTTTCTGTTAGTAGCTGAGTGCTTAACCATTGTGCCATCGGGGCTCCTTATTAGTATTACCTAACAATGATTGAGTGCTCTCTGTGCCAGAGACTGTCCAAGAATTTATATTAATTTTTTTATTGTAGTAAATATACAGGTAACAGAACATTCGCCATTTCTACAGTCCTTTCAGTGGTTAAGAGATCGGCCACTAACCAAAAGGTTGGCAGTTCAAATCCACCAGCCGCTCCCTGGAAATCTTACGAGGGAGTTCTTCTCTGTCCTACAGAGTCGCTATGAGTCAGAATTGACTCGACGGCAGTGGGTTCACATGTACAGTCCGGTGACATTAATTTCATTCGCTATGTCGTTCAGCCATCACCATTGATGGTTCCCGAATTTTTCCATCACCCTTGACAGAAGATGAAAGAAACAAAAAACCTATTGCTGTTGAGTCGCTTCCGACTCATAACGACCCTGTAGGACAGAGTAAAACTGCCCCATAGGGTTTCCAAGGAGCGGCTGTTGGATTCGAACTGCTGACTTTTGGTTAGCAGCCGAGATCTTAACCACTGTGCCACCAGGGCTCCAACAGGAGATGAGTATCCCCTAATCTATTAATTTTGAAGTGTCACAGCAACCCTACGAGATGGTTCATTACAACAAATCAGAGGTGCAGAGAGGTTGACGACTTGGTTGGAGCAGGCAGCAGAGCCAGGAGTGTCTGACCCAGAGCCCCCCTCTAGATCCCCTCCAATGGACCCTCTGTATAATGCAGTGGCGGGTGGGGGGCGTGTCTCCCAGGTAGAGCATGTGGGCTGCTCACCACCAGCTGTGCGGCGATCCTTACGCTCTCTCCCTAAACTGTTCGCTTCCCCTGCAGGAGCACCTACGACATGCAGCGTCCTTCACGCTTTCTTTGCAGCGTCTCATTTGATACGAATAACTCACCCAGCCCAGGGCGGCTTGGCAGGGCCTCCCAGGAGTCACTAAGCTACTGTTGACTTGGGCAGCAGCTGTGTGCTCCCAATGGACTGCCTCTCAAGGCGCTTCCTAAGTGAGCAGCTTGTGGGTCCTAACAGTCCAGGCTCTGAGCAGAGCCAGGAACAGGGCATCCCTTGAGTTCATGGGAATATGATTTTCCCACCGCCCCCAGCAAAATAGCCTCCTTTCTCCCTAGTCTCGGAATACCAAGAGCACTCGGGAAAAGGCTTGGAGCAGTGGGGTACCCCTTTTCTATCACTGTGCGTGTCTACTCTGCTAAGACAACAGGCAGAAGTGATTAGGGTTAGGGCCCACAGTACGGTGTGGCTCATTAACATAACAAAGAGCCCTGATTCCCAAACAGGGTCACACAGTTACCAAAAAAAAAAAAAAACCCGTTGCCTTTGAGTGGATTCCGACTCACAGCGACTCCACAGGAAAGAGTAGAACTGCCCCATAGGTTTTCCAAGAAGCAGCTGGTAGATTCGAACTGCTGACCTTTTGGTTAGCCCCTGAGCTCTTAACCACTGTGCCACCAGGGCTCCGCTCACAGGTATAGGGGTTAGGATTTCAACATAACTTTTTGGGGGAACAATCCATAAAAGCCTCTCAGCAAACACACTGCCACTGCCAGCTGGTCTGGCTCACCCTTAACATCCAGAACATTCTCTGACCAGCAGCCTGACTGCAGACCCAAGAAGGGCCAGCTGTGGGCAGAGGGGCTGTTGTTCAGCCTGCTCTGGAGAGAAAGTGTAATGAACTCATCTCGCTGTCTTGGAGGCAGCGCCTTGGCCAGGGACAGGTGCTCAGTCCATGCCGTCATTTGGAGCTGACTTACCCATGTGGAGCTTCTAAAGCTAATCCATCACCAGACTTCCTGACGCATGTCTGGCTCTGCTTTTTCCCTCAAAGCTGGGAGGTCTTATATTTAGAAGCAGCGGAAATGATATCACTACCTCTTTGACTCCTGTTAAAATAAAAATCAGATGAAGCCGATAATAGAAATTGATTGAAATTTATTCAATATACGATTTGCAAATTGGGGTAACATTTCGACTAGAGAGTCCAAAATATTCTGAAGATGAGAACTTCCAAAATTCTTATACCACATCTTATCAGTATTGCTATGGAAACGGGCCAGGATAGCGTTTATATAATAACAGTTTACCCTGAAACACAGCTTCCGGTCAGACCCTGCAGTTCCTGTTGGTCGAAACTGACTACATGTAGATAATTCTCCAAGAGCCCAAGACCTAAGGCAAAACAGTCTTCACTCAGCTGCTTACTAGGATATTGTTTGACTTAAACGTGACTTTAGGAAACCAGTTTCTTCAAGGCTTAAGGTTTAAAAAGACACCTAAGGGCAAATGGCCCGGGTAGGTCACCCCAACTCCATGGACTCCCAAATCTGGATTCCAGGGTAATTAAAACAGTTTCTCATTCCTAAAGGAGTCCCTGGGTGGTGCAAATGGTTAATGCACTAGGCTGCTGACCCAAAGGCTGAAGGTTCAAGTTCACCCAAATGCACCTCAGAAGAAAGGCCTGGTGATCTACTTCCAAAAAATCAGCCATTGAAAACTCTTTGGAGCCCAGTTCTACTCTTAACACATATGGGGTCACCATGAGTCTGAATCATTCAGCAGCTGTTTTTTGACTCCTGAAACTGCTGTTCTAATATTCAAGAGGCTGATGTGTCCCAGTGATATACAGGTGCAGGTAAGAAGAATGTACCTGCCTTTCTTCCTCCTTTCATTCATTAAAAATATGTCAATTGCTTAGCACAGCAAACTACTTCTTGTGAGCCAGATTGGATGGGCTGCCTGTTTTTGTATGGCCTGTAAGTAAAGAATGGTTTTTACATTTTTAAATACTTGGGGAAACATCAAACATTTACAACCTATTTTGATGATAAAGAATACTAACTCTGAGCCTCAGTTAAGTGAAATATCCATTGCCACTGAGTCGATTCCAACTCATAGCGACCCTGTAGGACAGAGTAGAACTGCCCCATCGAGTTTTCTAGGCTGTAAATCTATACTGGAACAGATTGCCACATCTCTCTCCCACAGAGCAGATGGTGGATTCGAACTGCCAACTTTTTAGTTAGCAGCCAAGCGCTTAACCACTGTTCCACCAGGGCTCCTTAAGTGAAATATTATCCCTCCCCCCAAAGAATACATTCTTACTAGTAGACCTGTATTACTAAAGATTATACTTAGTCATTCTGTTTTGAATTTTGTTAATAAACATAAGTATGGGAGTGTACTTTCTTTCTTGTTATGTAAGTTCCTACATAGTTTCTTAAATTTTCCTCTTGTCCCCTAGAACCTAAAATATTTGCTAACCAGCCCTTTACAGCGAAGGTTTACTGACCCCTGACCTAGCACATCACCTTCTGCTAAATTCTGGGACTGCAGATATGTCTCAGCAGTCATCATCTTTGACTTCATGAAGTTTACTGATCAGCAAGGAAGACAGGTAACATAGTCAACACTGATCTGTTTAGATACACATTCCGAGTCCTATGTGAACATTTGGTAAAGATTTCTTGAATCCTGTGCTTCCTGTTTGTGGATTTTGTTTCTTTTTTAAACCTTTTTTTTAATTACAAAAGAATGTGCGTGATGTAATCTTTTCAAACTTTACAAAAGTATATGAGACATAATCCAAAAAGCTGGAAAAAACAAAACCACCACACACAGTTTGATGCATATTCTCTAGGTTTCGTTCCAAGTATTTGTCGGAAAAATCATCCCACTACGGATATTGTTCTGCAGTTGCTTTCTCCACTTGGTCTTGGCCATCTTCCCATCATTTTAAAATTTTACTGTGCTTTCCATCACTGACGAATGAGCAGAGAGGAGGAGAGGGAGGGTTTGTAAGATTCCAGAACTCCGTCAAGGGAAAACACCATCTTTTCGCCAGTGATTTGTCCGCTTGCCAGCTCTGATGGGAATCTTCTGCAAGCCTCACGACACAAGCCTTCCTGAGGCTCACGCACAGGGAAAGGAGCAGTCAACCAAGGTCTGTTGAATGGATGAGTGGACGTCGGTGCTGAAGGGCGCAGTAGTTGTACATGTATTTTTCAGTTGGTTTCATAGGAACAGGGCTTCGAACCGGTTCATTCTGGTTCAACCCCCTGCTGAGAATTTGCTTTTCCACTCCAGATATACTGAATCAGAATCTACTTTTTAACAGGTGATTCTTTGTGTGAGTGTGTGTGTGCATTAGATGAAAGTTGACAGAGAAATTAGTTTCCCATTCGATAGTTTGTATATAAAGGGTTTCCATGACATTGGTTTCATTCCCCACAATGTGTCAGCACTCTCCCCATTTCCACCCTAGACTCCCTGTTTCCTTTCATCCTGTCCTGATTTTCTATCCCTTCGTTCCTCATCTTTGCTTTTGGGCAAATGTCTCCTTTTTGATCTCGCATAATTAATTGTTCTAAGGAGCATGTTCTTCTTGAGTGTTATTGTTTATTTGATGGACCTGTCAATGTTTTGGAGCCCTGACGGCACAGTGGTTAAGAGCTCAGCTGCTAACCAAAGGGTGAGCAGTTCAAATCTACCAGCTGCTCCTTGGAAACCTTATGGGGCAGTTCTACTCTGCCCTATAGGGTTGCTATGAGTCAGAACTGACTCAGTGGCAATGGGTTTGGGTTTTTTTTTTGGGGGGGAGGGGTTTGGCTCTACTAGTGGTTCTCAGAATTGGTTCCTAACCAGCATCGTTAGCATCACCTGGGAACTTGTTAGAAATGTAAATTCTCAGCAGGGATTCAAACCAGTTCAAAGCCCTGAGATGTAGCAGTCTGCCTTGGAAACCCTATAGGGCAGTTCTGCTCTGTCCTACAGGGTCACTGTAAGTCAGAATTGACTTGATGAATTGATGTCAGTGGGTTTGATTTAACTGGTAACAAAGGAGTCCCTGGGTGGCCCAAATGGTTAAGGGCTCAACTACTAACCATACCGAGAACCTCGGAAGACGGGCCGGGGATCTGGTTCTGAAAGCTCACAGCCTTGAAAACCCTGTGGAGCAGTTCTACTCTGCACACATGAGGTCCTCAGGAGTCAGAATCAACTCAGTGGCAACTAGTAAGACAACAACTGGTAAAAAGTGGATGTGGGGCCCCACCGTTGACGTGACTGACGCATTCCTGAAAAGTTTCTACGTACCAGGCACTGCGGAGCACTGTGGCTGCAAAGACAAGTCTCCACTCTCCGGCCCTCCCACTCTTTCAGGGAAGCTGGGAATGCAACCAACAGATCCGCTGGGTGAGGCTTTTCGGCTGCAGAATTATTCCCACACAGCGTGATTTCCCTCCTCCCATGACCCTGCTTTGTGAGTTTGTGGTCGATGCAGCATTGAAGGAAGCCATGCTGGCAGCTTGGAAACAAATTAAAATTTTAGAACTTTGTCTCCCTCAACTATGCAGCTTGTTTTAAATATTGATTGGGAGGCAGATGGTTTCTGCCAAATGTTATTACACTGCATAAGTATCAGCCAAGGAAAGTTAAGTGTAAAAAAGCAACCAGCCAATCTCTTGTGCAGAAGAATTCCAAATAATTTATGCAGCTACACCACCCTTGTAGGGGGTCAGCGAAAGACAGGAAGACCCTCAACAAGATGGACTGACACCGTGGCTGCAGCAATGGGCTGAAACATAAAACGTAACAAGGATTGTGAGGATGGCACAGAACGGGGCAGTGTTTCCTTCTGTTGGACATAGGGTCACTATGAGTGGAAGCCAACTCGACGACACCCTCAAGGAAGTGGAGCATAACTCCCCACTCCTTAAGTGTAGGTTGCACATGGTGACTTCCTTCCAAATAGCACAGTATGGAAGTGGGGAGGTACCTTTACAATGGAGAAACTGACAAACATGACCTCAGCCAGGTGCTCAAGGTCAACATCAACAGTGATCAGTCATGTTGATGGCATGCACCTTGATAGGATGTGATCAGAATGGCATCTCTATGGTTTTCCTCCCCAAAACCCATAACCCCAGTCTAACCATGAGAAAAAATCAGACCAATCCCATTTGAGAAACAGTCTACAACATACCTGACCAGTGCTCCAAACTGCCAAGGTCATCAAACACAAGCAAAGTCTGAGAAACAGTCACAGCCAAGAGGAGCCTAAGGAGACAGGACAACTAAATGTAATGTGGTGTCCTGGATGGGATTCTAGAACAGAAAAAGGACGTTAGAGAAAAACTAAGGAAATCAGGATAGAGTATGGGTGTTAGTTAATAACAATGTGTCGGTATTGGTTCACAAATTGTGACAAATTTACGAATGTAAGATGATGAAAACAGGGGAAGCTGCTAGGGGCATAAGGGAACTCCTGTACTGTCTTCCCGATATATCTGTAAATTTAAAACTGTTCTAAAATTAAACGTTTATTTTTAAAAAGTGGCTAGTGCAGTGGGTTGTGGGTGACCTGGGGTGTCCAGAGCTGGGTCTGCCCTCAGGGAAGAATTTTGGTCGCCAGTTCTGCTCTGATTGGGCAGAGAATTGAGACAGATACCTCAATTTTGGTTTAAAGAGGTCTCTAAATAATCTTAATAATCCTAATTATATGGCTTCATGCTGGCTTCCCAGCTCTGGGAAGCTGAAGCCTCTCTGCTAATCCACTATTCTGGGAGGGTGGGGGGATGTGGGGGCAGGTATGTAAGAGGGGGAAGTAGGAAAACTTGAAACTGCAGCCTCCTTTCTCATATTATCTCCGTGATTTACTAAGACCCCCTTCTCCACCCTCGGACCCCTGGGGAATGCAAACGGTTAACGAGTGTTCCGCTGCTAACCCAAAGATCACCCAGAGGCGCCTCAGAAGAAAGGCCTGGTGAACTACTTCCAAACAGTCAGCCATTGAAAACCCTGTGGAGAATGGAAAGATGTTCCATGTTCATGGATTGGAAGACTCAATAGCGTTAAGATGGCAATACTACCCAAAGCAACCTATAGATTCAACACAACCCTCATCAAAATTCTAACAGCCTTCTTTACAGAAATAGAAAAACCAATCCTCAACTTTTATGTGGCATAGCAAGAGGCTCCAAATAGCTAAAGCAATGTTGAAAGAGAAGAACAAAGTAGGACTCACTCACACACCTGATTTTAAAACAAACTATACAGCTCGACAGTAACAGATTTGGTATTTTTGGTATACAGCCCTGGTGGAGTAGTGGTTAAGAGCTTGGCTGCTAACCAAAAGGTCAGCAGTTCGAATCCACCAGCTGCTCCTTGGAAACCCTATGGGGCAGTTCTACGCTGTCGTATAGGGTTGCTATGAGTTGGAATCCACTCGACAGCAACGGGTTTGGTTTTTTGGTTTTTTTATACAACTACAATAATCAAAACAGCCTGGTATTGGTATACCAATAGACACATAGACCAATGGAATAGAACTGAGAGTCCAGAAATAAACCCACACATCTATGGTCAGTGGATTTTTGACAAGGGTGCTAAGTCCATTCAATGGGGAAAGAAGAGTCTCTTCAATAAACAGTGCTGGGAAGATTGGATTTCCACATGGAGAAAAATGAAACAGGATCCATGCCTCACACCAGACAGCAAAATAAATTCAAAATGGATTCAGGACCTGAATGTGCCAACTAAAACCATAAAATTCTTGGAAGAAAAATCAGGGCCAACACTGTCAGGCCCAGCTTTTAACAATGGATTATCTAATATAATAACAAAAGCACAAACAGCAAAAGACAAAATAAATAAATGGGACCTCACAAAAATTAAAAACTTTTGTTCTTCAAAAGACTTTACCAAAAAAGTCTAAAAACAACTGGGATCTCTTTGGAAACCATATATCTGACAAGAACCTAATAACCAAAATATACATAAAACTTTGACAACAACAAAAAAGACAACCCAATCATAAAATGAGTAAAAGACTTGAACAGACATTTCAACCAAAAGGACGTTCAGATGGTCACCAAACACATGAAAAGATGCTCAGTGTCATCAGCCATCAGAGAGGTGCAAATCAAGACCAAGTGAAACACCATTTCACTCCCACCAGGATAGCTAGTAGTCTCTGTGGCACAATTGCTTAGCGCGTTTAGCTGTTAACTGAAAGGTTGATGGTTCGAGCCCACCAGGGACCCATCTCAGGCTTTGGAAACCCTGGTGGCAGAGTGGTTAAGTGCTGCAGCTGCTAACCAAAAGGTCAACAAATCGAATCCACCAGGCATGCCTTGGAAGCTCTATGGGGCCATTCTGCTCTGTCCTATAGGGTCACTACAAGTAGGAATCGATTCAACGGCAACGGGTTTTGTTTGTTTGTTTTTGTTTTAGAATGGCTAAGATAAAAAAACAGAAAACAACAAATGTTGGTGAGGTTATGGGGATATTGGAACCCTAACCCACTGCTGGTGGGAATGCAAAATGGTACAATCGTTGTTGAAAACAGTGTGGCGGCTCCTCAAAAAACTAAATATAGAACTACCATGTTGTTGTGTGCTGTCGAGTCGACTCCGACTCATAGCAACCCTATAGGACAGAGTAGAACCGCCCCATAGGGTTTCCAAGGAGTGGCTGGTGGATTTGAACTGCTGACCTTTTGGTTAGCAGCCAAGCTCTTAACCACTACTCCACCAGGGCTGTATACCAAAAATACCAAATCTGTTACTGTCGAGCTGTATAGTTTGTTTTAAAATCAGGAGTGTGAGTGAGTCCTACTTTGTTCTTCTCTTTCAACATTGCTTTAGCTATTTGGAGCCTCTCGCTATTCCACATAAAAGTTGCGGATTGGTTTTTCTCTTTCTGTAAAGAAGGCTGTTAGAATTTTGATGAGGGTTGTGTTGAATCTATAGGTCGCTTTGGGTAGTATTGCCATCTTAACGCTATTGAGTCTTCCAATCCATGAACATGGAACATCTTTCCATTCTCTATAGGGTTTTCAGTGGCTGATTGTTTGGAAGTAGTTCACCAGGCCTTTCTTCTGAGGCACCTCTGGGTGATCTTTGGCTTAGCAGCGGAACACTCGTTAACCATTTGCATTCCCCAGGGGCTCCGAGGGTGGGGAAGGGGGTCTTAGTAAATCACAGAGATAATATGAGAAAGGAGGCTGCAGTTTCCTTTCTAGTCTTCTTATTTCCCCCTCTTACGTACCTGTCCCCCACAACTCCCACCGCCCTGGGAATAGTGGGTTACCAGAGAGGCCACAGCTTCCCAGAGCTGGGGGCAGGGTGGGGAGGGTGTCTGTGCCTGCAGTCCCAACCAGCCAACACTCCCCTGTGGAGTGGATCCATTTCTTCTGGAAGCTCTGTCTGGGTCTGACTGACCTCTGACCACACAAAGCCACGTTTCAGCTGGCCTTGTAATGCTCCTCATCCGGTCCCAGTGACCCCCAAGGGAGGCCTTTGCTCTGAGCAGCTGTTGGGAGCGGAGCCAAGTGGGACCATCTTGTGGTGATATGGCCGCGCCCAGCCTGTTGGCGGCAGGGGGGCACGGCTGAAGACGCATCAGAAGTGGTGTGACTGAGGGAGGGGTGTTCATTTTCTTCCTGTGCTTCCACAGCTGCAAAGCCCGTCCAGGTCTTCCCACAGGAAGCAGGCCCCCTAGCCTACCTCTCAGGACCCCTGCCCCTCACAAGCTGACCCCAGCTGACCATTGCAAATTCTTCTCTGATTCTTCCCCTGCAGGGACTGCCAGCCCACTGGCCGTCCCCTGATCCCCTGAAATGCCTTTGCCCCATGACAACCATGGTTCCCCACTCAGAACATGCCCTCCCCACAATCTGGAATGCTCTGCCTGCTCCTTCCCCTTGCAACCCATAACGCTAAATCCCACATCTGGGATGACACACTCTCTGTCCGCCCCAGTCCAAATCTCCAGCACCCTTCCTTGACCGCCGAGCCGGCCCATCCACCGTGGTCATTACAGTGCTGCAGTCATTCAGGTGCTGGTTCTGCCTCCCGTGCTTCGCAGGGTCATCTCAGTCAATCCTCCCAATTGTCCTGGAAGAACTGCCACTGTGCCCCCACTTGGCAGATGAGCAAAGCTGCGTCATGCGATTGGTAAGTGCCATAACTTCTACCCCAAAGCTCCTTCTTTTAGTTTACATTATCTCACCTAATAGTTTTCATTTCATGAAAAACATGACTTTTTTTTTTTTGGTTGTATTTTTTTTATTGTGGTAAATATATAGGCAACAAAACATCTGCCATTTCTGTAATCTTCACAACTTATTTCATTCATTCATTCGGTGAACATTTAACACATGTTGACAATGTGCTGAAGGAGACCTGGTGGTGCAGTGGTTAAAGCGCTTGGCTGCTAAGGTTGGCGGTTGGCACCCACCAGCCACTGTGCGGGAGAAAGATGTGCCAGTCTGCTTCTGTAAAGATTTACGGCCTTGGAAACCCTAAGGGGCATTTCTACTGTCCTAAAGGGTCGCTATGAGCAGGAATCAACTCAATGGCAGTGAGTTTGGTTTCTGGGTGAGTACAAGGTGGAGGTTTCGAGCCCCGGTGGGCAAGTCAGACGGAGTTATTACACAAGGTGCAGGGGAAGGTAGGATGGGAGCAAGGGTGGATTAGCCAATAGGCAAGGGAAGCACAGTGCTTACCCTGCTTACCAGATCATCTGTAGTGAACAATTTCACATTTTTCCACCACATCAAAGATTCTGCTTCTAGGTATGGCTGGCATTTGTCTCTTTCCCAACCCCACAGCACCTTCCTACAGAATCAAAGCCTCTTTTCAAATTCACAATCCCTGACAGGGGCGGATGACCCAGTAAGCATGGGTTTACTTGTGTTTACTTACTAATCTGTAGTGAACAATTTTACTACAGATAATCTGGTAAGCAAGGTAAGCACAGTGCCTATTGGATAATCCGCCCCTGGATAGGGGTTATAATTCCCATTTCACGGATGAGGAAAATGAGGGAAGAAGTGGCAAAATGACTGCTAAAAACCCAGGCAACAAACAGCAGAGCAGGCATCACTAACCAAGGCTCACGACGTCGGCGGCACAGACCACTCTGTGTTTCTCAGCAGCTTGCCCAGCGCGGATTTATAGACTTGCAAAGTCGCTTTGGCAAAGTGCCCTAAAACACTTACGATCATTACCGCGTTTCACTAACTTGTCGGTTAATCTTCTCCTAATTCCAGAAGTGCCCCCCGCCCCACCCCGCCCCACCCCGCCCCAAGAGGAGAGGATCCTGGCTACACTTCCCGCAGAGCGGGTGGAGCCGTCACGTGCTCCGGGTCGTCTTCGCCCCGCCCCTCCCGCGTCCCGGGCCCCGCCGGGGTTGCTAGGCAACGGGTACACTCTGCTTCCCGGAGCCGTTGGAGAAGCGCTGGAGCTGAGACCGAGACACTGGCACTTCGCCTTCGGCCCAGGGGCAGAAGGAGCGGACCGAGGGTAAGGGGGGACGGGATGGGGGGGCGTTCGGGGAAGACGTAGGAGCTGAGGAGGAAAAAGGAGAGTAAGGGGGGGCCCCCGAGGGTGATAATCGCCGGCAGCGCAAGAAACTCCTTGCGTGGGAGTGGGGAGGGGATGCGTCTTCCTGGGACAGCTCTGCTGCACGGTGGGAGCCAGGACTGGGCTGGCAGGGTCCCGGCGGTTAGTCCTCACCGCCCTGCACGCTTCCCAAGTCTCAGGACCCTGCAGGCTCTGAACACCTTGCCTCCTGCACCCACTACGTTTATGGCGCCCCACTACACTCTGTCTCCTGGAAAGGGCAGGAGACCTCTGAAGGTTCACAGTTGAATGGATGGGACATACAGCCTTGGGCTGGGTGATGGGAGGATGGGCCGGTTAAGAGAACTTTCTGAAAAGAATGGGAGGCAGCATATTAATAATTATTAAGCATCCTACTAGGTGGCAGGTGCTTTAAATTCATCACTTCATTTATTCCTCAACCCCGGAATGGGCATTCTTGTGCCCATTATACAGATGAGTACCACGCTCAAGGACACGTACCCTGTGCATCTTCCTCCTTCCTCAAAGTTTATCGCTTGCTCTTGAACTGAAGAGGTGCATTCTTCTCCGCGCCTTCAGAGACTGTATCCCCCCGCATCCCCCCCCCACTCTTTGGGATCATTGTACTTTATTTTTCACATAGGAAGAGGAAGAGGAGGAGCCATGAGGAGCTCTAAAGGAGGGCCTGGTATAGGGTTTGTCTTCATGTCTAGGCACTCAGCATGTGACAAAATGAGTATTGGGTCCCTTCTCCGTGCCAGGCAACTGGGGATAGGAGGGGAAGGAAAAGACCACAGCCTGTCCCTCAAGGACACAACATTGTCACGGGAGGGCAGGTAAACATTATATCCACGTCCCCCTCCAGGTCTGGGGGACCTCCTCCCACCCTCTCCTGTCCTCAGTCTCCACCTTCCTGGTTGATCCCATGTCCCCTTCCAGTTCTGGGGGGACTTCCTCCCACGGTCCCTGTCATCTTCCATCTCCCTGGTGAGGTTCACCCCAGGTTGACGCCAATGTTACTAGCATTAACCTAGCAGAAAGTATGCGGGGGTGGGGGAATCCCTAGGGAGGTCGGCCAGTGTTGCCATTGAGTCGGACTCATAGTGACACTATAGGACAGATCAGAGCTGCCCCATAGGGGTTCCAAGGCTGTAATCTTTATGGTAGCAGATTGCCACATCTTTCTCCCACAGAGCAGCTGGTTGGTTTGAACTGCCAACCTTTCAGTTAGCTGCCCAAATCTAGCACTTAACCACTGAGCCACCAGGACCCCAGGACTCCAGAAGGTACAGAAGGGCGTAGAGAGAGGGAAGGAAGTGCTTCCTCTGCCTCCCTCTTCCTTGTGATTCCTCTAGGGGGTTGCCCCTGGGTGCCAAGAAGAGGAGAATTGTCTCTTTATGGAGTCCATTGTGCCATCCCTCCAGCAGGCCTCCCACCAACCTACCATGCTGCTACCCCTCGTTCCCACCATCACCCGCTGGCTTGGCCTCACTCCTAGCTCGGAAAACCCACTTTCTTTTAAGCCCGGGAGGTTCTTTAAGGAATCACTCTGTTGATTATCAAAACAAAAGGGCAGGTTCGTTCCTCTAACTGGGGAAGGTTTCAATCTGACTGCCTTGGGATGCAGGAGACGCTGCGTTTTTGATGTTGGGACCAGTGCAGTCCGGCTCTGTGCGTCCTTGTGTTTGAGACTCACCGCTGCATTCAGCATGCCTCTGGGTCTGGTGGTTCCAATGGTGGGCAGCCTCCTCCGAAACGCCCAGAGGGCAGTGACTCTGCCCCCGCCTCCTGCGTAGCCCCCTGTACAGACAACCCCCTGCCCCCAGCACCGTTTGGGGAAACCACCCTGTGGCGCTTGTCTCATGGAGAGGGGGGACACCTCCTGAGACCCCCTGTGCTGACCTTGATATTGATCTTGGTGCCCTGCTAGCTGGTGAGACAGAGCCTGGTCTGGGTTCTTGAATGAGCTGTCTTCCCATCACTGGGCCAGCTTTTAAATATCCCCTCTGTCTGCCTCCAGACAAGCAGACAATGCGTCTGTTCTCGCCCTGGCTTGGGCTCGGGAAGCATCGAGAAGGAAGGCAAAGCTGTTAAAAAGATGATCTGGGCCAAAGAGGCTATTTATGTCTTCCTGGAGTTTTCTTGTTCTCTCAAGCCTTCTTGCATCCCCTGGGAGCCGGCTGGCTCACAGCGCTTGTCATTTTAAAGGAAAGACAGACAGCCCGTAATTGCCCCAGTCTGTGTGGGGCTGGTGGGGGTGGGCACAGGTGCTGAGCTGTGACAATGTGGTGGCAGAGGGAGAGACTGTAACTGAATTTGCATTCTTTTTCACCAGGTCCTCTCTTTGTCCACGTGAGATAAACCCATTAGGGCCACCTGCTGCAATTTTACCTTTTCCCCTTCTCTGCCCTCCAAGCCATTGCTCTGACCCAGGCCAGAGGGTTTCAAACCCACAAGAAAGAGGGACAAATTGTTTTCCATGAGAGTCTGGTTCAGGCTGAGCTGTGCTGGGGCTGAGGGTTGGATGGGGCGGTGTTGCCTTCCAGGAACACTTGTGTGGATGCAAAGGGACCTAGGAGCTGCCTCAGAGCCCAAGGCTGCCTCTGGCACCTCCTTCTAGGTTCTTGCACAGCTCTTGGCCCTAATCCCAGATCCCAGCAGTTGGGGCCCCCTGGTCTGCTTCCTTGAAGCCCTGGGGGTGGGGGAAGGTGGATTAGACACACATCTGATCACATACAGAACAGCATTTGCAGAAGTGGGGCTTGGGAATCTGTATATTTTTAACGAGCACCCCGAGTTTGAGACATTAAGAGCTTCCCACTTTAAATCAGTGGTTCTCAACTTTGGCTGCACATTGGAGTTACCTGGGGAGCTTTAAAAAATACTGACGAGAAATTCTGATTTAGTTGGTCTGGGGTTCAGCCTAGGCATCATGATTTTTCAAAGCCCTCCAGGTGTTTCTAAATGTGTAAGCAAGGTTAAGAATCACAGCTTTAGAACCAGGTGGGCCTTTGTCCTGACTCTGCCTAGATTTAAGAACTGTGACCTTGGACAAGTCATTTAATCTCCCCGGGCATCAGTTTCTTCATCTGTAAAATGGGAATCATAGTAACTGCCTTGGGGATTGTGGAGAGCAGGCAATAAGAGAGTGCCCGCAAATGGCTGTTCATGGTGCCTGGAACTTAGCAGGTCTTTATATATTCTAGATAAAGTCTTTTATCAGATATGTGATTTGCAAACATTTTCTCCAAATCTGTGGCTCATATTTTCATTTTCTTAATGGTGTCTTTTGAAATGAAAAAGTTTTTAATTGCAGTGAAGTCCCATTTATCATTGTTTTGGTTTCTGGGCCCTGCTTTTGATGTCATAGCTAAGAAATCTTTGCCTAACCAAGGTCATGAAAATTTACTGTTTCCTTCAAAAAGTTTTATAGTTTTAGCTCTTACATTTACGCCAATGATCCATCTTGAGTTAGTGTTGTGGATGGTGTGAAGGAAGGATTTACGTTCCCTCTTGGCATGTAGATGTCCAGTTGTCTCAGCATCATTATTGAAGACACTATTCTTTCTCCCATTGAATGGTCTTTCCCCATGGAATTGAATTGACATCCTTGTGGAAATCAATTGACCATAGATGTATGGGATTCTTTCTGGGCTCTCAAGTCCATTTCATGGGTCTGTATGTCTATCTTTATGCCAGACTGTCTTGATTACTCAAAGTTGGTCTTGATAAATGTATGTTGAATGAAGAAGTGAAATAATAAAGACTATAATTAGAATGAAGATAAAGCGTTCAGTTTGGCATGTTATAAAAACCCACGCATTCCTAGAGAAGTTTGTGTTATTAGATTTATGGGTT
This sequence comes from Trichechus manatus latirostris, assembly GCF_000243295.1. NCBI lineage: Eukaryota > Metazoa > Chordata > Mammalia > Sirenia > Trichechidae > Trichechus > Trichechus manatus. The sequence continues at coordinate 7,991,089 of NW_004443964.1, read as the reverse complement.
TTTTTCTTGAAAATAGAATTCATTTTGGGTGTCCTAGAGGACACTCTTGGTCAATAATCCCTTTACAAAGTTGCTTTGTAAAGTGGATTACTTCCTTAGGGTTTCTGTTGCATAATAGCGTTTGATCTGTTTTTAAGTTTGGATATTTGTCCACGGATTTTTCTTAAAGAGAGGAATACCCCCCTCTAAGCATTTTCCTGCCCGCTTTCTGTTTCAGTCAAAGATAGCAACACCCGATTATGAAAATCCAAAAACCTCTGGCTTTATACCTGCCCTAGAAAGGCTCTCGTAAAATTTATCTTCTCCGCTCTACCCCGTAGTCGCCCGTCCAACAGCTGTTGTCCTCGGACCCCGTGCAGGGCCAGGAGCTTTGCGCTGTTAGCTGCCATCGAGTCGGCTCCAACTCTTGGCAACCCTGCGTCCATCAGAACGAAGCGCCGCCCGGTTCCGCGCTGTCTTCATTATCATCAGTCTGCTCAAGTCCATGGTTGTGGCCACTGTGTACGTTGGGTGCCTCCCAACCTAGGAGGCTCATCTTTCAGCTCTATATCGGACAAATCTCTGAGCTTCAAAGTCCTCCAAAGTAAGATGGTAGTTTTATTGACCATTTCAGAGGGCAATTGTAAGGCTTGAACAAGAGAACACAACATACAGTCAGCACTCAGTAAATGACTTTTAACGTTGTAGATGCAGCCTTCTGACAAATGCAGCCGTATGTGTCCCCTATGGCTGCTGTAACAGATCACCCTGGTGCTTATAAAGGAGCCTTGGTGGCACAGTGGTTAAGCTCGGCTGCTAACCGAGAGGTCAGCTGTTGGAACCCACCAGCCGCTCTGCGGGAGAACAATGTGGCGGTCTGCTTCTATAAAGATTACAGCCTTGAAAACCCTATGGGTAGTTCTACCCTGTCCTATAGGGTCGCTATAGGGTCACTATGAGTCCGAATCGACTCGATGGCGATGGGTTTTGCTTTTAGGGGTGCTTATAAGAACAGAAATGTATTCTCATAGTTCTAGAGGCTAGTAGTCTGAATTCAGGGTGTCAGTAAGACCATGCTCTTTTGAAGGCTCTCGGGGAAGATCCTTTCTTGTCTCTCCTGACCGGTGTTCCTTGGCTTGCAGCTGGAGTGTAAGTCCATTGGCATATGGCCATCTTCCTTCCATCTGTGCCTCTCCTCCTCTTTTATAAGGACACCACTGATATTGGCCTGGGATGCATCCTATTCCAGTATGACCTCGTGTTAACTGATATCATCTTCAAAGACCCTATTTCCAAACAATGTCATGCTCACTGTTGCCAGGGATTGGGGCTTTAACATATCTTTCCTGGAGGACACAATTCAATCCATGACAGACCCCTCACCCCCAACCAGATTGAGATCCTGGGGACACCCCTGGTGAGACCCGTGGAGACCGGAAGCAGCCAGGCTGGGCCCTCGCACAACTGTCCTCTGCCCTTGCAGCTGGCACCATGGAGATCGTGTACGTGTACCTCAAGAAGCGCAGCGAGTTTGGGAAGCAATGCAACTTCTCGGACCGCCAGGCCGAGCTGAACATAGACATCCAGCCCAACCCCGAGCTGGCCGAGCAGTTTGTGGAGCGGAACCCTGTGGACACGGGCATCCAGTGCTCCACCAACATGTCAGAGCACGAGGTGTGTCCCTGCCCCAGGTCTGTGGGGTGGCGGGCTGTGCAGGTCAGTGGGATTGGGTGTCCCTGTCCACCTGGAGGCCAGTTAAAGCGGATCAATGCAGATGCTGGAGGTGAGAGGACAGAGTCACCCCAGACCCACCACAGTGCCCAGACTCAGGAAGGTACTCAGCGTTTCAGGCGTTTGGTACAGCTGGGAGAGGTGTTCTGAGGGGACAGGGATTCAAAGCTAGCAGGCAACTTGAAAAGAGAACAATGTCTTCTAGAAAGTTCTGGCATGAAGGAAATTTCAGGTTGAGAGAACTGAGCGCTGTGATCATGCTGTTTGGAAGCCCAAGTAGCTATCTGTCTGAATCAGGTGATCAGCTCCTGATTAGGTCAGAGCTGCTGAGGGAAAATTCGATTTAATGAGATAACCCGTTTAGTCACATCCAAACTCTATGAGTGAAAAATCACGCTCAATTTGGCCAAAACTGACGTTCAACAGTCAGGTTGGTGCGGTGGTGCCCATGACTCACAGTTCAAATGAACTGACCTTGCTTTCCCACAGCTAATTACTGTCAGGGGACCAGGACGCCTACATCCTTGGCGTAGCCAGCTAAACAAGATGGCGCCATGGAGGTCACACCACAGCAGGGCTCTCCCGTCAGCTGCCCCGCCCTGTCGAGACATTTAGCTTTTGTGAGAGCCGACTTAAAAATGGAAAGGAGTAAAATCACAAGGGCCATCGTCCCTGCTATAGTGAGCAGATGGGTAAAGCAAATCAAAACTCTTAATTGTTTTTTTTTTTGCGTGTGTGGTAAAAATATGTGTAACAAGACATTTGCCAATTCAACAATCTTTCTACGTTCATCTTGTTGTGCAACCCTAACCACAATCCTTTTCCAAATTACTCTGCCACCACTCTTAATTGTTTTTATGCATCAATTTCTGTGATGTTGTAAATGGCAGAGAGGAGAATGAATATTACTTCTTTTTTTCACTGGAATCTCACAGGACAGATGGCTGGGCTCCTCTGGTCATTAGGACTCAGATAAGGCCAGAACTGGATTGTCTGTGGCCACTATCATCAGGTCCAAAGCTGCTGACTCCACAGGGTGGCATTTCATGACTACCTGTGTCTGCCTGAGAGCCAGAAAGTTTCCTGATAGAACCTGAAAACATGGTGGTTTTGGTCAGGGGCACGTTATGGGTCCATTCCAGTGGCCACCTGGGAGTCCCAGGCCCTGGTCTGCAGAGGTGGCCAGATGCTCACACCTGGATGAGCATCTTCTCACCTGTAGCTCTCTGTTTAGGCCAACACAGAGCGGTTCGAGATGGAGACCAGGGGGGTTAACCACATCGAGGGGGGCTGGCCCAAGGATGTGAACCCCCTGGAGCTGGAACAGACCATCCGCTTCCGGAAGAAAGTGGAGAAGGACGAGAACTACATCAACACTATTACACAGCTCGGCTCGGTAAGCTCCTTCAGCTCCATCTGTCTGGGTCCCACCTGTCACTTCATTCCCATGTGGGAGGTCAAGCCCCATCAAGTGCCCATCCCTGTGCTGGGTCCATGTAGCTCTTCAGGGGAAGGGACCCGGCTGCTGACCTTAGGGGGCGTCTGTCTGGGGACACAGTAGCAGACGGAGGGACAGACAAGGCAGGGAGACACAAGTGCTGAACAGGCTGTAGGGAGAATTCTGAAAAGTGAGAGTCCCTGGGTGGTGCAAAGGGTTAAGGCACTCAGCTGCTAACTGAAATTAGAGGTTCGTGTCCACCCAGAGGTGCCTCTGAAGAAAGGCCTGGGAGCCTACTTCCAAAAGGGCAGCCATTGAAAACCCTATGGAGCACAGTACTTCCCTGACACACGTGGGGTTGCCATGAGTTGGAGTCAACTCAAAGGCAACTGATGTTGGTATGAAAAGTGGGGAACTCTTTGGGCAGAGGACTCCAAAAGAACCCCACCCAGAAGCTCCCTGCCAATAGGGATCATTCATTCCGTCACCAAATTCGGACTGAGCTTCTAGTCTGCCAGGCACAGTAACTAGTTACTTTTCAGGTATTTGTTTCCTGATCGCCTCCTTCCCCCCCGTGAAATTGATGCCATAAAGGTCCTCAGGTGGCACAGATGGTTTATACTTGACTGCTAACCTAAAGGTTGGCGGTTTGAACCCACCCAATGGTACTGTGGAAGAAGAGTCCTGGCAATCTGTTTCATTAAGATGACAGCCAAGAAAACCCTCGGGAGCAGTTCTACTCTGTAACACATGGGGTTGCCATGAGTTGGAACTGACTCAGCGGCACCTAACAACAACAACAAAATACTGATATTCAAGAAGAAATACTTTTAAACATATTTTAATGCCATAGGTATACTGTGTATCTGTTTATGTGCTGTATGTAGATCTGTTCTTCGCTCATAAAACCCATTGCTGTTGAGTCGATTCTGACTCATAGCGACCGTATAGGACAGAGCAGAACTGCCCGATAGGGTTTCCAAGGAGCAACTGGTAGATTCGAACTGCCGATCTTTTGGTTAGCAGCCGAGCTCTTAACCACTGCGCCACCAGGGCTCCTCACTCATAAAAAGACTAATATTGTTTTGCCCTGCAAGAGCCAGTTTTCACCCTCTTGGGGCCGATGTCGCCCCGGTTGAGAATGCATGGGCTAGAAGGATGGGAAAAGTCCACTAGATATTTCTTCGCATCCCCCTTCCAGACTCCATTCCAGGCCTAGTCAGTCTGGAAGGACCTCCCTGGAAGGACCGCTAAGACTGTCCAGTGTGTTCTTCTCAGATCATGGAGCACTGCATCAAGCAGAACAATGCCATCGACATTTACGAGGAGTACTTTGATGATGAGGACCCGGTGGAGGTGACGGATGAGGCCCCTTCGGCTAAAACTATCAATGTTTTCAGGTACCTCGATAGCCAGGCAGGTGTCTGGCCAATTCTGTCACTCCTGTGGGCCAAAACTAAACCAAACCTATCACTGTCGAGTCGATTCTGATTCATAGTGACTCTATAGGACAGAGTAGAACTGCCCCCATAGGGTTTCTAAGGAGCAGCTGGTGGATTCAAACTGCTGACCTTTTGGTTAGCAGCCAAGCTCTTAACTACTGTGCCACCAGGGCTCCTCCCCTGTGGGCAGGTGCTCCTAAAGTAACCTACTCCTTGCCAATTACCCTGAGCCATGGGTACAATCCCCTGTATGCCCAGAGCCTGATAAGGAACACAGCGTTAAGAGCCCAGTGGAGAAGTCCTTACCCTGGAGGTGGGTTTGGCTGATGGAAGGGGAGGGCAGACTCTGGCGAAAGACTAAGGGAATTTGCAAAGTGGTGTAGGAATAGGTGTCGATTCTTGGAGTATAGAGAAAAATCATCACAGCTGGGCCCGTAAACATCATGATAGACAGTGAACAAATCAAAGTTGTCAAAGATTTCATTCTACTTGGATTTCTATGAGGATTTCAATCAACGCCCATGGAAGCAGCAAAGAAATCAAATGACATATTGCATTGGACAAATCTGCTGCAAAATACCTCTTTAAAGTGTTCAAAAGCAAAGATGCCACTTTGATGACTAAGGTGCGCCTGACCCAAGCTATGATATTTTCAATCGCCTCATGTGCGTGTGAAAGCTGGACAATGAATAAGGAAGACCAAAGAAGAACTGACACCTTTGAACTGTAGTGTTGGTGAAGAATATTGAATACACCGTGGACTGCCAGAAGAATGAACAAATCTGTCTTAGAGGAAGTACTCAGAAGCAAGGATGGCAAGACTTTGTCTTGCTTACTTTGGGACATGTCATCAGGAGGGACCAATCGCTGGAGAAAGACATCATGCTTGGTAAAGTAGAGGGTCAGCGAGAAAGAAGGAGACCCTCTATGAGATGGATTGACACAGTGGCTGCAATAATGGGTTCAAACATACCTACTGTTGTGAGGATGGTACAGGATTGGGCAACATTTTGTTCTGTTATACATAGAGTTGCCATGAGTGGGAGCCAACTCAATGGTACCTAACAACAACAGCAATATAGTTAGGACAAAGTATGGGACACCCGTGACCCAGCAGCACTGCGGGCAAACAGGACTCTGGTCCAACACTGATGGGCGTATACCTGGGAATAACCTCGAAGGACAGCAGTTTGCCAGCAGGAAGTTTTCCCGCAGATAACCTGCACTGAGAGTGAAAGAACCCATTCAGGTGCAGGGTGACTGGTGACTTGCTGAGCAGAGGGCAGGGCAGAGGGGAGGGCTGGCAGCAAGGGATGTGCAGAAGAAGGGCCTGGAGGCAGGGGCTGTCCTTCCTCCATTGCCTGCAGCAGTGGTCTGACCTCGTATATGGATCATCCGAGCAGGATGATATATTAGAAATCATCCCGTCCAAGCTCCACACTTTACAGGTGAAGAAACAGAGCCCAGGGAGGGGAGGTGCTCAAAGGCACACGGTGGATGGGGGCCAGCCGGTGGGTGGTGACCAACCAAGGCTGGAACTCGGTCTCCTGAGCCCCAGCCTGGCTCTTCCGTAAGAGTGCACCCAGGGAGGAACAAAGCGGTTGAATCCTGAGGTGAGAGAGTTATTTCCTTTCCTGCTTTCATTCATTGCTTCCCTTTACTTCAAGCACAAGGTCTCAGTTTGGGGCTATTCAGTCTTTAACACTTTTCCAATTCTTGCTCATCCCCCTCCCCTACCTTTTGTAAATAACAGTGGGAAATCACGCCTCAGGCTCAAAACTTTCAGCAGGTAGAATTTAATATTCCAGTTCCACTGTTTTAATTTTTATCATTACCTTTTATTTATGGCTGGTAAGATTGGTTTTTTCTATTTATGGGAGTCCTATGAACTTTGTTTTTAAAATAAATTTCTCTGAGTGAATGTAATTGCTTAAATACATTTGAATTTTTTGAAAAGGAAATGTTCAGTAAATAAGAAAATTGGAATGGAAATTTTTTAAAATATATATTGTGCCACAACTGAAAAAAAAAAAGACAGACAGACGTTTAAGGGCACTGTACTTCAGTCCGCTGGCTTCTTTGTTCTCTCCTAAAGGGATCCCCAGGATATCAAGCGGGCAGCCACGCACCTCTCCTGGCACCCTGATGGCAACCGGAAGTTGGCGGTGGCATATTCTTGCTTGGATTTTCAGCGGGCACCTGTGGGCATGAGCCTTGATTCATACATCTGGGACATGGGTGAGAAGTGAGGGGTCTCATTGGCCAGGGAGGGCTGAGGGTACAGGCAGGGGCCAGCGAGAGTAGGGGGGTGGCAGGTGGAAGCAGGGATAGAGGACACTCACAGAGCTGTCCCTCATAGGGAGAGGGCAGGGACTGAGGAGGAAGCCATTTGTCTCCTCCCCTTCCTGCCTGGGTTCAGGTGCAGCCCAGCAAAGCCAAATCAGAAGTAAGAAAGTACCTCCATTTCCAGATCCTTCGTCAGGGCTCTAAAGACTAGACCCATGGTCTCCCACTTCTTGGCCCCTGAAGAACATCTCAGGAAGAGTCCCCAGCAGACTGAGAAGGGACCCAAGAAGGAGGGCAAGGAGACCCCTTTTGTCCAACCTTTCCTGACACTTCCCCGTAATTCGTGGCTGCCAGAGACAGTGGGTGCACTTGGGAGCAGAGACCATCATTTACCGAAGGGCTCACTCTGCGGGCCAGCACCTGGGCAGGTACCAGCTGGTGGTGGCATCTCACACTCAGACTTCCCTTCACCATCGCCATTATTACAGTAGACATTAGCTTTTATTAGTAGGCGCTCACCTATTAGTAGGTGTATGTGCCAAGCGTGTTGAAGCTCAGTGAGTTCTTACAATCCCATGGGTGGGTTCCACTGTTCTATTATCCCCATATACGGATGAAGAAACTGGCTTGGAGGTTAGTGGAGAGTTGACTTTATGTAAAAACCTTAGGGTCAAAAACTTGTTTCACATCAAACCTGGGAAATGGACTAGAAATATAATGAAAGCGTACACACACACACACACACACACACACACACACACACACACACAAAATCTGATCATCAAATAAAACCTTTAGAAGAGCTCTAGGGCTGAGGATGCTGGATTCTGGTCACCAGGGGCCAGAGGCTGCAGCCTGGAGAAAGGATTAAACTTGTTGACCATGTCCTTATCTTTCCAGGCCTGGTGGGATTTTTTTTTTTTTTTTTTTTCCTTTATAGAAAATCCCAACAAGCCTGAAATTGCCCTGAGGCCGACTTCGCCCCTCATCACGTTGGAGTACAACCCCAAGGACTCCCACGTCCTTCTGGGAGGCTGCTACAATGGGCAGATTGGTAAGGAGGGACCCGGGAGTTAACCAGGAGACCACCTAACATCCGCCTGGGCTCTGAGGCAGCCCAGCCCCTGCAGCTGCCCGGGCCAGGCTCACATGCTAGCCAGGGCTTGGGTCAGGCACAGAAGTGGAAGTAGGGAGGTGGGCAGGGATATCCCACAGCTAACAACTCCAGATGCCCAAGGGAGTCAGGTTGTGTGGACACCTCAGCAGTGCCTCTAGCGGGAGTAGTTCAGATAAATCTAAAATCAGTTCAAAATAAAAAGTTTAAAAAAAAGTAGTCCAAATACAGTCAACAAATATTTACTGAGCACCCTCCCTGAGCAAGGCATGGTAACAGGGGCCAGAGGTAAAGGGATGATGAGAGGCAGTCCCTGCCCTCAGGGAGCTCAGTCTCAGGGAACTGACAATCATCATTTAATCATCTTTTAGTGCAGTGGGTGCAGAAGGAGTCATAGAAATGGAGCATAGGGAAGAAGATACTAATTCTCCCTAGGGAATGGGCAGTTGGCAGGGCATGGGGGCATCCTGGGAAGGCTGCATAGAGGAGGCAATGATGGCTGAAGGAGGAACACAAGGAAAGGACACTGTTGGTGGAAGGACCAGCACATACAAAGGTAGAGGCATGGAATGTCTAGTGAGTTTGGACTCTATGTACTCTCAGCACAGTCCCAGAAGGTTGGGCTGGCCTGGTGGGTAGGGATCAGATCATAAAGGACTTTGGATGCCAAAGGAAGAAACTCAGGTAGGTCAGAGGTTATAGGCTGGTAGATATGGGCCATGCTGTGGCCCTTATGCCTACTTGAAGTTCATGGAGTTTCTTGGATGTGTAGATTAATGTTCTACATAAAAACTGGGAAGTTTTTAGTCATTATTTCTTGAAATATTTTTCTGCCCCTTTCTCACCTGTCTGAGACTCCCATTATGCATATGTTGTACATTTGATGGTCCCACAGGTCTCTGAGGCTCTGCTCATTTTCTTTCATTGTTTTTCTTTTGCTCCTCGAAATGGATAATCTCAATTGGTTTATATTTAAGTTCATTGATTCTTCTGCCTGCTCAAATCTGTAATTGAGCTCCTTTTTTGTTTCAGTTATTGTTCTTTTCAACTCCAAAACGTCTATTTTTTTGGTAATTTTTATGTGTTTATTAATATTCTCTATTTGGTATGACATTGTTTTCACACTTTCCTTTAATTCTTTAGGCATGGTTTCCTTCATGTCTTTGAAAATATTTTAAAATAGCTGATTTAAAGTCTTTTTCTAGTAAGCCCAACATCTGGGCTTCCTCAGGGACTTTTCTACTTATTACTTTTTTCCACTTGTGTATGGGTCATAATCTTTGTTTCTTTGCATGTCTTGTAATTTTTTGTTGAAAACTGTACATTTCAAATATATGACGTGGCAACTCTAGAAATCAGATTCTCCTTACTTCCCAGGGTTTTTTGTTGTTGCTGTTTGTTGAGTTGTTGTTGTTAGTTTGTCTAATAAATTTTCTGAACTAATTCTATAAAATCTGTATTCTTTGTTGTGTGTGGCCACTGAAGACTCTGCTTGGTTAGCTTGGTGGTCAGTTAGTGATGGGATAGAGATTTCCTTAAACACTTGGAGCCAGTAAATCTGCCAGCCTTTGCTTAGGGGTTCTGTGTGTGCTAGGACATGCCTCAAGCACTTAGCCAGGCAGTTGACAACTTTGCCTTGGCCTCTGTGTAGAGTTTCAAAGTCAGCCAGAGGTGAGAACTTAGCGCCTTATCAGGTCTTCCCTGATTTGCACAGCCCTGGCCCAGGAGCTTCCCCAGTGCCCAGAGTAGTGATCCACACATGGTAGGGGCTCAACAGAATGAATGAAGCGTGGACTCTGGAAGTCTCTCCGTAGGTTGAGCTGGTGGGACTCTCAGGACGGCTTGAACCACGCCCTGATTCTGGAAACCTGCGTACCTGCCAAACGTAGGGAAGCACCACCCCTCTGTCCCCTGCTCTCTGCACCCGGAAGGAAGCCCCCTCTCACTGCCCCTTCATTTCCTTCCCCGCCAGCCTGCTGGGACACCCGGAAGGGTAGCATGGTGGCGGAGCTGTCCACCATCGAGTTCAGCCACCGGGACCCTGTGTACGGCACCATCTGGTTGCAGTCGAAGACGGGTACTGAGTGCTTCTCAGCCTCCACAGACGGGCAGGTACCAGCTGGCCAGGTGCTGTGGGGGGCGGGGAGCGGTAGGCGTGCCCTGGTCCACCATCGGAATCACTGGGGGAAACGTTCCTTTGACATTTTATTTTTTAAATTGAATAGCAGGTAACACATGCACGTGGAACAAAACCCCAGAGATTCAAAAGGGTAGGCAGTGACACATCTCCTTCCCACCTCTGTCCCCATGCCTCCCAGTCCCTCTTCCTGGAGGCAACCCTTGGTATCATTTCTTACATGCGCTTCCAGAGAGAGTTTTTGCTTATACAAGCAAGTACGTAGTCTTCTTCATTGCACTTTTTGTGCCTTACACACTCTTCTGCACTTGTTGTTTTTTACTTAACATATTTGGGAGACAATTTCATACTTCATAAAAAGCTGTCCCATGCCTGTTAAGGAGTGCATTATGTGGGTGTATCCTAATTTAAGTAGAATCTAATCTTTTGCTGTTATAATGTAGCAAAGAATAAATTTGTGTAGATGGTTGCACGTACCCACAGGTACATCTATAGCATATACTCCTGGCAGTGGGATTTCTGAAGCAGAGCGTACGTGCAGATTTCTTTTAAAAATATTGATAGATTTAATTACAAAATAATTGAAAACTTCTTATGGGGCAAAAATTAAGGAAAAACTGGGAAATCTATTTGCAACACAAATGACAAAAGGATAATTTCCTTAATATACAAATAGCTATTGCATATCAATAAGAAAAAGATGACCAGCCCAGTAGAAAAATGTGCAAAGTATATAACCAGTTCAAAGAAGAACAAATACAAATAACCAAAACACTTAAAGATTTCTTAAAATCTCTCAATGTCACTCATAATTAAAGAACTACAAATTAAAATAAAGTACCATTTAAACATTAGGAGCCCTGGTGGTGCAATGGTTAAGTGCTCGGCCGCTAACGGAAAGGGTGGTGGCTCAAACCCACCCAGTGGCTCTGCTGGGAGAAAGGACCTGTTTGATTTGCTCTGGTAAAGATTATAGCCTAGAAAACTCAGTTCTTCTCTGTCACATGGACTCGCTATGTGTTGAAAATCAGCTCGATGGCATCTAACAACGACGACAACCATTTTAACATACTAGTATGTGCATTTTTAACGTTGCTATGTGTTGCCAAAGCAACCTTGGTGGTGCAGTGGTTAAGCGCTTGGCTACCAACAGAAAGGTAGGCTCGAACCCACCAGCCACTCTGAAAAGATTACAGCCTTGGAAACACTGTGGGGCGGTTCTCCTCTGCCCTATAGGGCCACTATGAGTCGGAATCAATGACAGGAACGGGTTTATGTATTGCTGTATTGTGGGGAGCCTTTAAGAATACAGATTCCTGGGCCTGCACCTGGCAGTTTTTGTTCGGTAGGTCAACTGGATTTTGTGAAGCTCACCGGTAACTCTGGTGCTCAGCCAGGTTTGGGAACTGTGGACTAGAGCAGTGATTCTCATTCTCAGGGTGTGTTTGCTCTCACAAGGGGCTGGGAGCCTCCATCAGCACCCTTCTGTGCCCCAGTGGGGAGCCCTGGTGTCGAAGAGAAGGTGCTTCAACATTTGTCAACAGGCAGAGAGGTGGGAAAAGCAAAAGCCGGGGAAATCGCGGGACCTCGGTGTCTCAGTGTCGCCACCTCCCCTGTCAGGTCATGTGGTGGGATATCCGGAAGCTGAGCGAGCCCACCGAGGTGGTGATCATGGACATCACCAAAAAGGAGATGCTGGAAAACGCCCTGGGCGCCATCTCCCTGGAGTTCGAGTCGACTTTGGTGAGTGCCAGTGTAGAACTGTGCTCCGTAGAGTTTTCAATGGCCGATTTTTTGGAAGCAGTTCGCCAGGGCTTTCTTCTGAGGCAACTCTTGGTGGACTCCAACCTTCAACCTTTCAATTAGCAGGCGAGTGCATGAACCTTTTGCACCACCTGGGGACTCCTTTGGCCAGGGCAGGATTTCAGGAAAGCTCCATCCTATGGGAAGAGCTATGTCCAGGACAGACATCAGAAGGCCTGATCTCCGACCCAGGCCCTGCCCCTACCTGGCATGGGGCCCTGGGCTGGTTATCTCACTTTCTTTTGAGAAGGAAGGGGTGTTGGGAGAGGGAAGTGATATCAGAAGAAGCTCCTGGGACACCCAGAGCGTAATTACAGCATTTAGTATCTGGGAAGGAGTTGTAAATATCAAAGTTGAGCCATAATGCTAATGTGTCAGAGGAGAGAATCTTCTAGAAGCAGCAGATGAAGCCCCCCACCCCCACCCCCCCAAGAAAAAGCAAGAGAACCACTTTTCCAGATGGCTTTTGTCTTGGACTGGTTGCTGGTTATGTCTCACTGAAACCAGACCTGGTTTCCCCTTTGGGGTTGTCACTTGTTTGCCTCGGGGTCACAGGACATCATCCCTCGGCCCCTGGGAAGTGGGAGATACTCTGGCCTCATCCCTCCCTGAGAGTCCTCACGCAAGGCTGAGGCTGAGTGCTGGTGGGATGAGGGGGAGGGTTATTTAACCAGCCCCCAACCCTGGGACAAGAGGACGAAGCACAGGCGTGGAGGCTGGGGATGGGAAGGACTGAGAAAAACGTTCTGTCCTGGATGCAAGAATTTCTAGGCCAGGTGCTAGATGATAATGACCCAATTGCTACTATCCCCCACCTCCTGCACGCCTGTCCCTTACTGAGTGCACATGTCCAACGCCTTGAGTGATTAGATTATGTAATCTCCCATAACCATCTTGTTAGGTAATGTTATCATCGCTAATCGACAGATAAACAAAGTGAGTCTTAGTGAGGTTAAGTCACGTGCCGTAGTACATGGTGAAGCTGGCGCTCAAGCCCAGAGCTCTGACGCCAAAGCCCCCTTGGGGTGTCTTGGCAGACCCTCCCCTATTCAGAGTGGGTCCTAAAAGCAGGGCTTCGAATCGGTTTATTCCAGTTTGAACCCCTGCTGAGAATTTGCATTTCCACCCCAGATACACTGAATCCTAATCTACATTTTAACAAGACCCCAGGTGATTCTTATGTATCCCCAGGTGACTCTTATGTATACATAAGAATACATAAAATGTAGAAATGAAATTCTTAGCAGGGGTTTGAAATGGAATGAACTGGTTCAAAGCCCTGCTTAAAACTCATTGCTGTTGAGTTGATTTGGACTCATAGCAACCCTATCAGACAGAGTAGAACTGCCCCATAGGGTTTCCTAGGCTGTAAACTTTATGGAAGCAGACTGCCACATCTTTCTCCCACAGAGTGGCTGGTGGGTTTGAACAACCAACCCTTCGGTTAGCGCCTAACCACTGTGCCACCAGGGCTCCTTAGAGCAGGTTTTAGGGGCTGCATTTCCAGGGCCCTCCTGCTCCCCCTGGTGGCAGCAACTGCATCTGACGAGGCTTCTTAGTCTTTGAACCAGCCAGGACTGAGCTAGATAAGGCTCTTTCCTTCCTCCTGGTGGGGGCCAGCAGCTTTGGCCCTGTTCATGGGGACAGCTGGGAGCTGTGGGGCAAGTGGAGCCCTGGGGAGAAGGTGTGTTCCCCTCTGATGCTCAGCCAGAGAGAAAGCAGTGAGTCGCAGACAGCCTGCCCCACCTGTCTGAGCCGTGTTTGGACGGTCTCTAGAACCATGTCCTAGGTCTGCCACGCACAAAATACCACCTGCTGGGGGGCTTAAAGCAACAGAAATTTATGTTCTCACAGTCCTGGAAGCCAGAAGTCTGAAAGTCAAGGCGTTGGCAGGGCCACGCTGCCTTCGAAGGCTCTAGAGGAAGTCCCTTCCTTGTCTCTCCCAGCTCCCGGCGGCCCCAGGAGTTCCTGCTCCATCTTCACGTGGGCACCTTCCTTCTGTGCGTCTCTGTGTCTCTTCTCTTGTAAGGACATCAGTCATATTGGACTAGGACCCACCCTAATGACCTCATCTTAATTGAATTTAGGGGAGACCCTCAGCAAGATGGATTGACATAGTGGCCGCAATAATGGGCTCAAACATAATGATTGTGAGGATGGCGCAGGACCAGGCAGTGTTTTGTTCTGTTGTACATAAGGTCACTGTGAGTCTGAGCCGACTCCACTGCACCTAGCAACGACAACAACAACTTAATTACATCTGCAAAGACCCTGTTTCCAAATAAGGCCACATTCACAGATGGGGGTTGGGGGTTAGGACTTCTTCAACATATCTTTTTGGAGGACGCAATTCAACTCATGATGGCTTCTAATCTGGGAGCTCTGCAGGGGCCGGCTTATCACCCACAGGGGACATCTCAGCCTGCCTGCCGAGACCTCTCCTGTCCCCTCTGCCTGCTCAGCACAACCCCTCCCATCCCAAGCTGACCTGGTCTTTTCATTTTGGGCATGGTGGGTCCTGCTGTGTAGATGTATAGTCTGGCCTGGAGATTAAGAGGTGGAACAGTGAACAAGACATGGCATTGCATGATGGAAGGGGTTGTGCTCAGAGGCCTGGAGGGAGCCCTGGCTCAGGGGTCCGGAGACCTGCCTTCTTCCATGCAATCCACAAACACATATTGAGCGACTATTGTATGCCAGCTACTGGGCTACAAAATCAAGTAAGACAAGCCTCCTCCCTCAAGGAGCTCCCAGACCAGCAGGGGAGGCAAAGCACTCACTGGCAGGTCATTTTCTGGGTGCTGGGTGGACACCTGCTCTGAGTTACCACCAGGCGGGGACGTGTGATTTAGTCAGTGCTATGGTAGGTGCTGGAAGACAGGAGAATTATGCATTCGGATTGTGGTGTTGGTGAGCAATGTTGACTATACCGTGGGCCGCCAAAATAACAAACAAATCAGTCTTAGAAGAAGTACAGCCAGAATGCTGCTTAGAAGCAAGGACAGTGAGACTTTGGCTCGCTTACTTTGGACACCAATCCAGCAAAGACCAACTGCTGGAAAAGGACATCATGGCTGGTAAAGTAGAGGGTCAGCGGAAACGAAGGGAACCCTCCGTAAGACGGATTGACACGAGCACCACAATGCGCTCAAACAGCAACGGTTTTGAGGATGGTGCAGGACCAGGCAGCGTTTCCTTCTGTTATCCATAAGGTCGTCGTGAGTTGGAGCCGACTCGAAATCAGCTAACAATAACAACGTGGTCAGCGTCACTGTCTTGCCAGGTAAGGCTATACCAATCTGCAGAATGATCTGGTCGAAGGAGTCCCTGGATGGTGCAAACAGTTAATGCGCTTGCCTGCTAATTGAAAGGTTGGAGGTTTGAGTCCACCCAGAGGTGCCTCAGAAGAAAGGCCTGATGATCTACTTTCAAAAAATCAGCCATTGAAAACTCTACAGAGCACAGTTCTACTCTTAACACACACGGGGCTGTCCCATCTCTGGACCTTTTTTGTTATCTATAAATAAAAACAAATGTTCGTGATCTTTATGGCAAAATGCTTAGTGGAGATAATCATGCTCCGTGGAGCGGGCTGGTGACAAGCCTCTCCAGGGACTAGAGCAGGTTCTAAAGAAGGGAGGGGTCTGATGAGGTGGGGACAGTGAGGATAGCTCTCTAGGAGTGTGCATAGCCTGAGCGGAGGCTTTTACCGAGGCCCCTTCCAGCGCCCACAGAGCCCTCAGAGCAGGCTGCTCTCCATGCTGTCAAAGCCCTGAGTCACCATTTTTTCATGGGACCTTCCACCCCTGTGTCACCCCCTCCACAGCCAACCAAATTCATGGTAGGCACAGAGCAGGGCATTGTCATCTCCTGCAACCGTAAGGGCAAGACGCCCGCCGAGAAGATCGTGTGCACCTTCTCGGGCCACCACGGCCCCATCTACGCCCTGCAGAGGAACCCTTTCTACCCGAAGAACTTCCTGACCGTCGGGGACTGGACGACCCGCATCTGGTCTGAAGACAGCCGGGAGTCATCCATCATGTGGACCAAGTAAGTGCAGAGGATGGGGATGGGAGGGGGATGGAGGGTGGAGGGGACCAGCTTGGCCCAGGAATCCATCATAAAACAGAGAAAATCATCCCTACCCTTTCCCACCTGTCCACAAACACCAGAGCTTGTGGTAGAATGTGGCTGGATTCAGTCACTTCGTAAAGTAATGGCTCTTGCGTGGAGGTTCTGGGTAGAAGTGGAGCCCTTCCCCTAAACTTTTCGAGCCTTTGTGACATGGCTTGGATTCTGCAGGCACCTGCTGGCTGCCGGGTTGCGCTGAAGGAGAGAAGAAAGTGTTGTGTGAAGCACCCTCTCCCTGGGCCTTTCTCAGGATTCACCCCTAGGGGGAGCTGGTGAGCCTGTGTTCTGGAGCCCAGGCCTGCCCTTGGTCTCTCTGTCCATAGAATTAAACAGATTTAGCAGGTACTTATGTGTGGATGGAAACCCTGGTGGTGTAGTGGTTAAGAGTTTGGCTGCTAAGCAAAAGGTCAGTAGTTCAAATCCACCAGTGGCTCCTTGGAAACCCTATGGGGCAGTTCTACTCCGAGTTGAAATCAATTCGATGGCAATGGGTTTGGCGTTTTGGTTTTGGGTTTATGAGCAGGTTTGGTTTTGGTTCTGGTTTAGGGTCGCTGTGAGTTGCAATCGACTCGATGGCACCTAACAACAACAACAGCAAGTAAAAATACGGGACGCCCGGTTAAATTTGAATTTCGTGCAAACAATGAATGCTTTCTTGGTGTAAGTATTTGCCATGCAGTATTTGGGACATACCTGTACTAAAATATTCGTTGTTCATCTGAAAATGAAATTTAATGGGTGTCCTGTAGTTCATCTAGCATCTCTACCCCGGACCATGCCTTCCTCTTACCTACCTGGCCTGCTCATTTAGACAGCCCTGAAAACCCTGCAGCCTGTAACTCAGAAATCTCTGCGAGGTTCCATTTGTCTTGATCTCTCCTCCCATGGTGGCCTAGCCGTGGACAAGCCTAGTGGCAAAGGAGGCTGGGAAATGGAGTCTCTGGCATGGCCGCCATGGGCCTAGCTACAGCTGTATTGCTATGGAAGATGCATAAAATTACGGTCTCCACCGTGTGTATATGTCTGTTTACTTACAAAAATATTCCATGTTTACTGCAGAAATTTTTGAAAATCTAGGATAAACCAAGAAGGAAGTATAACACTCCTAATCAGTGTCGTGAACTTTTCTGGGCAGGTCCTTCCTATGACTCCTTTCAGCTGAGCCCGAGCTAGGGGACTGGCCCAGAGCTAGCAACAGCTGCCTGTTCGTTCTCAAGGAGCTAACCATAACCAGTTGCTGTCGAGGTGTTACTCGACATGGCGGCCCCATGTGTGTCAGAATAGAACTGTGCTCCGTGAGGTTTTCGATGGAAGTAGATGGCTAGGACTTTCTTCCAAGGCATCTCAGGGTGAACTCGAACCACCAACCTTTTGGTTGAGAGCATTAACTGTTTGTACCACCCAGGGACTCCAGCTGTGGAGAAACACCAGTGGCAAGCCAGCCCAAGGGAAGGCTGTCTCAGAGTCCTTTAAAATGCAGCCCACGAGTGGTAGGCAGGTGAGGTTTTGATGGCTAGAAGTCAAACGCAAGGAAGAGCTTCCTGCTTCTTCAGGCTCAGAGACCCTGGGGCCTGGGGTGCTGAGAGAGCAGAACTCTGGGTAAGCAGCCTCTCCATCCCCTCACCCACACTGGCCCCTGATGGATGGCGCCCGACCGCCCACAGGTACCACATGGCTTACCTCACCGACGGCGCCTGGAGCCCCTCAAGGCCGGCAGTTTTCTTCACCACCAAGATGGATGGAACCCTGGACATCTGGGACTTTGTGTTCAAGCAGTGTGACCCAGCCCTCAGCCTGAAGGTCATGTCCACTCTCTCGTTCACCCAGGCCCTCAGTTAGCTGGGGCCCCTCTGAGGCAGGGACCTGGGTAGGGGTGTGTCGTGGGTGGTGTGAGCACATACGTCCGTGCGTGGGTTCAGGTGTATCTTTGGTTCGAGAGTCTCTCTGGGAAGTCCCATGCTGGCTGACTACCACTTGGCCTTTGGAAGAGTGTGTTCCTAGGAAGGTGAGAATCACCAGGGGGGAATTTTAAAAAATTAAAAAGCAGATGCCCGCCGTCCCCTACCCCCCAGGCCTGTCTCTTCAGAGTCTCTGGAAGTGGGACCCTGTGGCTAACTCTCTATGCCTGAGTCCTGAGCCAGAGCTGAGATGCGTGGCGTGGGGCCATGGCAGGTGTGGCGTGTGGGAACTTCAGGAGGAGTGTGGGGCTGGAGTGAAGGGCTGGTGGGAGGTGAGGCTGATGGAGAAGGATCTTGACCTGCAATCTCAGTGTTTGACCTTCCTCCTGTGGGTCATGGGGAGTCCCTGAGGGTGTTTGAACAGGGCAGCTTGGCTAAGACTCCGCAGGGATTAGTTAGTCAGACAAACGTAACTTTCCTCCTCTCTCTTCCCCTACCTGGGTCGCCCTGGCCCCTCTGACAGGTGTGTGATGAGGCCCTCTTCTGCCTCCGGGTGCAGGACAACGGGTGTCTCATCGCCTGTGGCTCCCGGCTGGGGACCACCACCCTGCTGGAGGTCTCGCACGGGCTTTCTACCCTCCAGAGGAACGAGAAGAACATAGCGTCTTCTGTAAGTGCCTGCGCAGGGGCGAGGCCCCTCCTTCTTGTGTCTGACCTAGCCCCATGGCAAGCGACCAGTTAGAGAAAACCCATGTCCCCTTCCGCCTACCCCCGGGGAAATGGATGAGTGTTTCTGGGGAGGCCGCATGGTGTCCTGGAATGAGCATCATAAGAGGTTTGTAGTGTCTGAATATATATCTGTGGACCCCTGGTGGCACAGTGGTTAAGAGCTCAGCTGCTAACCAAAAGGTCGGCAGTCTGAATCCACCAGCCTCTCCTTGGAAACCCTATGGGGCAATTCTACTCTGTCCTATAGGGTCACTATATAGGGACGCTATGGGTCAGAATCAACTCGACGGCAACGGGTTTTATATATATACACATCTATGTACACATGTACATGCACACACGTACATATATGTATGCTTATATATGTATACATGTATACACACACATATATATACAAACTTTCAAATGAAAGCTTAGCAGAATCCCAGTAGAAAGCCAATGGAAGGAGCCACCTTGCAGCCAGGGCACTGGGGGGCTGAGATGTCCTGGAGGCACTTCCCCAGGGCCATGGGGCACTCTGTGGAACTGAAAACCCCTGGTGCAGGCCCTGGGAGAACCTCCTGGCCCTGTGTGGGACTGGTCTCTCCATTGAGCTACTCCTTCCGTGGGCCCAGGGCTGCCACATTGCCCAGCTCCAAAGGGCGTTCTTTACCCTGCATCTGTGTACTTGGTGCTCCTTGGAATCGGGAAACCTGGCACCCGGCTGCTCTGCCTTCTGACCCCGATATTAGCCCTGAGCACAGACCTCTTTAGAGGCTGTCATGAGTGGAGCAGGGAGCACTCGGTAAAGCCCAGCCTGGCCCCAGTGCTGGGAGCCGCAAGCTGCCCCGCCTCTTCCCTCAGTGGCCTCTCTGTCCCTGTGTGCCCAGGTATTTGAACGTGAGACCCGGCGGGAGAAGATCCTGGAGGCCAGGCACCGAGAGATGCGGCTGAAAGAGAAGGGCAAGGCTGAGGGCAAGGAGGACGAGCTGAGGGAGGAGGAGACTGCCATAGACCTGGAGGGGCTAGTCACCAAGGCCGAGGAGGAGTTCTTCGAGGTCATCTTCACGGAGCTGAAGAGGAAGGAGAAGGACGCCATGAAGAAGAAGCCAGAGCATGTAGGGTCACAGCAGGGACTGCTGGGCCACAGCAGGGCCTGTTGGGCTGGGGGTAGGGAGCCGTGGCTCCTGGGCTCGGCTCTGCTGGCTCGCTTCCAGAGTGGCCTTGAGCTCTGTGCGAGCCTTGCAGGGTGGCCCTTAATTTGTCCATCTGGCAGGTGGGAGGAATTGCTCCAAGCCTCCAGAGGAAGCCTAAGTCTCCAAACAGACTTCAGGCTTCTTGGGGGCAGTCACCTCAGTCCATGCTGGCGTTCGCCTCTCCCTGGGGTGAAACTTGAACATGCATGCTAACCCACTGAGTGAGGATTTGGGGATAAGTGAACTGTTAGATATGAGCGAGCTTTGAGGTCCCCAGAAAGGGGCTGTGAACGCCATGGGTGTGTTGGCCTGGCTCCCCCAGGCCTGGTGTCGGGTGTGACTTGATTTAGCTCATCTGCACGTGGCCCCAGCTTTTAGCTTATCACCTGGGCTGGTCACTCGCTTCTTGGTTCCTTAGTTTTCCATCTGGAAAACGAGGAGACTGAGCTACAAAGATGGTGTCTGGCTGCCTCCCAGGCCCTCTTGTACCAGCCAGGGAACAGAGACAGAAAGGAAGGTGTCAGGACGGGCCGTTGCCTTTAGGGGCCCACAGACACAACACCAAGATGTGAACAAGCAAGAGAACAGCATGGAGAGGGAAAGAACAAGCGAGCTAAGCCAGTACCTATCCTTGTGAGCAGGGCTGGCTGCATAATTTGCAGGGCCTAGTGCAAAATGAGAATCGAGGACCCTTATTAAAAAATTACAAAGAATTTCAAGATGGAAATAGCCGAGCATTAAACTAAGCTTGGAGCCCTTCTAAGCGTGGGGCCCTGTATGACCGAGCAGGGCGTATGCTTCCTGTATGTTGGGCCCTGATGCCATTATCTCTGATCCTAGCCTCAGCCCTGCCAGGTGTCAGGCCCACCTTATTGCTGTGGTGTCAGGACTCAGGAAGGAGCTAGCCCGAGGTGGCCCAGTCAGCAAGCAGCAGAAGCAGAGGCCTTGTACCCGAGTCTGCCATGCCCCCTCCCCCATCCGTTGGCTCTGAGCACCCAGAGGCCCTCGCGGACCCAGCGCCATCGGCACTGTCTCCAGGGAGCTCAGCAAGGAGTTAGCTGCTCGTGGGCTCTCGGGGTAACGTCCCAGGGAAAGGCCTGTCCGCCAGCAGCAAGTTTGTGGCGTCTTCTTTTGACAGAAGCAAAGTCTGGAGGAGGAGGAGGAGGAGGAGGAGAACGAGATGGCGGACAAAGAGATTGGGGAAGAGGAAGAAGGGGGTGAGAAGGAGATACCAGCCTAGAAGGTCAGCCTTCAGCTGTGGCCCCATAACACGTGTGCCTTCCATTCCCACCTCCGAGGATGGTCCTGGGTTTACACATGGGAGCCAGGGCCCCTCCTTAAAGCATCGCTGTGCGAGGGAGGGCTGGGGGGGTCACTGGGGGTCTGGCCTGCTCCTGCCCCTTGCAGATCACTAGCCCAGACTGACTTACTGGGGAATCCCAGACAACTGCTTGGAGGGAGGGAAGAGGCAGGGCTTCTCCCAACTCTGCTCCCCCGTCAGCCTTGGCCACCATGAACCCCAGCCCCGAGGCCACGCCACCTCCCAGCCTAGCCCTGGATATCTTCTTAGATACCTTGAGAATCGTCTTCCTTCGCAAGCTTACACAGCCTCAGTGGGGCTTGTCTTAGCCATGGCAAGGCCTTAGAAAGACTGAGGGGGGCCTTCACCTGCCCCCATAGTGACCTCTCCCATCCACATACAAGGCGGGAACTGAGAAAGTCCATCCACTTAGAACATATCTGTCAAAGCCACGCCCCCCGGCACTTTTGCACACGGCCACGTCGGAGTGCTGAGTGTGTGTCAGAGCCATTGGTGAAATGAGTGTGGTTATTCTTGTTTGCTCCAAGCTTCCCATCATCTTATTCTTGTAAGATTAAATTAACGACAACAATGCCAACAGCTAGTGCTCAATATGCATCCTTTGCTCAGACCGCCTTACGTTTTCTGACATCAGCCTTAACAACTCCCTGTGAGGGCTGTACTTACTTTAAAAAACCAAACCAAACCCATTGCCGTCGAGTTGATTCCAACTCACAGCGACCCTATGGTACAGAGAACTGCCCCGTAGGGTTTCCAAGGCTGTAATCTTTATGGAAGCAGACTGCCACATCTTTTTCCCTTGGTGTGGCTGGTGGGTTCGAACCACTGACCTTTTGGTTAACAGCTGAGTACTTTAACCACCAGGGTTCCTTATCTACAGAGGAGGAAGCAGAGGTTCAGGGAGAGATGCAGGAACATGGTGGAGGTCATGGAGCTGGTAAGGGGCAGAGTGGGGACAGGAGCCCAGGCGGGCTCACTCCTAAGCCTTGCACGGCTGTTGACCGTGGGCCGGGCACTGGGCAGTGGGCTATCCAGGTGTCACTTGAATCCACATGCAACAGAGCAGTTGGTGACCATGGCCAGAGACAGTGGTAGGGCGAGACGGCGCCTAAGAGCCTACTTTGCCCAAGGAGCAGTCCCCTGAACACTGATCAGTCCGTGGATGTCAGGTGATCCTGACAGGGGTCCTAAGTGTCCTTTTAAAAATGCCTGTGTAAGAATATTGTTGGGGAGGGACCCAGGGCCAGCTGCCCTTCATGCCTGTCTGAGGGTTCTCTAGAGAAACAAAACCAGTGAGACAGATATACACACACATAGATTTGTTGTTGTTGGGTGCCATCGAGTCAACTTCAACTCATAGCGACCCTACGCACAGGGGAAGGAAACACTACCCGGTCCTGTGCCATCCTCACCATCGTTGCTATGTTTGAGCCCGTTGTTACAGCCCTGTGTCAGTCCATCTCATTGAGGGTCTTCCTCTTTTTCGTTGACCTACTTTACCAAGCATGATGTCCATCTCCAGGGACTGGTCCCTCCTGATGAAATGCCCAGAGTATGTGAGACAAGTCTTGCTGTCCTCGTTTCTAAGGAGCACTCTGGGTGTACTTCCTTCAAGACAGATTTGTTTGTTCTGGCAGTCCGTGGTGTATTCAATGTTATTCGCGAACATCATAATTCAAATTCATCAATTCGTCTTCAGTCTCCCTTATTCATTGTCCAGCTTTCGCATGCATATGAGGTGATTGAAAATACCATGGCTTGGATCAGGTGCACCTTAGTCCTCAAAGTAATATCTTCACTTCTTAAAACTTTAAAGAGGTCTTTTGCAGCAGATTTGCTCAATGTAATATGTCATTTGATTTCTTGACACACACGTAGACAGATGGATGGATGGGTAGATAGATAAGGATTTTCTTTAAGGAATTGGCTCACACAATTGTGAAGGGCTGGTAAGTCCCAAAATCCACAGGTCAGGTGACAAGCCAGAGGACTCCTGCAGGCTTATGTGCCAAGATTCGTAGATCAGGAGATGGGAAGAGTGCAGCCTAAAGTTCTGCCAGAATACCTATTTATAGTCTGGAGGCAGAACACTTCCTAGGGAAACTCCTTTTTCAACTGAGTGATTGATTACATTAGATTACATTAGGGAAAGGAATGACATTGCATTTTACATTAGATTACATTATGGAACAGCAACTAGACTAGTATTTGGCGAGACAACTGGGAACCATAGCTAAGTTGACACAGAAAATTATAAAATGCCGGAAGGGAAAAGCATTGAGTAGACCTTGAGAAAATGGTAACTGCAGTTCACGTGTATTGAGTGCTTTCTCTGGGCCCTGCATTCCAGGCTTCATCTTCACAATGGCCCCAGGGATGAGATCCCCACCTTCATCCCCATGTTACAGATGAGGCAGGTGAGGCACAAAGAAAGGAAGCAGCGTGCCAAAGTCCAACGGCCATAAGTGGCAGAGCGGGACCTCAGACCCAGCTCCAGCCCTAGAGCTTACAACCATACAGCCCACGCTCCAGACCTCCCAGCCCTGAAACAGGAGTGTGCTAGGCCAGTTCCACTTCCCGCCCAGCATTGCCATCCGGGCAGCAGGCAGAGAGCGCCTGCATCCCACTCTGCAAAGTCTCCAAAACCAGTTGCCATCCACTCAATTCTGACTCACAGTGACTCCCTGAGTGTCAGAGTAGAACTGTGCTCCAGGGGGTTTTCAGTGCCTGAGTTTTTGGAAGTAGATTGCCAGGCCTTTCTTCCGAGATGCCTCTGGATGGACTTGAACCTCCAACCTTGCGGTGAGGAGCTGAGCATGTTGACCATTTGCATCACCCAGGGACCCCGTCCTGTGATAGGCCCCTCACTATATAGGATAAGGAAGGGGGGCTCTGGCACTGCTCTTAGGACAGTAATTTTGCCCCCCAGGGGACATTTGTTACTCTCTGGAGACACTTTGAGCTGACACAACTGGGGAGGGGGAGGGGGTGCTACTGGCTTCTAGTGGGTAGAGGCTGGGGATGCTGCTCAATATCATACAGGTCAGCCCCCCACTGCAAGAATTATCCCTTCCAAAATGTCAATAAGCAAAACAACAAGTGTTGTAGTATCCCATTTACATGAAATATCTAGAACAGGCAAGTGCATAGAGACAAAAGTTTGTTAGTGGTTACCAGGGACTGAGAGAACGGGGAGTTATTGCTTAAGGGGTACTGAATTTCTATTCAGGGTGATGAAAAACATTTGGAAATGGATAGTGGTGATGGTTGCCCTCTGGGGTGAATGTAATCAATATCACTGAATTATACACTTAAAGATGGTTAAAATGGCAAATTTTATGTTCTATAGAGTTTACCACAATAATATTTTTCAAAAGGTCAGTAGAGCCAAGGCCAAGTTAGAGAGAAAAGTCTATCCAGATGAAATGCCCCAAGAGAAAGTCCAACTCCATACTGCATTAGCCTGGGCACAGGGATGGACCCCTTGCTGAGATCGGGGATGATGAGCCCCAAGGGAGAACATTCTTTGGCTATACTAGAATTTTGGCCTTTTGCTTGGGCTTGGAAAGGTGAGCCATCTGCTGGGGCCTGCAGACCCTTTGTTGTGGGTACAGAGAGCCCCATTGTGCTGCGATGGCATTTGAGGAATGGGCCGTGGGAGAAAAGAGAACCCTGCAGATGCCGCTGGACAAGGGGCGGCTGGAGCTCTGAGGACAGATGCAGTGCCCCATGCAGGCTTGTCCTCGTGGCCAATGACTTTCACCTGCCTTATCCACCTGCCCTATCCACCTGCCTCACCAGGAAGCTGTTGCTCACTCTCCTCCAAAGGGGAACCAGACAAAACCGTGATGCATCATCACGAACCGGAGGCCACTGGGGAAACCGCCCCCACGGGTGTGGAATGTGGAATGCGAGGTCGAGCCTGGGTGTAGGGACACATCCAAGCAAGGTCGGAAAGTGGAGGGAGCAGCGGCCAGACGCAGGAGTCCACAGCACAGTGAGGTCCATGTGTCGCACACTCGGGGTGAGAGTGCGCCTGCCATCTGACCTTGTCCAGTCAGCCGACTGAGTAATACACGTGCTACTTAGCCCCTGACATTTCAGCTTGCAATGATGACAGCCCAACAGGCTACTGGGAGGGTCCTGTCCCAGCATTCCCTTCAGAGTGGTATCCAGGTACTTGTGGGCCTGAGAGCAGGACTCTGAAGGAGGACACCCTGGGTCTTTGTCAGGAACAAAATAAAGCATGCTCCAGGGCCCAGAGGCCCCTGGGAGGGCACTGGCCCCAGGGAGAGGCAAAGGACAGGTGACAAGCCCCACCTATCAAGGTCAGCTCAGGGTCCCCTCCTGGCTCTTCCTTGCCTCCCAGAGCTAGAGACCCAGGAGAAAGCGCCTGTGGCTAAGGCCTGGTGGTGAGCCTGCGGGATTGAAATGGGAACTGTAAATTAGAAGTCATGTTTTATGGCGCAGCCAGGCTTTGAAGTCTGAACCAGCTAAGGGGCTTACTGGCTGAGTAACTTTGCCTTCATTCAGCGTTGTACCAGGTATTGGCGATAGGGGGAGGGAGTAGGCATGATCCAGGCCCCTCCCTTCTGGTTTCAATCATTTCAGCCAGCAATCCCAAAAGTGAAAGAGAGCCCCTCCTCCCAGTGTAACAAAATTCCCAGAGAAAGGCTCTGATTGGCCCAGTTTGGCTCATAGCCCACTCTCCTGGACCAATCACTGTGACCAAGGCCAAGCCCAGCTGGCGTGCCATATGCATGGCTGAGGGTGGGATGAGATGCTGTCCTGGGCTTCACCAGACCCACATGGAATGGAGGAAGGGCAGTTCTTCAAAGGAAAGGGGAAGGTAATGGGTAAGGTGGGTTTTGAAGAAGGAGTTAGCCAGATAAATAAGTGGAGGATTGTCCCTCCTTGCAGACAGAGCAGAAGGTGGACGAGGGCATGACCGGGAGATGATGAAGAGGAGAAACATTTGCAGAGGTAGAATCTACAGACTTGAGTATAGAGGATGAAGAGTAAGAGAAATTCAAATTTGATTTTGAAATATGGCGATATAGAGAACAGCGTTGTCATTGACAAATACAGAGAAGTTAAGCAGAGGAAATGGTTTGGGGTGGAGATGTTTGTGGTGAGTCTTCATGTAAGATGGGCTGGGGACCTCCCTGTTTAGAATCTTGTCTTATTTTTACCCTCAACCCCCACTTGCCATCCTGGGTGGGATTTCTGCATGCTGAGGAATAGCAAAGAAAGAGAAAAAACAGCTCTAGTTGTTGTGGATTGAATTGTGTCCCCCCAAAATATCTGTTGAATTCCTGGCCCCTGTACCTGTGGATGTGATCCTGTTTGGAAATAGGGTTTTTCTTTTCTTATGTTATTGAGGTCAGACCAGTGAAGGGTGGATCCTAAACCTAATAACTTCTGAGTCATAAAAAGACCAGAATGGACACAGAGTCACAAACAGGGGGAAGACAGAAGCCATGTTAGGATCGTCTACAAGTCAAGGAACCAAAAGTGCCAGGGGCTACTGACAAGGAAAGAATCCACACGGTCGAGACCCTGATTTGGACCTTTAACCTCCAGAACTGTGAGAAAACAAATTTCTGTTCTTTAAAGCCACCCCCTTGTGGTATTTGTGTTACAGCAGCACTAGGTAACTAAGGCAATAGCCCAGGTGGCCTGTGTCAGGGGTCTCCTGTGACTGATCCAAACAAATTAGACCCAGGGGTCTGAAGCACGAGCTGGGAGGGCTTTTTCTATCTAATGACACATCTTCAAAGCTTTCCTGAATCTGGTTGAAGCACACTGTCTTAGTTATCTAGTGCTGCTATAACAGAAATACCACAAGTGGATGGCTTTAACAAACAGAATTTATTCTGTCACTGTCTAGGAGGGTAGAAGTCTGAATTCAGGGCACCACCTCCAAGGGAAGCCTTTCTGTCTCTGTTGGCTCTGGGGGAAGGCCCTTGTCATCAATCTTCCCTTGGGTCCAGAAGTTCCTCAGCACAGGGACCCTGGGTCCAAAGGACACACTCTGCTCCTGGCTTTTCTTTCTTGGCAGTATGAGGTCCCCCTCTCTCTCTGCTTGCTTCTCTCTTTTACATCTCAAAAGAGATTGACTCAAGATACAAGTTAAACCTGTAGATTGTGTCCTGCCTCAT
This sequence comes from Trichechus manatus latirostris, assembly GCF_000243295.1. Classification (NCBI taxonomy): domain Eukaryota; kingdom Metazoa; phylum Chordata; class Mammalia; order Sirenia; family Trichechidae; genus Trichechus; species Trichechus manatus. Next base: position 7,963,744 of record NW_004443964.1, on the reverse strand, counting down.
TAACACAACTGCCTCTAATCATGCATCGTTAACATCATAGAGGTAGGATTTACAACACATAGGATAATCACATCAGATCACAAATGGAGGACAACCACACAATACTGGGAAGGGAATCATGGCTTAACCCAGTTGACACATATTTTGGGGGGACAAAACTCAATCCATAACACATACCCATTTGCCACCTAGGGGTGTAGCCTCAAAGGGCAGGCTGGGCCAGAGAACTGGACCATAACTTGTAGCCCCTGTAGGAGTGTTTGGTCTCTAGTAAGCTTCATTTTGTTTATCTGTTTATCAAATTCCCACCACCCTGACAGTTTTTGGTACTATGGTGGCTGGTGGGTTGCTGTCATGCTGGAAGCTATGCCACCAGGATTTCAAATATGAGCCGGGTCACCCATGGTAGACAGGTTTGAGCAGAACTTCCAGACTAAGATAGACTAGGAGGAAAGGCCTGGTGATCTACAACAGAACTTTGTCTGACTTGCTTGCTTTGGACATGTCATCAGGAGGGACCAAGTACTGGAGGAGGACATCATGTTTGGTGAAACAGAGCGCCAGCGATGGAGACCCTCGGTGAGGTGGATTGGCACAATAGCCGCTGTGATGGACTCAAACATGTCAGAGATGGTGAGGATGACAGGACCGGGCAACATTTTGTTCTGTTGTACATAGGGTCACCATGGTTGCAGTCAACTCGACGGCATCTATTTATTTATCAAATCCAAGGCCATAGGCTGCTTGCCTGCCACTGTTTATTAATAATCATACCTAACACAGGCTTCTGAGGGCAGCCTGGGAAGCCAGTCCCAGGGTGGAAGGTGCCATCATGCTCCACCTCTGGATGTGTGCCAGCCACCACAGACTGCCCCAGGGGACAGCAGCTCTTTCTTGCCCAGCTCCTTCTGCCGGAAGTGAGCGCCATTGTTGCAGGGGTGCTGGGCTTGGCTTCAGTGGGGGCAGCAGAAGGCAAGAAAGATGCATCCTTAGAACCGGGAAGAGTGCCAACATTACCCAGGAAACTTAGGGGGTGTGGCTGGCTCCATTCGAGGCAGAGCTGGGACTAGACTCCTGTTTTCCTGGGGCCTCCTGAGGCCAGGAATCTTTCCACTTCAGTCCCTGAGTGTGTAACTGCTGTCATCACCAGAAACAATGGAGCCCGCGGCTTTGACTTACACTGTCTTGCACAGAATGGTGGCTTTTCCCGCAGACAGGGAACTAGCAGCCACACGGAGCCATCCCGCTTGTCCCGGATTCTGGGTGAAGATAGAGCCTTGTTTGCTAGCGGGACACACACAGACTGGTCTTCTGTGACCCCACCCCACCCCGCGCCGCATACCCCAAGTAATACAGAGGCTTCCCTGCTCGCTCGGTAACTGGGGCGGGCAGCCTGGGCAAAGGGACAACTCTCCCTCCCTACCTCCCCTGGTATGGGGCAGTGGGGGAGGTGAAGACACCCACGCCAGAGACACCGCGGTCACCGCGATATACGCAGCGCCCATGGCAACTCTAGGCTGCCAGCCGCCGCCCCGGAGACGTTGACAGACAGACAGCGGAGACGGTGGCCCTGGGGGCAGAGAGCCGTCTGCCCAGAACGCCGCGTGGTCGGCTGGGCGCCCCCTGAAGGGCAGTGGGCAAGGGGCCCCCGGCCCCGAGGCGCCCAGAAGCTGCCAGACGGACGCTGGGCTCCGGCGGACGCACAGACGCCAAGGACGGTGGACGCCTAGGCAGCACAGCCGGACAGCGGCGCAGGCTTGGGCGCCTACCGGGTGGAGGCGCCAGCTCTCGTCCGCAGCGCCGGGAGGGGCGGACCCAGGAGGCAGGAGGTGCCGTCCCTCCTCCGGCCCCGCCTCCCTGGTCAGGGACCCTGGCCGCGGGCGAGTTGTTGGTTTCGCGTTGTCAGGCAGCAGCAGGGCAGGAGGCTGCGAGCAACGCCCGGAGGGGACCTGGCGGCCGTGGGGGTGCGCCCGGCCATGCCCGGTGTCACGGCCTGAGCCCCTCCCCCCGCCGCAAGCATGAAGGACAGCGGGGACTCCAAGGACCAGCAACTCATGGTGAGACCCCTTGCAGCCTCCTCCTGGTCCGCCTCCATGGTCCCGGACAGAGTGTCCAGTCCGCTCTCCCCCATCCCACTAAGAGGACTCAAGGGCCAGGGCTGAGACCGCCCAGGACAACTTTCCCCAAGTCCTAGGGGATGGGGGTCAAGGCATCATGGCCATCCTCCTGAGGCCTGAAAAGTTAGCCCAACTCCAACCCCACCCCTTTGTACACCCTCCCCCTGGAGGACCTCCACCCCAAAAGCCTGTGCAGAGGGGTCTCTGGGGCAAGGCTTTTCTCTGGTCCAAAAAGGCCAGGGCCGCCTTAACCTGCTGCCCGGAGAAGGAAGGTGGGGAGCATAGGGGACCTCCATTTCCTAGTGAGCTGGGGGTCCCGGTCCTGTGGGGACCACAGGTGGGCAGACAGGAGTACCAGGTGCTAGGGGAGCCGGTGAGGTGTCGGGAGTGGTGGGTACTGGGCTGCAGCACAGATGCTGTCTGAGTCAGCAGGCTAACTATTCAGAGAAGGGGGAACAGACCAAGGTGGCTCCCAGAGCCCTGGGTCTGAGATGAGACGGGGGGACATGGGGGCGGCTAGGGACTGAGGACGAGGCTCTTGGTTGTTGGTGCTGCAGGTCAGAGGTGATGAGGGGGGAGACTCAGACTTTGGGGTGGGTGTCTCCCTCTCCCAGCCCCCTCCCAACCCCCTAACTCAGAGCTGAAGGTGGGCCTGTGATTCCCCAGCAGGTGGATGGTGAAGTAACTGGAGGATAATGTCACCCCCTGAGACAGCCCCCCCCACCAAGCCAGCACCAAGCCTCACCACAGGCTCCAAGCCCTGGGGTCTGGAACATCCTCTCTGGCAGTTTAGAATGTATCTGTTGGAAAGTGAGGTGCTCCCTGAGAGGGGTGAAGAGTTCTCCCCTCTGACCAGCGAGGCCAGTAAAGATATCTGACAAGCGGTGCCTGTCCCTCCATCCCTCAGACAGTGATGAGTTATTAGTCGGTGTGAGGGTCCATTCAGTTAACCCACACACCCAGCAGGTCCCTTGCCTTGAGGAGCAGAGGAAATGCCCCCCGCTTAGTCTTTGGGATGAAGACCCACCGTTCTCAGCGGCTGGAGAACAGAGGGAGGAGGAAGCCCCAGGGACAGCGTCCTCGGCGTAGGAAAATGAGGATGGCCAGGCCCCCAGCGCCGTGCTACCTGCCGGCCCGTCCGCAGCCACCATCCCTACATCTCCCAGTGCAGGACATCGTCCGCGGATGCGCAGACAGCTCTGTCCCAGTGCCAACGCACCAAGCTGCAAAACCTAAGGGAGCCGTAGGATTTAATTTGGGCTGGTGGCTGATGAAGCCCGAGAAGCAGACAGCTCTCTCCCCTGGGGCTCTCCCCTGGGCATGGGCTCCTGGGGACTTCAGACTCACACACAGCTGGCACCCTGTAGACTGCTGCCCTCTGACTTGGGCAGTGGCCTCAAATCACTGAGTTTGTTAAGACAAAGAGGCCTGGGGATGGCTGGACAGAGGAGACCCATGGGGCTTGCCTGGGGGAGGACCCCTGAGACCCTCTCGCCCCTCTCTCAGTGGCTTGGCACAGTCCCCACCTGCTAACCCTGGGGGTCTGGCCTTCCTTCCCAGGTGGCGCTTCGGATCAGGCCCATCAGTGTGGCAGAGCTGGAGGAAGGGGCCACCCTCATTGCCCATAAAGTGGATAAGCAGGTACGCGGGGTGCAGCCAGGAGCTGCCAGGGCAGGCAAGGGTCTGTTCAGGTCTCAGATCTCACCTGGCGGGAGCAAGAAGGGCCCCTGTGTCTGGCAACTCCATCCTTCCTCTACCTACTGAGTGCTTAGCTGTGTCAAAGCCCTGGACTTTTCTTCCAGGAAGCATTCCTAGATTGATCCAAGGAGCGCTGAGCACTTCCTTGGCCTGAGTGAGCCCTGATCACTGCCGTCCAGCTCTAAAAAGTCATGTACCTTGCGTGTGCCCGAGACCTGATTTTCCCATTTTAATGTGACTGCTACCCATGGAGCACGTATTTATATGGTCTAGCGCTAAAGCAAGGACCCTGCAAACAGTTTGCACTCAACTAGTAGTAACCTAAAGGTTGGTGGTTTGAATCACCCCAGTGGCACCGCAAAAGAAAGCCTTCGAGATCTGCTTCCAAAAGATTACAGCCAAGAAAACCCCATGGAGCAGCTCTACTCTGCATCATGTGGGGTCGCTATGAGTTGGAATTGACTAGATGGCAACGGGTTTGCTTTGGTTGGGTTTAGAGCTAAAGCTCACTCCAGAGTGTCCAGGCTTTGCAGAGTGCTTAGATGTCTGTTTGCTCCTTTGGTCCTCACGATACCATGATGATGGGCAGGGAAATTGTCATCCCTGGTTACATGTGAAACAATAAATATTTATCAAGTACCCACACCTGCTGCGTGCTGTGCCAGAAGCTGGGAAATGACGGTGGATGGAAAAGACCCTGACCTGCCCTCGGTTTCTTTCAGTCACGTGTGTGGGGAGAGGAGATGTTAATCAAAGAGTAGAGTTGCAAACAAATGAGATAGCAGCTAACAAAGGCTGCAAAGTGGTAGGTAGTGCTACTAGAGTAAGAGGGGGACCTGACCTGCTCCTGGAGGTTGAGGAGGCTCCTTTAAGAAATTGCTGAGCTGACACGTAAGAAGAGGTCATTAGGGGTGTGTGCATCCAGAGAAATTTCCACCGGAGGGACTTGGGCGTGCAAAGGCCCTTCGGTGAGAGGGTGCAATTGGGTAACTGAGAAAAGGCAAGGTGGCTCACGCAGGGGAGGAAGGTGAGAGATGTGAGACGAGGCTGGAGAGGTGGGCAGGGGCCAAACCACACATCCTGTAGACCCCAGCCAGGACGTTTGTTTGGGTAGGAAGTTGGGGACTCCAGTGCGGGGTTAAGGGTGGGCACGGTGGAGGAGGTAGCGGGAGCAGGCTTGGTGCCCGGGGGAGCAGCATTGCGGTGGCATCATCTGTGGGGAGCCTGGCAGCGACCCCTTGTCTCCGCTTTGTGGGCTGTGCTGCTGGCATCTGCCGAGGGCAGCAGGATGTGTTGATGGCTCAGAGAAGTCAGGGTGGCACTACCAAGGTACAAGTGGGACTTGTTTGGCCTGGGCCCGGCAGGCTGGACTCACTGAAACCCACCAGCCATGATAAGCAATGCGAGGTGGACAGCATCTCTTCCAATGCTGTCTGCCTCTGGGCTCCCCTAGGCGAGTGCCCACCCCACCTGCCCTCTTCCTGTGGCTTCAATCATGGAGCTGGGCTACCAGCCTCCTGGTTTCTCTTTCTCTGTTCCCTTGTGGAAAAGGCAGCCTTCTGCAGACTTTGGGGAAAGCAGGAAATGACTGGGAAGACCCCATCTAAACTGGTTAGGCCCAGCTGGGAGAGCAGGCAGTAAATACATATACAGTCATGGAGGGTAGGTCCTGCCATTGCCAGCTGAGAGGCCTTGGGTGGGCTACTCCAGGAGCCTCAGTTGCTTGTCTGTAAATGGGGACAATAATCATAATACCTTCCCTACAGGGTCTTCAGTGGGGCCCTGGGGATGCAGTAGATAAGAGCTCAGGCTGCTAACCGAAAGGGTCAGCAGTTCAAATACACCAGCCGCTCATTGGAAACCCTATGGGGCAGTTCTAATCTGTCCTGTTGGGTTCCTATGAGTGAAAATTAACTCAAAGGCAACGCAACGACTTTATAGGGTCTTCACGGGCTAACGTATACAGTGTCCACTGCAGTGGGAACCGTGCCTGGCACATGTTGTTACTAGCTGCTATGAGTTGGCGCCCGACTCATGGTGACCCCACGCACAGCAGAGCAGAATGCCGCCCGGTCCTGTGCCATCCCCATGACTGATGGTGGATCAGACCATTGTGATCCATAGGGATCTCCCTGGCTGATTTTCAGAAGTAGATCACCAGGCCTTTCCTTCTAGTCCATCTTAGTCTGGAAGCTCTGCTGAAACCAGTTCAGCATGTTAGCACCGCGCAAGCCGCCCCTGATGGATGGGTGGTGGCTGCACATGAGGGGCAATGGCTGGGAATCGAACCCAGTTTTCCCACATGGAAGGCGAGAATTCTGCCACTGAACCACCCCTGCCTGCCTTCCTCGCACGTTAAAAAAAAAAAAAAAAAAAAACCCAGGCTATCAAGTTGATTAGGACTCATAGCGACCCTATAAATATTAGTTATCCTTGTCTATTAGCACAAACACTCCCCAGAGCTGCAGGACTGGCTGACGAAAGGGGCCAGCCTGGAGGAGCCAGAGAGCTGCGGGGGAGAAACCTCCTCCGGGCAAGGCCACTCCTGCTTGTCTACCTTTGTCCCCCAAGGATATCAGGTCCGCCAGCTGGAACAGCAGCGTCCCTCTCTCTGCTGCTCCTGGCTCCTGGCCAGAGTGGGGGCTGCTGATAATATTAAGTGCTGCTGATAGAAAGGCCCCCCCTCCAGGGTGCAGCCTATTGTGAGCCCACACCCGGCAAACACTGGCTCCTTTCTGTCCCTGTGAGGTGGGGAGAGGCGTCCTCCTGGGTCCGGCCTCAGCCAGGGGAGCCCGAGCCGGGCAGACCTAACAGGGCTGCTCATTTGTGGGCCAGGAAGCACAGAGAGGGTGTCTGTGCAGTGTGGGCTCCGGGCCCAGCAGGGAAAGCCTCGGCTTCCCCGAGCGCCTTCTGCTCAGGAGTGAGTGCAGATATGGGCTTGCCCTAGTGGCCGAGCCCGGCCCTTCTGCCCAGAGCTGCAGCCTGGGAGTAGCCACAGCAAATGCCAGGCTGGGCACGTCCTGAAGCCAGCAGTCCTTCCATCCCTTCTGACAAATATGGCCCTGACAGCAGGGAGGTGAAGATACATAAATCCAAGAGCAAAGGTGGACAACCAGCTTTCCTCGCCAGACCAGAGTCCTGCCTCCCACTCTGCCCGATCCCCTCCAGGGACCCCATGGTGGCCTCCAGGCCTACCTCATGGCCCTTAGGGAGGCTCAGGGTCCAGGCGTGGCCAGCTCCACTGATGGGGCAGCTGGTCTATTGTCTCCCTGCTTCTTCTCTGGGCTCTGGGGGCCAGGAGGCCGGTGGGGGTGAGTTTGGGCACCTACCCAGGATAGGATGGCAGCAGTATCTCTCTGCAGCAAAGGCGAGCTGTACCCAGATGCCCACCAGTGCCCTGTCCTTCTGGAAAAGGCCGTTTGGTTGGGATGTGGAGTTCTCCTCTACCCGTCTACTTCACCCCTTGCTTGGCTGTGTTCCTCCGTGGCTGCGCAACCCAGCCATTCCAGGGGCTCCCCAGCCCAGCTTCTTCTGGCCAGGGTCCGCTGTCCCTGCCTCGTGCTTCCTGCCTCCCTGCTGTGATGAGTGGGTTCGTTTTCCTCTGCGGGCGCCATCGCAGGCCTGTGGTATCGGAAGGGCGAGAGGTGGGCTGGGGACTCAGCCACCCACTGGCTTGGGCCACAGTGAGGGGTCCTAGGGCAGCCTTCCTTAAAGCCCAGCAACCTTCTCCTGGGGAGGCCCAAACGTGGCAGGTGGTACAACACAGCTTTGCAGGGGTTGGACTATCCCACAGGCAAGGTGCCCTCCGGGGACAAGTGGGCCTGCTGTGCCTGAACTCTGGGAGAGCTGGGGTTAGGGTCTGGATGCTGTAAGGGGACAGTTCAGGTGCCTTGGCAGGCCCCTGATCCTAAGACCCCATTCAGTGTGGGAACTCTTTATCTGAAGGGCTGACATAGGGGAAGGTTTCAGGCCCCAGCGGTAACACCCGGCCCCACCTCCTGCCTCCCCACTTCCCACAGCAGAACTCCAGGTGCAGTGGCCCCAGTGGTTACCTCCCCGCATATGTGTTCCTGGAAGCAGGTGGTAGGATCTTGGTTTCCTGGTAGCATCTGGGGTGGGATTAGATCCTGAAAGCTGATACCTCTTGGGTGCCACCGATGACTGCCGTCGGGGGGCGGGGGGAGGAGAGGGTGCAGCCTGACAGCTGGAGGGCCCAGGAGCTCCAGGGTGGGAAAAGAAGCACTGGAACGAGCAGCCACCTTCTCCCTCCCACCCCCCACCCCCAGCCTGCCAGCCCTCGTCCCAGCTTTCTAGATTCTGTTTATCTACAGGATTTGAGTCAACTGACAATATGTGTAATCCTATAATTAGCATTTGGAAACCCTGGTGGCGTAGTGGTTAAGAGCTACGGCTGCTAACCAAAAGGTCGGCAGTCTGAATCCACCAGGCGCTCCGTGGAAACCTTATGGGGCAGTTCTACTCTGTCCTGTAGGGTCTATAGGGTCGCTATGAGTCGGAGTGAACTCAACGGAAACAGGTTTTTTTTTTTTTGTATAATTAGCATTCATCTGCTCAAAGCCCAACTGCCACCACCTCTGCTCCTGGGGGCCTGTCAGAGGAGCCAGGAGAGGGCCCTCCTGAGGCCCAGCAGTGGGGAAGGCCTTGGGGGTGGGCCAAGGGTTTGTGGGGAGAAAGGAGTGAAGGCAGAAGGGACACGGAGAAGACTGGCTGGAGAGCAGGGAAATGTGGCACAGAGAGGAGGAAGTGTGGCACAGAGGGGAGGAAGTGTGGCACAGAGGGGAGGAAGTGTGGCGCAGAGTCTGGGCTCCTGACAGAACAGCAACTCTAAACCACTAGAAAGAACGCAGAGTCAGAAGCCACAGACCCAGGCTTTCCCCCAGGCCTGCCTCGCCCTGGCCAGGTGCCCACAGGCAAGCTGGAGACCCTCCTCGTGTCTCGGTTTCTTCATCAGAAGACAAGGATAATAAGAACCCACCACATCCATCCCAGAGAGCTGCTGAGGGGATTAACGGAGATAATGTGAGGAAGACTGTGTCCACACAAATGTGAGGCTATAATGAAAGATAAATAAAGGATAAGGTGACAGATGCTAAGTGCTAGAGACAGTGAGTGCTGGGGGCTGGGTGGGGGGGAGTTCCCTACACGCCCACCATCTGGGTGCTTCTTAGCCCTGTTGCTGCAAAGAGCTGAACATGGTGGACAGTGACTGGGGGAGGATCCAAGGATTCTTTTTGTTTAACAGTTTTATTGAGGTATAATTCACATACCATACAAGTCATGGGTCTCAAGTGTACAATTCAATGGCTTTTAGATATTTTCAGAGTTGTGTTTCCATCATCACAATGCATTTTAAATATTTTCATCACCCCAAAAAGAAACCTCACACAGTCCTTAGCCATCATCCCCTAGTCCTCCTGCATCCTCCTGCCCTAGGCAACCACTTGTCTACTTTCTGTCTCAATAGATTTGCACTTTCTGCACATTTCATATCAATGGAATTGTACAATATGTGGTCTTTGCAGTTGGCTTCTTTCACTGAGCATAATATTTTTAAGGTTCATCCGTAGCCTGTTTTAGTACTTCATTCCTTTTTATGGCCGAATAATACTCCATTGGATGGATATACCATACAGGGTGTATCCATTCATCAGTTGATGGACATTTAGGTTGTTTCCACTTTGGGGTTATTATGGATAATGCTGCTCAGATGCAGGGGTTCTCACATTTAGCATCAGGATGAGTAAGAGGAGAAGATGCATGTTAAAAATGCAAATTTACAGTCACACTCCCCCAGAGATTCTGAGTCAGTTAGTCTGTGGTGGTGCCTGGAAATCTGCATTTTACATGAATCACAGCCCTAGGATATCTTCTAGGTCACCCCTCCCCCATCCTGGGCCCTCAGAGTCCTATAGTGAGGTTCGGACCCGGCCAGGCCATCAGCCAGGCTACAGCTCTGTCCTCAGCAGACAGCTGGGCCTTGGTGGCTTTACGAGCTCAGCTGGCTCCATTTTGGCCTTCTCCATCCAGCCTGGAAGCTGATAGGGTTCAGGGACGCCTTTCCTGGCATCAAAGTCTTCTTTATTGAGCACTCACGGCATGATATATTCTCAACAAATTCTCCTTCTTAAAGAAAAAACAAAAGAAACAAACAAAAAAAAAAACTAGAAACAAACTTGCAAGAGGATATCCACCTAGAGTCAGGCTTTTGTTTTCCTTTTACCCTGGAAAATAAAGGGGCTGGGTCTGACTCATTGGACTAGGGATGAGTTCTGTAGACTGGGACCTTCTCAGAGCTGGATTTTTTGCTAGAGGGCTTCCTGGATAGGATTGGGGTGTTGATATGATTTCTTCTCTCAGTGATATGATCCTGTCGGTTCTCCTTGACTTTCGACTGGGAAAAACTTGAGGCCCAGAGAGGTAATGCAATTTCCTGAAGGTTACACAGCAGTGCTGAACCTGAACCTCATTAGTGACACCCCTTCCCTCAGGGATCTTCTCTGCCAGCCTTGAAGGCTAGAGGAGACAGTCTAGATCAACTTGGGTGTGGGGTAGGATGGATGATTTTGCCCCCAGAAGACATTTCAAAACTGGGGTTGGGGGGGAGTGCTAATGGCATCTAGTGGGTAGAGGCCAAGGATGCTGCTAAACATCCTAGAATGCACAGGCCAGCCCCCGCCACAAAGAATTGTCCAGCCAGCAATGTCAATAGCATTGAGGTTGAGAAACACTGGTCTAGTTTCAGCCACTTAGAGGCAGAAAGAAGCCAGTTAAAACTTCAGAGCTGATCAAGTCACCAACAGCTTAGTGGCTGCAGCAGGAAGAACTTCGTGACCTGCTTTGTTCTGAGTATTTCTCACCTAGGAGATGCCAGGGAGGAGCCTAGCAGACCTTTCCTAATGGGGACACAGCAGAGGGACTAGACAGCCACCCCACCCCCCACCTGAGGTCCCCTGCTTCCCTACCGGATCTTGGGTTTCCAGGCTTGAAGACTCCAAATCTACACTGAACTCTGGAAAGATCAAAATCTGCATTGAATTGAGTGGAGGCAGTGAAGGGGAGGCTCAAATGGAGGCCTCAGCTGAGATGGGCCACCTGGAGCTTTGGGGGCAGCTGGGCCCTTCCTCTCTCCTGCCCCGCCTTCTCGCCAGCACTGAAAGATCCCTGCACTGTCCTCTGTGAGTGGTGTCCCCATCCAACCCCCAAAGGCAATTGCCCAGCGTGCTGTGGGCATGAGAAAATATTAACCGGGATGGTGAAAGAGAACGCCCATGCTGAGCCCACCCACCTTAGGGCTGAGGGAGGGGCTGGCCAAGGGCACACCTCAGGTTGTAGCAGTTGTTCATTCAAGGGGCAGGGCTGGATTGCCGAATGGTTAGGGGCCTGGGGCCTGTAACCAAACAGCCCTGAAATCAAACCTGTCTCTGTACTTTGCAGTGGCCTTCGGCAGAGTACCTAACCAATCGGATTCCTCATCTATAATCCAGGGATAGCAAGAATAAAACCAAACCATACCTATTGCCAGCAGGTCACCTCCGACTCATGGCGGCCCCATGTGTTGCAAAGTAGAACTGCTCCATAGGGTTTTCTTGGCTATAATTTTCATGGAAGCAGATTGCCAGGCTTTTCTTCTGTGGCACTGATGGGTGGGCTCGAATGGCCAACTTTTGGGTTGGTGGTCTAGCACAAACCACTTGTGCCACCCCGGGGTGACAGTCAGGATACCTACTCATAAGTTGTGAGGGGGAATTGACGAAGTGTGTGTGAGGCACTCAGCACTGTGCCTCCTCACACAGAGGCCCCAGGACACCATGGCAGGGAGTCCTCTTTGGCAAACATTCCTTGGCAGTCTGCTGTGTGCTGGCCAGGGGTGGCATGTGCAGGGAGCCTCAGAGGACGTGCAGGAGGCTTCCAGAACAAGGGACGGCATGTGGTCAGAGGGGCCTGGCTGTGGGGTGCAGACATGCTCACCTCCAGACATACATATGAGTTCTCAGTGCTGTGGGGATCCCTGGAGTGAGGACAGGAGATGAAATTCCTGAGCTCTCTCCCCAAATCTTTGTTTTTTACAAGAATGCTCAACGTACCAGTCTCCTGGGGCTGCTGAAACAAAATGCCACAAACCCGGGGACTTATACCCATTGCCGTCGAGTCCATTCTGACTCATAACAACCCCATAGGACAGAGTAGAACTGCCCCATAGGGTTTCCAAGGCTGTAATCTTGACAGGAGCAGACTGCCATGTCTTTCTCCCGCGGAGAGGCTGGTGGGGTGATTTATAAGAATGGAAATTTATTGTCTTGGTTTTGGAGCTAGAAGTCTGAATTCAGGCTGTTGGCAGGGCCGTGTTCTCTCCAAAGGTTCTAGGGGAAGATCGTTTCTTGTCTCCCAGCTTCTGGTAGCCCCAGGCATTCCTCGGCTACATGCTCAGGTGACTGTTTTTCCTCTGTCTCTCAGTGTCTCTTCGCCTCTTTTAGAAGGACATCACTCAGTGGGGATTAGGTCCCACCCTGCTCCAGTATGACCTCATGTTAACCTAACTGATAACATCTTCAAAGACCCTATTTCTAAAAAAGGTCATGTTCACAGGTATCAGGGGTTAGGACTTCAACATATTTCTTGGGGACACAATTCTACCCATAACACCCAGTGGTTCCGAGCTGAGGACCACGTCACACCGCCTGCCTCTCATCTCTGGTTGGCTCATGCTTTTTTCTGGAATGTTCTTCCCACCTCATACCCCTTGACCAACTCTTGCTCATCCTTTAAGACTCAGCGTGGCGCCATCTCTTCCAGGAAGACTTCCTCTAGTGGTGTGACTACGCTAGGCACCTCCCCTCTTGCTCCTGAGTCCCTGGGTGGTGCAAACGGTTGAGTGCTCAGCTACTAACTGAGAGGTTGGCCGTTCGAATCTAACCAAGAAGCACCTCGGTCAAAAGGCCTGGCAATGTGCTTTTGAAAGATCACACATAGCCTTGAAAACCCTATGAAGCGGTTCCACTTTGCACCCATGGGGCCTCCGTGAGTTGGAATCAACTTGATGGCAATGGGTCCTCTTGCTCCCATCGGCCCCTGTAGTCCAGCACCCTCCTTGTTATTAAAATGATCTGTTCTCCACCAGATGGTGAGTGTCAGAGGGCAGGAAGCCACATTTCACTCAGTAAACCTGGTGAACTGGCCGGAACTCCCTGTTCTGGTCTCCACGGCTGCCCTGGAGTAGCCCTCCAGCCCTCCCAGTCCTCCCAGCTCAGCTCCAGTTCACCTCGCTGAGGGCACAAGGACTCCATTGTGTGCCAGAGTGGACAGGCGTAGGGGCTGACGCCCTGGAGGGTGGGCAGGGCCGGGCCCAGACAGCGGGGACCCAGACAAAGCCCTCTTTAACAAGGGTCACAGCAGCTGCGCTGACAATGCACTGATTCAGGTGCCCGGATATCAAAGGCTCCCAGTGCCCAGGGTGCCCTGGGACTTGGCAGTGCCCGGGGGTTGTGGGCAGGTGAGTGGTGGGAGATGAGATCCCCTGCACCAAACGCCCCAGAGGGTGAACCTCAGGCTGACCGCCCCTCCCATGTCCATCAAGCATAGCACCTGGAGAGAGCTGGTACGGCTGGTCAGGTGCCAGTGATACCCACTGCATGGGTCCCGAAATCTGAGCAGGGCTGCCATGGCTGGCTCTGAGGCCTGGGACAGGAACCGATCCAGGACGAGTCTCAGAGGGCGTGGAAGTCATAGCCCTGAGGAGTGCCGGGGCTGGGACAGGTGGGCCCCCAGGTAACACTGCCCACACTTAGTGCACGGTGGCCACCCAACCTTTGGCAAGCTGTGAGGGGACCCAAGTCAGTGGCCTCATTCCTTCCCCACACAAACCCCGCCTAGCCTGTCTGGGCCCTCCCCTCTCCCTGGTTTACCTGGAACCCCATCTGCAGGGGATGAGGCTTCTGGGGGAGGCTCCTGGTGTTGGGCCTCCTGGGGAGCCAACACGCCGCTGCTTCCTCCCCTGAGAATCCCAGAAGGAGCCTCGCTGGGTCTGTGGTCAGTTTCAGTGCCTTGAACAGACACCCGACTCCAGGCGGCCGAGGAAAGAGGCTTTGATGTCAGGTGTATGTAGAATGCGGGGGCGAGTCTGGTGGGAACCCCGAGGTTGTCATCCTCCTGGGACTGGGCTTCTCAAGCCCTCGAGCTGGTTGGGGTTGACCCAGAGGGACCCCAGCAGCAGGAGTCGTGGGTCCCCTGCACCCGCAGAGCTCGACTGGCTCCCAGCTCTGCATCTGCCTCCAAGTGGCTGCTCCCCATGCCTGTTCTCCGCTCCTTTCCAGGATTGCCACCTGGATCCCCTAATGACTCAGGAAGGGGCGCAGCTGCTGCCTGCCTCCTTTGGGGGGAGTATGACAGCCGCCCCCTCCTCACTGCCCTCTCTCTGGACTCCGCTTACTGTTCGGACCCGCTCTAATCTCCGAGGTCAGACTTAGGTGGGACTGTGTGCGTGGGGGCTGTGCAGTGGGTGGCCCCCTGCCCCACCCCCAGCTCCATGAGATCCCCCTCTGTGGGAGTGGAGGAGCAGAGAGGGTGTGTGAGTGGCAGCTCAGTGTGGTGGGGCAGGGTACCAGCTCAGGAGCCAGACTGCCAGGGCTCCAACCCTGACTGTTTGACTTGGTGACTCAATTTCCCCCTCCGAGGGTAATAATCGTGAGCGAGTTCATCCACGTACTGCCACCACCGGCTGCTGTCGAGTGGACTCTGACTCATGGCAACCCCATGTGTGTCAGAGAAAAACTGTGCTCCGTAGGGTTTTCAGTGGTTCGTTTTTCAGAAGTAGATCGCCAGGCGTTTCTTTGGAGGCGCCTCTGAGTGGACTTGAACCAGCAGCCTCTCCTAATTCATGTAAAAGGACTCAATAATCATGTTGTTGTTCGGTGCCGTTGAGTCGGTTCCGACTCATAGCGACCCTGTGCACAACAGAACGAAACACTGCCTGGTCCCGCACCATCCTCACAGTCGTTGTTCTGCTCATAACATAGCAATAATCCCGAGTGACTGTTATTCCCTGGTGGGAGGGGGCACTGGCATGAGGCTGCCCCTCCCTGTCCCCTCAGAAGAGGAAGAGCGAGGGGCTGGTGAGGCTGCTCTGTTGGCGGGGCGCCTCCACTCCGCCACAGCCCCTGGAGATCGTCCTCCCATCGCATTAGAGTGGAGCGCAGCGGCGGTGTGTTGTCCCCTGGCTGTCTGGCTCCAGCCAGCACTCCAGGGAGCCCAGGTACTCCCGGGCACAGAGCACTTAGAGGTGCCAGCTGCCTCTCAGTAGGCACCTCCTTGGGACAGCCAGGGGGAGGGGATGCAGGGAACAGGAGACCTTCCCATTACCCGGCCTCAGTCCCTGCTTCCCCGTTAAGAGCCCCTTGAACAAAGACCCTTGAGGGCTTAGTATGTGCCCAGCATCATGCCTGAGCATGTTAAACACGTCATCTCATGGACTAGTCACGGCCCTCTAGGTGGATACTACTGTTGTCCCCATTTGACAGAAAGGGAGACTGAGGCTCTCAACCTCATTCAGCCACAAGTGGGCTACCCCCAAACCCAACCCTGTTTCTTCCTGTCCCACCCAGCCACCAGCCAGCCCCCTGTCCTGACCCTCAGTCCACTCCGTGTCTGAGGCAGGCATGGAGGGGTGAGGCAGGCATGGAGGGGTGAGGCAGGCATGGAGGGGTGAGGCAGGCATGGAGGGGTGAGGCAGGCATGGAGGGGTGAGGTAGGCAGGGCGGGCCGGGCAGGGCTGAAGATGGCACCCCGCTATAATGAGGGGATTAAGTCTGTGGAGTTTTGGTTCCTCCGCTTGCGTGACCTTGGGCAAGTTACTATTTTGGGCCCTGATTTCCTCATCTGTAAAGTGGGAGTAAGAATTGTCCTCTCCACTGGCCCGGAGTTGTGAGGAGCTCAGATGTGTGAGGTGCTTAAAATAGGTCCTGACGCAAAAGAACGGCTAGAAAGTGCAAGCCATTGTGGTTGTTGCTCGTTCTTTGGTAGAGGGGGTGCGGGGTATGGCTGGGTTTACAGGAAGCCCCCCACCCTGGGGTCTGGGGCTCACTATAGCTTGGGCATCCCTCTGGTGTTTCTCCTTTGGGGTGCCTTGTAGGGCATTTGTTCTGAGGCTTCCTCTTTGGGCCTTCGAGGTCAAGTGTCCCCGACCTCACTCCCGGAGAGCGTGATGTGGAGCTGGAATGACCCAGGGCTCAGAGCATGGGGCTGCCAGGCTCCGCGACCTCCCACAGGACCTGGAAACCAGGGGCGTGGCCTCCAAGGCTTCTGGGCCTTCCATTCATTGCCCACGTCCTGACGTGAGGCCGGTGAGGTCAGAGTTCACAGGCTTCGTGAACTCTGAGTGCTGACCTGGGAATGGGTGAGTGCCAGCCTACCCCAGGGCCCTTTGCAGATGGTGATTCTCATGGACCCCATGGAGGACCCTGATGACATCCTGCGGGCGCACCGCTCCCGGGAGAAGTCCTACCTGTTTGATGTGGCCTTTGACTTCACTGCCACCCAGGTGAGGGTGGGCCTGGGGGCATGCAGGAGCACCTCTGGGCACTTTGCCTCGCTTCAGAGGGAGCCCTGCGGGCCCTGGCCTTGACCCTCAGCCTCCCTGCAGCACTGAAGTGCCCGTGTGCACACCCAGCCCCCTGCACAGACACACACCATGGTTGGCACCCCCAGCCAACCCTGCAGGGAACACACCATGGTTGGCCCCTTGAAGCCCGTCTGGTGGGGAGGGGGCAGGCAGAACACAGTGACAGGGAAGCTGACACCTGGGGACCCCTATCTCGCCTATCTGCAGGATGTTCCCAGGAGCAGATGCGATGTATCCCCGGGCTGGGGGCCAGGAGGCGGCTATCGGGGGAGGCATCTCGGGTGTCCTGAGCTCTGTTTCAAGCTGGCGCTCCCCCCTGGGATGAAAGCAGACACCCTTCCCCACTCCCACAGAACATCTCCCTGTTGGGGGCTGCGCATGCCTGTGGGCCTCTGTGCTCTGCCTGCCTGTCTCCCAGCCGCTGACGGTCCCCTCTTCCTTGCAGGAGATGCTGTATCAGGCCACCACCAAGAGCCTCATTGAAGGCGTCATCTCGGGCTACAACGCCACTGTCTTTGCCTACGGCCCCACCGGTGAGGAGGCAGACCTGGGAGAGGCCTGTGATGCCCCTGGGGTCCCTGCCTTGGGAAATAGGCCCCCTCAGAGAGCTAGCCTGACTCCAGCTGGGCAGGAGTCAAGGTTGTGGCTGATCCCAACCCCACCGAGGGCCTTTCAGCCCCGAGGTTCCAGTCCTGAGCCCCCTGCCCACCACAGCCTCCCTAGCCATCTGGGTGGGCCCGGCTTCTAGGACAGACCCAAGTGTGCCCAGCGAGGTCTCACTCCCGCCCCATCCTGCTCAGGCTGCGGGAAAACCTACACCATGCTGGGCACAGACCATGAGCCGGGCATCTACGTCCGCACCCTCAACGACCTCTTCCGTGCCATTGAGGAGACCAGCAACGACATGGAGTATGAGGTGTCCATGTCCTACCTGGAGGTGAGCCTCCACCCCAGCTGCTGGGGCTTGGACAAGAGGCCTGTAGGACGGGGCTGGCCAGCTCCCAGACCAGGCCACTGGGCAGTTTCCTGGGGAGCTCATCACTGCTGCCCCCCTACAATCATGCTGTTAACCCCTCTGTACACAAACCTGAGGCTCAGAGAGGTTGGGAAACTAGGTCAAAGTCACAGAGGAAGCGAGGGAGCAGAGATTCAACCTCAGGGCCCTGTGGCTTTAAAGCCAGGCCCTGCCTCACCCGTCAATGAGCGCAGGACTCTGCTGCCCACCTGGCTATCTGCCTGTGTACCCTCACAGCCCCATTCCTTACAGCAGACTGGTCAGCCCTGCCCTGCTTCCTCCGGGCACTCTGCCCACACAGGTACAGGTGAGAGCAGGTGCTGCAGGTACAGGCTTGAGCCTGGAGGCCTCAGCTACAGAGCCACAGCCTCCCTGTGCCCACCTGCAGAAGCACGACCACCAGGCAGTGAAGGGACAGCAGTGGTGGGGCATGCAGAGAGGCCAGAAGGCGGAAGAGCCAGTGTGCTGGCCTCCCTCTGGCTCTGACTGCTCAGAGGAGCTGATAATCTCCAAGGTAACAGCCCAGGGTCAGGGTGGGGGGCAGTGAGGCAGGCCCCAACCTGCTCTGTGTTGACTCAGCCAGCAAGACTCACTTTGGAGGGGAGGCAGATGAGTTGCTTGGCGACCAGCAGGGATGGCCTGTCTTAGTTATCGGTTCTTGTTGTTAGGTGCCATTGAGTCGCTTCTGACTCATAGTGACCCTATGTACAACAGAACAAAACACAGCCTGGTCCAGCACCATTCTCACAGTGTTGCTATGTTTGAGCCCATTGTTGCAGCCACTGTGTCAGTCTATCTCATTGAGGGTCTTCCTCTTTTTTGATGACCATCTGCTTTACCAAGCATGATGTCCTTCTCCAGGGACTAGTCCCTCCTGATAACATGTCCAAAGGACCTGAGACGAAGTCTCACCATCCTCGCTTCTAAGGAGCATCCTGGGTGTACTTCTTGCAAGACAGATTTGTTCATTCTTCTGGCAGTCCATGCTATATTCAATATTGTTTGCCAACACCATAATTTAAAGGCATCAATTCTTCTTCGGTCTTCCTTATTCATTGTCAAGCTTTCACATGCTTATGAGAAGACTGAAGATACCATGGCTTGGGTCAGGAGCACCTTAGTCCTCAAAGTGACATCTTTGCTTTTTAACACTTCAAAGAGGTCTTTTACAGCAGATTTGCCCAATGCAATACATCGTTTCTTGACTGCTGCTTCCACGGGTGTTGATTGTGGATCCAAGTAAAACGAAATCCTTGACAACTTCAATCTTTTCCCCATTTATTATTATGTTGCTGATTGGTCCAATTGTGAGGATTTTTGTTTTCTTTATGTTATATATGTTATGCTTCTTAGTTCTCTAGTGCTGCTATAACAGAAATGCCACAAGCAGGTGGCTTTAACAGACAGAAATTTATTTTCTCACAGTTTAAGAAGCTAGAAGTCTGAATTCAGAGCGCCGGCTCTAAGGGAAGTCTGTCTATTGGCTCTGCAGGAAGGTCCTTGTCTCTGAAGCTTCCGCTTCCGCTTCCTCGTTCCTTGGAGATCTCTATTTTACCCCATCTCTCCCTGCTTGCTTGTTTAATCCCTTTTGTGTCTCAAAAGAGATTGACTCAAAATACCCCCTACACTAATCTTTCCTCATTAACATAACAAAGACAGCCCGTTCCCAAATGGGATTATAGCCACAGGCATAGAGGTTAGGATTTGCATTTTTGCAGGGACATAATTCAATCCATTACATATATGTCCTTGCCACAGGCAAAACACATTCACCCCATCACATTGTCCCAAAAGTCTTAAATCAACTTCAAGTCCAAAATTTCATCTTCTGAATCATCTAAATCGAATACGGTGGAGACTAGGCATATTCCATCCTGGGGCAACCTTCCTCTTCATCTGTGAATATGTGAAATCTAGACTACAAGTTAGCTGTTTTCAAAGTACAAAGGTGGAACAAGGCACAAGGTAGACATTTTTATTACAAATGGGAGAAATTGGAGGGAAACCAAGCAAGTCCAAAACCCAGCAGAACAAATTACATTAGTTCCCACGGCTTGAAAATAATCCTCTGTTCTTTGGGACCATCTAGGTAATGGCCCTGCCCTCCAGACTCAGGGTGTTGGCCATGCCTGCTGGATTCTGGTTGGAGGCCCCTCAGCCCTATGCTTCAGCTCTGTCTTCCAGGCCCACTGGGATGGCAACTCGGCTTCCTAGGCTTTGGGCAGCTTCATTCTCCTAGTCCATCTGAGTGGAAATACCACCCCCTTGGCCCCAGCATGCCCTGTTCATCTGTTCCTTGGGCATGGCCGCCCTGCCCTCTCAGATTTGGGCAGCAGCCCCATCCCCCTAGGAAGCTGTGGCCCCCACCCTTTGAGATCCAGGAGGCTGTGGCCCCACCCTTTGAAACTGAGAAGGCTCTGCTTCCTGTGCTCCTTCCAACAGTTCTACTGATCTCCAGGATGCTCCAGGGATGGTCCTTTTTTTTTCTTGGGAACAACAGATGTAGCTCATTTGGCCTGTTTCCTGCCTGTAGAATTCCAAGAGGCAGATAGTGTTCTTTCGTTTCGTTTTTCTCTGTCCCCTTCAGCCTAAGCTGATGGGTTTTCTGTTGCGGTAGTTGGTTAGATCCATCAGTCACAGGCTTAATCTCTTTAACAAAAGATTGTGTAGCCACATCCTTGATGAACATTCTAGGACATGTATCCTTAGTTTGTACAACAGAATTTTCCAAATCTTTACGTTCTGTTTTCATTTTGCACAGTTAATTTTTAAGTCCATCTCTTTCCTCTCATATTTTACTGTAAGTGGCAAAGAGAAACCACACAGCCCCTTTAAGATCTTGCTTAGAAATCTTATCAGTCAGGTAGCCAAGTTCACCACTTACAAGTTCTCCCTTTCACCAAACTTTTGAACATAATTCAGACAAGTTCTTTGCCACTGCATAAAAAGCATCACCATCACGCTGCCTCCATTGTCCAATCACATGTTCATCAGTCTCTTTTAAAGCCTCACCAGAAGCACATTTAATGTCCACATTTCTAGCAACATTCTGTTGCTGGCACCATATGTATTCTCTAAGACACAGAGACTTTCTCTATAGCTCTCCTCACTTCCTTCTGAGCCCTCACCAGAATTGCCTTTGACGTCCATAATTCTACCAAGTTTCTTCAAGGCAATCTAGGCTTTTACTATTAGGGACCTTAAAATTCTTCCAGCCTCTACCCATTACCCAATTCCAAAACTGCTTCCACGTTTTAGATATGTTAGAGCAGCACCCCACTCTTCTGGTACCAAATTCTGCCTTAGTTATCTACTGCTGCTACAAAAGAAATACCATGAATAGATGGCTTTAACAAACAGAAATTTATTTTCTCACAGTTTAGGAGGCTAGAAGTCCAAATTCAGAGCACTGGCTTTAGGGGAAGGCTTTCTCTCTCTGTCAGCTCTGGAGGAAGGTCCTTGTCTCTTAAGCTTCTGCTTTCTGGTTTCTTGGAGATCTCCATGTGTCTTGGCATCTATCTTACCCCATCTCTCTCTGCTCACTTGTTTAATCTCTTTTATATCTCAAAAGAGATTGACTCAAGATACACCCTACACTAATCCTGCCTCATTAACATAACAAAGACAACACATTCTTAAATGGGATTATAGCCACAGGCACAGAGGTTAGGATTTACAACACATATTTTGGGGGGACATAATTCAAACCATAACATGGCCTTTGAAGGGGTCCCCCGCCTGGCCAGGGTGTTCCTGCCATTGGTCAGATCCCTGTCCCAGTGCCCAGTCTGTCTGCAAAGTGTCTCCCCTTGGTTTTGATGGCTCCTGCATCCTCATCTCAGGCAGCCTGATGTATCCCTGCAGATGCTGAAGCCCCTGCTCCCCCGTGGAAAGGAAGGGGTGGACCCCCTAGTCTGGGTTTCTCAGTGAGGAGCTCAGGAAGTTTGAACTCCTGTCTCCTTCCTGCTGGGTGGGATGGGAGCCTGGCCCTGGCCTGGACACTTGCCCTGTCTCCCACTAACACTCCCATCCCATCAGATCTACAACGAGATGATCCGGGACCTGCTGAACCCCGCCCTGGGGTACCTGGAGCTGAGGGAGGATTCCAAGGGGGTGATCCAGGTGGCCGGAATCACCGAGGTCTCCACCATCAATGCCAAAGAGGTGAGTCCGGTGCAGCCAGGGGCAGGGACAGGGACACTCACCACCTGAGGGGGCACAAGGGGGGCTGAGGATTGAAGCTCAGCTGGGGCTGGGCTGGACAGACCTAGAGAATCCTGAGTGGTGGCAAGAGGGGGTCTCTCACACTGCCACTGTGCCTGGCAGTGCTGACCCTGGGGGATGTGGTGACCAGACAATACAGTCTCATTTACACACAGAGAGCTCCAAGGGTCAGGGAGCTCTCCAGATCCCAGCCAGCCTGGGCCCTGCCCCACCTCTCAGATGCAGAACCATCTCCCCAGCCCTAGAGATGCCTCCTCTCTGTGATAGTCCCTGTAGGAACACACCACAGGTCCCCAGGTGTCACCACCCTCCCTCCCCCCACACTCAGATCATGCAGCTGCTGATGAAGGGGAACCGACAGAGGACTCAGGAGCCCACAGCTGCCAACCAGACTTCGTCGCGCTCCCACGCTGTGCTCCAGGTGGCCGTGCGCCAGCGCAGCCGCATCAAGGACATCCTGCAGGAGGTACGGCAGGGCCGCCTCTTCATGATTGACCTGGCCGGCTCGGAGCGCGCGTCTCAGGTGAGTCTGGCTCTGAGTTGGGGCTGGGAGTCTCAGGGGAAGGGGAAGGCGGGATGATGGCCTCCCAGGTGAGCCTGGCTCCCAGGTGGGGCTGGGGGAGGACTGTCCTCAAGGGACGGGTAAGACAGGGATGAGCAGTGCCCCCAGGGTAAGGGACTAAGAAATGTCCTGGGGAGCAAAAGAGGGGAGAAGGATGGGGAGGAGCATCCTGAGGAAGAGCTAAGGAGGGGCTGGTTGTAGGAAGGGGGAGAAGGATGAGAGGATGTAGGGAGCAGGGAAGAAATGAATGGGAGAGGGAGAGACACACAGCCCTGGTTGGGGGCCTTGGCTGGGGCAGGAGCCTGGAGAGGGCCTCGCAGCCACATCAAGGAGAAAAGTCTCTGCCACCCACTTCTCCAGCATCTTTGTTCTCCACTAAATCCTGCTCACCTGGCTCTGAGGCCTTGCGCGGACAGCACCGCCCAGCATGGAGGCTGACTGCCCTTCTGCGGGCACACTCAAGGCTGCACGGCCTCTGGAAAGACGAGGCTGGGCAACAACCCTGTTGGCACTGGAGACAGCACAGGGAAAGGCCAGTGGCCAGTGAGAACGAGCAGTTTCCATGTTTGAACGTGTGTGGGGTGGGGGTTTGAACAGGCAGGAAACACACCCCTCTCTTCCAGTAAGGCCTAAGGGATCACCGGGGAGCAGGTTGGTGGTGGAACTGGGCTGCGGCCTGGGAAGAGAGGGTGTCCCCTCTGGCCATTGGAACCAGCTGTGCAGAGACCTCTCATGGAGGGGGCTGTGGGCAGAACTACCCCCACCCTCACCTTGACACTGTCCTGCAGGTCCAAGGAGAAGAGCCCAGTGTCCGATGATGTGCACGCACTTACATGCTCCCTCACACACTTACAACCCACACTCACTCGCACACATGCTCTCATACCCACACGATGCTCTCACACACGCATGCTGCCTCACACACTCACAACCCACACTCACTTACTCACACACATGCTCTCATACCCACACAATGCTCTCACACATGCATGCTCCCTCACACACTTACAACCCACACTCACTCACACACATGCTCTCATACCCACACGATGCTCTCACACGCACATGCTCCCTCACACACAACCCACGATCACACACACACATGCTGTCACACTCACACACACTTGCTCTGACACACATATGCACACCCTCACATGCTCACACACAGTCACACATATGCATAGCTCACACTCATGCTGTCACACACTCTTGCTTACACATACACGCTCTTAACTCACACCTATACACACACCCACACACATATACACGCACTCTCACATGTTCACTGACACACACTCACAACCCACACACACACTCATTCTCTCACACATACACACACTCTTACAGTCACACTCTCACACCCACATACTCTCACACACACGCGCTCATTCTCTCTCTCTCTCTCTCTCTCTCACACACACACACACACACCCACACCCACACACACACACCCTCACTCCTCCCTCCTGGCCCTGAAGCCTGGAGCGCCCCTCTAGCGCTGTGTGTCCATGGGTGTGCCTGTGGGTGTGCCTGGCTCTCGGCTGAGCTATTTGGGGGACCGGACACGTGGACCACAGCCTCCCTCCCCTCCGGTTCCTGGAGCTGCATGTTCAGCTGTGCCTTGGGGCCAGCGCTGGGGGAGACAAAGACGCGGGCACTCTCTGCCCTACTCAGACGTCCTCAGCCATCGCTCTGGTTCAGACTCCTTCCACTTCTCACCCTCATCAAGGAGTGTGGGACAAGGCCCTCTCACGGCCTCTCTATATTTCAAAGCCCTGAGGGAGAAGAAGGACTTTCTAACCCGGAACCACCCAGGGCATGGAGGGGGTGGTTGGTGTGAAATCCCAGTTCCTGCCCCATAAAGCCACAGTGACGTCCACCACTCCCTCAGACACAGAACCGGGGGCAGCGCATGAAGGAGGGTGCCCACATCAACCGCTCCCTGCTGGCCCTGGGCAACTGCATCAACGCACTGAGCGACCAGGGCAGCAACAAGTACATCAACTACCGCGACAGCAAGCTCACCCGGCTCCTGAAGGTACCAGTCGTGGCCAGAACCAACCAGGTGGTGGGCGCCGGGAGAGAGTTGCCAGGTGTAGCAAATAAAAGGAGAGGACACCCTGTTAAATTTGAATATCAGACCAAAATATTTAGTATAAGTATATCCTATGCAATATTTGGGATATACTTATGCTAAAAAATTAAACATTTTTATCTGAAATTCAAATGTAACTGAGCCCCTGAATTTTACCTGGCAGCCCTAAGCAAGGGGTGGGAAGCTGGGAGAGAGGGAGCTGACATTTGCCAGGATTTGGGGTCCAAGGGAACCAAGAGACACCCAGATTTGGAGGCTCAGGCCTCGTGGCCCAGGGAGTCTGCTGTTCGGGGGCCACCTCCTTTGTGCGGTGGTGCCCTTGGCCTTTAACTGTAGCCACGTTACTGAGTGTCCAGTCCTGGCTAGGCTCTGCGTTCAGTGCTTCACCCCTACTAGCTTGTTTCGTCCTCACACCAACCCTGTGAGTTCAAGGGATTACTCTTTCCACTTGCAGCTGAGGAAACTGAGGCACAAGAGGCTAAGTAACTTCCCTGAGGTCTCGTGCTGGTAGGTGCTGGAAGGAGGAGGCAAACAAGCCTGCCTACTCTAACTAGCTACTTTACCAATCAGCTGCCATCGGCCTGCCTTCCTTACTGCACCCACAACCCTGGGATGGTAGGAACAATCGCAAAATTATCACCATTTAAAGGGTGAGAAAGCCAAGCATTAGCAAGGTGATGGAACTTGCCGAAGGTCACACAGCTGGTCACTGCAGCAGCCGAGGCTTTCTTCCTCTGTTTGCACCATGCTCTCGCCTCCCATAGTGCAGGCTTGTTGCAGAGGACACGACCAAGCTCGGCAGGGGAGAAGGCTGGCCACAGATGTGTACCGTCCCGCACACGGCGGATCCAGCAGTGCTGTCCGCAGTCAGGAGAGGGGGAGACTGAGAGGCTGGCGGGGTGGGGGAGGACAGGGAAGGGGGCAGTCAGGAGAGGGGGAGACCGGGAGGCCTGAGGGGGTATGGGGGAGGACAGGGAAGAGGACCCCACAGGGGCATGTGGACTGGGAGGCCTGAGGGGGTATGGGGGAGGACAGGGAAGGGGGCAGTCAGGAGAGGGGGAGACAGGGAGGCCGGGGGGATGTGGGAGGATGGAAGGGGGCAGGACCCCACAGGGGCATGTGGACTGGCTGGCTGACTTCTGACTGGTTCCCAGCCAAGAGGACCTGTTACCGTTCCTCTTTCCCTTGTAGAGGGGAGGGAGAGGGAAAGCCGGGGGACCCTGTCCGGGCTGCATCCTAAAAAAAACCCTTAAATGCAAGTTTTGAAGAGGAAACCGGAAATGAGAAAGGGAGGAGGACAGGGGAACTGGGACTCGGGGTTATTGTTATGGCAGCAGCCAGGGCCTCGAGTGTGTGTGAGTGTATGTGTGTGAGTGTGTGCATAAGCATATGTGTATATGTGTGTGAGGATGTGTGTGTGAGTGTACGTGTATATGTGTGTGTCTGTGGGTGAGAGTGTATGTGTGTGTGTGTGTGTGTGTGTGAGTATATGTGTATGTGTGTGTGTGAGAGTGTAGATGCATGTGAATGTGTAGGTGTGGGTGTGAGTGCATGCGTGTGTGTGTGTTTGAGTGTGTATGTAAAAGTGGGTGTGTAAGTATGTGTGTGTTCAAGAGTATGTATGTGAGTGTATGAGAGTGTTTTTGAATGTGTGTATGTGTGGAAGTGTGAGACGATGTGTGTGTGAGAGGATGTGTGTGTGTGAGAGGATGTGTGAATGTGTGTGAGTGTGAACGGATGCGTGTGTGAGTGTATGTGAGTATGTGTGTGAGTGTATGTGAATGTGTGTGAGTGTGAGAGTGTGTGTCAGTGTGTGTGCGTGTGGTGGTGTGTGTGTGCGTGATGCGCATAGGTGGGCATCCTCAGCATCCCGGCGGGAGGAGAGTGAGGGAGTCAGTCCCAGGCAGCTCATAGCCCCCCTCCCACCCAGGACTCCCTGGGCGGGAACAGCCGCACGGTGATGATCGCCCACATCAGCCCAGCGAGCAGCGCCTTTGAGGAATCCCGGAACACCCTGACCTACGCTGGCCGGGCCAAGAACATTAAGACCAGGGTAAGGGCCCCTGTCTGTCCGTCTAGGGTACGCATTCCCAGATCCAGATTTGAGCCCCTGGGCTGATTCCAGGCCCTGCCACCCCACCTGCTCTCTCTGGTTACCAGGCTCCAGTGCACTGGCCTCAATCCCCAGTCCACGATCACCCCCTGTGCCCCTACCCCACACCTTTCAACACCCGCTTGCCTGCCAGGAAGCTCACAGCTCCTGAGGGCCCTCTTCTTCCTCTTGTTTGAAGGTCTGTGCCCCCCGCCTCGTCCTCCTCCATTTTCCCTCCTTCAGACGCTCCTTCCGACATTCGGCATCTTCAAGGCACCTAACTATAATGGCCTTAATAAGAGCTGGAGTTTACTGAGCACTTACCTGAGCCCTTTAACATATTATCTCATTTAATCCTCAGAATAAGGCAGGTGTAACTGTTCTCCCCATTTTACAGTTTGGAAAAGTGAGGCACAAGGAAGTTAAATGACTTCCCCTGCTGATCACTGATGGAGCTGAGGCTAGAACTGGGTCTGCCCGGTGGACATGTCAGACCTTGCTATCTATTGAGAAGTCTATCCTGCCCTGTGTCTGTGTGTGTGAGGGGGTGGGAGTGGGTAAGTGTAGGATAACCTCCAGCCATTACTGCCGCGCGCATTCTCTCAACACCTATAATTTGCCAACCAGAGTTCCGAGGGCTTTAAGTTTTATTGCAACCCTCAAAGAGCTTAGTGGGGGAAAGGAGACATATCCTCAAAATTGTGAGTTGATGGTTCAAGGCAGAATATTATGAGTGCAGGTAAGCGAAGCCAAAAGTAGGTGCTGAGGTAGTCAGGCAAAGGGGGGTGGGCGTGGGCTGGGGGGACCCGGTTGGGCTCTGCGGAGACGGTCAGCGGGACCCTGAGGGATGGTGTCCTAGTTCTCTAGTGCTGCTGTAACAGAAATACCACAAGCGGGTGGCTTTAAAGAACAGAAATTTATTTTCTCACAGTTTAGGAGGCTAGAAGTCAGTGCGCCGGCTCTAGGGGAAGGCTGTCTTTCTGTCAGCTTCTGTTCCTTGGTGATCTTCTCGTGGCCTGGCATCTGTCTTCCCCCATCTCTGATTGCTTGCTCAATCTGTTCTGTTCTATCTCAAAAGAGACTGACTTAAGACACAATCTGTACTAATGCTGCCTCATTAACATAACAAAAACCCATTCTCAAATGGGATTATAACCACAGGTACAGAGGTTAGAAGGAGCCCTGGTGATGCAGTGATTAAGTGCTCGGCTGCAAACCAAAAGGTCGATGGTTTGAACATACCAGCTGCTCCATGGGAGAAAGATGTGGCAGTCTGCGTCCTTAGAGATTTACAGCCTTGGAAACCCTATGGGGCACATCTACGCTGTCCTATAGGGTCGCTATGAGTTGGAATCGACGCAATGGCAATGGCTTTGGTTTTGGATAAGGGTTAGGATTTACAACACATATTTTGGGAGGACACAGTTCAGTCCAGATCAGATGGGAAGGACATTGCAGAGAGTATGAGAAGTTAAGGGCAGAGGCTTCAAGGGCAGGAGGGAGATGCTGTCTGCCATGGGGATGGGAGAGCAGGAAACTTTCCATCCATGGTGGGAGCAGTGAGTCCAAACAAAATCAAAAGAGACTGTGGTGGGCCTTCAATGGCAGGGGAAGGACTTAGGGCAGCAGGGAGACACTGAAGGCTGATGAGCAGGGGAGGATCTGGCAAAGGCACGTAGGTGTGATAGGAAGTTGTGGGGTTGGAGGAAAGGAGGACACTAATGTCTTCCCGAAGGAATCCTGGTGGTGCAACGGTTAAGCGCTCGGCTGCCAACCAAAAGGTTGGCAATTTGAACCCACCCAGCAGCTCCATGGGAGAAAGGCCTGGTGATCTGCTCCCATAAAGATTACAGCCTAGAAAACCCTGTGGGGCAGTTCTGCTCTATCACATGGGGTCGCTAGGAGTTGGAATAGACTCAACGACCCCTAACAACAATGTCATTCCAAAAGACAGGAGAGGCAGGGGAGAAGAAAGAGAATGGAAGACCCGCAGGCAGGGCCCCGTGACTGCGTGGAGGAGGGGTGACTGTACCGCTGACCGTGTCTTCCTCCTCTGTCCCGCTCGCCTGCTTCCCGCAGGTGAAGCAGAACCTGCTCAACGTCTCCTACCACATCGCCCAGTACACCAGCATCATCGCCGACCTGCGGGGCGAGATCCAGAGGCTCAAGAGTAAGATTGACCAGCAGGGGGCGCGGGGCCCGGCTCGGGGCCGGCTGGAGCGGGGCAACATCCGCCACATCCAAGGTGTGTGCAGGTCTGCCCTCAGGCTGTCTCACAGAGCTCTGGGGTCGGGCAGTGCCAGCTTCAAATCCAGGCTCTTCTGGCTGGGTTGCCTTGGGCTAGTCACTCAACCGCTCTGAGCCTTCTGTTCTTTAATTGTAAAATGGCATCATGATCTCTGGTTCCGGAGGGTTGTCATGAAGATTGGGTGGGATCACATGAGTGCGGGACACAGGAGCACTTAGGTGTGTGCGGGGCAGCCATTCGGGGCAGCCATTCAGAGCATCACATTTGGGGCTGCAGAGCAGGGCTGTGAGGTTGGACCCTGTGCCACCAGAGGGGGCCCTGTTCCCTCGTAGACTGTGTGTGTGTGTTCTGACGAGTTTCCTACAGGTGGCAGTAGAGTGTCTAAGGGGCGCCTTTTTATAAGTGCTATAAGGGCTGGTGGGAGCCCTGGTAGTGCAGTGGTTAAGGGCTCGGCTGCTAACCAGAAGGTCAGCGGTTCAAACCCACCAGATGCTCCATAGGAGAAAGATATGGCAGTCTGCTTCCATAAAGATTACAGCCTTGGAAACCCTATGGGGCAGCCCTACTCTGTCCTATAGGCTCATTATGAGTTGGAATCGACTTGACAGCAATGGGAAAGGGCTAGTGGAAGTGAGCTGGGAATCACCTTTGAGCTGAAGCAGGAAGAGTCAATGATGGCGTTGGGACATGGGAGGAGGTAGTAATATAGGAGGTCTTTCTGGAGGAGGTGGTTGGAAGTGAGAGCAATAGTTTGGTAAGAAAGGGAGGAGAGGGCTCCAGATGGGCCCAGACTTCTTGCCTGAACCTACCTCCTCCCCTCCCCGCCCCACACCCTCCGGGCAGCCGAGGTCCAGCTGCACAGTGGGCAGGGGGAGCAGGCCGAGATGGCTCAGCTGCGGGAGCAGCTCATCAGCGCTTTCCAGGAGCAGATGGATGTGCGGAGACGCCTGCTGGAGCTGGAGAACCACGCCATGGAGGTCCAGATTGACACCTCCCGCCATCTGCTCACCATCGCTGGGTGAGCACTCCTGCTC
Source organism: Trichechus manatus latirostris (assembly GCF_000243295.1). Lineage (NCBI taxonomy): Eukaryota > Metazoa > Chordata > Mammalia > Sirenia > Trichechidae > Trichechus > Trichechus manatus. Next base: position 7,934,025 of record NW_004443964.1, on the reverse strand, counting down.
CACGCCACCCCTGGACCTGGGCCTGAGGGGCCAGGCACCATAGCTGTACGCTGGGTCCTGCCTCTCCTCCATGCCTAAATCCCGTGTCTCCCTGGGGTGGGGCTGCTGCAGCTGGGAGCACGAAAAGTCTCGTCGGGCCCTCAAGTGGCGGGAGGAACAGCGGAAGGAGTCGTTTACCAAGGATGACAGCGAGAAGGACTCAGACACAGGTGATGACCAGCCAGACAACCTTGAACCACCCGACGTGGCCTCAGCTCGGGAGAACATCGCCGCCCTGGTGGGAGAGCAGAAGAAGCTGCGCAAGGAGAAGGTGCCAGGCTTTGGGGGGCAGGGAGGGGGGCTTGAGAGGCCAGGCAGTGGGAGCTGAGGGGAGGGGCAGGGAGACCTGGGAGCTTGGAGTACAGATTAGGTGTGACCTTGCCAAGATCCTTAACCTCCTTGAGCCTCGTGTTCCTCGTCTGTAAAATGAGATAATCATGGTGCCGTTCTAATGAGCTTATGCCTGACACATACCAAGGACTCAGAAAATGGTAGCCAATATTATAATCAGGGCTTTCTGGATAAGAGGTTTTTGCCTTCTGCTCTGGGGTATAACCAAACCAGGGGGGCTTCAGGGTATCCCCATCAGTTGCTGTCGAGTCAATTCCAGTTCATGGCGACCCCATGTGTGTCAGAGTACAACTGTGCTCCATAGGGTTTTCAGTGGCTGATTTTTTGGAAGTAGATTGCCAGGCCTTTCTTCGAAGGTGCCGCTGGGTGGACCTAGCAGTTAGCCTGTGATCTCAGTGAACTGTTTGCACTGCCCTGAGGATATCAGACCGGCTGGAGTTGGGCAGATATCCACCAAAGCTGGTTCCAGGGCCAGGGCAGCAAGAAGGTGGGCCCAGAGGGACCAATAGGAGTAGCTCCTGGTTGCAACCTCAAGAGTTGATCTGGGGACGGAGCTCCAGCCAGAAGCCCAGAGTCCAGGGACTGAAGCGGCGTGGACAGGCCCGGCGAGAGGTGGGGAGAGGTGGGCCCCTAGCCCTGCCTGGCTGACCCTGCATCGCCCCCAGCTGGAGCTGGAGCAGCGCTGTCGCGAGCTGCGCACGCGGGGCCGGCGCCTGGAGGAGACGCTCCCGCGGCGCATCGGCTCGGAGGAGCAGCGCGAGGTGCTCAGCCTTCTGTGCCGCGTGCACGAGCTCGAGGTGGAGAACACGGAGATGCAGTCGCATGCTCTGCTCCGCGACGGCGCGCTCCGCCACCGCCGCGAGGCCGTGCGCCGCCTGGAGCAGCATCGCAGCCTCTGCGACGAGATCATCCAGGGCCAGCGGCAGATCATCGACGGTAGGGCCCGCGCCCCGTGCACCCGGCCCCCCCACGGCCCCATCGCCCGGGAGGGTCCGAGCGCAGGCGCTGAGCCCTGCCCCTCACCCCGCAGACTACAACCTGGCCGTCCCCCAGCACCTGGAGGAGCTCTACGAAGTGTACCTGCGGGAACTGGAGGACGGCAGCCTGGAGCGGGCCACCATCATGGACCGCGTGGCCTCCAGGGCGCTGCAGGTGGGTGCCTGGGCTCGGGCATGCAGGAATGTGCTGAGGGCACTCGCTAAGGGAGGGGCTGATGCCCAAGGCAATGCCTGCAGGGCATGGGACCAGGCTGGCTGGCGCCCCTGGGCGTTGACTCCCTTCCCCTCTACCATACCCCATAATTTGCCACATCTGAGTGAGGTCCCCATCCCTGGGCATTCTCTGGCCCTTACCTCCACCCGGGGTCTAGAGGTTAATGTCGACCATCTGAGATATCAGAACGGCCCCAGATGCCCCCCCACCCCGCCGGAGGCAGGTGCTTGCCCCCAGGTAGCGCCACTGGGGATGCTCAGCAGAGCAGACCATAGCTTACCCTTCAGATCCCAGAATGAAAGCTCACTGCCCCCTTGGGGCTCCCGCCCATGTTACAACCCTGGTCACCCTGTGCTGTTACCTGGTCCAGGACCAAGTCTTCTGCCGCCTTCCCCACAGGACAGCTCCTTGCCCAAAATTGCCCCAGGAGGAGCCATGCTGACCCCGGATTCTGACCTGGAGAGCGTGAAGACACTGAGCTCTGAGGCCCAGCGCCTGCAGAACAGCATCCTCCCTCCGCTCAGCACGGAGAGGTGAGACCGGGGGCTGCTTCCTGCCAGTCCTGCCCGAGCCACATGCTGTGCCGTCTGGGTGCCAGCCCAGATCAGGGCTAATTGGGGGACATGGAGCAGGAAAGGAAGGGAGGAGGTGGCACAGGTCGGGAGCCAGGACTCCTGGGCTGTTTGTCCCTTCTGAGAACAGCTTCTCTCCTGGGGTGGGGCTGGGTCCTCAGTGGGACCAGCCTGGCCAACTGCTGCCCCATCCCTCCTCTGCCAACCCCAGTGAAGCCAACCACGTGTTCAAGGCCAGTCCCCGGGCCTGGCAGGTGAGGGGCTTCTCTGTGCCTACCCCGCCCCGCATTCAGATCGGCAGCCTGGTGACCCAGGAGGTGAGCTCTGAGTACCCGCTGGCCTCCCGGGCTCTGCTGCTGGGGGTGGGGGGCATAGGGGTGGGCACCCATTGGTCATGACAGAGCCTTTCCAAAATGGCCACCATTCCAGAGCCTCCCCTGTCTCTGCTGAGGGAGCACAGGGTCCCTGCTGTGCTCAGGCCTCCCTCCTCCCGACCACTTCACCCTGCAGGCCCCCGCTCAGGACAGCCTGGTCAGCCTGAGCAGCCGGATCAGCTCTTCCCCAGACAGCAGCGAGAATCTGTTGGAGGTGCCCTTGTCCCACAAAGGTGAGCCCCCGGCTGCGCTGTGAGCCCCGGCCTAGCAGTGCCCAGGCACCCAGCCCAAAGCCCTTTCTTGCGGTCCACACTGCTGGGTGCTCACCGGCGCTCTACAGAGAGCCCCCAGTGTCGAGAGAGGTTTATCCACCTGCTCAGGGACACACAGCCACAGACGGATATTAGAATGGCAAATACACAGCTCTTAGGATTGTGCCCGCCCCTCACTCAGCTATAATTGCAATAGCAAATCTAGATGGAGCCCCCGGTCCTGGGCTAAGCCCACTATCTCAATCCTCACAATAACCCTGTGGTGTTAGATTTACCACTCCCAGTTTACAGAAAGTTACCTATGCTGCAAACAAGTGGGAGAGCTGGGGTTAAAGCCCAGGCAGTCTACCTCCTACCCATTTCCGCCAGGCAGAAGGAGGGGGGCTGGAGGTGCAGGAGGGGCGCGGACTGTGTGGCCTCTGTCCCGCTGCAGAGCGGAAGGAGATCCTCACCGGCACCAAGTGCATTTCTGTGAAGGCGGCGCGGCGACGCTCGCGGGCCCTGGGCGCAGAGGGGCGCCACCTGCCGGCGCCCGCGGCCGAGCGCAGCAGCCTGTCCCTGCACTCGCTGAGCGAGGCGGACGATGAGCGGCCGTCCGGCCCGCTAGCCTGCAAGCGGCCCCCCAGCCCCACGCTGCAGCATGCGGCCAGCGAGGACAACCTGTCCAGCAGCACGGGTGAGGCCCCAGCGCGGGTGTCGGGGCCGCGCGGCGACGGCCCTGGGCCCTGGCCGCGCGGCCAGAAGAAAAGCCTCGGCAAGAAACGAGAGGAGTCTCTGGAGGCCAAGAGAAGAAAGCGGAGGACCCGATCCTTTGAGGTCACCGGGCAAGGGGTGAGGCAAGGGGCAAGTGGCAGGCGTCTTCTCGGGGCCCTTCTTTGTGGGGTGGGCCCTGCACCTAGCTCCCCCAGTATCCTCTCCCACACGCAAGGGCACCACCTTCAGAACCTCTGTCCCCCAGACTGGGACAGACCCCTGTAGCAGACCCCTGTATGACTCTGGCCTCACCTCACTGTTTTCCAACCACTGCAGCTCTCCCGCCCCAAGAACCAGCTCCCGGGGCCCCGTCCCATGGAGAACGGCTCCGACCACAGGGTGCCAGCCTGCGGGCACCCAGCCCCTGGTGTCCGGCACCCAGGAAAGGTCATGCTGCCTTTGGCCAAGGTCAAACTCCCTCCAAGCCAGCACTCGGGTCAGTACTGGCCGGGGAGGGCCTGGGGTGGGGCCTTGGCCAGCCCAGGGAGGAGGAGGCACAGTGAGTTCTGTGCCCACATGGCTGCCCCTGGCCGGAAACGTGGCTCTCCGAGTATGTTCATGGCACTGGCCCATGAGTCCTAGTTCTTGGGATTGTGCCTCTAGGGAATTCAAGGCCACTGGGGGATAGGAGAGGGGATAGGGAGGCATTTCTAAACCAGCCTTTCTGCTGTTGCAGGCCCTGGGGACCCCTCACCCCTTGCTGTTCCCCCCAACCCAGTTGGTGTTTCCCGACGGGCTACTCGAGGGCCGCGCCTGCCCCACAGTACCAGCGCCCATGGCAAAGATGGACATTTCCGGCGTAACTGAGGGGCCCTGCCTGGAACTGACCCTCCTGCCCCCCAGTCTGAATGGGGTGTAGCAGGGAAATAGGAGATGGAGGCAGGGCAGATGGGGGTGACTGGGGAGCTGGAGCCCAGGATCTCAGAAGGCCTGAGCTCCTGAGACCCAGGAATTGTGGGGCTCCCGCCTGATCCTTCCATGCTTTCAGTGCCACTGGGGAAGGGAGGTGATCTCAGAAGGCATGGCCGGGACAATAGGGTCCCTGGCCCCCCAGCCCTGGACAGAACCCTGTTGCCAAAACCCTGCACCGACCTGTGGCCAGACTCAGCCTTGAAAATGGGGGGAGGGGAGCTGTTAGTGAGACGGGGCTCCTGGGCCCCCACTGGGGCAAGGGATGGTTGGGGAGGGGGCTGACAGGGGTTTCACGTACTATGGTTGGGTGTGGGGAGGTGTGGTTTTGTTATGTGGCAGTGGCTTTACCCTCTTTCCTTTTTAACAATGAAGTCCCATTTGGGAACTAGACCTTGTCTGGAGTGTGGAGTAGCCATGACTGATTAACATCCAACCCAGTTCCCCTCCCCATGAACACCCCACTCTCCCTAGGGCTGGCTTCTTAGCACCAACCTACAAAGACCTGGGTAAAGGGTTTTCTCCAGACCCAGAGGCCCTCCCCAGGAAGGGTGGGGCTTGAAAAGTCCATTCATGTTCCCACTCCACCCCCAGACCCCCTCCCAGGGCAGGTCAGGACTTGGGGGGCCCAGAGGGCAGAAAGCCTCATAACCCAGATGGAGCGGTTACCCCCGGAAGTCCGGGCACAGAAATTGCTCAGATGAGCCCCTCAGCTTCAAGGTGAGACAGTCCTGCAAGTGGTGCCCGAGTGGCCCAGCCTCCCCAGGGGGGCACTATGACCATGGGGATGCCCTTACCTGCCCTGTTCCGTGGCTGGGTGGGGGGCTCCCATCTGCCCTCATGGGAAAGCTCAGTGGAGGCTGGGTGAATCCCCAGACCTGAGGGACCCTGCCTGGGCTGTTTTTACCCGGGGTGGTCTGTACAATCATTCCCCACCTCTGAGCATTAATTTATTCAAGACCTAGAGCATCACAGTCAAATTTATGAAAGCAACCCGAAACCAGGCATCTGGTCTACCACCCCACACCTCGCCCGTCCCATCCCCAAAGCCAGGCCTATAGCCACCTCCACTCGCCGCCCCGGCCCAGCCCCTCCCGGCCATCTACGCAAGGCCTTCATTTTCCAATCCCAAGTGTCCGGGACCCCCGCCCCCGCCCGCGTGGCTACTTGGGGGTCCGGATGAGGGTGTGGTAGACCGGCTTGACGATGAGGTGCAGGTGCAGGGCGTTCTCCACCAGGTACTCGGAGTTGCGCCGCTGCAGGTCGGCGTGCGCCAGGAAGTCACCGGCCTCCTCGCTACTCTGGTGGAAGCTGTAGGCATGGCGGACCAGCAGGCGACCCTGCTGTCGCGCGCCCACCAGCACGGTCTTCTGGAAGCTCAC
>NW_004443964.1:7913223-7928061 GCF_000243295.1 Trichechus manatus latirostris | reverse complement strand
GGCGTCCGCGTAGACGGGCCGCAGGCTGACGGGCAGCCAGCGCGGCGAGAAGAGCACGTTCCAGGTGACGCGGCGGCCTGCGTCGTGGCCGCTGGGGCCCAGCTGCGTCTGGAAGCTGGTGCTGCGGTCGTCGCGGGCGGGGTTATTGATGACCCACGAGGCGCCCCAAGCGGGCGCGAGGTAGTTGCGGGGCAGGAAGGCGCTTCCGTTGACGTCGAAGAACTTGGCGTAGTGCAGCGGCGACGCGGCGTGGAATTGGTATGCCTGCAGCAGGAGGTCGGCCACCGCGGCGCCGTGGCGCGCCAACGCGGCCGAGCGCGCCTGCAGCTGGAACAGCTGCGCCGGCGGGATCATCGGGTAGCGGATGGCGCGCAGCGCGCGCTCGGCCACGGCGGGAGGCGGCCGCGCGCGGCCCAGCCAGGCCTCCAGCGCGTGGAACAGCTCCAACTCGTCCTGCAGCACCAGGTCCGAGCGCTGCAGCAGCTGTGCCAGCAGCTCGGGGCTCACGACGCCCCACTCGGCGCTGCCCGCCACGGCCGACAGGTTCCAGGCCAGGAACTGCAGGCAGCTGTCGCGCAGTGCCTCGTCGCGGGTGCTCACGGCGTAGTGGTACCAGCCCACGGCCGGGCCCGCGCCGCCAGCCAGGTGCGCGCGCATGTAGTCGGCCACGCCCCGCTGCAGGGAGGCGACGCCGTACTTGGTGGCCAGCTTGTGCAAAGGGATGGCCTGGGCCAGCAGCACCGTCAGCTCGCCGCAGTACAGGTACCTGCCGAGAGGCGAGAGATGGACCGGGGTGGAGGCGGGCCTTTCCAGCCACCTACGAGCGCCACTTTCTCGAGTCGAGTCCAGAGGGGACCCCACCTTGGGAGAGCTCGTGGTCGGAGGCGCAAACACAGCAGAGTGGGCTGGAGGCTTCCTATCTTTTCTTCTCAACGGCTCTCCCACCGCCGTCCCTTCTGTGTCTCGTGGTGACATACAAGTAGCATGTATTTAATGAACATCTACTAGGTGCCCTGGTGATGCAAAAAGCTAACTGAAAGGTGGGTGGTTCAAACCCCCCCCCCCCCAGGCGCTCTTTGGGAGGAAGGCCTGGAGATCTGCTTCTATAAAGATTACAGCCTGGAAAACCCTACGGGGCAGCTGTACTCTGTCACGTGGAGTCACTATGAGTTGGAATCGACTCAGTGGCACCTAACAACAGCACCTAGGTGTGGGGAACCAGCCTAGAACAAGGCAGAAGTGGCTTCTGCCCCCTTGGGATTTACAGTCAGGGGACAACAGGATCTGGGTTAAGACCACTGAGGGACCTTGGCTTCTGTGACCCTGTGGGTGGAGGAGACAGGGGCTGGGGAAGGGATGAAGCCCCGCCCCCGCTCCCACCCAGCCTGACCTTTGGACCTACTCGCCAGGAAACTGGGCAAGTCATTTAACGTCTCTGAACCTCAGTCTCATCATCTATGACATGGACGGCATCTAGCCCTCATGGTTATTAGGAGGTTGGAAGGAACAGGGTACTTGCTACAGAGTAGGTGGTCAGCACAGGTTAACTGTCAGTCTCCCTGCCCTTTTTCTTCTCTCCGCCCCCATCTTTGTCACTGCGTCTTTAACACCTTCTCGCTGTCTGTTGGCACTCTTGCCGGCTGTCACTCATCTGTCTCTGTCTATTTCTGTTTCTTTGCCCACCCTCCCTGCCAGTCCCCACTGGCACACTGTGGGGGTGTGGCAGCACCTGCCAGATACCCCACCATCCATTTCTTCCCTTCCCCCTGCCTCCCAGCAGGGCACGTTGCCTCTGGGAATAAAAGACTACGTGTGTGGCCTCCTTTAAAGTGGGTGTGGCCATGGGACGAATGTCTAGTCAATGAGACGTAACAGGAGGCCGTATGGGATTAGTGGGAAGACTGCTTAAATGCACCTGTACTTTGGACACATTATCAGGAGGGACCAGTCCCTGGAGAAGGACATCATGCTTGGTAAAGTAGAGCATCATAGAAACAGAGGAAGACCCTCAATGAGATGGATTGATGCAGTGGCTGCAACAGTGGGCTCAAGCATAACAAAGATTGTGAGGATAGCGCAGGACCGGGCAGTGTTTCGTTCTTCTGTACATGGGGTCACTATGAGTTGGAACTGACTCGATGGCACCTAACCATGACAACAACAACGTGGGGGCAATTCTCCTTCATAGGGTCGCTGTAAGTCGGAGTCAACTCAACGGCAATGAGTTTGGGTTTAGGGGTGTGGAGGAGACCTTTTTTTGCCCTTCAGTTTTATCCCCCTTCCTGTTGCCTGGAACTTGGAAATGATGGCTGGAATTCCGCAGCCATTTTGTTTAAGCCACTGTCATTAGAGGATTCTCTAATTGGCAGCCAAACCCAATTCTCATTAAAGCAGGGTTGCTCACTTAGACTACAGTGTGAATGGTGCCACTGTTCAGCAAAGTGGCAGTGAGCAGAGGAAGTAGGGGAGGGCTAGCTAATTTTTTCAGCTCCATAGCACAGTGCTTCCAAACCCGGCCAGACACCTAGACCACATGGAGGCTTTAAAATAAAAAATGATAGCTGGGCCCAACCCTAGACATGCAGCCTGCCATCCAGGATGGGGTCCAAAAATCGACAATTTTTCAAAGCCCTCCCGGCCAAGTTTGGAAACAGCTCTGAGGGGGGTTCTCAGGGCAGGGAACTGATAACATCAACCCCACACACAGAGCGCCCAGGCCAAGGCGGAGGCATTGCACTGCCCTGCACAGAGGGAAGTGGAGAAGGGATGGAAGCAACTGGCTGCATCAGCACATCTTGACCTTTGAGGGGGCCTGAGCTTCTGTGACCCTGTGGGTGGAGGAGCCAGGGGCTTGGGAAGGGGTGAAGGGCCCCCCAAAACCTGCCCTGTCGCACCTGATGAACTTGTCAAAGACAGCGGCACACTCCCTGGGTTCCTGCAGTGCCACCTCGCTCTGGTTCTGCAGCAGCCCCCGAAAGAGCTCGCTGTGCAGGCCCAGCAGCAGGCGGTGGGCATAGAAGACGCGGACCTCGTCGGTGCCCGAGGCCTGCACCCTCAGGATCACGTCGCTGGCGTTGCCCTGCCGCAGCAGCTCCTGCAAGCGCTGGAGCAGGATCTGGGAGTGGTTGATGGACGTACCCGCTGCCTCCCCACCGACGTCAGCTCGCTGGGCTGTAGCAGGAAGGAACACATGGCCTGAGAAGGCCCCGGGGCTGAGGGTCAAGTCTGGGGACAGAGGGACCGGCTGGAGACCTGCACACACGAGGGTAGCAGAGGGGTGGCAGGCCTAGGAGGCTGCGTGCACATCTGTTTGTGCCCACTGGATGCATGAATGCACCTGTGTGCACGCAGGCACCTCCCGGGTTGGGAAGGTCGTGCCCATCCTGAGAGGTTGCTTTTGGAAGGGGCGTGGGTTCTGGGCAGGGAGAGGTCATGAGCCAGGAATGGCACGACATGCCCAGAGCTGTCTCCATGATGTCAGACCCCCAAGCAAGGGTTAAAGGAACTCTTGGACCCCCACCTGTCTCACCTCCTGAAGAATTGCCCACTTGACTCCTCACAGGAGTTGTCAGGACAAGTGGTGTGTTCATTAACAAACATTTACCGAGCACCTACGGTGTGCCAGACATTCTGCTGCCAGCTTGGGATGTAGCAATGAACAAGCCTTACATTCATTCGTAAAGGCACATTGTGGTGTAATAGACGTAGTACGCAAGGCGCGCTCTGGTGTTAGACTGTGACGCGTGAGACAGTGACAGTAGCAGGATGGGGCTGGCTGAGGAAGTGACCAGAGGCATCAGCCAGGGAAGAGCATCTGTGGGGAAGCTGCGGTGCAAAGGCCCTTGAAGGGGATGGGCTGGGGGCTGAGGGGGTCAGGGAGGCTGGGGCGGGGAGTGGAAGTGGAAGGGAAGCTGTTTTCCACAGCTGGCCAGCCCGTCCTGCTCTCTTTGGGCCAGATCTCTAAGATAGGAGCCCACCTCCAGTGGGTAGCCTGGGGAGGGGGGACCCAGAGAAAGTGCAGGGGACCAGCTGGGGCCAAATGGGATACTCCCAGGAACTGGGTGTTGAGGCTGGCATCCCTCTCCAGCCTGTCAGGGACTCCATGAGAGTCAGATGGGGATGTGGGCTCAGCGACAGAGCTTCAGGCTCTGAGAAGACCTCCTAGCAGCTTCCCCAAGTGTGTCTGACAAGGAGGATGTCGGACAACAGCCAAGGGCAGCCCAGCTCACTCACAGACTCGCCCATGCACACGCACTCACACCTGAGTACACACTCATGCACTCTTACACACTCACTTGTTCACCCACGTTCACACTCGCACACACACACGCACTCACACACACTCCCCCATGCACACGCACTCACACTCGAGCACACACTCGTGCACTCTCACACACTCCCACACACTCACGCACACATACGTGCACTCACACGCTCATACACAACTTACTCATGCACATACTCATACACACGACTCACTTGTGTACAGTCACACACACCTCTTGTACACACTCATACAACTCACTCGTGTACACACTCATACACACAACTCGTGCACATACACACATGCACACTTGCACTCTCACAAGTGTGACGCCTGTGGACTCCTGCGGAGAGGGCTCATGCAAGAGCAGAGCATCCGTGTGTGTAAGAGAGAGTGAGGGGCAGAGCGAGAAAGGGAGGGCGGGAGAGAAGCAGCAGTTAATCTCCAGCCCCGCCTCCCCAAGCTGTCACCTCGAAGGACCTGAATGCTGATGGTGTCCCCATTCCTCTCTGCCTGGGCCCAGGACAATGGAAGCGTCTGGTCCCAGCCCCTGCCTGCCTGCCCAGCCCTCTGCCCCCAGGCAGGCCGCCCTCCTCCCCTGGGAGCTGTTGAGACCACTCCACTGTTTGCTCTCCCCGGCCTGCTGGACACCACCGGCTCTTGGCGGGAAGGTCCTGCCCTTCCTCCCTGCCCCTACCCCACCCCCATCCACGGCCCACTCACCTGCACGAGTTGCCAGGCCCACCAAGGCCAGGACGGCCCAGAAGCTGCCCCATGACCCAGGCGTGGCGTATCCTACTCTGAGCATAATTGTGCCCACGCCCCCAAGTCCACTGCAGGGACACGGAGCCCAGACCACTCCCGCTCACCTCCCTCCTCCTTATATAGGACCCAGCACAAGGCGGACAGCACCCCTTTCTTGGACGGCCTCCCTCCCCCACCCGGCCTCTGCATGGATTGGTGGAAACTGGCCCCAGCTGTTGCCCAGGCAACCGCTTAAGCCCAAGAGTGGCAGCCTCAGGGGCTATTGTGCTGGCTGTGGGCCCCGAGGGGGACAGATCCGGCACCCCTCCCCCAGTCTCCTCACCTCCCACAGGGCCAGCAGGCCCTCTCCTGGCAAGTTTTCGGCCCTCGGAAGGACAAGCAAGGGACTCCAGGGCCACTGGCAGTGCTGCCCCGAGGGTCCCCAACGCCCTCCCCCAGCGCCCTGGGTGCAGCCTCTGCCCCAGCACGGAGCAGGCTTGGCAGCGTCTTGGCTGCAGCATCGTGGTGAGCTGGCTGCAAAGGGCGAGCCTGGAAGGGGAGAAGGAAGAGGTTGCTCAGGCTCCTGCTCCCCCGTCCCCATTTCGGGGTAGGCTAGCTCTCTGGAGTGAGTCCCTGGGTGATGCAAACGGTTAGCGCCAGTCTGCTGCTAACCAAAAATTGGAGGTTCCAGTCCAAGGAGAGGAAAGGCCTGTGATCTACTTCAGAGAAATCAGCCATGGAAAACCCTACGGAGCACAGTTGTACTCCGACGCAAGTGGGGTCGCCATGAGCTGGAGTCGGCTCCTCGGCAGCTGGTATAACTGGTGGCTCTCGGGAGACGCGTCTCAGGCTGGGGCTTGGCGGGTAATGGGTATCATTTTCACGTTCTTTGTTGACGAGTGTTCCTGGCATGCACTGGGGAGCAGGGTGACGGGCCTTTAGGGAGGCCTTATGGGGACTACAGCCACTACGCCAGCCAGGGTCCAGGTGAGTCACCGATGGCAGGGCTGACCCGTGCATCACTGCATGGGGAGGACGGCTGCCTGGAGCAGGGCTGGCCCCTCCCAGGAGGCTGGCCCTCTGCAGACAGCCCCTCTCCCTCCAGCCTGGTGCCCGGCTCTGCCCCTTCACCTCTCCCTTTAATTCATCTTCCCCAAATGGCCTCAGGTTTCTGGGTTCTTTGGAAGGCTGCTTTTACCACCTTCTGTCCAGCTTCCAACTGTAACTGCCCCTTCCCAGAGTTCCAAGGAGACAAACCGCACACCTAGCACCGTATTTTGTCTGTAGGGGAAACTGAAGCAGAGAGCAAGGTTCCCGTCTCAGGGAGCATGCTTCTAAAGCAAAGGGGCTCAGTGGTAGAATTCTCACCTGCCACGGGGAGACCCAGGTTCCATTCCGGCCAATGGCCCTCACGTGCAGCCACCACTCGTCTGTCAGCGGAGGCTTGTGTGTTGCTATGATGCCAAATAGGAGCTTCCAGACTAACATGGACTTGGAAGAAAGGCCCGGCGATCTACTTCTGAAAATCAGCCAGTGACAACCCTATGGATCACAACAGTCCCAGCCACAACCGATGGTGGGGATGGCGCAGGACCAGGCAGCATTTTGTCCCATTGTGCATGGGGTCACTTGAGTTGGGGGCCAACTGGTCAGGAGCTAATACCGCCAGTGCATGGTGGTAATAAAACACTGACTTGAATTCTCCAAAACTAAGGCAACAGGGAGGAGGTTGAGGTCTACAACCTAATAGCAACTGGGGAGCATTAGGGTGGAGTGCTGTCGAGGCCTCCCCTCAAAGGGACCAAGGGGGCTGGCTCTAGCTCCTCATGGGAGGGACTCCTTTTAGGCTGATGAGCTCAAGTGGGTGTTCCCGAGAGCTCTGGCTCTGAGTTTATACCCAGGCAAGGCCCTTGATTGGAGATGGGTTGGGGGGTCTCCTCTCCCTTGCTGTCTGGATTCCTGGGACCAGTTCAGTGCATTGATTCCTGCCCCAGGCTGGCACAGCGAGACCGCCAGCTCCTCCTACTTTCTGGAGCCACAGAGAGAGCAGGAATTGTGTGTGGCACCCGCTTCCTCCGGGTTGGCAGAGAGAGAGCTGTTTGATCCAGCGGAAACCCCTTCTGGCTGCTCTGACTTTCACGCCTGGCTCCCCTCGTCCGGGCCCACCATCCCTTGCCCGCTGGCTGCCCGCCTGCCTTCCCCGTGGGCTGTACAGCCTCCCCAGCCCGGCCCAGTGAGTCAGAGCCTTCACCCAGTGGGGCACCCGGGCCTCTGAGGACAGCTGGCTTTCATGCATGAGGCTTTCCAATAGGTCTGTTGTTGATGATAAAATAACGGTTTTTGGTAGACCGCTTATTAACTCCAGCCTCCTCCAGGGTTACGTCAGTAGTTCTTGAAATACAGCCCACCTGCGTCAAAATCCCCCAAGCTCCACCTAGGAGCCAGAATTCCCCAGGGGCACCGCCTGGGCATCTGTATTTTTAAGCACGTGATGATTGTTATGTACACCCCAAGCTAAGCTCTACAAACTTGAGTGATGGCATTTCAGACAAGAAGGAAGCTGGTGGTGGTGGGGGGTCCCAGCTAACCAGAAGTTCCCAGAAGGGTCACCTCCAACCTCCCATCTCTGAGAGCCCCCACCTCCTGATATGTCTGTCCTCCCTTGCCCCTGAGCCTCTTCTAATGATCTAGAAACTGGCTTTCCAGAGGTGGGTGTTCTCTGTTCTCATTTTCTTGGTCCAAGTATTACTGGCGTGTGTGTGTGCACAAGTGTGTGTGCGTGTGTACATGCATGCATGTGTGTCCGTGTGCATGTCTGTGTGTGCACGTGTGCATCTGTGTGCACATGTGCACACAATGCATGCTTGTGTGTATGCATATGCATGTGTGTGGACACGTGTATGCATGTGTGTTGACGTGTGTGTGCATGCCTGTGTGTGTGTACAGCTATGTGCGTGTGTGTGTACGCGTGTGTGTGTCCTGGGGCCGAAGAAAGGAAGGAGGGTATTCCTGCATAATCTCTGAGATGAAAAGACTGTGCAACAGGACGTTTTATCTTGCCCTCTGGCTCTGAACGGGGCTCTGCGCCTTCCTTGAGAGCAAGTCTGACAAATTCACCAGCAAGAACAATTCCCAGAGAGGAGCGAGACCTCCCGCCTGAGCACGGGAGTGTTTACAATTGAGCAACTTGCCTGAGGTCTCAGCCAGGGATTGGTGGAACCAGATTCAAATGCCGCTTTTCTGCTCAAGTTTTCTTTCCACAACCCCATGCAGGCTTTTCCGAGAAGCTATTTCAGTGGCAGTAAAAGATCCGCATCAGGGAAGGAATCTCTAATGTTGTAAAGCAACTGAAGTCTCCCCCAAGCTTGGGGCAGGGTGAGGAGTTTCTGAATCTGCAGAGTGGGTGGTCAGACGCCAGACAGTGGTACCACAGAGGGGTGGGCGCCTGGCCCTGCCCCCAGCAGCCTCCCCGACACTGTGACATCTCCCTGCCTGAGTTGGGGCTCCCACTGTGACTCGGACACTTAGACTGCGGAGCAGGGAATCATGAGTTCAGGTTCCAGGCCTGTGTACTCCGGGGACACCCTAAAGATAAGCAAGAAGGAATCTCTCCCTAAAGTAGCTTACACGATGCTGGAAGCTTCCTTTAAGCCAGGTGGCTTCTGTCACAGGGGCTTGTCCACGTTCCTGCCTCAGGCTCTTGGTGGTGCTGTTCCCCATCTGGAATGCTCTTCCCCATCCCAGTCCTGTCCCTTTGATCAGTATCTCTCTCATCCACGAAGCCTGAGTTACAGTGCCCCTCCCTTCCCAAGCTCTTATTCTTCCTGAGAAGGCTGCGTCAGGGAGTGAAAGATGAACAGCTCTGAGGAAGGGGGTGCAGAAGAGAAACCTAAGTTCAAATTCTAATGGCCACATCCTAGCTCTGTGACCTTAGCCCAGTTGCTTAACTTCTCTGAACCCCGATGCCCCGTTGTGTAAAATGGAGGTAACCAGAGTCAGTGTGTGGGGCTGCAGCAAACACTGAAAGTGTAGGGACGGGGTAGGTGAATGCTAGCAGCACCCTCCTTGCCCCTTACACTTGGTGGCCTTTTTAACACTACGGAGACAGCTCCTCAAAGGTGAGGCTATGCCTTAGTCTCACTCCTAGCCTTATGGTAGGTCACTGGGCAGTGCAAAGGGTATGCACTTGATACAGTGCTTAAGAGCTATGGTGAGCTACGGCTGCTAACCAAAAGGTCGGCAGTTCGAATCCAGCAGCCACTCCTTGGAAACCCTGTAAGGCAGTTCTACTCTATCCTATAGGGTCGCTATGAGTCGGAATTGACTTGACGGCAACAGGTTTGTTTTTTTTGGTTAGTACTAACCTAAAGGTTCGCAGTTTGAACCTACCCAGCAGTGCCACAGAAGAAAGGCCTGGTGACCTGCTTCCATGAATATTACAGCCAAGAAAACCCTATGGGACATTTCTACTTTGTAACACATGGGATCACCACGAGTTGGGATTTACTCCAAGGCAACAGCAAAAAAAGCCTCATGGTGCAGGGAGGAGACAGCGTGGGGAGTTATCTATGATGCTTGTGCTTTGGGGGGCTGGGGTTCTGGACTCTCTGGGGACCCTGCCGTGAGCGAGGAGTGCCTGCTTCTTGTCCCACTGTCCCATCCAGGGGGACTGGCCAAAGCCAGGGGACTCCCGGAGGCCAGCAGTGTCAGGACATGGCCACCAGGAGGCAGCAAGGCCTCATCTGTGAGTGCCTCGCAGGTGGGGCGGAAGTGCCAATAGGAATAGAGGGATTGAGATGTTTCAGCCTGATGTGGCTCTAATTTAGGGAGCCGGGAGGGCCTCCCTGCTACAATTCCGGCGGGCAGCCCGTGGAAGCGATTCCAGGTCTTAGCTCTGCTCCTACATCAACCCATGGCTGTCCGGGGGTCACTGTGGGTGCACTGCTCACTCTATCCTGGGGAGGGGAGCGGGTTACAGATTCCGGCCTCTCCAGAGTGCCCCCGGCACCTGCTGGTGTTTATTTGCCAGCAGCTGACAGTCCTGGAGGATTTCACCAGGGCCAGGAAAACAACAGCTTGCCGGGCCACATGCTGCGGGCAGCACGGTCAGGCTGCTCCAGGCAGCCACCCCACCCGACTACCGTGCACTGCCTCCTGCCCAGGCCATCCTACCAGGCCAGCAACCCCTTGGCGGGCCAGCCCTGTGCTCAGCCCACCCCACAGCCTCAGCAGAACCAACTCCTGCAAGCCTGGCCCAATGACCTCTCTCCAGATCACAGTCCTGACTGCGCAGCCTCACCTCGCCCTACCTGGCCTGTGTTCCCCACCCCTCTATCAGGAGTCCCGCCTCTTCTCCACTCCAGGTAAAGCCTTTCAGAGTGTTGATGCCCACAGGGTCAGCCCCTGGTCTCAACCCTACCCTAAGTCCTTGCCCCCAGGTGTCCTCACCCCAGCTGAGCCCAGGCCAGTCTCCAGAGTGCCCTACGCATGAGGCAGCCCACCCAAAACCCTGATGGTGCCCTTCACCTACCTCACTGCCCCCTCCCCAAAGCAGACAGACCCATTCCAGACCCCTAGCCTCTCCCTGAAGCCCCATCCCCAGCCTGGCCCCCTTCCCTGCCTGGGCGCCCTGGGGGATCCTGGTTGACCCCAGGCGGTATCGCCCATAGACTCATTCCCCTGCCTCAGCCCCACCCTTTCCTTTCTCCTCCTCCCTCCTCCCCTCGTCCCCACTCTCTGCGAGCACAGGCTCAGTGCGCTGGGAGACTCTCGGGGCAAACAACCACTTGGTGAGCCAGGTAGGGGAGGGAGCTGCAGGGGCCCCCAGAAAAAGCCACAGGTGACCCAGGACCCAGGAGCATGGTGCTCGAGGGACTAGAGACAGGTAAGTTGTCTAGGTGCTGAGGGTGGGACGGTTGACGTTGATCATGAATGGCAGTGGGAGGAGGAAATGAGTTTAATGGGGAGAGGGGCTTCAGCAGGAAATCAGAAGCTGGAAGGTAGAACCTAAAAAGATCTAAAGATGCTTCTCATCCCAGCTGTGGGATCCAGGGCAGGTCCCTCACCCTTCTGGGCTCAGTTTGCTCATCTGACACTAGTTACCAGTTGCCATCAACTCAGGGTGACCCCATGTAAGTCAGAGCAGAACTGTGCTCCACAGGGTTTTCAATGGATGACTTTTTGGAAGTAGGTTGTCTGGTCTTTCTTCCGAGGCACCTCTGGGTGGACTCGAACCACTAACCTTTCAGTTGGCAACCGAGCCGTCAACCATTTACACCACCAGGGACTCCGCTCATCCAACAACCTGGGCCATCCCGGCCCCAATTGTGCATCGCATGAAAAGGGGTGCCCCTGGGCTTAGAAAAGAGAGGAACTCAGAAATGGTCTCTCCTTGGAGAGGGGATGGGTGTTGAGTGGAGCTGGGCAGCTGCTGCAAATCACTGTGGGTCAGAGTTGCCCAGGGTGCAGTGTAAAAACACAGATGCCCTGGCCCACTGCTCTCCCTCTGGCCAGACTGCCTGGCGTGGGGTCCAGGAACCTGCATTTGACAAGCGCCCCTACGACTCTGATGTGCGGCCCATCGAGGATGGAAACCCACGGGAATAAAGCAAACGAGATGTGGTTCCTGTGACAGCAAGAGACCCTACTGAGGCCCCCCTTCCCATCAGCGGGGGAGCCAGGACCGAGGGAGGTGGGCTGGGATGGGGATGGACTTGGCACAAATTTTCATGGCGATAGAGGGTGCCACTTGTCTGGGCCTGATAGGGGGTGTGCACAGAGCAGGGGGGAATAGAACAACCCCGGGGTCGGGGTGGGGCTGCGGCTGGGCCAGGTTGGGAAGAGACCAAGTGCTGTAACCCTGCCCTTCTGCCCTTCCCAGCTGCCCAGCCACCAATGACCCTGCTGCCTACGCCCAATGGCAGTGGGCTGAGCTGGGAGTTTGACGGCCTCTGGCCAGAGATCCCAGAGAGGTCCCCGTGTGTGGCTGGCGTCATCCCTGTCATCTTCTACAGTATCCTGCTGGGTCTGGGGCTGCCTGGTGAGTGGGGAGCTGGGGGCTGGGGGCTTGGGCTTGGCCAGAAGGCAGGGTTCTCCCTTGAGAGTGTCAACTTTGCTCTGACCCCTGAGACCCAGGATCACGGGCCCCAGGGCTCCCCTCATGGGGGTGTTCTGGGAAGCAAAGTGTAGAAGGGAGTGAAAATGAAGGGCTAGGATTTGGGGTGCTCACCAGAGCAGAGCCCCCTCTGCCGCCAGTGGTGGCCACCCTCCTGGATGACTAAGTTCACCAGATAGCTCTCAGCTCAGTCCGCATCTCTTCATACCGTCCACTGCCTTCACGAGCCAAGGTCCCTGGAGAGCAAACCTTGGGGTAGGGTGGGTGCATGGATATGGGAAAGCATAGATGGTCTCAGCCTTGGGGTTTCCCCAAATCCAGTAAGAAAAACCCTCCCTGTCCTCGGGGAAGCCCTCTCTTTGGAGCACATAAAACCAGTTACCATGAAGTTGTTTCTGACTCATGGTGACCTCCGTAGGGCTTTCAGTGGCTGATTTTTTGAAAGTAGATAGCCAGGCCTTTCTTCTGAGGTACTCTAACCTCCAACCCTTCAGTTAGCAGTTGAGCATGTTAACCATTTGCACCATGCAGGGACTCCCTTTAGAGGACACGTTGTTTCTTGTGTGCCATTGAGTAGAGGGTAGAACTGCCCCACAGGGTTTCCGAGGCTGTAATCATTACGAAAGCAGACTGCCACATGTTTCTCTGGCTAGTGGGTTTGAACCGCTGACCTTTTGGTTAGCAGCTGAGTGTTTAACCACTGCTCAGGGCCTAGAAGGGAATGCCACAGGGACAGGTGGCTTCTGAGGATGTCCTGTGAGTGAGTTTACCTGTGTATAAAGACTAGGGCTTCGAACTGGTTCATTGTGGTTCGAACTCCTACTGAGAATTTACATGTCTAACAAGTTCCCAGGCGATGCTAATGCTGCTGGTTGGGGACCAATTCTGAGAACCACTAGCAGAGCAATGGTTCTCAAAATTTATTACACATAAGAGTCACCTGGGGATCTTGTTAAACTGTAGATTCTGATTCAGTATATCTGGGAGGCAGAAATGCAATTATTAGCAGGGGTTTGAACTGGAAGGAACCAGTTCGAAGCCCTGGTAAGAATGGAGGCCTTGCCCCTGGGTGAAATGAGGTGTGTGGATGTACAGGGCAGGGTGGTCTGGTTAGCCTTCATGACAAAGTGGGCCTTTAGAAAGCTTTTAGAAAGGAAAAGAGAAGCCAGCACAGCCTCCAGTACAAACAGGTGGGAGGGATAATGATAGCACCTTGGAAAAAACAAGTCTGAGCACCCCTCTAATGCCTCTGCCCTCTTCCCTCTGTGACCTTGGGTGCCATCAGCCAACCTTGTGACTGCCGTGACGCTGGCCCGCCTTTCTGCCAGGACCAAGAAGCCCTCCTACTGCTACCTTCTGGCGCTCACGGCCTCTGACATCCTCACCCAGGTGGTCATTGTGTTCATGGGCTTCCTCCTGCAGGGCGCTGTGCTGGCCCGCAAGGTGCCCCAGGCTGTGGTGCGCACAGCTAACATCCTGGAGTTTGCTGCCAACCACGCCTCAGTCTGGATCGCTGTCCTGCTCACGCTCGACCGCTACAGTGCTCTGTGCCACCCCCTGCACCACCGGGCTGCCTCGTCCCCAGGCCGGACTCGCCGTGCCATTGCTGTTGTGCTTGGGACTGCCCTGCTGACTGGCATCCCTTTCTACTGGTGGCTGGATGTATGGAGGGACACAGACCCCCCCAACATGCTGGACAAGGTCCTCAAATGGGCTCACTGCCTCATTGTCTATTTCATCCCTTGTGGTGTCTTCTTGGTCACCAATTCGGCCATCATCCGCCAGCTCCGGCAGAGCGGGCAGAGTGGTCTGCAGCCCCACGTGGGCAAGAGCACAGCCATCCTCCTGGGCGTCACCACACTCTTTGCTCTCCTGTGGGCACCCCGCATCTTCGTCATGCTCTATCACCTGTATGTGACCTCCGTCCACCAGGACTGGAGAGTCCACCTCGCCTTAGATGTGGCCAACATGGTGGCCATGCTTAACACAGCAGTCAACTTTGGCCTCTACTGCTTTGTCAGCAAGACTTTCCGGGCCACTGTCCGAGAGGTCATCCACAATGCCCACCTGCCCTGCATCCTGGGGTCACGGCCAGAAGGCATGGTGGTGGAGCCTGTGCTGAAGGCTCCAGGACTCCCCAAAGGAACAGAATTGTAGTGGAGGAGACCTGGCCAGGGAACTTGAGGTGCTGGGGCCTTTGTGGTTGTACCCAACAAAACTTTCTCAATTCCCTGCTTTGCACTCTGGGGGGTGGGGGCAGAAGCACCTCCCCTTGGGGGTGGTTCTCCAGTATAAGGGAGGACAACTTATCCAACCCTTATGTCAGCTTCACCAGCAATTCCTACTTCCTAGGAAGAGGCAAGGGCTCTGCCAGGCACAAGCTAGTAGCATCTACTGCTGTGGGTGTTCCTTTGCAAGGGACATTCACCTGGCACATTATGGATGCTAAATTAGTATAGGCTGAAAAAATGGTGGATGGATGGATGAGTG
This sequence comes from Trichechus manatus latirostris, assembly GCF_000243295.1. Classification (NCBI taxonomy): domain Eukaryota; kingdom Metazoa; phylum Chordata; class Mammalia; order Sirenia; family Trichechidae; genus Trichechus; species Trichechus manatus. The sequence continues at coordinate 7,913,449 of NW_004443964.1, read as the reverse complement.
GGTGGGTGGGTGCGTGGGTGGGTGGGTACATGGGTAGATGGATGGGTGGGTGGGCAGATGGGCGGATGGATGGATAGATGAGTAAGTGGGTGGGTGGAAGAGTGGATGGATGCATGGGTGGATGGGTGGGTGAATAGGTGAGTGGGTGGATGGGTGGATGGATGGGTGGGTGGGTAGATGGATGGATGGGTGGGTAGGTGGGTGCAGGGGTGGATGGGTGGATGGG
>NW_004443964.1:7794850-7913123 GCF_000243295.1 Trichechus manatus latirostris | reverse complement strand
GGATGGATGGATAAATGAGGGCCCGTCTCTCATTCCCTGAATTGATCATCTCTCTGGCTTCCAATGGCAATGCCCGAGTGAAAAGGAAGATACCTCTAGGATTCAAGGCATTTCCCGGCCTGGAAGAACAAAATGTGCTAGACTGAGCAATGAGGGGAGTCTACTGGGGAGATAGAAATATCCAGAGCATACCAAAAGGGGTCAGTCTTAAAGCAGATTTGATGCTCCCAGTCCTGGGGTGACACTACCCCTTGGGTCTCAAGGCCGGGCCCCCTCCTCTGCAATTCAGCACAGGCTCCACCACCATGCCCTCTGGCTATGACTCCAGGGTGCAGGGCAGGTGGGCTTCGTGGATGACCTCTCGGACAGTGGCCCGGAAAGTCTTGGTGACTGGTCTGGTTCTGCTTAACTCCCTGCCCTGGAGCCATAACAGGTTCAGGGGCCCAGAGTTTTCAGTGTTGCTGTTGACAAGAGAGGAAATGGCCTCCCAGCCCAGGCACCAGGGGAAGATTTAGCCACGTCCCTCCTGGCTGGCGGGACGTTTGTCAGGACCCTTGAATCTCTGGTTGACCCCTCTGACCCACTCCCCTTAGGAGATAGGCTTCTGCCCTGCCCCTCCCCAACCCCCTGAAGGCCCCTTTCTGCTTTCAGCTGCTGCCAGCAGAGAGGCAGCTGGGAGAGATTAGCAGACGGAACTCCCACGTGCTCCAGCCACTGAGTAAACACATTAGCAACCTAGACAGGCTGCTTTCTGCTTCTGGCCTGGCTGAGCTGACCTTTCCCTTGAATGTGAGGTCCCGCCTGGCCACCGTTGCACCCAACCCCTTAATGGGTGACATAGGCCAAGAGCCAGATGTGTGCCAGGCACACCGTCATGCAAAATAAATGTTCGGCTTTCGGTGTTCTCCTCTGCTCCTTCTCAGAGTGGTGCTGTCCAGGCAGGGAGCTTCAGCCAAGCACAGAACGAGATTAAGGCTGGTCCCCACCTCCTATGCACGATTCCCAAACCCTGAAAGCTCTGCAAGCCAAAAGATTTTCCCCAAGTTTGCCACAAATTCCCATTTAGTGGCAAAATCTGCCCTGTACTGACATGAGGCTGTTAAAACCACTGTTATTAAAACCACGGTTATTTATCATCTTCATTTAGTCAAGGTTGGTAGTTCTAGTCCACCCAGTGGCGCTGCAGAAGAAAGGCTTGACTGTCTATTTCCTTCAGATTACAACCATTGAAAACCTATGGTGGGACACACGTGGGGTCACCGTGAGTCAGAATTGACTCAATGGTAACAGGTTTATTTATTCCTGTTACTTTGAATACTCCTGTGTTTCACTATTAGTGGGTGTGGCTATATGCTGCAGGCCACACCCACCTAGAACCATGATCTAACAGGCAGTGTAGACGACACGGTACCTTTCTTAGAGCTGAAAAGTTCTGAATTCTAGAGCTCATCTGGTCCCAAGAAGTTCAGAGAAAGGATTTGTTGTTGGTTGGTTGCGTTTTTAATCTGTCTTAAAACGAGTTCGTCACTTTTGTAAGCATGTCACTGAGATGTAAACGAAGGGTATTATTAAAAGCACTGTTATTGGTCTCCTTTTTGGACTTTTATCATTAAACTCTGGCTTTAGAGAGAGAAACACTGCAATGGTTTGGGTTTACCCTCGCCTCCTTCCCCAACCCATTTGCTGAAATACCGTAGTTAGCAGAAACCCTTTTGGAAATTCTAAGTTTCTTCCTTACCCATCCCACCATGTGTTGTCTGATTGGTCAGCTGATCTCACGTTCTGTCATTAACCCTTTGTTGAGGGCCGTCAGTTTGGTAGGTGTCAGTCACTTCTTCCCAAGCCTTTATTGTTTTTTTTTTTAACTGATTTTTGCTGCTTTGAAAGCTGATTGACAAATTATTTTCTGACCTTTCTATTTATGGTTATGTCAAGGAGAAGCGTTGATGTGACCGTGTATCCAGTTTTTTACGAAAGTAACGTTCCCGTTAGCTCTATATGAAATCCTTGCCTGTTACAGATTGCATTGTATCCCCGCCCCCAACACATGCACAAAAAATATGTTGAAGTCCTAGTCCTCAATACCTGTGAAAGTGGCCTTGTTTGGAAATAGGGTCTTTGCAGATGTAATTAGTTAACATGGGGTCATGCTGGAGCAGGTGGGCCCTAACCCAATCTAACTGGTGTCCTTATAAGATGAGGAGAAGAAACATAGGCAGAGACAGGGACACGGACACAGAGGGCAGACGGCCACATGAAGACAGAGGTAGGGACTGGAGTGATGCTGCAGAAGCTAAAGAATGCCTGGAGCCACCGGAAGCTGGAAGAGACAAGGAACTATCTTCCCCTAGAGCCTTCGGAGAGAGCCTGGCCCTGCCAACACCCTGAATTTGGACTTCTGGCTTCTAGAACTATGAGACAATAAATTTCTGTTGCTGGAAGGCACCCAGTTTGTGGTACTTTGTTATGACAACCCCAGGAAATCCATAGACCACCCTCCTTCTCTTCTCCACATTGATGTAGCAGGATTCAAAGTCAGTCTTACATCTTTAAACATTATGGCTCTTTTCTTCTTGAATGCTTGAACGATCACAAAATTCTTGAAGTATTAAACCTTGAGGATGAGCTGTCCAAGGGAAGATGTCTTTTGTTAAGAAATTTCCCCAAGGAAGTCAGCACAACTTCACCAGGGCAAAGTCACAGAAGCTTCGCAGACATATCCAAATGCCCTGAGAGACCGAGCTATTGGGCTGAGGGCTGGAGACCATGGTCTCGGGGGACATCTAGCTCAATTGGCATAACATAGTCTATGAAGAAAATGTTCTACACCCAGCTGTGGTGAGTAGCAACTGGGATCTTAAAGCCAGCGAGCAGCCATCTAAGATACATCTACTGGTCCCATCCCGGCTGGAGCAAAGGAGGATGAAGACCAGAGACACAAGGGAAAGATTAGTCCAAAGGACTAATGGACCACTACTACCACAACCTCCTCCAGACTGAGCCCAGAACAACTAGATGGTGCCCAGTTACCACCACCGACTGCTCTGGTGGGGATCACAGTAGACGGTCCCAGACAGAGTGGGAGAAAAAAATGCAGAACAAAATTCAAATTCACATACACACACACACACACACAAAAGACCAGGCTTGCTGGTCTGACAGAGACTGGAGAAACTCCAAGAGTATTGCCCCGGACACCCTTTTAACTCAGTACTGAAGTCACTCCCGAGGTTCATCCTTCAGCCAAAGATTAGACAGGTCTATAGGGCCAACAACGACACACTTGAGGGACGTGCTTCATAGGTCAATCATGTATAGGAGACTAATGGGCACACTGGTCCAAAAGCAAAGATGAGAAGGCGGGAAGGGACAGGAAAACTGGACAAATGGAAACAGGGAACCTGGGGTGGAGAAAGGGAGAGTGTTGACACATCGTGGAGTTGGCAATCAATGTTACAAAACAATTTGTATATTAACTGTCTAAAGAGAAACTGATTTGCTCTGTAAACTTTCACCTAAATCATAATAAAAAAAAGAAATGAAAAGAAAGAGAAATTTTCCCCAAGTAAACTGCTATTTTGTTGTTGTTGTGTGCCATTGAGTCAATTCCAACTCATAGCAACCCAGGGTAGAACTGCCCCGTGGGTTTCCTAGGCTGTAATCTTTACGGAATGTAATCTTTATGGAAGCAGATTGCCACATCTTTCTCCCACGGAGCAGCTGGTGGGTTCGAGCCTCTGACCTTTTGGTTAGCAACTGAGCACTTAACCACTGTACCACCAGGGCTTCCTAAACTGCTGTACCAAAAACAATCCTACTGCTGTCAAGTCAATTCCAACTCATAGCGACCCCATAGAGTTTCCAAGGCTGTAAATCTACAGAAGCAGACTGCCACGTCTTTCTCCTGAGGAGCTTCTGGTGGTTTCAAACCACCAACCTTTCAATCAGCAGTCCGGTGCTTTAACCACTGTGCCACCAGTGTTCCTTAGACTGCTACAGTGCTTTTAAGTTCCACCCTGACACTACCTTTTGGTTCAAAAAAGTTTCTTTATTTTCTTTATCATGGTCAGGGCTGCTGGCCCCTGGCCCCCCTCTGCCACTCTTATTTATTCGCAGGCAGGAGGTCTTTATGCTGTACGCTAGGTGTTCTGAGTTCTCTTTATTGTACCCACATCTAATGTCATTTTCTGATTCTGTGTGGGTTTCCAAGTCTGCACATGTTTCTGGCATACTACAGATTCCTTTTTTTTTAAAAAATAAATTTGTTGTTGTTGTTGAAAATGCACACAGCAGAACATATACCAATTCAACAATTTCTACTACAAGTACATTTCAGTGACATTGATTACACTCTTCAAGTTGTGCAGCCTTTCTCACTCTCCTTTTCTGAGATGTTCCTCCTCCTTAACATAAACTCACTGCACTCCAGGTTTCCTATCTAATCTTTCAGGTTGCTGTTCTCAATTTGATCCCATGTAGGTAGTTCCCTAAAAGAGCACAATGCTCAAGGCAGACATTCTTTACTAATTAAGCTAAACTATTGCTTGGTTTAAAAAAGACTTCAGGGGATACTTTTGGTTGAAGGTATGAAGTTTAAAGATTATCTCAGGGCAATAGTTTCACAGTTCATCCAGCCTCAATGGCTCCAGGAAGTCTGGATTCCACGAGAATTTTAAATTCTGTTCTTCCTTTTTCCCTGTTTTGATCAGGATTCTTCTCTTATCAGCACTAATTTCTTAGTTTCTCTCAAATGGAGACCAGCACATTTAATCCACTGTTGGACTCACTTCGTCACTGCCTTGGCCCCTCTGATTTCCTGCTAACTTGAGTTTTCCCCTTCAAGGGCCTTTACTATTCTTCTCCCTGCACCCTTTTATTTTGGTCCAAAAAAGAGGCAGTCTGGTTGAATAAAAGGGGCTCATAGTTTCTCACCTCCTGCCCTGGGCCTTTTTTAGGGGTTCGACGCCACAAATGGCAGGCCTGGGGGGCCTTCCCCTGACAAGGTGCCCTCTCTCTCCATACCGGGACCTAGGGAATGGGGGGGGGGTTGGATGGGATGGGGGACTGGTCACAACGGGAACAGGGAGAAAAGGAAGACCTGATGCTTTTGGCAACCCCACCCTCCAGAGGGTGCTGGAAGTCAGGGGAGAGGTTTCCCAGAGAGAAAGACCGTATTTTCTAAATTAAACATTGAGCCCCTTGGTTGGCCAGGTTACAGAGGTGCTGGCAGGGACAATGGGACAGTCTTTGACACAGGAGTCTGGGAAATCTCGAGAAGCTCTGAGGCCTGCTGGCCTCCTTTTTAATGGGGGGTGGGGTGGAGTGGGAACAAGCGTCTCAACTTCTTTCCGCCCAACTCCCTCTTTACCTGTCCCTGTGGGCTCAGACAGCAGGGGGCGCTGCAGGACTGGCTGGGTGTACAGACAGGCCCTGGAGCCTGAGGGTGAGGCCTTAAGCCAGGTCTGCAGCACATCCAAGTTATTGCAAAGATACTGCCTACTCAGGGGCCCACAGTCAGCTGGGGTGGGGGGTGGGGCTCAGCTGTTCCCCTGTCACTGTTCTTCACACTCAAGCCACACATCCCCCATGCCAGGGTTGGCCAGCCCAGGGGCCCGCAGGTGGCTGCAGTTTTTCAGATAACTGGTGGCTGGAAGGCTTGCTGTGCGTGGCACTCTGTGAAGGGCCTTTCATCAGCCCTGTCCCTCCACCCCTCAGCTGGCAAGGTCCAGCCAGCCCCTCCTGCTGGCCCCAGACTCGGCTGAGCTGCCCTCCCCCGCTCTGGGGAGCTGGGCCTGTCTGGGTTCAGAATCTACCACCCCAGTCCAGGTCCACCTAGGTCCACCTCTGGCCAGAGGCACCTCTCCATGGCAGTGCTTGGGCCTCCTGCCCCCCAGGGAGCGTGAGCCTTGGGGCCTCACCCAAAGGTGAAGGGAGAGAGGCTGGGAGGGTCAGGAGGGAGGCAGGCTGCCAGACCCAAGGTGAGTCACGAGCAGAGATGGGCAGGGATGCAGAGCACAGGGGATCCAGTGCAGAGGGGACCCACGACAGAGGGGACCTAGGGCAGTGGACACCCAGGGTGGAGGTGACCCAGGGTGGAGGTGAGCCACGGCAGTGGGCACCCAGAGTAGTAGGGACACAGGGCAGTGGGCACCCAGGGTAGTAGGGACTGAGGGCAGGGGGCACCCAGGGCAGTGAGGACCCAGAGTGACAGAGACCCAGGGGAGTGACAACCCAGGCAGCAGGCACCAAGTACAGGGCTCCATCCCTCGTTTGCAGCTGCCCTTGGGGGTGTCTCCCGGAGCTGCTGCTGAGCCTCCTTCTTCCACAAAGTGGAAGAGATCTTTTGCCCTGTCACCCTCACCCCTAGACACTATTCTCTCATCTGCAGCCCCAGCCCCAGCTGGAAGAGCCTGGTGGGCCTCTGAGGGACCTTAGGCGGACAGGCAGGAGGGCATAGGCTGAGGGGCTGCGTGGTGGGATGAGTCCCCATGTAGGGAGGAGGGAGATGGGGAGCCAGCCCAGTCCCCGGCCTGAGGCTCCCAACACCTCCAGTCTGCAGCATTGACACTGGGCAAAGAGGACCCGCAGCGGGAGAAGGAGGCCACCCTCCCCCCACCCCGCCCCACTGGAAAGGAGAGCTGAGGCCTCCCCAGTTCCTTCTGGGGAAAGTGGGTTAGGGCCTGACTCAGCTAGATGACTGCTGGGATTTGAGCCACAGAGCCCGCTGGCCCTCCTTTGCCTCAGTTTCCTCTTTCTGGATGTGGGGGAGGGGTGAGGGCACAGTTGGTTTCCTTCCCAGAGGCAACCACTTCGCCGGACTCTGGAGGGGGAGGGTCTCTCCTCAAGGCCTGGTGAGAGGGGTCGGTCCTTTTGTCCCCCCACCTGACCTGGGCAGGGCTTCCTTGAGTCTGAGGGGGGGTACCCCCCCACCAGGTTGCCAGTCCAGTCCCAGCCCACCCTCTCTCCCCAGGTGCTGGAAGTGAAAGCGTTAACTACATCTGTGGTGTTTCCTTCCCGGACTCCTCCAAGATGTATATTTAGCAGGCAGGGCAGGGCAGCACGGAGTGCCAAGATGAACTGGCGCTGCAGCCCTTGGTTTCTCACACCGCTTCTGGGGGAGTGAGGGGCGGGCAGGGCAAGGGGGCCAGGGCAAGGGGGGCAGGGGGCTATGGTGGAGTGCGGTGGGGGGGTGCAGGGATGGGGTGGTGGAAGGGGAGGGGACTCCACATGGAGGAAAGAGGTAGGGAATATGTGAGTTGGCACCGCGTGGAAGGCTGTGGTCTCTGCGAGGTCTTTGAGGCACATGGCAGGAGGCCCCCGTGGGGGGAAATGGACCAGCTGGTCTGAGTGACCAGATCTCCCAGGGATGTGAGGGGATGGTGGAGAAGGGCAGTGTGGACAGGGCTTACTGGGGTAGGGCAGTTGGGCAGGGCTGCCTGGAAGACTCTTCTGCCACCTACCAGAACGGCTGCCCCCAGGGTGCTGGGTCCCGGCCCCAGGCCAGGGGATGGCAGAGCTGAGTGTCTGTGGCAGGAAGAGTCTTCTTGGTCCAGGTGCCCACCTTCCGGCTGGCTGAAGGTGGCCCCAGGCAAGACGACCTGTGAGCCCTGGAGCATGAGCTGTGTTTCCACATGGGCCAGAAGCTCTGGCTAGGGTGGGGCTTGTGTGGCCGCAATGGGGGCAGGGGCAGAAGGGTTTTCTACATTATCCATTGACAATACTTCCAAGGGTCCTACCCTTAGGGAGAGTAAGGCCTTGGGTAGCTAAGTGCTAGGTAGGACTGATGACTAAGTATTTTGACTTTGTCGTTGTTGGGTGCCATTGAGTTGATTCCAACTCATGGAGACCCCATGTGACAGAGTAGAATAGCCCCATAGGGCATCCTAGGCTGTAATCTTTATGGAAGCAGTTCGCCAGGTCTTCCTCCCGAGGAGCCACTGGCTGGGTTCAAACTGCCAGTCTTTCAGTTAGCAGTTGAAAGCTTAACCAGGGCACCAGATTTTGACTTTATTAAGAGGGTGGAGACCTGAGAACCTATCTAACCCAATTCCTACAAGCTCTCTGTGTCTCTGGGAAGTTCAGTTCATAGGGAAAGTGTTTTTATTTGCTTGCTTACTTTTTTTTTTTTTTTTTTAACAGGGGTGTCTGTACCCTTCCTCAGAACCCATGGGTAATTCTGCAAACTGGCCTCTCAGCCCCAGAAATTGTCCCCAGGGGCCAGACAAAGGGCTTGGCCCTGTTGGCTGATCCTTCCCACATCTGCCCCTTCTTCCCGAAGTGAATGAAGCAGCTCAGTCAGATCCAAGAAAGTCTCCTGCTTGTCCGAAAACCACGAGCTGAGACTTGTGGGCCTGGGCCAGTTTGGTCCCGAGGGAATCTGTCTCTCCCCAGCGCCAGGAGGAAGAGCCCTTCTCAGCCACTGGCTGGGTTTGGTGCGGCTGCAGCAGGGTGAGCGGGAGAGGGGGCTATGGGTGATGAAGGATGAAGATGAAGTTGGAGACGTGGGCTGGTCAGTGAAGCCTGACAGGAATCTCAGTACGTCAGTGATCACACTGTAATTAGGTGAGGTGGACAGGCCCCAGCAGACCACACTGAGGCCAGAAGAATCACACCGCAGGGTAATGGCGGTGGCCTGGGGGGACAGAAAATCTGGGGGAGTCAGGCTGCCTGGAGGTCAGGTGACCTGGGGGGGTCAGGTCAGGTGATCAGGAGTCAGATGATCTGGTAGAGAGAACCTCACTGCAGGGTAATGGCGTTGGCCTGGGGCATCGGTGACCTGACTGCCAGTCCCTACTGGTACCAGTACCAGGTCAACTCATGTTGACCCCATGTGTGTCAGAGTAGAAATGTGCTCCGTAGGGTTTTCAATGGCTGATTTTGCAGAAGTAGATCGCCAGGCCTTTCTTCTGAGGCCCCTCTGGGTGGACTCAAACCTCTAACCTTTCAGTTAGCAGCTGAGCATGTTAACTGTTTGCACCACCCAGGGACTCCCTACCAGTCCCTACAGAGTTCTGTGTTGGCCCCCTGGCTACGCATCCACCCCTCCCCAAGCCCCAGTTTCCCCGTCTCCAAAGCAAGGCAGTAGCTGGTGGTAATCTAACACTGCCCATTGTGATTCAGATTCTTTGGAGCAGCCGAGAGGTGAGGCGGGATTAAGGACGGCTCCCCTGGGGTTGCTTGGGTCAGGTGGATGTCGGCAGCTCCTTGGTCCTGTGGAAAGAAAGAAGCAGAAGAAATCATCTCTGGGTGTGGGGACGGTGTCCGCGGCTGTGATTCGGCCGTCACAACTTCTCCTCCTCCAGCCTCGGTTTCCCTCTCCACCTTAGGGCTACACCTGCCAAGAGTAAGATTTCTGTGAGCAACAGGCGTGCTGTTGGTTTTCCCAGGTGCATGGCTCTGCTTCCTGCTGCAGGACGCCTCCCCGGGCCACCCCAGCTACCCAGGAGGGGTGATGAAGGCTTCCTGATCCAGAGCCTGACCGTCCCATCCTACCTCCTCATGTTAGCCCATCCTATACATCGTGACCACCACCTTTCTGTCATACTGTGGGGGCTGGCATGTTGCTGTGATGCTGGAATCTACGCCACCGGCTTTCAAATACCAGCAGGGTCATCCATGGTGGACAAGTTTCAGCAGAGCTTTCAGACTAAGACACATAGGAAGAAAGGCCTGGTGATCTACTTCCGAAAATTAAAAACAAAAGCAAAATCCATTGTTATCAAGCCAATTCTGTTTCATAGCGACCCCATAGGACAGAGTAGAACTGTCCCGTAGGATTTCCAAGGAGCAGCTGGTGGATTTGAACTGGCAACCTGCCTATGGATCACAACAGAATATTGTTTGATATGGTGCTGGAAGATGAGCCCTCCAGACTGGAAGGCACGCAAAGTACACAGTGGCCATGGTGGACGTGAGCATACCAATGGTGGTGAAGATGGTGCAGGACTGGGCAGTGTTTCATTTGCTGCATATAAGGTCGCCATGAGTCAGAGCTGACATCATGGCAACTAACAATGACATCCATGAGAGTCTGAGCCCAGGGAGGGCGGCGACGGGCTTTCAGTGCCTGACCCGCATCTCCCCTGAGTCCTCGGTGCTGCTGGGAAGAGAGGGGTGCGGGAGGCGCCCTGATGGAGCCTTGGGACATCTCTGTGGTTTTGCATCTTCCACATCCTCCAGCCTCCTCTCTTCCTTCTTTTCTCCATAAAGGCATCCAGCAGAGAGCTTGATCTCTGAAAATCTAAGAAAAAAGATGTGTAATGGGGGCCAGGTGGGAGGAGGAGAGAGAGCAAATGCACAGATCTGAGGAGGGGAAGAGGGTGAAAAGGAAACAGGAACCTTTTAGAAGCCAGAGGAGAGACGAAGAGGAGGCAGGGTCAGACAATGCAGAACAGGGGCACTCACAAAACAAGCCTCCCTTTGACAGTTATCAAACCAAAACCAGTTGTCATCCAGTCACCTCTGACTCATGATGACCCCGTGTGTGTCAGAGTAGGACTGTGCTCCATAGGGTTTTTAAGGGCTCATTTTTCAGAAGTAGAATGCCAGACCTTTCTTCCAAAGCACCTCTGGGTGGACTCAGTTAGCAGTCAAGGGTGTTAATCATTTATGCCACTCAGAGAGCTTCCTTTGACAGTTGCTTGATGGCAAATCAGATTTGGCAAAGACCACACTGAGTTTTCATTATAGAATCAGTTGTGAGTTATTGGTGCCTATGGAGAGGGGCGGGAGCCTTGGTCCAGGCCTCTGTCACCTCTCTGGGATTCCAGCAGCACCCCACCTCTGCTTTCCCTCCTCCAGGCTTGTCCCCTCCTCTGTGCTGTGGTCCTGGCCCTGTCACTGCAGAAAGCCCTCCAGTGGCTTCCCATTGCCCTCAGGATCAGGCCCTGACTCCCCAAAGCCATCAAGTCTCCCACTACCAGCCTCTTTGCCTCCTCTCCCCACACCCCGTACCAAGCATACTATAGCCAAGTTGTCCTGTTGACCGTGGGACCCCCAGCACCAAACTCGTTGTTGTTGCTGTTGTTAGGTGCCATCGAGTCGGTTCCAACCCATAGTGACCCTGTGTACAACAGAATGAAACCTTGCCCAGGCCTGACCCATCCTCACAATCCTTGTCATGCTTGAGCCCATTGTTGCAGCCATTGTGTCCATCCATCTCATTGAGCGTCTTCCTCTTTTTGGCTGACCTTCTACTTAACAAGCATAACGTCCTTCTCCAGTGACTGGTCACTCCTGATAACAAGTCCAAATGATGGTGAGACAAGGTCTCACCATCCTCCCTTCTAAGGAGCACTCTGGCTGTACTTCTTCCAAGACAGATCTGTTCGCTCTTCTAGCAGCCCATGGTGTATGCAATATTCTTCGCCAACGTCATAATTCAAAGACATTAATTCTTCTTTGGTCTTCTTTATTCGTTGTCCAGCTTTCACATGCATATGAGGCCATTGAAAGCACCATGGCTTGGATCAGGTGTACCTTAGTCCTTAAAGTGACATCTTTGCTTTTTTAACACTTTAAAGAGATCTTTCACAGCAGATTTGCCCAATGAAATGCGTTATTTGATTTCTTGACTGCTGATTCCATGGGCATTGATGGTGGATCCAACTAAGATGAAATCCTTGACAACTTCAATATTTTCTCCGTTTATCATGATTTCGATTACCTCCTATGCAGAGGGCTCAAGCATAACAACGATCGTGAGGATGGCTCAGGACCGGGCAGGGTTTTGTTCTGTTGTACGCAGGGTCTCTGTGAGTCGGAACCGACTCAACGGCACCTAACAACAACAACATCACGATGTTGCTTATCGGTCCAGTTGTGAGGATTTTTGTTTTCTTCATGTTGAGGCGCAATCCATACTGAAGGCTGTAGTCTTTGATCTTCATCAGTAAGTGCTTCAAGCCCTCTTCGCTTTCAGCAAGCAAGGTTGTGTCATCTGCACCAAACTCAGTGCCTGACAAATGGAAGGTGTGCAGGCAATGTGGTTGTCCATGCCCTCCATAAATACCTACTGGATGCCTGAGTGATAATGAGCATGTGGCCAATCCAGTGCTTTCCTCTTGGCTTTGAGAAGCAACATCACACCAGTGCATTTACACCTTACTGCCCTAACATTGGCCAGCTCCGCTCTGCGGTCAAACTTGTCTGCAGTCAGGTTGTCCACAGGCTTGTGAGGGCTGATGGGGCTTTTGACAACCAACGCCTCTCTCTGTCTGCAGAGACCCCGCCTCTTGCTCCCTTCCGTGGGGTCCCAGGGGAAAGGAAAGGCCCCAAGACCTTGCAGATGGCCTCACCTGGGAGCTTTGCATTAAGTTGTTTGTCTAGAAAGAAAGGGGCCCTCTTCAAATCCTCTAGGACTCACCAACAGCGGAGAAGACCAAGGTCAAGTCTGAGCCAGGCTGAGTGGCCAGCTCGAGGGGGAAGGAGAAGGAAGCTGCACAAAGGGCCGTTCTGCTCCATGGGTCCCGGGGAGAGGGCCTGCAGCTAAGAAAACACTGTCAGTGATTTTTACTGCAGGCGCCTGCATTCTGTGTAACTTCAAGGGAGAAGGCCCCAAGTCGGGGAGAGGAGGCGCCCCACCTGGTCTTGCTTCAAGGAGCAGGGCATGGAGAGGAGGTAGAAACGGGTTAAGGAAAACCCTGGAAACACGCTAAGAGCTGAAGCTGGAAATGTGCTCAGGGCAGACCCTCAGAAGACAGTCCTGTTGGCTCATCTGCCCCCGAGGAAACCGGGAGCCAACAGACAAGCAAGAAGCAGGGATGAGGAGGGAGGGTGGAAAGGCCAGCTAAGAGGTGTGGGGGAGGCCCAGTGAACAAGGTCTCCCACTCCTTTCTCCCCTGCTCTCTGTTCTCCACGTCAGGCCATCTGCAGAGGGGACAAACCAGGAGCCACCTCCGGGATGGACACCATCTGGGTGGCCAGGAGGTGGGCCAGGGAATGCCAGGGGAGCGGCCAAGTCCTGACATCGCTGTGCCTAAGCCTGCCCTTCCCTGCGAGAGGGTGTGGAGGAGGGGTGTGGAAGAGGGTGGGGCTCTCTCTGGGTCCTGAGGCCTGAGCGTGAGGGTGGGAGGTATTGGGGAGCTTCCATGTCCAGAGCTTTTATTGGCTTCATTCTGTAGTCATGAATGAGGCCTCATTGCATAAGCATGATTGATTCACTACCCCACACACACACACTCTCACACACACACACACTCACACACACACTCTCACACACACACACTCACACACACACTCACACACACATGCACTCACACACACACCCACACACTCATACCCACCCACAAACACTCTCACACACACACTCACACACACACACTCACACACACACGCACTCACACCCACACCCACACACTCATACCCACCCACAAACACTCTCACACACATGCACTCACACACACTCACACACACCCACGCACTCACACACGCACCCACACACACTCACACACTCATACCCACCCACAAACACTCTCACACACACTCACACTCACACACTGACACCCCCCCATAGACACTCTCACACACACACTCACACACACCCCCACCCCCCCCACACACACGCACAGACACACATACGCAGTTAGCTGATAATGAGGCCAGCGCTTTCTGGTGGCGGTGGCCTTTCTGGCTTAGCCAGTCCCTGCTCATTAACACAAAACTTCAGGCACGGTTTAGATAACAAAACAAAAAAATTCTATAGGACAGACTAGAACTGCCCCATAAGGTTTCCAAGGAGCGACTGGTGGATTCGAACTGCTGACCTTTCGGTTAGCAGCCAAGCTCTTAGCTACCGCACCACCAGGGCTCCTTAGATTAAAAAAAAACCATTGCCGTTGAGTTGACTCCAACTCCTAGCGACCCTATAGGACCGAGTAGAACTGTCCCATAGAGCTTCCAAGGACTGCCTGGTGGATACAAACTGCTGACCTTTTCGTTAGCAGCTGTAGCTCTTAACCACTATGCCACTAGGGTTTCCTAGATAAAAAAGGCACCTCAGTTACGCAGGGAATCCCAAGGGTTTAGAGTTATCCCTCAGGAAACAAGGGCAAAGACCAAATTACTTTGAGTAAAAGTTAAATTCTAAACCCCGCAATGGCAAAAAGGATTTGCAGTGTGATTACGGTTACTAAACAGTTGGCATTAAAATAGGGGAGATATCCAGGTGGGCCTGACCTAATCACGTGAGCGCTTTAAAAGCAGAGAGTTTTCTTTGACTGGTTGCAAGAGAGGAAGTCAGATTCCCAGCATGAGGAGGATTCGATTCATTGCTACTTGCTTTGAAAATGGAGGGGGCTATCTATATAGGGGAACCCTGGTGGCGCAGTGGTTAAGAGCTTGGCTCTTAACCAAAAGGTCGGCGGTTCAAATCCACCAGCTGCTCCTTGGAAACCCTATGGGGCAGTTCCATTCTGTCCTGTAGGGTCTGTATGTGTTGGAATTGACTTGGCAGCACACAACATGGAAAGGACATGACAGAGGCCTCTAGGAGCTGAGAGAAACCCTGACCGACAGTCAGCAAGAAAACAGGGAACTCAGTCCTACAACCACAAGGAGCTGGATTTGGCCAACAACTAGAGTGGATTCTGCCCCAGAGCCTCCAGATAAGAGCTCAGCCTTGCCAGAACCTTGATTTTGGCCTTGAGAGGCCCTAAGCAGAAACCCAGTCAAGCCCACCCCAGACTTTTGACCTACAGAACTGTGAGCTAATGGTGCTGTTTAAGCCACTAGGTTTGTAGTAACCTGTCACACGCAAACGGACAACTAATACAGGTGCCGGCACAAAGACGGTTCCAGGTCCTGTATGTTGGCCCCACCCAGGCAAGAAGGAAAAGGCAGCATTCTGATTTTGGCCACAGGATACAGTCCAGACATTTAGGTCCTGGGGCTGAGAGAGAGAGAGAGCGTGAGCGAGCTACTGTTTCCAGTTTTAAGGGACTGTCTGGATGAACAGTCTGGGTCTTAAACTAGAGACTCATGGCTGGATGACTAGCTAGAAAGGATTTTGCTTTGACCAAGGATTGGAAGAACAGCACCAGACCTGGGCAGAAATGCAAGGGCAAGTCAGAAGAAAAGCAGACTTACAAGAAACCTGGATAAATTAGGCCTAATCCCCACCAAAATCCCTGCTCTTCTTTCTTGGTATAGAGCTGTCACTAAGGAACAGAGACTATATTTCCCAGTGGCCCTTGCATATAGGTGTAGGCATGTGACTAGTTCCCACCAATGGGATGTGAGCAGAAGAGATGGGCGCCATTTCTGAGCTAAGGTGGTAAGAAGTGGGCGTACCTCCTCCATACTTTCTGTCTTCTTCCCTCTGGACGTAGATGACACTGGGACCCTAGAAGGTGGCAGAGCCTGAGATGGGAAAGAGTCTGGGGCTCTGAGTGACAACATGGAGGAAAAGCCATTGGCCAATCAGGAACCCTGCCTTGGTCTGCTATATGACCAAGAAATACATTTCTAAGGTATTTGAACCTTTCTATGGTTTTTGTTTTTGTTTTTGTTTTTTTATGGTGAGTATATATAAAACAAAGAGCCCTGCTGGTGCAGTGGTTAAGTGCTCCGCTGCTAACTAAAAGGCTGACAGTTTGAACCCACCACCTGCTCCGGGGGAGAAAGATGTGGCGTCTGCTTCGGTAAAGATTACAGCCTTGGAGACCCTATGGGGCAGTTCTACTGTGTTCTATAGGGTTATTATGAATCGGAGTTGACTTGACAGCAATGAGTATATATATATAACAAAACATTTGCCATTTCCACATTTTTTACATGTACAATTCCCTGACATTAATTATGTTCATCCTGTTGTGCAACCGTCACAGGAACCATTTCTGAATTTTTCCACCACCCTCAACAGAAGCTCAGTGATCCCCAAGCAACGACCCCTCTTTCCTTCTCTCTCCTACTCCCGGTAACCACCAGTAGAGTTGGATTTTACACATTTGCCTATTCTAGATTCTTCCCTTTCTACAGTTTGAGGTCTATTTGTTACTACCCTTTAAAAATCAAAAAACCAAACCAGTTGCCATTGAGTCGACTCCAACTCATGGCGACCCCATGTGTGTTAGGGTAGAACTGTGCTCCATAGGGTTTTCAATGGCTGATTTTTCGGAAGTAGATTGCCAGATCTTTCTTTTGAGGCACCTCTGGGTGAACTGGAACCAACAACCTTTAGGCTGGCAGCCGGGCGCGTTAACCGTTGGCACCACCCAGGGCCTCCTGCTCTTAGCCTCCCCTTTGTAACACACGTCCTGCCCTTGGCCCTCAACCTAAATCAAGTTGTACAAGGTGCTGAGTAAACTCCTGGGATGAAAGCCTCCAAGTATCCCTGTATTTCGCTTTCCTTGGCTGGCTCCCGCCTGCTCTTGGTTCACACTATCTGCTTGCTCTAAAGTCTGGCTGACTCAGCTGGCCTGGGCCACCATCCATCTACTGCCAGCAACAGCCTGGCTCACAGCAAAATGCACAGTTATTCCCCCAAAACATAGGGATCTTTTTTTTTTTTTTTTCAGCAAAAGAGGTGCAGCAATATATTTGGAGGCACCGGATGCTATTGAGCACATGGCTGCCGGTAACTTTGGGCGGCCACCAGGGGAGCGCTTGTCTGCAGACTTAACTCCAAGCAAGAGTCTCCAGGTTGGGGAAGAGGCAGAGAAGGGGAGGAAGGTAGAGGAGGTGACAATTCTCTCAGAAAGCAATTAAGCATTCTTGGTGGCCTAAGGGACAACCTCAACTCCTGGTACTTTTCCCCCAGGGAGGCTGAGGAGTTGGGGGAGGAGAGCGTTTGTAGCTGCTGTTCCTAATGCAGCATTGAGGGACTCTGAGAAGCTCCCTGCAGAAAGAGAGGCCCACTGCCAGGCCCAGGATGCTCCCTCTAGCACCAGAATCAGCCTCTGTTCCTGGTTAGTACAAGGGGCACAGATAGGTAGTGGCTGTACAGGAGATGCACTGGCCTGGAATCAAACCCTGGTCTCCCTCATGGAAGGCAAGGATTTTACCACTGAACAACCGCTGCCACAAGTGAGGGGTTGACTCAAGGTGGCTAACACCCTCAGGGGCAGCTGCTCATCCTCCCTGGGAAGCAGCAGCATGGGGAATGGACTGTAGTGGGTTCAAGACACAAGGGGACCTCCCCCACATCCATTTCTGAAGTACAGCTCCTGATCACCAGTCCCAGCAGAAAGCAGAGGAGATCTAGGCTTTGAGTGGTGGTCACAGCCTAGACAGGCCGGGGTCTCCACCATAGCTCACAGATGCAAAGGCCCGGCTCCTTTGTGGGGCCAGATGCCCCGCAGGTTATAAAATTACACCAGCCCATCCTTCGGGGCTCCCAGACACTCCATCTCAGCAATTTCTAGTGCAAATATGCTTCTTGTTGGAGTCAGGAAGTAACACGGCAGACTCCCCAGGGGCCCAGGAAGCCAGCCACTGGCTCCTCCCGGCTTCCCCCTCTAAGCTCAGCCGGATGCATAGGGCAGCACTGAGGTTAAATTACAGCCACCTGACCCGGGCTGCCCTACAAATGCCCCAGGGCCCACTCACAGGATGAGCGTGGGTAACTGGGCCTCTCCAGACCCCTCTGCTGGTCACAGGGGTGGCCTGAATCTTCCATTTGTAGCCAAGGGAATGTCTCTACTTCCGGTTCTCACATCTCTCAGCACTAACCCTGCCGTGGCGATGAGCTGTGGGGTCAGAGGTGGGTGCCACCAGGTGGATTTCGTGTTTACAGGCTTCCAGCGAGAACCCTTTCCCAACTTCCACTACTCCCCACACCCTCCCCACCGTCCCGGCCCAAAGTCCTTTCCAACAACTGAAATCCCTTCTGTAGGCTCAGCCTGGTCTCTCTCATTCTGTCACTTAGAGTTGAGGACTATAATCTTCCCACTCTTCCCTCTCCAAATCTAGCTGGTGCTGCCCATGCTTGGCTTGCAAACATGTCTGACCTGATCCCTACCTGCAAACCCTCATCTCTACCAAGGAAGGGAACCTAGGAGCCTGGATTTGGCTGGTGCGATGATGCAATGTCCACAGGGTGCTGGGCACCCACACGAAATGCCAAAGGCCAAGGTCTTCCCAGAACTGGCAGCTCAGATGCCTCCCGGGCAGAAATAACCTGAGCCAGCCGCCCTTGCCTTTTTGGGAGTGACTCAGCAGGAGCTGGAAGATAGAAAGACAAATCTAGCCCTAGATCTTGCAGAGGGAACAGCAGGCAAGACCGCAGGCTTGGGCTTTCTGTGGAGAGGAACCAGGCAACCACGGGGCTGCGTGTTGAAAAGCTGCTTAAGCTCACTTAGACTAAGAGACGTGCCAATGGAAACTTCACCCACATTTTCACCGATCAGATTGGCAAGGATCAAAGGTTTGACGACACTCTGCTGGCGAGGGTAGGGAACCTGGCACTCTGGTGGATTGCTAACCCGTTGCCTTTGAGTCAATTCCAACTCATAGTGACCCTATAGGACAGAGTGGAACTGCCCCGTAGAGCTGGTGGATTCCAATTGCAGACATTTTGGTTAGCAGCCGTAACTGATACAATCTCCATGGAGGGGAGTTTGGCAATGTCTACTGTTAAAAATAATCAAAACTCACCGAAATTTGAACACAAGGTATATTCTGAGCAGTTATTCTATACGCATTTAGGGAGAACATTTTGATGCTAGCAAAAGCAAATGGCTTGAAGAAGCTAGGTACAATGGGGCTTATGAAGAGAAGAGGAGGAGAAATATAGAAGATCAACCACTGGCTAGTCTTAACATGATTGACTGAACCCTGCCCTCTCCCTTTTACTGAGATCAAGGAGTATCAGGTCACAAGACCGTCTCTATCCCCCGAACCCAGCCATTTGCTTTTTCTGGAATCCAAATGGTCTCCCTATGTACATAGAGAATAACTGCTTAGAACAAAACTTATGTTCAAATTTCATTGAGTAATGATTATTTTTAACACTATTAAATGCACATATTCTTTGACCCAGCAATTCTGCTTCTAGAAATGTCACATTCAGCTCTGTATGCACATTTGTGAAATGACCTGGGTGGCCATTTGGCAATGTCTGGAGACATTTTTGATTGGTACAAGGGGGGAGTGCTACTGGAATCTAGTGGGTCGAGGCCAGGGATGCTGCTGAACATCCTACAATGCACAGGACAGCCCCTACAACAGAGAGTGATCTGGCCCCGAATGTCAATAGTGCCGAGATTGAGAAACCCTATTCTGGAGAAAGTATCTAGGAGTGGGATATTTGGGTCATATGGTAAGTGTATGTTTAAATTTACAAGAAACTGCCAAACTGTTTTACAAAGTGGCTATACCATTTTGCATTCACACCAGCAGTGCACGAGAGTTCTAGGCACTCTGAATCCTCATGAGCCTTGGTGTTGTCAGTATCTTTAATTTTAGCCATTATAACAGGTGTGAAGTGGTATCTTATCATCTCATAGTGCTTTTAATTTGCATTTCCCTAATGGCTAAGGATGTGGAACATCTTTTCATGTGCTTGTTTATCAAGTGTATGTCCTCTTTGGTGAAGTGTCTGTTCAAGTCTTTTGCCCATTTCTTCATTGGGTTGTTTGTTTTGTTACTGTTGAGTTTTGAGAACTCTTTATATATTATGGATGTAAGCCTTTTGGCGAAAATGTGATTTGTATTTTCTCCCAGTCTGTAGCTTGTCTTTTCATTCTCTTAACAGTGTCTTTCCCTGAGCGAAAGTTTTTAATGATGTCCCATTCTCAACTTTTTTCTGTATGGATTGTGCTTTTGGTGTCATATCTAAGAACTATTTGCCCAGCCCCAGATCATGAAGATTTTCCCCTGTTTTCTTCTGAAAGTTTCATAGTTTCATGTTTTACATTTAGATCTATGAGCCATTTTGAGTTAGCTTTTATCTAGGTGGTTTAGACCGAAGTTTTCTTTTCTTTTTAAATATGGATGTCCACTTATTCCAGCACTATTTGTTGAAAAGACTAGCATTCACCACTGAATTATTTTTGCCCTTTAGTCAAAAATCGTTGAGCCTATTGGTGTTAGGTCTACTTCTGGGTTCTCTATTCTGTTCCATTGACCTGTGGTGTCTATCCCTTCACCAATACCACATTGTCTTGATTACTGCAGCTTTGTAAGCCTTAAAATTGGATAGTATGAGTCCTTCCACTTCAGTCTTCTTTTTCAAAATTGTTTTGGCTATTCTAATTCCTTTGCTCTTCTCTATAAACTTTAGAATCATCTCATCTCTATCTACCACACTTTCTTGCTTTTATAAGGTGTATACCTGTGGTACCCTGATTTTATTTCTTTGATCTATATAGGGCTTTGATACTCAGATCAGATTTGGGGTAAGATCTAAGGGAAGGAGAAATGCTGATTTTATTTTAGAAACTTGCAAACAGCCATTCACTTGCTTCCTGGGAGAACAGACTGTGTTTTGCCTGAGGAATAAGAAGAATGCAAATTTGTTTTCTTTTACTATGGAGTTGGTAAGTGTTTGGAAATGCTCTCCACTAGTCTTTATTAATGGGGCCTTGGTGACACAGTGGTTAAATGCTTGGCTGCTAACCAAGAGGTAGGTGGTTCCAACCCACCAGTGGCTCTGAGGGAGAAAGTTGTGACGATCTGCTTCAGTAAAGATTACAGCCTTGGAAACTCTATGGAGCAGTTCTACTCTGTCCTATGAGGTCACTATGAGTCAGAATTGACTTGACGGCACACAATGACAACAGTATTGATTATAATAAATGCTCTCCACTAGTTTGCACGTCCAAGTTATATTCACTTTTTGACAGCGTAATGAATGGCAGCAGCACTTCTGACTTGTTCTGCAGATTTTACTTATGTGTTTGAAACATTTTTCATCAGGTCGAATAACCTTCCAGAAACTACATATACAATTTCTACTCAAGGTGGGGTGAGAATTCATCTTGTCTCGTACTGTGACTGTCAGGCCTGAATACATTGCCCTCCAATTCTCTGGCTTCTAGAAGAACACATGAGGCTGTTGCTAACACCAAAGAGAAGAGCAGAGTTGAAGTGGGAGTGGGCTCCACCGGGAGTCAGGCACACCATCTCCCCATGGCCTTCTTTCTGGAACTGGAGGCCCTGCTGTCCTTACTCCCCTTGCTCCCAGCTGCGTCACACTCTCAAAAACCAAAAAACCCATTGCCGTTGAGTCGATTCTGACTCATAGCAACCCTACAGGGCAGAGTAGAACCGCCCCATAGAATTTCCAAGGAGTGGCTGGTGGATTCAAACTTCCAACCTTTTGGTTAGCATCCATAGCTCTTAACCACAGTGCCACCAGGGGGCCAAGCTCTCAGAACCTCACTATTCTGCATCTGGGGAGCCTTCCCTGCTCTGGCCCTCCTTGCCTTCTGGCGAGGACAGGAAAGCTGGGTCCTTGCCAAGCCAGTCACTAAGTTGGTCACTTGGTCCTGTTTACTACCTGAAACAGGACCTTGAGTTTGCTGCTTGTGCAACAAGGTTATCTGCGTAGGGGAAGATAAATCACAGGCCACTCACCAGGACAGCCAGCCCCAGGGAATGACATCAGGTGAGTCATAGCATGACGAAAGTGCCTTGTGGCTCTGCCTCTGGCTTGCTGCTAGACCTGTGGCAAAAAATTTGACTTCTTTGGAGCCCATTTTGCTCACCTAGCAACTGGTGACTATGGTATCTGACCTGTCCACCTTGAGGCATGGTTTCGAGACTCAAATGATCAACCCCAGGAAACGTCTGGAAGGATACCGCCAAACCTGTTAGGCTCAGCTTCTCTAGGGAATTGAATCAGGGAGTGAGGGGAGTGGTGGGTTACGTGGATTTTTCCTTTCTTATCCAAACAAGGCTGATCTTGTATCAAATTTTTTAACAATTATGAATTTCTGTAAGTCTGCCTTGAGCATTGTGCTTTTTCAAAGATTCATCTGTGTGGGATCCAAATTGACAACAGCATTTCGAAAGGTTAGATGAGAAGCTTAGGGGGAAGTGACTATATGCTGATGATGGCAGAATAATTTGGAAAGGGATAGCGAGAATGGTTACACAACTTGAAGAATGTAAACAATGTCACTGCATGTCATTGAAAATACCATGACTTGGGTGAGGTGCACCTTAGTTCTCAAAGTGACGTCTTTGCTTTTTAACACTTTCAAGAGGTCTTTTGCAGTAGGTTTGCCCAGTGCAATATGTTCTTTTGATTTCTTGACTGCTGCTTCCATGGGCTTTGATTGTGGATCCAAGTAAAATGAAATCCTTGACAACTTCAATCTTTTCTCCATTTATCAAGATGTTACTTATTGGTCCAGTTGTGAGGATTTAGATAGATATATATAAAAACAACAATAATTTATTATACTATTTTATTTTATCTTTTAGTTTTATTGTGCTTTAGATGAAAGTTTACAGTGCAAATTCATTTCTCATTCAAAAATTTATACACAAATTGTTTTGTGACATTGGTTGCAATCCCTGCAATGTGCCAGCACTCTCCTCCTTTCCACCTCGGGTTCTCTGTGTCCATTTGTCCAGTTTCCTGTCCCTTCCTGCCTTATCGTCTTGCCTTTGGGCAGGAGTTGCCCATTTGGTCTTGTATACTTGTTATTGTTTGTTTTATAGGCCTGTCTAATCTTTGGCTGAAGGGTGAACTTCAGGAGTGGCTTCAGTTCTGAGTTAGCAGGGTGTCCGGAGGCCATAGTCTCTGTGGTTCTTCCTGTCTCGGTCAGACCAGTAAGTCTGGTCTTTTTTAGTGAACTTGAATTTTGTTCTACATTTTTATCCTGCTGTGTCTGGAACCCTTTATTGTGATCCCTGACAGAATGGTTGGTGGTTGTAGCTGGGCACCATCTTAGTTCTTCAACAATAATTTATTATAACCTTACTATTTTTACTGCCTGGAAACAAATTTACTGGAAACAAACTCCTTGATTTATTTACATAACAAGGCAAATACCAAATAATCTTCTATTCCAGATGTTATTGATTGACCATACATACATACAAAAGGTCAGTAGTTGGAACCTACCAGCCGTTCCATGTGGCAGCCGGCTTCCGTAAGGATTACAGCCTTGGAAACACTATGGGGCAGTTCTACTCTGTCCTATAGGGTCGCTGTGAGTCGGAATCAACTCAATGGCAACTGGTTTTATATGTACGTGTGTATATTTGTGTTTTAATTTTAAAAATCGGCAACTGAAAAAAATGGGGAAGAAAAGAAAAATAAATTTTAAAAAACCTTTGTAAACGCTCCTGGTGAGTAACTGCTAATGTCATCACGTGTTTGGTGGTCTCGAAAGGTCTCAAGCCCTTTTACCTGCTGGCTACTCCTCCCTAAACCTGCCTTGTGGGGCTCTTAGCTCACTATTTGTCGCCTTGGTTTCATAGGCTGACAGGCTGCATCTGTGCATGTTTGAAATCTGAGGGTGCTGGTGAAATCAGCTATGATGGGGATGGGGTCCGAGGAGAGAGGGTGGAAGGAAAAGGCTCCGGCTGGCTCCCAGGCTGGACATATGTTTCTCCCATTGCTTTTTGGCCAGAGCAGCCGGCAGGCAGGAGCCACAGTGCCAGCGAGCAGGCCACTGCAGAGCAGAACGGAGTCAGCACGGAGCTCATTAAAAAATCAATCGCGGGGCATAGCCCACGAGGAAGGGGTTTGGGCGCGAGGCCTCCCGAGGAGTCGGCTGGCAGTGAGGGTCTGGGTGTGTGGATGGCCCAGCAGAGTCAGTGCTCCGGGGCACACCGGGGCTGGCACCTGCTCAGGCAGAGGGGAAGAATGGGGCCGTGTGCACTTATGCCTGTTTAGCCCAGGGGGCCGCAGTCCATCCAGGGCAGCCCCTCCCAGATTTGGGAAAGTGGCTGGGCGTGCGGTCCATGGAACCCAGGATACCCCAGGAGCAAAAAAGGGACCACACAGGTAGACCACTGTTGTCCTTCATAGGGACAGTCCCCCTGACTCTCACTCTGTCCACTAGGACCTCACCCTGGAGGCAGGACGGGGCAGGGATAGCAGGGAGCCCTGATGAATTCTGAAGGCCCAGGGCCCTCCCACCAGCTGCCCCAACCGGGTCACATTAACGACTGCGCTCAAGTTACAGTGGCTCCCAGCCCCCTACTCGCGCAGGAATTCACCCCCCCAGCCCCAGCCTGGGAACAAGTTCTGTCCTGTCCTCCTGGGCCTCCTTCCCAGGGCTCTCTGGGACCTGGGTGGGGGAGGGCAGCAACAGCTCCCTAAGAGGTGGTGGCTGCCCTGAGCCTGAGGGGCCAGCTGTCCAGTCATCAGCAGTAGACTCAGGGCAGGGGGAGGAATGACCCAGGCCCTCAGCCAGTACCACTTCAGACTCCAATAAAACTTTATTTATAAAAACAGGCAGTGAGCTGGATTTGGCCTGTGGAGCGCAGTTTGCAGACCCCTGCTCTAGTTCAGACCGTCCTGGACGCCCTTAAATATCAGCTGTCTTCCCCAAGCTTCTTTTGACTTGCAGTAGCTATCAGGGGTTCCCTGAAAGCCTGGCTGTCCCCCATGGAGACAGCAGGAGAATTTAGAACGTGTATTTGGTAGGGAGGAGCCCTTGTGGTGCAGTGGTTAAAATAAGCACTCGGCTGCTAACTGGAAGGTCGGCAGTTCAAACCCAACAGCTGCTCCGCAGGAGAAAGATGTGGCGGTCTGTTTCCGTTAAGATTTACAGCCTTGGAAACCCTACGGGGGCAATTCTACTCTGTTCTGTAGATTGGATACCCTATGGGGCAATTCTACTCTGTTCCATAGGGTTGCTGAGTCAGACTTGACTGCAATGGGTTTTGGTTTTATATAGTGGGGAGAGGAAGGAAATGTTTGCTGAACAGAATTCCCCTAGTAAATCACTTTATGTATGCCCAATTTAATTAAACTCCAACAGACACCTCCAGAGTGCGTAATGTTTGTGGCCTCCTGTTGTGGACTGTATTGTGTCCCCCCCAAAATATGTATTGAAGTCCTGGTCCCTATATATGTGGATATGACCCTATTTGGAAATGGCGGGGGGGTGGGTTTCTTTTGTTAGTGAGGCCATACCTGAGTCGGGTGGGTCCTAAAAACCTAATTGCTTCTGAATTATAAAAAGAGCAGAATAGATGTAGAGACACACATACAAGGGGAAGAGGAAGACAGATAGTGGAGACAGATGCAGCCATAAACCCTGAAACTCCAAGGATTGCTGGCAGCTACAAGAAGCTGAAATAGATAAGGAAGGACCTCCCCCTAGAGACACACCCTGAGTTCAGACTTCCTGCCTACTGAACCATGAGAAATGAAAATTCTGTTCTTTAAAGCCACCCACTTGTGGTGTTTCTCTAGGTAACTGGGTAACTAACCAGTAACTGGTTGCTGTTAAATTGATTCCATCTCATGGCAACCCCATGTGTGTCAGAGTAGAACTGGGCTCCATAGGGTTTTCAATGGCTGATTTTTTGGAAGTAGATCACCAAGGCTTTCTTCTGAGGTGCTTCTGGGTGGACTCAAACCTCCAACCTTTTGGTTAGCACATGAATCGTTTGCACCACCCAGTGACTTCCTAAGTAACTAAGACACCCCCATAAGGTGCCATGGTGGCCATGTGGGGTTTACAGAGATGAGCAGAGCATGGGTCCAAGGAGTAATCAAGCTAGAAGCCTGAGGGGTGTCTTTTTTTTGTTGTTATTAGGTGCTGTCCAGTTGGTTCTGACTCATAGCGACCCCACGGACAACAGAATGAAACACTGCCCGGTCCTGCGCCATCTTCACAATCGATGCTGTTTGAGCCCATTGTTGCAGCTATCTGTCAATCCATCTCGTTGAGGGTCTTCCTCTTTTTCACTGACCCTCTACTTTACCAAGCATGATGTCCTTCTCCAGGGACTGATCTCTCCTGATAACATGTCCAAAGGGGGCCCCAAATCAGGCCCCAGGAGAGAGACCATTTTGTTCTTATTCACATAGCCTTAGGCTTAGGATCAGGCTGGAGTTGAAGAACTGGATTTGAGGTTTAGATCTGTTGCACCAAATGACCTTGGACAAACGACTTAATCTCTCTAAACTTCAATTTCCTTGTTTTATAGAATGGAGATAAAAATATTACTTGGCTCCTGGAGCTGAGTTTCAAATCAGATAATCCATATAAAGCATTTAACTCAATACTTGATGCATAGAGGATGACTCATTGGGCACCTTCCCTGGGTCACACCTGTGCTAGGAACTGCTAGGTCAAATCTTATTTCATCTTCATAAGGACCCTACAAGGTAGATCTTATGATCCTCATTTCATAGGTGAGGAAACTGAGGCTCAGAGAAACAATAACTTGCCCAAAGGGCGCAGAGATTTAGCTACAGTAAAAACAGAAATGTGAAAGAACATATACAAAAAGAAAAGGATGGGAGTGGGTGGCGGACCTTAGGAACTTCCATAGACAAGGGACAGAGAGGCAGCTGGGGCCTTTTGGAGTAACCTGCTTGCTTTCAGTCTTTGGAGCCACTGGGAGCTCAGTGGAGCCCTAGTGGCACAGTTGTTAAGAGCTCAGCTACTAACCAAAAAGTTGGCAGTTCAAAATCACCAGTCACTCCTTGGAAACTCTATAGGGCAATTCTACTCTGTCCTATAGGGTCACTATGAGTCGGAATTGACTTGACAGCAATGGGTTTGGTTTTTTGTTTTGGGGGGCTCAGTAGGGGGCCTGTCTCTTGGACACCTTCCTAGGAAAGCTGACTACCCTGGGTGGAAAGACTCTTTTGGGATTGGTAGGATGACCATCCCAGTGGCCACATATAGTGCATTGAATAGTGTCCCCCAAAAGTTCAAGTCTACCTAGAACCTTGGAACGTAACCTCTTTGGAAATAGGATCTTTGCAGATGTAAGTAAGGATTGAGATGAGATCATCCTGGATTAGGGTGGGCCCTAAATCCAATAAGAATGTCCTTGTAACAGACAGAAAAGGACACACAGACATAGGGGAGAAGGCTGCATGAAGATGGAGGCAGAGATTGGAGTGATGCATCTACAAGCCAAGGAACGCCAAGGATTGACAGCGGCCACCAGGAACTAGGAGAGGAAAGGAACCAACCCTCCC
This sequence comes from Trichechus manatus latirostris, assembly GCF_000243295.1. Classification (NCBI taxonomy): domain Eukaryota; kingdom Metazoa; phylum Chordata; class Mammalia; order Sirenia; family Trichechidae; genus Trichechus; species Trichechus manatus. Next base: position 7,886,059 of record NW_004443964.1, on the reverse strand, counting down.
GACGTCTTGATTGTAGACCCTGGCCTCCTGAAATGTAAAACACTAAATTTCTGTTATTTTAAGCCACCAAGTGTGTGATTATGTGTTTTGGCAGCCCTAGGAATCTAATGTACCATGTGTCAACTTTTGAGGGTGGTTCCCCAGGTGTCCGGCACACTCTGAGTACTCAACAATGTCTGTAGGATGAGGGAATGGACCGGGAAGGGGACAAACGGAGGGAGAAATCAAGTCAGTGATGCGGGGGTGGCCTGGGGGTTTGGAAGGCAGGAAGTGTAATGCAAGTTTAAGGGAAGCCAGAAATAGGGTGAGATCAGGAAAAAGGAGAGACGAGGCTGGCTGAGCTCTCGGCTCCATCTCCTCTACGCCTGAGAAGGGCAAATAAATGGGCTGGTGACAAGTTCTGCATGAAAGAGATAGCCGATTCAATGAAAGAATTGTCTGGGCAGCTTCCCTCTCCCACTCCGAGCTGTCTTCCCCACCTCCGCATCGGTACTTGTCCCTGCACAGCTGTTCAGCAGACAATCAGAAACCATCCAAGGGCTTAGTCAGGGCTGCGATCAGGGTGTAGGAGCAGGGCAGGGCTGGACGGTGGCCAGGTGTAGGCCTCTGTCTCTTGGCTCTGACCTTGGTGTCCTAGGGCCTGTGCCCAGCAGTGGCATCACTCAGGGGGGATGGGGGGTGTGAACCACACTGGGTGACACTGTCAGAAGGAGGTGACACCAAAATGACTGTCTATAAAAATTTCCCTGTAGTTATAACAACAAAAACAATTTTCCTAAGTACATGTATCAATATACCTACAAGGCGAAAACTCTACGCTCATTTACTTTTTGAACCTTCTAAGGTGCTCTGGTCAGAGCTGTCATTATCACCCAATTACAATGACACTTCGAATCACGTGGTTTCATCTGGCTGGTGTTTTTATAATCATGGATTTTGTCAAATTTTCTAGTGTTTTAGGTACAATACTGTGGTGATTAGTATTTGGGAACCTATATCGGTAACTTCTTCGAGAATGAAGTAATTAAAGGAAAAGAAGGAGTGATATACGGGAATTACGATTAGTACAATAAACATTACTAAGGATTCTGTACGGTCTGGTACGGGAGCAGGTCCATGGGTGGATTGACACCATGAGTTACCACACTGAGTAATACCAATCCTAGTGACACCACTCGTACACAGACTTAATTCCCCTTCCCCTGGGCAACCCAATAGCATCTGGATGCCCTGAGTGGATGGAGGGGCTAAGGATGCCCAGTAGCTTTTCCACTGAGGGGTTTCTGTCTCTCTCCACACCTTCCAGGCAAAGCCAGCCCCCAGATTACCACAGCAATTACTCCTGTGCTGGGCAGCTCAGGAGCCTTAGCCCTGGGGATTGTTCCTTGCTCTGGGTGGCAGCTTGTCTCCAAAGATGATAGCCATCAATTCCTTCCCTCCTTGTGTGTACATCCCGCTGCCCCATCGAGAAGTAGGGCCTGTTCTTCCACCTCCTTGACTCTGGGCTAACTTGCAACTGCTTTGACCAATAGAATATGACAGATGTGATGCAGTGCCTGATTCACACCTAGTCCCTAAGAGGACTGGCGATTTCTACCTGCCTTTGGAGTCCTGAGCTGCATTTAAGAAGCCTGGGCTATGCTGCTAGAGAGGTTACATGGAGGGGCCCGGAGTACCATCTTGGATGTCCAGCCCAGCAGAGCCTTCAGATGACTCCAGCCCCAGCTGATATCTGGTTGCAACTGCATGAGAGAGCCCCAAGGAAGAACTAGCCAGCTGAGCCTAGCCAACCCACACAACCACAACCAATAAAAATAAAGTGTTGTTTTAAGCCATTAAGTTTGGGGGTAGTTTGTTTACACAGTTATAGATTACGGGAACACACACGTTAAAAGATTCATCCTTTCATCTCCTTCCCTGTCTTTATTCATGAGCTACTTGGGGGCAACAAGGGCCCCAAGCCCCAAAGTCCTCAGTCTCTCACTGATGATTTGAATAGAATCCCAATGGTCTTCCCTGGTGACCAGGCCTGGTTACAAGACAGAGTTGCTGGGTGACACAGCTCCTTCTGGGGTTGGTAAAATGAAACTAAACTCATTGCTGTCAAGTTGATTCCGACTCATAGGGACCCTATAGGACAAAGTAGAACTGTGCCATAGGGTTTCCAAGGAGCAGCTGGTAGATTTGAACTGCTGACCTTTTGGTTAGCAGCTAAGCTCTTAACCACTATGCCGCCAGGGCTGGGGTTGGCAGGAACCTTTCAATTAAAATCAACAAATATTTGTACAGTGGTGGCATGTTCATGGCACTCTGAGGAACTCAAAGAGATGTAGAATACCGTTTATTTGAAGAGCATTAAATAGCTTACCAAGCAGTCTAACATATCTAACTTCATTTCACCCTCGACAGCCTTGAAAGGTAGCAGGGCTGGCATGATCCCTGTTGTTATAGAACAGGAAACTACACTAAGACCACACAAATAGGAATGACTGAGCCAGGGCTGGAAGCCAGGTTCTCTGAGTACCTGTTCACAGGGCCTCCAAGTCCATACGAGGTACTCTATTCCTCCCAGGTGTCCCTGGATGGTGCAAATGGCTAATGCGCTTGGCAGCTAACTGAAAGGCTGGAGGTTCAAGTCCACCGAGAGGCACTTCAGAAGAAAGACTTGGTGATCTAATTCCGAAAAATCAGCCATTGAAAACCCTATGGAGCACATTTCTACTCTGACTCAAATAGTGTGGTTGTGAGTCAGAACTGACTTGACAGGCACTGAAGACTGTTATCCCCCTGTATCTCAGTGACTGGGTGGCATTTCTGTCTCACTGATTAGAATATGAGCGTCTTGAGGGCAGGGACCATGACTCAGTTTCCGTTGTACCGTGTTCCTGGCACATTGTGGGTATTCTTTCATTGACTATCTGTTGAAATAAACCTGAGAAATCAGGAAGCTAAGTTATGAAGAGGTGAGGGAGCTTACCTGAGTCACCCAGCTAACTGGAGGCAGAGCTGGGACCAGAAAGCAATTCCCAGCTGGTATTTTTCTGGACCCTTGCTGAGTGCCCGGGTTTGGCTGAGGAGTCAGTGAGTACCAGGAATGAAGGGCCAAGCAGTATTTCTTGGGAGGTGCCAGGACCCTACTTGGAAGCAGAACGTTTGGAGAAACAGTGGCTTCAGAAACAGGGAAAGCGAATGGACCATGGAGATGTCTGGGGCAGTCAAGTGAGAAAGTTTGAGAACAGAATCAGCCTTAGGGGAACAGAGTGTCCAAGAAAGGAAGAAATTGATGGAGACAGATTCTGTGGACAGATCCCAGAATTAACTGAAAACCATGAGGACATTTCAGGAAGAGAATGCAGTGGGAGCTTGGAAAAATGGCCTCATATTAAAATGGCGTGGTGTCCGACCTCATCTCACTTCAGTGGGAAGAGAGAGAATCATCAAGATCATTAGCAGCATCAGCCCAAGGCTGATGATTCCTATGAGGTGGAGACCAGACATACCTCCTCTCTCCAACCTTTTTACCAATTCTGACACCAGCCATCCCTCCCATGGCACTCTCTACTTCTCTGCTGGGTTAGATAATTCATTGCAATGGCCACACAGAACTCACAGACCATACTCACAGTTACGGGGTTTATTAGGAAAGTAGCAGGTTACAATTCAGAATCAGAATCAACTAAGAAGTAACAAGAACAACTCAGGATACAGTTCTTCAATCAGAACTGCTTTTTTCAGATGCTGCCACCAAGCCCTTGCTCTTGGCCTGGGCCTTGTGCTCTCAGTCTGGGCCTCTGCTTGGGCCTGGCCTCTGCCCTGCTCAGGCAAGTGTTACAAAGCCCTTTAGCTCTGCCAGTAAGTGCCTGGAGGCACTCTACTCCCCTAGGAAGCCTCCTTCCTGAAGGCGCTCAGCTCACTTGCTCCGTGGGCTGGGAAGCCCACTGTAGCCACCTCAATCTATAGGCCAGGAAGCCCACCACACAGTCTTGCAATGGTCTCCTGGTTCTGTTGCTGCTGTTTCTCTGCTGCTGGACTCTCCCGTGCCCACTGTTTTGTGCCATCTCCAGTGTTACTGCTCTCTCTGTCTCCCAGGTATAGGAGGCTCTCAGCACAGGGACCCTGGGTGCAAAGGATGTGCTCCACTCCTGGCTCTTTTTCTTAATGGTAGTGAGGTCCCCCTTTCACTGTCTAGGATTGGCTCTTTCTAACCTAGTGGGGTGGAAAACTGACCAATCCCCAAGGGTTCCATATACCTTATTTGCATGGTCCCACCCCCAAGGGTTCCATGCACCTTATTTGCATAATAAGTAGGCTGCCCAATCTCCTTGATGGGCCACAAACACCTTATTTGCATAGTCCCACCCAATCATTTTGTGGGAGCCACAAGACAATGGTTAGAAGGGCTATATAATAGTAATTCACTGTACCGCACTTAGACATCAAGAACTTTCAAAATGACCTAAAGAACTTCCCACCTGTACTACTGTCACGATAACAATGTCATCAACTAAAACAGCCATTCTAACTGTCACTCTTCCCTCAACTCCCATTATCCCTATTTCTACCACCACCGCTGCAATGGATGATGATGTTAACTCGTATGAATATGAGTTTTACACATTACGTAGTGCTTACATCTATCCTTTCATTTGATCTTCCAGCTGCCTTGTTAGTTACTGTATGTTACTACCTGTGGTAGGAGGCACTGGTGGTTCTTTGGTAGAATTCTTGCCTTCCATGCTGGAGACCTGGATGCCTGGCCCATGTGCCTCATGCACAGCCACCACTTGTCTGTCAGTGGAGGCTTGTGCTATGATGTTGAACAGATCTAGCAAAGCTTTCAGACTAAGATGATCGAGGAAGAAAGGCCTGGCGATCTTCTTCCAAAAATCAGCCAACGAAAACCCTACAGATCACAAAGATCTGATCTGCAACTGTTCATGGGGATGGTACAGGACTGGGCAGCATTTTGTTCCATTGTGCATGGGGTCACCATAGTTGGTGACCTCAACTTGACAGCAACTCACAAGAACAACTGTGGCAGCCAGCCTCCAAGATGGCCCCAGTGATCCCACCTCCTGGTATTTCCTCCTTTGTGGAGTCTCCCACACTGAATAGGACTGACTGGATAACTAATAGGTATTGTAGAAATAGCAGTGTGTGACTTCCACAGCTAGGCCATTCTGTCTGGGTTCCTGCCTTGCCCTCTCTTGATCACTTGTGCTAGGGGAAGCCACCACAACATCCTGAGGACATTTCATGTGGCGAGGAGCTGAGGCCTCCAGCTAACAGCCAGCTTCACGTTAGCAAGCCACCTGAGGAGAAGATCCTCCCACCCGGAAACTTTCAGACGACTGTAGCCTCAACCAACATCTTGACCACAACCTCTTGAGAGACTCCCAAACCAGACCCCCCAGTTCAGTCACTCCCAGAGTCTCAGTCCACAGAAAATATGTGTAGTGATAGATGTTTATTGCTTTAAGTCATTAAATTTCCTGGTAATTTGTTATGCAGCACTAGATAACTAATACATTTCTCCTATCCCAGTAGAGGTGAACATGCACAGAGATTAACATACGAGTTCTGGAATCAACTATTAGTTGCTAACTATTGGGTACAAATGGTCAACACTCTTGGCTACTAACTGAAAGAATGGAGGTTCAAGTCCCCCAGAGGTACCTCAGAAGAAAGGCCTGGTGATCTATTTCCCCAAAAATCAGCCATTGAAAACCCTACGGAGCAGTTCCACTCTGACACACATGGGGTTGCCTTGAGTAGGAATTGACTCAATGGCAACTTGTTTTCATTGCTCTTGAATAAGTTACTTCAGCTTCCTCTGAGTTTTGCTCATCTATAAGCAAGGACAATAATTGTAACTAATAAGACTGTTGGGGAGTATCAAATGAGTTAATGCATAACTCACAGCCATCCCTGGCACATAGTAAACCTTAGTTATTGTTGTCATACGGGAGAGAAACGGCTCACGAGAGGTGAAAAGGAGTCTCCCGGGCTCTACAGCTAGTTACTCAGGGGTCAGCCTGAGTCTGGAACCCGGGTCGCCCGACTCCTATACACTGCTCATGGTCTAACGGAAACCTGGAACCAGGGTGACTGGAAAAGTCAGACGCTGTATGAGCCTGTCACTTCTGTCATCTGTACCCCGACATTCCCTCCCCCTGCATCGGGCCGCTTTAGAGGCAGGGCACTGGAACAGCCAGCTGTGTGCGCTGCGCCGGGCTCGGGAGGGTCAGACTGCAGCTCTGGGGCTGGCATTGTTGGATAGCCCCGCACCTTCTGCAGGAAGGGTGTTAGAAGGTCCTACGGATTGAATTGTGTCCCTCCAAAAATGTGTGTTGACATCCTAACCCCTGTACCTGGGATTCTGGGAGCCCTGGTGGTGTAGTGGTTAAGAGCTCGTCTGTTACCCAAAGGGTCAGCAGTTTGAATCCATCAGTCTCTCCTTGGAAACCCTGTGGGGCAGTTCTACTCTGTCCTATAGCATCGCTGTGAGTTGGAATCAACTCAGTTGGTACCTGTAAAAATGACCGTTTGGAAATAAGGATTTTTCTTTTGTTATGTTACTAGGTCCGACCAGAGTAGGGTAAGTCCTAAATCTAATCACTTCTGAGTTGTAAAAAGAGTGAAACAGACACAGAGACGCCCACAAGGGGAGGACAGTCACTGTGTGAGGACCTATCTACAAGCGAAGGAACGCCAGGGATCGCCGGCAGGCATCGGAAACCAGCAGAGAGGTTCACAGAAGGAATTGACACGGCTGAGACCCTGATTTGGACTTGCAGTCTCCAGAACTTTGAGAAAATAAATTTCTGTTCTTTAAAGCCACCCACTTGTGGTATTTCTGTTACTGCAGCATTAGCTAAGACAGAGGTGTGTCAGAGCAGGCAGACAGCAGGCTGGACACCCTGCGTGTGAGGAGGAGCTTTCCTGGGTCACATTTCATTGCCAGAGCAGGTGCAAGGACAGGGAATGAGCCACCGTCCTCAACCCTGGTTCGGAATGGCTGGGAGAGCAGGACAACTGTTGTGAAATGCAATCTGGGATTAGGGTGAAAGGATTGTCGGGAGTAAAGTTCTCTCCTGCATGGCCGCTTTCATTTAGGTAGACCTAACAGACCTCGAGCTTGCTCAAGCAGAGGCCCAGGACCCACAGGCTCCCCTAGAAGAAGCACCCATTCCCCTTTTCCCCCAAGTCTGTGCCCCTGCCCCACATACCTGATAGCAGGAAACAGTGGGTGATCAGGACGAATGTATCAAAAGGTGAAAAAAGGAGACATAAGAAAAGGAAGTGGCATTTGAAAATGACCCTTGAATGAACAATATCACCTATGGAAATTGGATGCAAAGAACCTCCAGGTGTGCTGGGAGCTCCCCAATCACTCCTCACAGCCAGGTATAGCTCTTTGGAAAACATCAAGGAAGGCCACTGGGCAGGGTTTTTCCTAAATGGCCGCCATGATCTGAAGTCCTCACCCACATCAGCATCTTCTGGCTATGTGCGGCCAGTCCAAGGCCCTTGGACCACTTCAGCTGGCCTGCTTTTTCTCTGAATCCTTATCATGTCTAGAAAGAGGAGGTTGGGCGTAAAGGGGCAAGACTAGACACAAACAGAAGAGAGTTCGCTGATAACTGCCTTTGACCCCGGGAAGAAGAAAGCTATGAGGGCCAGCTCTTACAGAAAAACGTTGATGAGAGTTTGTCTTTGGGGTTGCCCCATATTTTCTTCTTGAGCTCTGGTCCTTTCCCACGTTCTGGGATCCTGATTTTTCAACAAGCCATAGTCCAGGACCTTCAAATTGTGTGAGGCTGACCAAAGGTTCCCACCGCATGTCTTCTTCCCCAAGGACTCCGTGATCTCATTTACTCTCGCTCCTCTTTCTCCGTCAAAACTCCCATTCCCAGGAGTGGATTTATTTAGTCAGATGGTTGTCCTACCACACACCATCCTGTCACTACTGGCAGCTCGTGAGCCCCACTCCCTCGCTTATCATGGCAACCCTTCTGGGAAGCATTTACTTGTATTCAAAATGGATTTGTATTTCCGTGGTTCTCAAATTTTATCACATTTGTTAAAATACAGATTCTGATGTAATAGGTCTGGGTGGGTCCAGAAATCTTAATAAGCCCCCAGACAGTTGTGATGGAGGCGGGCCTTGAATGCTGAGGAGCCATGTCCTAATGGAATGATTTGAAACAAGGCTGGAAAACATGTTGGGAAGAGGCAGAGAGGTGAGGGAGAGGAGGGGAGGCCTAATAGTAACTTCCTGTTCCTTAATTCTCGATTCCACAAAGTGAGGGCAAAAGGTGGAGGCTGGGGAGGAACAGGGAAAAGAAAAATGGAAGGCTCTCACTTCCTGGAGTGCTTCTGTTGGGGTCACCCTCTGTGCTTCCCTGCCCAGCTTTGCCCTTAAGCTCCCCCTCCAAAGACCCTCATGGTCATGACAGAACATGGGAACCATTTCTGTTTTGCTTTTTCTATTTCTCCTTCCTCTCCTCATAATTGACTCAACAACTCTTGGTTTGACCTTACATCCCTGGTTCTCAGACTGCACCATTAATCACGTTTGAGGGTGCAAACAGAAACTAGGCTCTTAGGCTCCATGGCTCGAGATTCAGATTTGGTAGACTGGAAGGGCCCAGAAATCTGCTTTTTAAACAACACAACCGATTCTGTGTACTGACGTTTGAGAATGTTGAAGAACGAGCTTCATCACCATTGTTTTGAGCTGCCGTCCCCTTAGAAATGTTCGGTGGGAGGGTGATGAGCCTAAAAGTCTACGATTCCATGACAGGAAGTCCAAAGGCCACATGTACACTTTGTCTCCACCATCCTGTGACCTTGGGTAGACTTCCTTCCCATCCTGGCCTCCAATGCCCACAGGGATGACCAAGGCTACCATCCAACTCAGGGGGCTTCCATGAGGGTCAAATGAAGGAATACAAAGGGCTATCCAGACACAGGTTAACTGTGGGGCTTCACTTTGTGAGTGGTGTTGGACTACAGCTGTGAGCTTTAGTCACCCAAACTGTCTTCATGCTTTACTGCTTACCTTGCAGAACCATCCGCCAGAAGGGATCCTATCATTGGACTGAACTGGGAGGGACTGTGCCAGAATGCCTGTGAACGGGTTAATGTAGCGAGTGGGGATGAGGACAAGTCGTAGAACTAAAGGGAAATGAATGGGCAGTGTGACAGCAGGAACAAAAGCTGATGTAACAAAGGCTGAGGTACAGATGGTTATGGCCAGGTCCCACTTTAGCATAACCACAGCTGCCATTAAGACCCTCAAACATGCCATCAGGGCTTCTGAACTTTGCATAATGACCGAACTCTGTGTTATCATCAGAGGGGAGGAGAACAGCAAGGAAACCAAAGGGGCGAAAGTTCAGCTGCTGCCAGGCCTCCTGGAGCCCCATCACGCTCCCAGAATAGCTCGGCCAACTTCCCGGCAGCCTCTGGCTACACCGCAGCTAGGCTTCCGGCAGAGGAGATGAGCCGATAGCCCCGATCATAAGCCCCAGGCCTTGCAAACCCCAAGCTGGCTGGGAACAGCTGAGACTGGACCCCGCCCAGAAGTCAGCTGCCTGGCCCTGCCCTGCTGGAGGCACCGTCTCTGGTGAGTGGGGGCCGGTCTGGCTCCCTGTGGCACCTTGTCTCTCCCCCTTTCACCTCAAGGTCCTGGCTGGGTTCAAAGCGCCATATGGCCTCAAATCCCAGGAAAGGGGGGGTCGGCAGGGACTAGGTCTTTTGAATGTGTTGCTAAGTGAACTATGTTGGTGGCGGGGTCCACCAAGAGGTCAGTAAAGGGCTGGATGGTCTTGAAGGCAAACAGGCAGGAGTGTGTCAGAGCGAATGCGACCTGAGGGGGCCAGCAGCCACCTGCAGAAGAACAGGGCTGGGGGAAGAAAAAAGGGCAGAGATGGAGACACACAGCCCTGGCAGTTCCCCAGCCCAGTACTCTCTGGAGGCTGGCTTCTGAAGGTTAAGGGGTTGTTGGGGCAGGGAGGGTAGCTGAGTCTTTTGCTGGCCTAACAATAGGGATGCTCTGTTTCCATGTGCTTCTCTGCAGACCTATGCAGACCCATGCATCCTTCATCTACTTATTCCACTCACAAGTATTTGTTGAGCCCCTACCATGGGCAAAATGGTCCCTCAGTGGTGAAAATGGTTTGCACTGGATTAGTAACCTAAATGTTGGCAGTTCAAACCCACCCAGCAGTGCTGCAGAAGAAGGGCCTGGCAATCTGCTTCCATAAAGATAAAGCCAAGAAAACCCTGTGGCATAGTTCTACTTGTAACACAAGGGGTCCCCATGAGTCAGAATTGACTCAGCAGCTACAGGTGTATGGGTATCAGGCACATATTTTTACCTTAAAGAGCTTATACCACCACTGGGAACATAAACATGTACATAAATAACCATCAGTAAGGCAGAAAATGGTAAGGGCTATACAAGAGGTTAGAAGCCCTTGTGGCGCTGTGGTTAACGTGCTCAGCTGCTAAAGGTTGACAGTTTGAACCCACCAGCCAATCTGCGGGAGAAAGATGTGGCAGTCTGCCTCCATAAAGATTCACAGCCTTGGAAATCCTGTGGGGGAGTTCTAATTTGTTCTGTAGGGTCGCTCTGAGTCAGAATTGACTCTAGGGCAATGGGTTTTATACATGAGGTGAGAAAAGTGCTTCTGGGAGTAGTACAGTGAAGTGGAAGTTCGAAGGAGTTAAAACAAATGGGTGCTAATCCATGGCTAGTCACTTAGCCTCTATGAACCTCGGTTTTCAAATCTATAGAATGGAGATAATATTTGTTTTATGGAACTCGTGAGTCCCTGGGGGGTGCAAACAGTTAATGTACTTGGCTGCTAACTGAAAGGTTGGAGGTTCAAGTCCACCCAGAGGCAACTCGGAAGAAAGGCCTAGTGATCTACTTCCAAAAAGTCAGTCATTGAAACCCTATGGAGCCCAGTTCTACTCTGACACATATGAGGTCACCATGAGTTGGAGTCAACTCAATGGCAACTGGTGGTTGACTGGTTGCTTATTGAACTCATTGTGTTTAAAGATCAAATGTATATACAAAAGACAATTGGAAAACTGTACAATGTGATACAGAGGTAAGCTATTATGGGTATTGTATTATCCAATTAGTCAGCATCTCTCTGAACTTCTCCACCTGGGATTCTGAGAGCCAAAGGGGGCTGGGAACTGACGGCTGGGTTCATGTCAGCAGTAAGACCAAGTCTAGACCCTTAAAAGCAACTGGAAGGCTTCTCCTTCTCCTCAGAGAAGGCTGTTAGCCTCTCTCAGTTCCCAGCCAATCAATCCACTCTTGTTTACTGCCCATTTTTGTTGGATGTATAAAGCACTCTGCTAGAGGCTGCAGGGAAAGAGGCATGAAATCTAGAGTCCCTTCCCTACAGGGCCTATCATATAAATTAGGGGGCAAGATGCCTATGTATGCGATGTCATTAACACGGCAAAGCAGTGTCAGGTCAGCAAATATTCAGTGGAAAGGGAGCTCTAGGGGAGCCGAGGGAGAAAGAGGACTTTGGCATGGGGTCACCAGCACTGGCTTCTGGCAGGAGGTAAGAGTCCTAAAGGGGAATGGATTCAGAGAGTTTGAGAGGAGCGGGAGGGCATCCGGCATTGAGAGTGGGGACAATGGGAGCGAAGCCACAGGAAGGACAAGTATGGTCGGCCAGCAGACCTCTCAGGCTGGAATGGCCATTTCCTGTGAGGACAAGGAGGGAGACAGGACTGGAGTACAGCGGGGTGCATGTTGCAAGGCCTTAAAGGCCAAGTGAGGGAGTTTGGACTTTCACTGCAGGGCAATGGGACCCAGCAAAGGTATTAGAGACAGACGGTGCTAGAGTGAAGTCAGTGAATGCCCTACAGTGGGTGGGGGTTTGCAGGGTGATTGGAGGTGTCGGGGAGTGAGGTAAGACTGCAAGCAGAGGGTAAGTCCGTTTGGGGGCTCCTGCCACTGCTGGGGTAAGGTACACCCACCTCTGAAATGTTTCAGATCTGGGGAGATGCCCTCAAGTTAAGAGGGAACTGTGCACGGTGCTGTCTACGCACTTCATTTTTGTTTTTGGAAGGGGTGGGTGGCTTGAGTGGCCTGAACCCCTGGACTCTTGACTTTGAGGCCTGATTCCTAGCATCCGCTCTGTTGGTGGAGGCTGTCCAGACCTGGGCAGCTCAGAAAATCCAGTTCTCTCCGTCCACGAGGAGTTGGGTGGCAGCCAATGAGCAGTGGATGGGAGGAGGGATAAGGCAGCAGCAGATTTTGAGGCCACAGTGGCAGGGTTCGGCAACAGGTAACATTCCAGCAGGCTCTACCCAAGGGCCACTTCCGGGTACCTTTCCAAAGAGATCATCCATAGGCGGCCAGTGGTGGAGAATGGGCCAAGGGCTACCTTGGTACCTGAGTCCTAGCAGGAAGTCCGATGAGCCTAAGAGAAAAGGAGATTAGGCCAGACACTGCAGCCTAGGCAGTTACCAGTTAACACCGAGCCTGGGAGCAAGGAGAGGTCAAATGCAAAATCTGTTTATCAGCCAGTGGTGAGGCACCCAGCCACCTAGCGCAGGATGCCAGGCACCTACCTGTCAGCTAGCCAAGAGCCCCAGCCTCAGCTCAGCAAGGGGCTAGTCTCAACCCACTGGGCTTGGAGACACCAGCTCTGGGGCCAGGCTTCAAGGCCAGGCCTCCTAGGCAGGCGGAGCAGGCCTCCCACTCCATGGAAGAGGAAACGTTCCCGAAAGAGCTTCTTCAAGCTCCAACTGCAATCCAAACTTCTGCTACCCAGGCCAATGGGAAGTCCCTCTAGGGAGCATAACCAACCGTGGGCAGTTGGGGTAGGTGCCTCCAGTGCCCAGAGCCTGGTGGCCAGCACCTCCCACCCTGGGCTCTAAGTGCTGGCCCGGGGGACGTGGACTTCTGCAGCAGGCACTGGGCCTGTCTGCTTCCCAGGAAGGTGTGGTGCTTGTGGGCAGGGCAGGTGTGGCACTGTTTGAAGGCCTCTGGTGTGAGGGGGAGCCCCGGCGGCACAGTGGTTAATCTCTTGGCTGCTAACAGAAAGGTCAGTGGTTCAAAAACCACCAGTGGCTCCATGGGAAAAAGATGTGGCAGTCTGCTTCCGTAAAAATTACAGCCTTGGAAACCCTGCGGGGCAGTTCTACTCTGTCCTACAGGATTGCTGTGTGTCGGAATCGTCTTGATGGCAATGGGTTTGGTTTTGGTTTGGGGTGGGGGAAGGTCAGCAGCGGTCTGCCTTCCAGGGGCTGCTTCTCAATCACTTGCTGCTATTGTTCTGGCCGTAGAATAATGGATATTCTACAAGCATTTACAGAAAACATCTGCCTTATGCCAGGCTCTGTGCCATATGCGGGGACAACAAGATGAGTGAGACACGTCCCAGCTCTTGAGAAAGGAAAAGTCTAATTGGAGAGACAATAGTTCTTGGTTAATTATCATACAATAGGGCAAATGATAAATGAATGAATGCCTAATAGGCTATGGGCGAATAGGGCAGCCCACAGTGCTTTCTGGGGTAAGTGAGGATGGCTTCACAGAGGAAGTGACGTTGGGGCTGAGCTTTGAGGAGGACAGATTTAAAATTATTTTTGGGTCAGACAGAGAAAGGCGGGTGGGAGTGACAGGCTATTTGAGATAGAAGGAACAGCATGGGATCCCAAGTGTAGTATGCCAAGGCTATTTCAATAATGGTAAAACGGATTCAGAAGGATGCTGGAGAAGCAGCTTCTACAAGAGTTTAGGTTAAAAGCTGTCAGGTTTCTTTAACCGAAAGGACAAGGCTCAGAGCGGTGGACAGTCACACCAGGAAAGGAGACACTGACCACTGAGCATCTATGAGGGCTGGGCTTGTGGAAGGAACATTCTAGACATAGCTTCATTTGCACCTTACGGCAAGACGTGGGTGTGGTGTTGTCACCCCCATTTTATAGTAAAGTGAGGCTCAGAGAGGTGAGGTGACTTGCCCCAGGTCACATAGCTAGCAGGTGGGAGAGCTGCTCTCCTGACCCCGGCGAGCACCCTGTCAGTGCCTCGGACTCTCCACAGAAGCTTGGGACTCTGGGATGAGGGGCACTCTTGCAGCTCCAAGTAAGAAGTTTCCCAATGACAAAAGGCAGTTTCAATCTGCCAGGAGGAACTCAAGCCTCTGCTGCCCTGGGAGTAAATCAGGGTCCCTTTGAACAGTGGGCGGGCAGCTCCCATACAGGACCACTTCTCCAAGTGTTATTTTTGCTGGGAAAATGGGAATTCATAAAGGGTTCTATGCCTGCTGGGTTACTGAATCAGGGTGAGGGGTGTTTGCCTGGATGGAATCTGTGGTTTGAGTCTTGGAAAGCAAAGGCACCGCCCGCAGAACCTCCCTTCTGTCTAACCATTGCAGGCTGGCTGTGTCTAGCAGCACCGACCAGGGCTCTGTCTCATGCAGTGGGGCCTCTTTCATGGCGGGGTGGGGGGGGCCCTCATGCCCTCCAGCTCGTCTCTGGAGTTGTGCTTAACCCTGTGGCTAAAGCAAAGGGCAATAGGGACCCTGGAGACACAGAGCCCAGGTCACCTGCCCTGAGGGACTTACTTTGTTTCAGAAGTGAGGTGGGGTGAAAAGAGACAGAGCAAGCAGTTCTTATCAAACTGCCCTATATTTCCACTGCTATCCACGTGCAGGGCTGGGCTGGCCCAGGGCAGGGCTCAGCTTCTGGGGTGCCCAGTTCAAAGGACTCCCAGTGGGCGGCCAGGTACAAGACACCCCAGCATTTTCCCCTGCTTGGACTGGAAGTGGGAGAGGAGTTGCCTCTTTGTGGAGGTCTGTGTTGGGGAAACTGGCTCCTGAAGCTTGAAAGCAAACGGACAGGCTTGCTGCACCAGGATTCATCCGATCTCCTTGAGGCCACATGTTCTCCAGTCCTCAGGCCGTTTCTGCTACACCCTTCCCCTTGCTCTTCTTATACTGATGAATGACCCCTCCCAGCAAGCAGATTTCAGCATTGTCCAGGGTTAATGAAAACTAAAATCAGAGGCCAGAGTGATTTATCTGACCCAGCTGCTTTCCAGGGCGGCCATCCAACTGCCTGGGCCTTACAACGGTTTGCTCACCCTCACGTGGGTGTCCCCCAGTCTTGGGTGGGAGACGGAGTTAGGAGAGGGAGAGGAAGAATGAGGCACAGCGGTGCAGAAGGATTGCGCTCTTCTGTTCAAAATTTCAAAGCATGAGAACAATTCAATCTTGTCACAACCCTGAGACCAGCCTGCAGGGCAGGAGACCCAGGAAGGGATACCCATAACCCCATTGCCAGTCAGTGGATTTCGACTCATAGCGACCCTATAGGACAGAGTAGAACCGCCCCATAGGGTTTCCAAGGCTGTGGTGCAGCGGTTAAGCGAGGCGCTAACTGAAAAGTCAGAGGTTGGAGCCCACCAGCCGCTGAGAGGGAGATCGATGTGGCAGTCCGCATCCATAAAGATTTACAGCCTTATAATCCCTGTGGGGTAGTTCTACCCTGTCCTATAGAGTCACTACGAGTCGCGAACGACTTGACATCAACGGGTTTTTTTTTTTTTTTTTTTTTTTTGTCTTTAAGGAAGCCGACTGCCGCATCTTTCTCCCGTCGAGCGTCTGGTGGGTTCGAACCAGCGACCTTTCGGCTAGTAGCGGAGCGCTTAACCACTGGGCCACCGGCGCTGCCCAGAAAGGGATACAGGTTCTAGAAAACTAGGCGTCACCCACGCCCAGGCCGCTAAATAAACCTTCTCTCCCTCTCGGAGTCAGACGCGGGTGTTCGAAGGGAGGAACCGGCCAGAGGTTTATCGCTCGGGTAACTCTGGTGATTCATTCAGTTTAGACTCCAGGTTGTCATAGGTGGAGGCACGAAAACAAACAGCCCGGGAGGTATCCCTCGCTTTCCCAGTGTCCCCCTCCTCCACACCTTAGTGCCCCTCTAGCCGGTGACCAGCTGCCTCCCCTGTCCCTCCCCCAACCCCTGGGGCGCTCTGGGCTGAGCAAACACCCCCGGCCGGCCGCGCCAGGCCACCGGCTGGCTCCGGCCGCGCGCTGTTGGCGATCCTCCAGGCAACTCGGCGTCTGGAGGCCCGGCACCCCCGAGACCCGCGCCCCGCTCTCTCTCCGCGTCCCAGGGCCCGACCAGGGCCAACAACTTCTCGCTGCTCGGTGCGCTCGGCCCCTCCGGGGCTTCTGCGCTAGCTAGTTAGGCCCTGCTACGGGCCCCTGGGCCACGCAGCCCAACCCCCGCGGAGCCCGCTGCCCCGGGAGAAGGCGGCTGGAATATCTCCTCTTGTTTACTGTGCGGGCGAGGTCCTAGCCTCGCTTCGCTTCCCTATTTCTGTGGTTCTCTTTCAGCGGATTCCTGGAGCCGGAGGGGAAAGGGAGGCGGCCACCCGCTGATCCACCCCGCGGCTGGGAGCGGGGGTGGGGTGCATAGAGCCGAGGGAGGGAATCCGAACTCGTGGAAAAGTCCACCGGCCGCGGGAGGGGGAGGACTCGGAGTCCGGGTAAACGCGCGCAGGAGTGCAGACCGCGGGGGCGGTGTTCAATACCGTACCTCGGGGAACAAGACCCGCAAGGCTAATTAGGACAAGTCGGAACTGGGAACCGGGACGCGGGGAGGGGAGCGCCCTCGGAGCTGGGTCTTGTTCTGAGCAGTCGCAGGAAACCTGGCGCGCGGTAGTCGGACCCAGGGCGACGTTTGGGGTGGGGTGGTTCTGGGCTCAGCCCACGGCGTTAGGGGTGCGCGCAGTGGCATTCCCACGCACATTTGGTGACTGGGGTCTGGGGAAGGGCCGCGAGTGCAAGAGGCGGACACTCAGTGTGTGTGGTGTGTTCACGTATGCAGGCTCGGGGAGGAAAGGGGGGCGTAGAGGGAGTGACAAAGAAGGACTTTGTATCTGAGTGTGCGTCTCGCTCCAGTCCAGAGAAACAAGCTGTGCCCCGCGTGTGTCTTTCACGTAGAGCCTGGGCGAAGGTGACAAAGGCTGGGTGTCTGCCACGGAGAGACGCGCCAAGATAGCACCCGCGTGGGTCTGCGAGCGCGCACGCGCTGGGGACAGGCGGGAAGGGGGAGCCTGCCGGCAGGACGTGCTAGGCTGCACCCCAAACCGCTTTCGGGAGAAAGCAGAGTCCAGAAAGTGAGTGCGCGCGAGTGCGCGCGCGCCTACGTGCGGGGGCGTGGCAGTAAACACAACAACCCAACAAGCTCAGCAAGCAACTCCGAGCTCCCTCCCTGTCCCGATAGTTCGCCTCGGCCGCGCCTGGCGGTGAGTCCCGGGGGGCAGGGCGGGCGCGCTTTGTTACTTTGTAAACGAATCGCACTTACCTGGGGCGCCGCGAGCGCCGATAAGCGCCCTCAATGGAGGTGATGTCACGGTGATGCAGGCGCCGGCCCACCCTCGGCGGAGAGAAAGGGGCCGAGCGCTGGGGAGAGGCCCGGCGCGAGGGCCAGCGAGCGAGGAGGGAGCGCGGCAGCTGAGCTGGGTCCCGGGGAGCGGCAGGCCGTGAGCCCGAGCCCCCGCCCGGGCCCCGCCACCCCAAGCCAGGGCTGTGCCCTGGCCCCGCGCCCTGCCCCGAGTCCCTCCCACCCCCGCGCGCGCCCCGCCTGGGGCTGGAGTTGGCCCCAACGCCGCGCCAGAGCCGGGCTGGTGGCGCGTCCCAGGTAAGGGCTGCCTTCCCGGTCCTCCCTCCCCTTGGGCGCCTGGAAGAGTTGGGTCCGGCCGGCGAAGAGTGGGCGAGGGCAGAGGCCTGTGGGGTGGAGATCCGAGCCAGTGTGCTGGGGACACCGCGCCAACTCCGCTGGGTCGCAGAAAGTTTCCAAACCGAGCCGGCTGGGGGGGTAGGGGCACGCGCAGCTGGGCGCTGAGGCTCCAAGTTGGGGGCAGGGGAAGGACACCACAATGGGGTCTCCAAGAGGCTCCCCTCCACCCCCTCTGCCTCTCCGCGCAAGTCCCACGGTCAGTAGTGACTTGTGGACGGGCGTCCGCACCGCTGCCCGCTACTGTGGAGGGCAGGCTTCTGTGGCCAGAGGAAGTGGAGGGAAGAAAGTGGCCGGCTCCCTACTCTTTCTGTTCCGGCGTCCAGGGGAGCGAGCGCGGGTGTAGACCACTGTAGAGGGGGAGAGAAGTGAAGTGAGGGGTGAGAGTCTTCGTACGAGGAAATTTGGAATCTCAGATTATCAAAGCGCCTCTTTTCTGGCAGCCTGGCCTCTAGCTCACCCGCCCCACCCCCGCTTTTCCAGCGCTCTACGCCGCTGCTGGGGCAGAGTAGCGCCCCTCCATCCCTTGGGCTGCGTTTTACACCTGGGAAAACCCAATCACTTACAAACACCAGGATCTTGATCCTAAAGCGGAAGGACCGGAATAGTTTGAAATAGCTTTGCGCTCCTGGAGGTTTCTACCCCATGTGCTTCAAATGTGGTTGGGGGCGGGAGCGCCGTTGTGGGGAGGGGGCACATTCCTGAGCAGACCCTGGGGTTGTGGACTCCCAAGTCTCAGAATGCTCCGGGCATTTTGCTCTGAATGCCCACCCCCTCTGCCCGAGGTTCCAGGACCCCCCACGCCCAACCTGGGCACTGAGGTAGCCCCTGACAGGCATAACATACTTATTGAACGGGTTAAAGTCAGAGCCCCCTGGCCATAAGCGGGAACAGCCTCCGGACCGGGAGAGAAGGGATATGGAGGGCCGTGTGGCCATCCGTCTGTCTCAGCTAGGCTGCTGAGGGGTGGCAAAGGGGGGGGTGACAGGGTGCTCCGTGGCATCCCGGGGTGAGCGTAGGTGCTCCTGAGAGGGGGCTTTACAGGATGGAGTCCTGTGGCAGGGGTGGGGAGGACAGTGGGGGGGGGTGTTCTCAGGCTGTTGTGTGGATGATGGGGGCCCAGGAAGGGGTGCTGCTCAGGACAGGTGAGAGGGCCTGGCTGCCGCACGCACAGCACCCCCAACTGGGCGAAGCTGGTCAGGACTGGCTGGGCTTCTGAGCCCACCAGCACTGGTGAGGCCTCTTCCCCCCTGGAGAGGGGGAGAGGGAGGAGGGGTATTCGGAAACTGGATTGGGCTGCCTCAGACCAGAGCTGGGGGCTGGGCAGCTGAGCCTGGGGAAAGGCCGATTTCAGAGGTGATTAAAAATATGTGTACAACCAATTGCAAGGAGGTGAAGCAAAAGGGCCCTTTTGTCCAGAAAATAATCTGAGGCTGGGGCCAGGCTCTGGTCATGGGGTGGGCGAGACTCGCGGGGCACAAGGAGGCTCCCCTCCCTCTCCCTCCTTGGTTCAGCTCAAAGGGAGAGGATGTGACTACAAGTTCAGAATGAAGGAGGCAGAACTGGATCGCAGAGAGATGGGCACTGAGTTCAGGGAATAATCTCCAAATGCCCATTGTGTTCAAGGCACAGTGCCAGATGTCTCAGGAATGCTGAGGTAAACATGTCTTGTTCACCACCCTCCCAAGACCTCACAGCCTGGTAGCCTGACTCTAACATTCAAGGCTCAGGAGGCTCCACCCGAGAAAAGTGCAGTCTC
Organism: Trichechus manatus latirostris; assembly: GCF_000243295.1. Lineage (NCBI taxonomy): Eukaryota > Metazoa > Chordata > Mammalia > Sirenia > Trichechidae > Trichechus > Trichechus manatus. Next base: position 7,866,501 of record NW_004443964.1, on the reverse strand, counting down.
TGGGGGGACCGGAGGCGGGAGAGGCTACCTCCAGGGCCTGAGGAGGAGCCTCTGGGCAGAGCTGGGTTCATCTTGTTCTAGTCCTTTCCCCCTTGCTGTTGGGTGCCATCCAGTCGGTCCCGACTCATAGTGACCCCATGTGACAGAGTAGAACTGCCCCATAAGGTTTTCTGGGCTGTAATCGTTACGGAAGCAGATCGCCAGGTCTTTCTCCCGTGGAGCTGCTGGGTAGGTTAGAACCACCAACCTTTTGGTTAGCAGCCAAGTGCTTAACCATGGCGCCACCAGGGCTTTTCAGCTGGCTGGCCAAATAACGCAGAGCTCTCCTGCACCAAACACCTGAGCTTCCTCCTCTTTAACCCTGCTGCTGGCCTCTGAGGGCCCCTGTCCTAGGCAGTGGACAAGCCAGACCCAACTGGCTCATTCTCTCCATCTGAGTATTCCTATCTCCCCACTCACCCCTTTACTTTTGGGGGAACCAGAGAAATGAGACACTTCAGGATGGGAATGGGTTGTGTCATCTGAGGCTAGTGAGCTTCAGGGCAGCTGGACAGCAGTGGGACCTAGTCTTCCACTGGAAGTTCCCACATTGACAGGGGTGGGGAGGGCAGAGTCCAGACTTGAAGGGAAAGGTCCAGGAGAAGTGGTTACTGGACCAGCAGCAAAGTCAGGAAGAAATGGGGATGAGAGCTGTGAAGCTTTCCCTGGCCTGGTTCCTGTGCCTATGCGTGCTGAGGAGGACCTGCATGGTCTAAAAGCCAGTTGTTGAGTTGATTCTGACTTGTGGCGACCCCATGTGTTTCAGAGTAGAACTGTGCTCCCTTTATAGGGTTTTCAATGACTATGATCTTTTGGAAGTAGATAACCAGGTCTTTCTTCCAGGGCACTTCTGGGTGGATTTGAAGCGCTAACCTTTTGGTTGGTAGCTGAGCACTTAACTGTTTGTGCCGTCCAGGGATTGGCAAGTATTTCTAGGTCAAGATGGTTCGAGAAGAACAAGTGACAGAGCTCTCAGGATTAAACCAGACCTGGCTTGATTTTTTGCAATAATATGGCCAGTATCGGATTTGAACTTGCAGCTTTTCCTTTTCCCTATATCCAACGAGTCCTTAGATTTTATTTTGGAAAGGCTCTCTCAGATCTGGCCATTACAGCTTAATCTTTGTGCTCTATCTTTAAACCATGGTGAATGTGCCCCCAACAAGTCTATTGCCTGTGCTTTTTGCCAGACTTGCTCCTTAAAGCATAACCCTAGTTATGAGCTCTGGTGGCGCAGTGGTTAAGAGCTATGGCTGCTAACCAAAAGGCCAGCAGTTTGAATCCACCAGACGCTCCTTGGAAACTCTATGGGGCAGTTCTACTCTGTCCTATAGGGTTGCTATGAGTCGGAATTGACTTGATGGCAACGGGTTTGGTTTTGGTTTTTTGGTGCTAAAAACAGCCTTCAGTGGCTCCCCACTGCCTCAGAATAACACCCCAAACTCCTTCTGTGTGGCATGTCTCATCTGCCACGAGCCAGCTGCACCCTCCCTTTACAAACTCAGTCCGTACTTGAACTTGATTTTTTTCTCTTGCTCTGATCTTGAGCTCCCCACAGGGCTTTTATTTATGCCATCTTTTCTGCCTGTCCCTTGCCCTTCCCTCTCCTCCTTGCCCCTCTCCCCACTTCCCCTAATCAATCTCTACCTCACATTCTTCATGCTTAGCTTCTTTGTGTTTCCGTCTTGTGGCAGTGTCTGGGACATGGTAAGTTTTTATTACATACTGAATAAAATGCTGTTGAAAGTTTTCCTCCCTGTGTGGTACGAACAGTTAAGCGCTCAGCTGCTAACCAAAAGGTGGGCTGTAGGAATGAATCTATCCAGAGGTGCCTTGGAAGAAAGGCCTGGCAATTGACTTCTGAAAGGTCACAGCCGTTGAAAACCCTACAGAGTGCAGTTCTACTCTGAAACACGTGGGGTCGCCATGAGTCAGGGACTCTATGGCCACTGGGTTTTTTTTGTTTTGTTTTGCTTTTCTTTAGAAGGAAGGCCTCTTCCTCCTCTGTTCCTGTATCCCCTTTCTCTCTCCCAGGGGTAAATTCTGTTCTCTGTCACTCAGCTCACTTTTTCTTGTGTAATCTTTGGTATACCTACCCTCTCTCTCCTATTAGATTTTAATACCATCAAGTCAGAGACTGTGTTTGTTCTTCTTTGTATTTTCCACAACTCTAAGAACAACAAGGCCTTGTCCCCACTAGATACTCAGTAAATATTTGCTGATTTGGGAAAATTGCCTCTTCTTAACTGGGAGCTGGCCAAGGAAGGTGGGATGAGAGGCCCTGGATGTGTGCAGAAGCCTGGAGGCCAGGTCTGAGGGACCATTCTGGCTATTGTGGTCCATGTCTCCAACGATGCCCCAAGTTCTGGCTGATTCCCTATGGACCAGAAACGCCCTAGATGGAGTCAGGTGCTTAGGGTCCCATGTTGTTGTTAGTTGCTGTCGAGTTGGCTTCAACTCATGGTGACTCTATATACACCAGAATGAAATGTTAACCCAGTCCTGCGCCATGGTCACCATCGTTGGTATGCTCCGGGCCATTGTTGCGGACACTGTGTATTTTGAGCCTGCCAACCTAGTGGGCTCATCTTCCAGCACTGTACTGGGCAGTATTCTGTTGTGATCTATAGAGTTTGCACTGCCTTCCTTCTTTTTTAAAATAACTTATTTCCATTTATTTTTTTTGTTGTTGCGTATGTACACAGCAAAAACATACACCAATTCAAGTGTCTGCACGTACAGTTCAGTGATATTGATTACATTCTTCAAGTTGTGCAGCCATTCTCATCCTCCTTTTCCAAGTTGTTCTTTCCCCATTAACATAAACTCCCTGCCCTCTAAGTTTTGAATTGCTGTTGTCAATTTGATCCCATATAGATAGATCTTAAAGGAGCACTATGCTCAAGGCAGACATCCTTTTCCAGTTAAGCTAAACTACTGTTTGGTTTTAAGAAGACTTACGGGCATATTTTTGGCAAGGTTTAAAGATTATTTTAGGGCAATAGTTTCAGAGGTTCACCAGGCCTTTTTTCCTAGTCTGTCTTAGTCTGGAAGCTCCACTGAAACCTGTCCACCATGGATGACCCTCTTGGTATTTGAAATACCAGTGGCATAGCTTCCAGCATCACGAAAAACATGCAAGCCACCTCAGTATGACGGGTGGGTGAGTCTCACAGCATGTAGTTATCCACAAATTATCTCCCCGGAATGGTTCAGTATGACTCCCTACTCATTAGCTTTCTCTGACTCCTCTTTTCCCTTTCCAGCACTTGTAAGTACTTGCAAATACTTGTGCTTTATTGATTTTCAATCGTAGAAGTCCCTTACAAAAGCTTATTTAAATTGTGATGTGGAGGAAACTCACCTGTGTGTTGGCAGGGAAGGGAACTAGCTCCGTTACAATGCCAGTTATTTCGTAAAACTATAGTACATGAACACAAGCATGTTAATTCATTAAGTGTTAATGGTAGGTGGTGTTTGAGGGAGAGCAAGCTGAGTTGGAAGATGAGGAGGTAGCTAAGAAGGCTTTTGTCCTGGTTAGTTGCCAGAGTAGACCTGTTCCATAGGGTTTTCAAGGCCATGTGACCTTCCAGAAGCAGATTGTCAGGCCATTCTTTCAAGGCACCTCTGGGTGGGTTTGAACTGCCAACCTTTCAGCTAGTCATCGAGTGCTTAACCATTTGTGCCACCCAGGGACTCGCTGAGAAGGCTAAAATACTTGAAATATTTTCAAGGGCTTTGGAGATTGATAATCTCCCTGGTGGTGCAACAGTTAAGCGCTTGGAAAGGTAGTGGTTTGAACCTACCCGGTGGCTCTGTGGGAGAAAGACCTAGCGATCTGCTCCCATAAAGATTACAACCAACTTTTAAGCATTGTCTGTATGGGATCAAAGTGACAACAGCAACTTGAAAGATTAGGTAGGAACCTTCGGGGGCCTTGAGTTTATGTTAATGCGGGAGGAACAACTCAGAGAAGGAGAATGAAAATGGTTGCACCACTTAAGAATGTTATCAGTGTCACTGAAGTGTACATGTAGAAACAGTTGAACTGGCGTATGTTTTGCTATGGATATTCTCAACAACTACAAAATTAAAAAAAAAAAAGAAAAGATTATAATCAAGAAAATCCTATGGGGCAGTTCTGTTCAGTCACTATGGCATCGCTAGAGGTCCCAAATCAACTCAACAGCACCTAACAACAATACAATCTTTGTGATGTTAATTGCACTAAATTTTATGAGTTTTATTTTCCTTGGTCAGAATCGTCTTTACTAGCAGTTTTCTTCCACTTATAAATGAGAATTTATTAGCAGTTTTCTTCCACTTATAAATGAGAATTAGCAGTTTTCTTCCACTTATAAATGAGAATTTATGTTGGCTGAGACTGGAGATTTTTGTTTGCCTGTTAGCAAGGACTTGTCCAAAGTGGAATTGAGTAGCCAGAAATGGTGAAGAACAAGAAAGGGTAAACTGTGTGCAAAATCCCCTTGAAAGAAGAAAGGTGGAGGGGAGGATGACACATTCGATAATGCCATTCTCCCTCCAGCCACTAGTGGTCGCTATCAGCCCGGGAAAGCTTGGTGGTTGTCTTTTCTGAGCATTTCTGGGGGAGGAGGCAGGGTTACAACTAGTTATTTGAACATCGGGGGTGATGTTAAATACGAAGTGCCTGCATTTCATAGAATTTTGGAATTTATAACTTGCTTTTTAGGGCATCTTTATGATTTTCCATGTGTTAGGCTTCCTCCAGGTAAATTTAAAGCCCTTAGTTGGACAGCCCATTGATTGGGTCTTCGATTTCCCTTAACCTGCCACGTCCTTTACCTCCAGGCAAAAGCCAGTTGGTATTGAGAGAGGAAGTTTGGCTTTCTTTGGCACTGGTTATAGCATTTGGTAGAGCCACTGTTGGGGGCTGGTCAAGTGAGGAGACAGAGTAATGAATTACCTTCCTGGTGTGAATACAAGATCTCTTTTTTGCCTTCTAGCTACAATGCCTGAAAGTCTTCCATTAATGATTAATTCCTTTGGGTTTTGCGTTGCCCTTGCCTAGTTCTTGCTTTTAAAATGTTAATGCCTCATAGGAGAATTTTTGCATTAAGTCATTAACTCCCTTAGCAGGGGAATTAGTTTATTTTATCCTTGACTGCAGCAACTGAGCTAGACAAAGAACATTGGATTCTAAAGAGGAGAGTGGGCACCAAAAATGGGCAAATGGAGAGCAAAAAAAGGGCGGGGGGTGGGGTGGGGGAGGAGGTGGGAGGGATCAGGTGGGAATGGTTGATAAAATACTAACTTTCCAACTATGTCTTTGTTTTTCGTGGCCACAGGTCAGCCCTACCAGAGGTGCTTGTTAAATACTTGTTGAATGAGTGATTAAAGGAATGAACAAATGGCTGATTAGCCATGGAACTTGGGCATCACAGGGTCAGAGTGTAAAGGCACAGTATCTAGGCCGTTTGAACCCTGGAAGTCCCAGAGCAGACAGGAAGTGCTGAATGAGTGGCATGCTTGGTTTTGGTGGACTCAAGCTACCCACCCCTTCCCCAACAACAAGAACTCAAGATATTTGGACCTGGATTAGGGGGAGGGAGGACACTGAAAATTCAGTAAGTTTCCTCCTTTTCCATGGCTAGAAATAGGGATGGCAAGTGGGTTTCATCTTGCTTCCTCTCTGGTCAATTGATAGGGCACCCAGGAGTTCTGTGTTAAGAAGGGTTCTGAAGCCCAGAGGGAAAGAGTCTCATGATCAACTGCCTGCCCTGGTTCAAGATGGGGGAAGCAGCACCGTGTATGTCAGAGTCTGGCCTTGGAGGATTGATTTTGCCTCTTGTTCTTCTTTCTCTAAGGACCCAGCGGGAGCCTGGCCTGGGAGCCAGGATGGCCATCCACAAAGCCTTGCTGATGTGCTTGGGACTTTCTCTCTTCCTATTCTCAGGGGCTCAGGCCCAGGCCCCACCCGGCTGTGGCCCAGACCTCAACCCCCTCTACTACAACCTGTGTGACCGCTCTGGGGCCTGGGGCATCATCTTAGAGGCAGTGGCTGGGGCAGGCATCGTCACTACTTTTGTCCTCACCATCATCCTTGTGGCCAGCCTCCCCTTTGTGCAGGACACCAAAAAGCGGAGCTTTCTGGGGACCCAGGTGTTCTTCCTGCTGGGGACCCTGGGCCTCTTTTGCCTCGTGTTTGCCTGCGTGGTGAAGCCTGACTTTTCTACCTGTGCCTCTCGGCGGTTCCTCTTTGGGATTCTGTTTGCCATATGCTTCTCCTGCCTGGTGGCCCATGTCTTTGCCCTCAACTTCCTGGCCCGGAAGAACCATGGGCCCCGGGGCTGGGTGATCTTCACCGTGGCTCTGCTGTTGACCCTTGTGGAGGTGATCATCAACACGGAGTGGCTGATCATTACCCTGGTCCGGGGAGGTGGCGAGGGTGGCCCTCCGGGGAATGTCAGTGCCGACTGGGCGGTGGCCTCATCCTGCGCCATTGCCAACATGGACTTTGTCATGGCGCTCATCTACGTCATGCTCCTGCTGCTAGGTGCCTTCACGGGGGCCTGGCCCACCCTGTGTGGCCGCTTCAAGCGCTGGCGGAAACATGGGGTCTTTGTGCTGCTCACCACGACCACCTCCACTGCCATTTGGGTGGTCTGGATCGTCATGTACACCTACGGCAACAAGCAGCACAACAGTCCCACCTGGGATGACCCCACGCTGGCCATTGCCCTCGCCGCCAATGCCTGGTCCTTTCTCCTCTTCTACGTCATCCCTGAGATCTCCCAGCTGACCAAGGCCGGCCCGGAGCAAAACTACCAGGGGGGCATGTACCCCACGCGGGGTGTGGGCTACGAGACCATCCTGAAAGAGCAGAAGGGCCAGAGTATGTTTGTGGAGAACAAGGCATTTTCCATGGATGAGCCAGCCTCAGGTAGGCCGGGGAGACCCCCTGCGCCCCTTCCCTCTACACCCGTTCTTTCCCTGCAGGCCAGAGAGCCCGTCTTTTGAGCAAAATTGCAGGTTCTCGAGATTATCCACAGTTTTCTGCCTTAAAGTTCCTACATCCTATTGTTAAAGATCTTTCTTCTATATTCTTGCAGTACATAATGAGTATATTCTCATTGTAAAAATTCAGACGTTACAGATAAAGCAAAATTTCTCCCAACTGCCTTCCCACTTCTCACCCCATCCCGTTAAGTGTTTGAGATTTTACTTCTCTGTGTCTCCGTTTCTTTTTTTTTTTTTTTTTTTTTTTTTTTTTGGTGAAAATACACATAGCCAAAGATACGCCATTTCAAAAATTTTTTTTTACATACACATTTAAGTGACATTGACTACGCTCTTCTAATTATGCTGTTATTCTCACTTAAGATGAAGGCTTACAGGAAAAAATAGTCTCCCATTTGACAGTTAATACAAATGTTGCCCTATGACAATGGTTAACAATCTCACAACACATCAACAATATCCTTACTCTATTTTGTGTTCCCTATCATCAGCTTCCTACTCCCCTTCCGCCTTCTGGGCCTTGTCACTGGACTCCTGTACCTCGTTAGTCTCATTTGGTTTTACGGGGCTGTCCACTCGCAGGCTGATCAGTGAACATCGAAGGTAACTTTACCACTGAGCTAAAAGGGTGTCTGGGGGCCATACTCTCGGGGTTTCTCCAGTCTCCTTTAGGCCAGTAAATCTGGTCTTTTTTTTTTTTTTGTGAGTTAGAATTATGCTCTACATCCTTCTCCAGCTCTGTCCAGAACCCTCTGTTGTGATCCTGGTCAGAGCAGTCAGCGGTGGTAGCCGGGCACCATCTAGCTGTACTGGACTCAGTCCGGTGAAGGTCTTGGTAGCTGTGGACAATTAGTCCTTTGGACTAATCTTTTCGTTGTATCCTGTTCTCTTCATTCTCACTTGCTCCCGAAGAGATGAGACCAGTGGAGTATCTTAGATGGCCGCTCACAGGCTTTTAAGACCCCAGACACTACTCACCAAGGTAGAATGTAGAGCATTATCTTTATAAGTAGTGTCATGCCAACTGAGCTAGATGTTCCCCGAGACCATGGTCCCCAGAGCCCTCCGTCCAGCAACTCAGTCCCTCGGGGAGTTTGGATCTGTCCATGGGGCCTCCATGACCTTTGTGTCTCCGTTTCTTTATTTGAAACCTGGGATAATAATGGTCCCTGTTTCATAGGGTTCTTGTGAGAATTAATTAATCTGTGTGCTTGTCACACGGCGAACACTGTAGAAATATTTCCAGTTGCAACCGAGTCGATTCCGACTCACAGCAACCTTCCTAGCTATTCTCAGTTGCTCTTATTACTATTATTTCACTCTTATTAACCTTCCAGAACTTGTTTTTCTATTATGTACATATCCACGGCCCTTTTAGTTTTCTTTAAAAACAAGCCTTTACAATTAAAAAAAAATTTTTTTTTTTTAATTTAAATAGAAACACTTATGGTGCTGCATATTGATTTCAGCAGGACCCACTTCCCAAATGACTCGTCCCGAAGCTCCCTGTCTGGGTCTTCTGGATGGGACAGGGCGGTCCTGGGGAGCCCAGCACTAGTGAGGCCAGCCAGCTGCAGGGCCTCGGTGGTCCGAGCTGAGGATGCCCTGGAGTCTGAAGGGGCAGGAGAGGGTGGTCATTTTCCTGGCAAGCTCCCGAAGGAAGATGGATTCCCAGCTCATGAGTCTGCCATCTGTTGACCGTAACGACTGCTAGCATTTACTGAGCACCTACTTTGTGCCCGGCACTGCGCCAGGCCTTTTCCTGATGTGTCTGGTGACAGGTGCCTCCCAGGCTCCCTCAGCCTGCTGCCACAGTCCTGCATCTGATATGACCCACAAGGCCGGGTGGCGTGATCGCAAAGCTCAGAGCTGTGACCAGACCCCAGCCTGTGCTGATCAAGATGTTTGGGGGCTTAAGACTTTCTTAACTGCCAGGAAGGCAGAGGCAGTGGAAGTTCCAGAATCAGGACTCCCTGCCTCTTCTTTGCAAACTGTGAGATCCCGGAATCCCTGCCAGGCCCTTGATCTTTGCCCACCTGGGCTGAGGGCTCCCCTCCCCCTCCTCTGGCGTGGGCCCACACAGAGTGGGGTAGGTAGAGTGCGTGGGGACGGGGAGAGGCAGTTGAAGCTGGCAGGAGAGGGGCTTCTGGCCAAGTGTGGGGAAGAGTTTCATTCCCCCCGCCCTACCCCCGGCTCTGCTCTTACCCATTGCCGGTTTATCAGGGGCAGATCGTTCTCAGCCTTTGTCCTCCCAAGGCAAACACTTCTGGGGCCCTGAGTCTGTATGTTTGTTTTTCTTTCCTTTTTTTCTTTCTAAATGGAAAAATCAATAGTGTGCACCCAGCACTTAGGAAGCCTGATATAGGTTGTGGTCCTCCCAGCCGCTGCCGGGCCAGCAGCCCCGCAGGAGGTGGGCATCCGCTGTAGCCCAGTTTGTTGCTGGGCCCCAGGGGCTGGTCCGAAGCTTTCCTCCGGCACCCCGGAGCACCCGCACGGTGGAACAGGTCGGGAAACCAAGGCCCGCAGGCACAGGGAAGCGTTTCTGGAGCTGGAAAGGTGCCAGGGGGTCCCCATGCAGAAGTGCGTCCAGTGCCCTTGGAGAGGCCCTGGGTGGGGACCCCGCACCCAGCTCTGCCCCAGGAAGATAAGCAGGCCTGAGGGGGTTCGGCTGTATTTATCCCAGCACTTGGCAGCCAGCCGGCTGTGATCGAGGCCAGAGCTGGAGGCTGGCCATCTTGGAAGGCAGCCGAAGGCCCGTGTGCCCCTCCTGGCCTCTGGCCCTGGAGGGCGGATGGGGATGTGAAAATTGCTGACAGGGGCATTTCTGGGCTGTGAGGTTGGGTGGGCGGGGGGTCCCGCACTGCCGGGCAGCCCAAGGGGAGGCCAGGCAGGCCTGTGCTCTCCCCCCAACTCCCACTCTCCCTGCATTGCAAAGGGGTGCTGGGCTTTGGGGAGGGGGCTCTCATGCCCGTAACCTCACCCCCAAGCCGGCTGCCTCTGGCCACTCCTGGTGTGGCTCCCTTCCTGGGTTAGTGGTTACACCAGGGTCAGCCTAGCCCACTCGTCCATGCTCCCTGGGTACCCCGCTGGGGCTGTGGGATGTGGGGATGGCACTTGAGGACCCAGGTATCCTCAAACCACTGCTGTGCTTCCTTCCAGCCAAGAGGCCAGTGTCACCGTACAGCGGGTACAACGGGCAGCTGCTGACCAGTGTGTACCAGCCCACCGAGATGGCCCTGATGCACAAAGTCCCGGTGAGTGGTCCCCAGGGCCCGTGACCCTGCTGACGGGGGTTGAGGGCAGTGTGGCGGGTGCAGGCTTGGGGTGGAGGTGGTGGAGAGATGGTGGGGCTTCTCCATCTGGTGCATCGACCGCAGGGCCGGGAGCCCAGTTCTTAATGCCTTTTTCCTGGAGTTGATGTATCCACCCCTCTAGCTCCATTGTGGTGGGACCCGCCTGTATCACTGGGGTATCACACAGGCTGGTCCGGGCGCTGCAGAGAATGGGTGCGGGTGGGAGCTGTCAGCCTTACCTTAAGGAGCTTGGGGGTCTATCTAGACGTCATTCTTGATGCCCCCGGAAGGGACAGGGGATGAAATGCGGCAGGTCTGGAGAGGTATTTAGTTCTCAAGCACAGCTGGTCCCAGGAGGGCCTCCGACTCCCCTCCCCCACCAGCAGACAGCCACGCTAGACCTTTCCCCTCCCCTGGGTTCTGGAAACCAGATGCTCCTTAGCCCAGACAGGAGGGTGGGAACAGGAAGATGGTGGGCTAGATTCATTCCATATATGTTCCTGCCCCTGGGCTGGCAGTCGCCTTGGGGAGAGGTCACTGACCCGCCTTGGCAGGACCCTGGGAACAGGAAGGAGGGAGGTCAGCAGAGTGGCTTTCGCAACCCCCTCCCCCTCCGTGAGCCCCGGGGGCAGCGTGAGCCTGTGTATCCTCAGCTCCTTCCCGCTCCCTGAGCCTGAGCCTGCTGCCGGGGCTGGACAGCCAGGGAGGGCTGGCCATGGCCAGGAGCTGTGGGGGCGGAGGGGTTTCCGAGGGGCAGTGAGCAGAGTCTGCAGCCACCGGGGGTGTGGGCAGCCACAGAACCCTCCCCTAGGTGGCTGCCCCCTCCTGTGCGTACTGATTCCAGTTTCCTGGGGGAAATGATGGGAATTAACAGCTATTTTACTGAGCCCCTAGTTCTCAGAATGCGGTCCCCAGCATCACTTGGGAGCTTGGTAAAAATGCAAATTCTTCTGCCTCTCCTTAGACCTGCTGAATCAGAAACTCTGGGGGTGGGGCCGGCAGCGTGCTGGAGCCTACTGTTTGCATCCCTTCAGGGACATTACCCTGTGCTTGGAACCCGCTGTGGTGGGAGTAATGACCCAGTGGAATTTGCAAGCGCTGTATATCAGGGCCCCTTTTCCCCATCTCCACTTACCAGCCCACCATGGGTAGCTTAACAAGCCTTCCGGGTGGTTCTGATGCACAGCTAGGTTTGAGAACCACTGATCTAGAAGTTCAAGGAGCTGCAAGGGGGTTGGGGATTGCAGCCAGGTACGGGGAGGACCACCTGGGTCTGATTAGACCAAAAGCTGGTTGGGGGCCCTGCAGCTACAGAGGTTGGTGGCAGCTCTTTTCTATAAGGATAAGGCAAGAGGAGAGGGGCAGGAATTCATCTTTCCTCCAGGGTGGGGGCTGGGGCATGGACTTTAGGACCGTCTTCACCCCACAGCCTCTGTCTCTCACCCATGCAGGAGCAAGACCAGATTCCAGGCAGAGAACTCAGGTTTAAGTCTCAAAATCAGACTGCCCAGTCCAGATCCCAAGACAAGGCCCACTCAGAGCCTAACAGAAGGGTGTCCTGGGCCAGGAAAGCCAGCGACTGTGATGCTGCTGGGTGTTGTAGTGACATTCAGGGGGACTTGAGGGAGAATTCTTGGAGGAAGGGAGCCTGGGAGATTCCCAGACAAGTAATAGCAACTCAGGGAGCCCTGGTGCAATGGTTAAGGGCTCGGCTGCTAACCGAAAGGTTGGTGGTTCGAACCCACCCAGCTGCTCTGTGGGAGAAAGACCTGGCAATCTGCTTCTGTAAAGATTACAGCCTAGAAAACCCTATGGGGCAGTTCCACTCTGTCGCATGGGGTCACCGTAAGTCAGATTCAAATGGATGGCAACGACAATAGCAACTCGGTGTGGTTCACCTGCGGTTGGGCCCTGTGCTTTCTCTAAGGAACTGAGAGCAGGAGGGGGCTTGAGAAAAGGGTCCTCCTGTAAAGGCGCAGCCCCTCTGGGAAGCCCCAGGACCCCTGGAGGTACCAGGGGCCTCACTCTGTGACCAAGGCAGAGCTCTCTGATGCAGCGAGAGGTGGGGGGCTAGAGATCAGCCCCGTTTCCAGAGACCCAGCCATCCATCCTAGCTTGCCAGTTGAGGCCGGCCTGGGAGGGGGTGGGTTGGGGGAGCTGGCAGACCCAGCCCCGCAGGAAGCAGCATGTTTGTGCATCCGCCCTGGCGGAACCTGGCTCCCAGCCCCCCTGACTGTGAGGCCGCCTGTTCTTCCTTCCAGTCCGAGGGCACTTATGATGTCATCCTCCCGCGGGCCACTGCCAACAGCCAGGTGATGGGCAGTGCCAACTCCACCCTGCGGGCCGAAGACATGTACGCCACCCAGAGCCAGGCGGCCACCACGCCCAAAGACGGCAAGACCTCTCAGGTGTTTAGAAATCCCTACGTGTGGGACTGAGTCAGCGCCAGGAGGAGGCGGGCAGGTGGGGGGGCCCTCAGATCCAGCCCAGGAACCCCGTCCTCCACCGCTCCCTGCAGCGCCCTTCTGGCTCAGAGGCGGCCAATGTGTAGGTGGGTGTCCTGGGTGCCCCCACCCAATCCTCAGTGTTTGTGGAGCCAAGGAGCCTGGCTTCATGCCAGGGCCACTCTGGCCGTCCACGCTGCAGCCAAATAGTGCTCTTCTTGGGGGTGGCAGCCAGCTGGCGCCTACACTTCTCTGGACTCTCTGGAGAGATTCCTGTGACCCCGAGAGATTTCACAGGCACCTCTGTCCTGGGTCTTGCTCCTCTGTGAGGATCAAGGTGCCTAATAAACACATTTCTGCTTTATTAACCCTTTTCTGGGAATGTCGTTTCTGGCCTGGGTTCTTGGTTTCTGGTGACCCTCTCTTCCACCATGGCTTACGAGTGATTCCTCCACCCTTCTTCCTCCCCTGCCCTCCAAATCCAGCTCCTGTTGATATCTGCTGCTGATTTCACCTTCTCTGTACAATCAAGTAGCGGCCCCTCTACACACAGAAGTCTTTAGCTGACTGCCATGTTGTACTCCATCAGGCTGAACATCCGGGCTCAGCTAGGGCATAGAGTCCCTCCCAGCAGCCGGGCTTGTTTGGGGACCCCTGCAGATTTCCTTGAGCCCCTTCCCCTACATGGACTGTGTGTGGGCAAGGCGTAGGGAAGGCAGACCCAGGAGGAGGGGGTGTGTAAGCAGGATTGACTGATTTATTTCAGCTCCTCTTGAGGGGATGATGGTTCAGGTCTACTAACTTTCCGGTCTGTGCTATTCAATCACGGTGTGTAATCTGTGGAAGGGAATGGCTTAGAAACCAGGACTTGCTTACAAAGCGGGCTGACAAAGGTGGGAAGGAACAGGCCAGCCCCTGATTGGTTTCATTCCTGGGCAATAATAAAAACATGTCCGTTTGCTCGGTACTTTACTACAACCGGTGTGGTGGTTAAGTGCTCGGCTGCTAACCAAAAGGTCGGCGGTTCGAACCCACCAAGCCGCTCCACGGAAGAAAGACGTGGTGGTCCACTTCCATAAAATTTACAGCCTAGAAACCCTATGGGGCAGCTCTACTCTGTCCTATAGGGTCGCTATGAGTCAGAATTGACCCAACGGCAATGGGTGTGTTACTGTAAACAGGAGTCCCTGGGGGGTGTAAACTGTTAACGTGCTTGGCTGCTCACCAAAAGGTTGAAGGTTGAAGTCCACCCAGAGACACCGTGGAAGAAAGGCCTGGTGATCTACTTCAGAAAAATCAGCCGTTGAAAACCCTATAGAGCACAGTTCTACTCTGACACACGTGGGGTTGCCGTGAGTTGGAGTCAACTCATTGGCAACTGGTGTTTGGGTTACTGTGAACAAAGCATTTCCACAGCAGCTTCTTTTAATCTTTGTGGCTGCTCCGTGAGGTAGGCGGGCCCAGTGCTCCCTCCCCTTTGCAGAGTCAGAAGCCCAGAATCGTTCCGTTTTAGAATTAGATGGGGCCCCGGGGGTCAGTTGTCCATGTAGCTCTCCCTCCCCGTCTACAGGTAAGGGACCTGGCCTAGCGTGGCCACACTGCCTCTAAAAGTGGCCAAACAAGACTGGCCAGGTTTTCTCAAGACTCCCAAGTCCAGCGGCCTTTCTCCTCAGCCCGTTTGGAATGGCCAGTGGCCTGGGCTGGAGCCACATTGACTCGTTGACCCCTGGACACCGGCTTGAGGCTTTGCGAGGAGGCTGGGGAGCCTGTCCCCTCCTGGGCTCAGGGATGTTTCTCCCCAGCTCATCAGAAGCTATTTTCTGACACTGCTCGTAGGAAAAAAAAGTTTCTGTTGAAAGGGAGAAGATTCCTGGAAGAAAAATAAGACTTCTCCCAAACCTCCTCTGCTATGCTCAGCCCTCTGGGGACTGAAGAACTGTTTTTAGTAAAAGCCAGTGGCTGGGCCCCAAGCAGAGGGTCCCCCTTTGACTCTTATTCTTTCTGGTTACTTTAGGATCAGTCCCCGCAAAATAAAACGAGATGGTAGCTGCCCTCTTCCCAGGACTGCACGCTGCCCTGATGTCCTCATCCCTCTGGGCCCAGGCTGGCCAGGGCCCAGCACCTCTCCCGCCCTTGTCACTGGAGCTGGGAGGGACCGAGGCCACTGGTCTGAAGCAGCGGACAGGGCGGGGGGCCTGAAAGGGCCCAGCCCCTTCCTGGCCAGCCCCGTCTCTGGGCCCCCAAGTGACTGAGGCTGCAGGAGCGACCTGTAGACTCCCAGCCTGCCTCCCTCTCCCCACGTGACACCCCCAAATCACAGCCCCTGCTGTCTGCTCCTTGACGACAGGAGTGTTCCCATGTGTGGCGCTCCAGATGGCCATCCTCCCTGCTGTGAACGACATGCCTCAGATGCCCCTTCCTTGACTATGGACCCTTCCTGGCCTGGCCATCTTTTGGAGTCCAGCATTGGCTTCTTCTGTTCAGCTGGATCTTCTTCTCCATGACTATTTGGGGCCAAGCTGTTGGGGAGAGTTGGCCCTGGCCCTTCTCACCAGGGCCTCCTGCTAACACCTGGACTGTGGAAGGCCTCTGAGCTGGGGGTGGACACACCGCTTCTCTTTGTGGCCTGTGGGTCCTGGACCTGAGCCCTTTTGGTGCTAGAGCCACATGCCGCTTTGCACCATGGCCCTGTGCCTTCAATGAACCTGGGCTCCACCTACTAGCCAGGGCCAGCCCCGCCTGTTCTGTGCTCCTCACGGCCCCTCCGCATCTGAGGACAGGGACTACCACACTGGTTCCAGCCAGAGCAGCTCTCTCCGTCCAGCACTACCTCACAGCGAACCCCACAACGGAGTTCGGGGAGTTTGCAGGCCGCAGTGGCATTTGGGGCTCGGGGTGCCATTCCGGGGCCCATAAACATTCTTCCTGTGCCCTCTTCTCCCCTTTGCCTTTGGTTTCTCTGCCAGTTTGGAAGGTGGCTCCTGGGGCAGGGACAGATGTAAATAAATGCCCTTGAAGCACCTGGATCTGGCAAGTTCCCGCGAGTGTATGCCTCTGGGCATCCTGGGAGCACCTTAGCCGACAAGCCCAGTGAGGGGTCGGGGCAGCAGTCTCGGGCCAGTTGAGAGTCCTGGACTAGATGGCTTGGGATCTGGCTCTCCCAGGACTGAGGTTTGTGGGACTTGGAGGGGTGCTTAGATAAGTGGGCCCCGAGATTCAAGACTACCATTTCCTGGTGGGCAGATGGATGTTTCTACCTCGTCTTGGGCAGCAGATGCTCACAGGGTACCTTGACGAGCTGGCACTGTTCTTCTTCCCAGAGGCTCCCCTGTGTCCTTGGCCATAAGACATGCTCAGCCCCCCAGCAAAGAGGGTGGCATCCTGGGGACCTGCAGGATGCTGGCCACCAAGGATAGAGATGTGGGTAGCTCCAGACTCCTGGGGAAGAGGTCTCTGTAGCATCCTCTTTCTCTGACATTATCCAGCCTTCAGGCACCAGGTAGAACAGACTTATCTGAGGGGACCCTGCTCAGGTGTAGCCCCTGGAGCTCGAGCTTTAGCCCAGCATCACCTCTGGGTGCCAAGAGGGAGGAAGGGTGACGCCAGCTTTCTGGGGAGGTGAGTTGGGGTGAGGCTGCCCTCAATGTCCCCCTGTAGCTCTCCAACGCCACCCTCCTCTCCCCAGCATCCTGTGCCTCTGTCAGGAGCATTTTTCCGCAGCTAAGTTGGGTGAACAGATCCTGCAGAGCACATAGGACTTTACCCGGCTGTGACCCCCAAGCTCCCATTTGCCTCTCTGTCTACTGGGTCGCTTCTTCCGTGAATAGAGTATTATTTCCCTCCAGCGGCAGGGAAGGGGAGAGCTCTGTGCACCTCAGACTTCTCTTGATCTAGGTTAGCAGCCCCAAGATCATTTACCACGAATAAAAGCCCATCTTGCTTTTCTAGGCAGTAATCTCACGTGAGTCCCTGGCAACGCCACGCAGCCAGGGGTGCCGCTGGCGGTGAATGGGGTTTGTTTATAGCCTCAGCCTCTGGAGGTCTGTGAGTGGGGCTCAGGGAGGGGTGCAGGCCTGGCCCAGATCCAGAAATACCCAGGGGCCCTGCTTCCTCAGGTGCCTGGCCACACGGAGAAGGTGAATGTGTCTTTAGGAGGAAAGCAGCACCTTCTCTGAGGTGGTCCAGCTGCATCACAAAGGAGCGTTAAATGGAAGAAAACTATAGTAGGCTATTACCTGTCACAGGTAATATGACCACACCTTGGTCAATTTCACGCCCACTTCCGCCAAACCGTGTAGCTTGTGGCAAAATAGTTTGGACTTTACCATAACTGTGCTCAGAATTAAATGATCTTATCCTCTGCAGGGGAGCCCTGGTAGCACAGTGGCTAAGAGTTACAGCTGCTAACAAAAAGGTCGGCAGTTCAAGTCCACCAGCCACTCCTTGGAAACCTTATGGGGCAGTCCTGCTCTGTCCTGTAGGGTCACTATGAGTTGGAATTGACTCGAGGGCAATGGGTTTTTGGATCCTCTGCAGGGGAGGAATTCCTAACCCTGTGTGTTCATTAAGAGTTTTCCTGGAATGTATTAATAATATATATTTTTTAACCCAGACCCCCTGCCTTCCAGACCAGTAAAGGCTGTTTGACTCCAACTTACCTTTTTCTTGGAGATTTACTCGGAGGGGGAGAACCAGGCTTTCAAACAATGTTTAGCGGTCAACCAGCCAAGCCCAGAGACCAGCACCGCACACAGCGACAAGGTCTGGAGATGCTGCGGGAATGGGGCAGGAGGAGAGGGAGGACCCGGATACCGAGACCAGAGGATGGTCAATAACCCCCCCGAGTCACAGGGCCAGGAAGAGCGGCCAGGTGCCATGGCCAGCATTCCAGTTGACACATGCGGTTCTTTGCCGTTACTCATTAGCTCCTTAGCACAGCTCATATAATAGAGCAAGAATTGCCCACCTTCACACAGCTAGTAAGGGTGGAATTCAGCCCTACAGCCCATTCTCCCCCAAGCTCAAACTTTCTCCAGCCCCAGGAGGACATGCCAAAGTCAAGCCCAGGTTCGGGTGTGCAGACTTGGTTTCCTGTCTGCTGTCTGCACTGTGGGCCCTCCAGGAAGCAGCAGCCCCTGCTCACAGCAGCTGCGTGAATTATTTAGCATCTCCACCAGCCCGGTAATGCTCTGACCTCATCCTCCTTGAGCTCAGGGCGCCCCTCTAACCTCGGTCCCCCTTGGAAAGAGGATGCTGATGGGTAGAGGTTGGGGAGGTGAGACGGGGGCCCAGGTACCCTCAGAGGAGGTAGAGATCAGAGACCCCACTGCCCTTGGAGCAGAAAGCAGCTTTGCAGAATGCAAAGGCCAGAGCTCAGCAGGGAGGCAGCCACGGGTTCAGATCCTGCCTCTTACTAGCTCTAGGACTAAGAGCTCCTTTGACCCCTCCCTCCATTTCCTCATCTGTTAAATGGACATACAATCAACCCGGGGTCCATATTTGGTGTTCTAGCCCCTCAATGTTGCCCCCAAGGTTGTCACAGCGAAAGCAGAGTGTCCAGGACTAGCTGCCCAGGCAAGGAGCTGTCCTGGCCAGATTTCAACGTTTTCTGTCCCTGGGGGTGCCACATCTTCCCTTTTCCTCAGCTGTCCCTCATGCGCTGAGTCTTCAAAGTGGGTGGGGACAGTAGGCTGCGGGGGTTGGAGGGGAGTGCTGGGGGAAGGGGCAGACCCTAGGAAGTGTCTTGCTTGGCAGAAGGGAGGGGTTAATGATAAAGGCATTAGGAGGGTTCCCGGGGACACAGGAAGCCCAAGAAGCACAGGTTGAACAACGGGGATTGAACTCCCAGTCGTTCAACTAACGTTTCTCTACCGTCTTTCTTTTTTCTTTTGGTGGCAATATGCACAACCAAACACGCCCCATTCGGTTTCTGCATGGAGACTTCAGTGACGTTGGTTACATACTTGACCCTGTGTCAACATTCACTGTCTCCACCACACTGTTTCATCGTCATTACTTCAGGCTCTCTGCACCGTCAGGTCCCCATCTGTGCTGTAGGGTGACTGTGGCCAGTTTAAACTCCTGGAGATAATGGTGAGGGCTCAATGCTCAAGGCAGACGTTTTTTATTAACTGGGCTAAACTGTCGTTTAGCTTAATGATGGTCTAGCACCTACTTTCTGGGATGCAGAGATACCAAGAGCAGGTCTCTGCCCTGAGCAACCCTCTTGCCAGGTGAGACCTAAGGGCTGAAGTGGGAGTGGGGCCTCTGGGCTCAGTCCCCGAGTCCAGACTGGTGCCTTCAGCACCTCCCTAAGACATCCCCTCCCCAGTGGAGCACGTTTCCTGTCAGCTGAGCAGAGCCAGGGCCCCAGTGCTTCCAGCTCTGCCTGTGCCCTGGAGTGGGGTTCCCAAACCTCAGCGTTGTGCTGAAGATGTGCCCCGCTGCGCCTGGAAGGAAGGCACCGGGCCTCGGTGGGTGAGGGGCCGGACCCTGCGGCTCTGGCTCCCCGCTTCGCGGAGCCTGGGCGCTGCCGGGGTGCAGCCTGTGCTGATTCTTCTCCTCGGGAAAGGCGCCCTTTTCTAATTCACACAAAGGCGACAGCTGCTCGCTTATCCCTCGGCCGGCACAAAAGGGCCCCCAGCGGCCTGGGGGCAAGGAACGGTTTTGTTCTGCGTCTGTGGCCCTGTCCTGAGGGGCTGGGGGAGAGGGTCCGGGCTTCGAAACCCCGTGGGCTGCACACGCACAGACCCGACTCTGGCGGCAGCTTGAGGCGGGGAGCCATCTGGCGCCCCGATGTCACTCTCCAGTGAGGGCCCGCCCATCCCAGCCCCCAGCCAACCCGAGGCCGCCTCTGTCCCCACCCCAGGCCACATCCCGCCCTCTGTGGAACCTGATCCCCTTGGGCTGCGCAGCCGGCAGGGCCTGCTGGCGGTTTCTGAGAGGCCCGCCCATCCCGCCTCAGGGCAGCCGGGCGCAGTGTCTCCTCCCCACCCTCCGCACCCGCTGGGCCCGGCCGGGCCAAGACCTGGTCCTTCATCCACCCTCCAGGGATTGCCGTGTGAGCTCTTCTGGGTCTCCTCCCAGGCCGCGATCCAGACACCGCAGATATCTGCTCATTCATCCTGTATCTCTTGGTCCAGCACAAAGTGGGACCAGGAAGTGGATCCTAGTTCCCAAGAGGAGGGTCCCCTCCAGGAGGCCTGCTGGTGGACGGGTGTAAGGGGGAGCCGGGGTGCACAGGGCGCCCTGCCACTCCTTCTGTCTGGCTGTAAGAGTTTCTCAACCTCAGCACAATGACATTTTGGGAGACTGTCATGGATTTAATTATGTCCTCCCCCCTCAAATATGTGTAATCAATTTGGCTAGGTCAAGATTCCCAGTATTGTGTGGTTGTCCTCCATTTTGTGATTGCAATTTTATGTTAAAGAGGATTAGGGTGGGATTGTAACACCCTTACTAAGGTCACATCCCTGATTCAAATGTAAAGAGAGTTTCCCTGGGGTGCCGCCTGCACCAACTTTTATCTTACAAGAGCTATAAGGAAAGGGAAGCAAGCAGAGAGTCGGGGACCTCCAACCACCATGAAAGCAGTGCCATGAGCAGAGCGCTTGCTTTGGACCTGAGGTTTCTGCACTGAGATGCTCCCAGACCAAGGGAAGACTGAAGACAAGGACCTTCCTCCAGAGCCGACAGAGAGAGAAAGCCTTCCCATGGAGCTGATGGCCTGAATTTGGACTTGCAGCCTACTGGACTGTGAGAGAATAAATTTCTCTTTGTTGAAGCTGTCCGCTTGTGTTATTTCTGTTATAAAAGCACCAAGATGACTAATGCAGAGGGACAATTTCATTCTGTCGTGCATGGGGCCACCATGAGTCCAGCCCGCTCCACAGAAACTAATAATTCTTTGTTGTAGGGCCTGTTCTATGCATTGTTTAGCCCAATCCCTGGCCTCTCCCTCATCCCCCAGGTGTAATAATGGGAATGTCCCAGACATTGCTGAATGTTTCCAGGTACTCAACCCAGCCTAGGTTGAGAACCCCTGGTCTGGGGTATGACAGTAGGGATTCGAGCCCACACACAGGGACTACATCTGGAGCAGCAAGGACTCAAGGATGGTATCACTGGACCTCCAGTCTCTCTGAGTTGGTTCACAGCAGCCTCCAGCCATCTGGCCAGCCTGAGGACTGTGACCCTTGACCTGACACCATGGAAGCAACATGGGACCCGCCATCTACTCAGGTCCCTCCATAAGTGGGACCCCGATACGGGATGGGGCAGGCTTGGACCTGCATTCCTGGCGCTACCGTCCAGCTGGGGCAGCAGAAAGAAATTCATTCCCAGTTCATGGGCAGCCTCGGGGTCATGGACAGGAGCTGGAGAGGGGAGCCTTGGGCTGAGGCCACCTTTGGAGCACAGAGGCTGTCAGGGATGAAGGTCAGGGAAGCATCCCTGCCAGCAGGGGCTCAACTGTGGACCGCCATCATTGAGCCAGGCAGACGGGGCGGGGCCTCACCTTTGTTGTCTCTTTTCATAAACATACTAACAAACAAAAAACCGGTTGCTGTTGAGTTGATTCGGACTCATGGCAACCCCTTGGGTGTCAGAGCAGAGCTGGGCTCCATACAGTTTTCAAGGCTGTGACCTTTCGGAAGTAGATCACCAGGCCTTTCTTCCGAGGCTTCTCTGGGTGGATTCAAACCACCAACTTTTGGTTCGTAGCCAAGCGCTTAACCATTGGTGCCACCCAGGGACTCCTCTCTTTCCGTAGGGAAGACAAAATAGGGCAACCCTTTAACACACATATGCACACAAACACACACGGTGGGTAAGGGGTTAGGAAGAAGGCACAACATGGGGCAGTCTTCAGTCCTTTCACCAGGCCCATTGGGGGTGGTCATCACAGCCAGGTGGAGAGCAGAGAGAGTATCAGCAGGGTGCGGTTGGCACCCCTCTGTCTCACCATGCAAAGTAGAATTTTTAGGAGGAAAACTCAATCCCACACCTAAGGAAGAAGGTATGTATCCACATTTGCCTGTATTTGCATAAAGAAATTCTGGAAAGAGACAAAAGACTCTATTCAAAACAAAACAAAACAAAACCAGTTGCCATCAATTCCTACTCATAGCGACCCCATAGGACAGAGTAGAACTGCCCCTTAGGGTTTACAAGGAGCCCCTGGTGGATTTGAACTGCCGACCTTTTAGTTAGCTGCTGAGCTCTTAACCACAACAGAGGCTAGAGTAGATAGGGAGATAGTGTGCCTGGCAGATGGGACAGGGAGGCATTTCACTGCTTGCCTTTTCTCCTTTTCTATTCTTTTCTTTCCTTCCTTTCTCTTCCCTCCCTCCCTTCCTCTTTCCCCTTCTCTCCTTCACAACAGAGGTAAGTTACTTATTTTTTAAAAATTGAACTAGAAAAGGAGCCGAGAAATCTCCCCCTTCGGGGCGGTTTCCCCTGTGGCTGCTGGTGTCACTGCCCCAGCCCCTTGGGAATGCCAGACCCACAATGATCCCTGGCATCTCGGGCTCCTCATCTCTCCCTCCGGCCTCCACTCTGCCTTGTTTTTCAAATCCATTCTCCCCTTGGGAGGAATTTTAAGCAGGCTGAAGATGGAGGGCCTCAGGAAGGAAGTGTGGGTGCACTGCATGTATGTGGCATGGGACCCCCACCCCACCCCTACCCTGCAAAATAACTGCAATTCGGAGAAGACTGAGTTAGATCTACGTTCATGGGACAGATTGGTTTGTTGACACCATTTGCTGTTTCCCGGTGTGTAACGCATCATTATAAAACCGGCCATGTCCCGCAGGGCAGACAATAGCAGACACGGGAATAACATTTGGTTCATTCATTCATTCATTCATCAGTTCTTCATCAATATTTATTAAAGGCTGATTCCTGCCATCATTCTAATTGGCATCAATTCCCACACTCATCTCTCTCCTAGCACCCAAGTCTGTCTGGCTAACGATTCTTTGCCTTCTCAAATCTGTGACTCCGTGTCCCCAAGCCACTTCAACCACATGTCCATGTCTCCGGGATGAACCATCCTCCTCTTACTGTATGTGTGAGTCCTTCAGTGACTATATTGTACCAGTAAGGTGTCATACTCTCAGGTCTGCAAGGTTATGGGTGTGTGTGTGTGTGTGTGTGTGTGTGTGTGTGTGTGTGTGTGAAGGCAGAGCTCACCTGATGAGAACTGAGTTGGCCACCTGGGAGAGGAGGTCATGTCTCGAATCGGAAAGTGGAGCATAGAGAAGAGCCTGGGTTGGGAGGAGGGAGTCTCTCCTTTGGTCTTAATCATGAAGGTCAAGAGTGGAGATTCTCAGTCATTGGAAGGTACGTTCTCCATGGGGACCAGCGTAAGGAACCCAGGTGTCTTAGTTCTCTAGTGCTGTTATAACAGAAATATCACAAGTGGATGGCTTTCACTAACAGAAATTTATTTCATCACAGTTTAGGAGGCTAGAAGTCTGAATTCAGGGCGCCAGCTCAAGGGGAAGGCCTTCTCTCTCTGTCGGCTGCTGAGGAAGGTCCTTGTCTCTTTAGCTTCTGCTTCCTGGTTCCTTGGAGATCTCCATGTGTCTTGGCATCTATCTTCCCCTGGGTCTAGGAGGTTCTCAGTGCAGGAACCCGTGGTTTAAAGGACACACTCTACTCCCTGCTCTTCTTTCTTGGTGATAGTGAGGTCCCTCCCCTCTTTGCTCACTTCTCTCTCCTTTCATCTCTTATAAGATAAAAGGTGTGACTCAAGCAAGGGTGTGATGTAAGGGTGTGACTTGACTCAATGCACACCTTCTTGTAAGGCTGTGACTCAAGATATACCCCACACTGATCCTGCCTTATTAACATGTAGAAGTTAGGATTTACAGCACATCACAAAATGGAGGATAATTCCATCAGATCACAAAATGGAGGACTACCACACAATACCGGGAATCATGGCCTAGCCAAGATGACAATGTTTTTGGGAGACTAATTCAATCCATGACACCAGGCATAGGGCCTGGGAACAGGTTGAAGGAGAGCAGACCCCATGGGTGAAGGCAATTACCTGAGTCGGTTTGAGGAATGGGCACCCCTAGTAAGGGGCCACAGAGTGCAGCTTCGGAAGTGGAATCCTACAATCCAGCAGTTGTCATGTTTCACGAATCCCCTGTGAGCATTTCCTCGTGGTCCTCTCTGGAGATGGGCTGACCCCCAGGTGGGGGCTGAAGATTCCTGGCACTGCCACGTTGAGACTTTTCTTCTTCAGGGAAAGAGATGGATTCAGTAAGCTTATCTCTTGTCCATAAGCAAAGCACACAAAGATCTATGTGCCCTTCCCAGTGATGGGCTACAGATCTGTCTGTGTGGAGGGAGGGCCGGCTGTCAGCAAACACACAATGTCAAGTCCCTCTGTTTAGAGAGCATGCTTCCTTGTTTTTCACATCTCAGCAGAAGAAGAAGGAAGAAACTGCCCCTTGTCATCCAGAAGGAGGCAAGAGAACTGTGATTGGATGTCAGAATGGGGCCTGTAGCCACCCCCTGGAAAAGCCATAAAAGCCCGGGGACATCTCTCCACCTCCAACAACAACCACCACTCCCTCCCACCCCCCCCAGGAGAGAGCAGCACCAGCTCTGAAGCCCGAGACCACTGGGGCAATTGAAGAATCTTTGACAAGGGGCAGGAACTTGCAGGGAGCAACTTCATATACTTGTCTAGTCCAGCTGGAGGACACATAGGGAGGTGAGGCCCTCTGACCAATGTCCGTCTCGTTGGAGTACAAAGGCCGTTTAGCCTTGCCTTGCCCAGGTAGGAGAAAGATCGCCATCCCAGCAGCCCCCAGGGCACGTGGCGCTGAGGAAAGCGCCTTGTGCAGAGTCATCCGGCTCCAGCTGGCCTGACAATGGAGCAAGGGAAGCCTTTCTGGTCATCTTTGGCCCAGTGTGTCAAAGGACAAGCAGGGCTCCTTAGGGGGCCAGCAGGGAAGGGGAGATCCAGGGGCCAGAGTCAAGATTTCTTGAAGAACTGTCCTTCCCACCTGGGAAATCTCTTTTGAGTTTGAGACTAACCCTTGAAGTTCTGGGTTTCATCTTCATAAGAGTCATGAATTTATGAGCACCTTCCACTTCCAAGTTTCACATCTTTAAATCTTTTCCTCTGGGCATAACCTCCATGACCCCACCCTCCTTCCCTCTCAGTGGGCTTGCCTCCCCCTCTTTGGGATCAGGATCTCCCAGCCCCTTCCTGCCCTCCCAATCCACAGCCTGCCTCCTGTGAGTATCCCTGGGAAGCCACATACCTGGCTGTGCCACCTATATCAGGGGATGCTGCCAGCCACAGGATCATCTGTGACCAAAAGTGGTCCAGCCACCGTCTCGCTCAATTACTGCAGCAGCCCCCCTGCTTCCTTCCTTACCCTGCCCCATCTAGTCAAACCTTAACACAGTTTTGGAAGAATCTAGATTGCCACAACCATTAGTCACCTTTCTGCTGCTCATACAATGCTTTAACAAACATTTCTGATCCCCAGGGATACAGGGGCACAGTGAGTGCAGCATGAAATCCTCAGCTCACGGTCCTATAAGCACTACCTGAGTGGAGAGTGGGCTCCAGGGCTCCTCCATCAGCATGGGACACTCAGCTGATACCCTGGACCCCAGGGGAATCCGGAGACTGTCTGGCTGGAAGCCGTGGAGCTGTAATCTCCATACCCCTGAGCAGGCTCTAGAGGGCTCGCTGAGCCCACTCCCACCAGTTCATTCCATTCAACAAATATCTACTGAACTGCCTACCATGTGCCAGGCCCTATCCTAACCTATCTTATTCCATCTCACCCCATCCCACCTTACCCTCCCCTCCCCTATCCTATCCTATCATACCCTATCTTACCCTATCCACTCCACTGCGCACCAGTCGAATGCCAGGCATTCCCATAACTCCTGTAAGTTTCTTAAACTTGTCAGATTGTAGGAATCATCTAGGGGAGCTTGTTAGATTCCCCGGCCCCAGCCCCACAGACTTCCGATTCAGTAGGTCTGAGGAGGGCCCTGGAATCTGTATTCTTAACCAGTACCCTTGGGGTTTGTTAAAATCAGCTAAGCTTGGGACACACTGCTGTAGATGAGTTACCACCCCCGCCCCTGAGCTCACAGTCCTGTAAGGGCTGCCTGGGGGGTGGGCGGAGAAGAAGCAGGGTGACTGGCTGATGGGGAAATTTCAACTGATCACCTTCTCACCCTTTCTGGGACTGCGGTGGGGGTGGCATGTGGGGAGTAGAAGAAGGAAGGGTCAAACGCCTAAGGCTGCGGTCCCCTAATGCCCCCCATGACTGGGGAGAGTCCAGACGTCCTTCTGGAATTTTCAAGGGCTCTGTCCATCCTTCTCCTCTTCCTCAAAGGGGACAGAGATCAATTGGAACCAAGAAGGAAAGTGTAGGGCTGGGCTCCAGGACCTCTGAGCCACGTGCCTCTGCCATTTTCCAGTGTATGATACAAGGAAGGATCTTTCTCACCCAGGCCACTGGGATCTTTGCCTTGACTTTACCAGCAGTTCTCACATTTCAAGATAATCCTTTGCTCACTTGCCTTTATTTACATGTTTCCCACTAAACTTTGAACTTCCGGAAAGATAGGGTTGTGTGTTTGTATCCTGTTCCCACGTTTGGGCCCAGGGCCTGGCACCACGTGGTCAGCCCTTAAATATTTGTTAACCAAATAAATGGTTTTTGGGCCTAGTGCGCCACCTGGTGGAGGCAGAGAGCATAGCGGTGTCTTAGATCTTGGCTGGGAGCAGTGAAGCCTTAAGTCCTGGCCCTCTGGTTCTGGGCAACCTGTCCAGGCGTGAGGTCATATGTGGGGGGTGGGGGGTGGCAGGGGTCTCTGGGCGAGGTATGCTGTGGAGGGGAATGATGTGGCTATCCTAAGGTAATGCGGAGTCACCTGGAGAAAGGAAGCCAGGACATCCAGGGCACGAAGAAGGAAGAGAAGGGATAAGAGTTAAAAAGGAGGAGGCTGAGCTGGCAGCAGAGGAGTGGGGACAAGGAGGGCTGTCCTGTTTGGCTTTGGGTGTGTCGGATGAGGCAACGCTGAGGCCCACTGCGAGTTCACCGTGAACATGCCAAGGTGGGAACAACAACCCCAGGCCCCTGTGGAGCACTTGCTTTATGTGGGTTACCTCATTCATTTCTCACAATACCACTATGAAGTGGTGCAGTTATTATCCCCATTTTACAGGCAGAGAAGCTGAGGCTCAGAGAAGTTAATAACAGCCAAGGTCATATAGCTTGTCCATATCAGGGCTGGGATCCACGCCCAGGCAGTGAGACCCAGAATCCACGCCCTTCATCACTCTCGGCATTCATTCCTTCATTCAAGTTCAGAGCCAACCGTATGGGCCTGATCCAGAAGAGGGGTTAAGGCTGGGTGTGTGGAGCTAGGTGTGCAGTCAGGAGTCAGAGCTCAGGGAGATGCTGGAGTTCAAGGTATGACGGAGACGGAGAGGAATGAGCTGGGCAGATGAGAGTCCGGTCCAGGTGGGGCGTTGGATCTTGCTCCAGCTCTAGTCACAAGGAGCACCTGGACACCTGCACTTAATTACTCCTTCCCTTGGGAGAGGGAGAGACTCCACTCCCTCTGCGGGAAGCTCTGGGCTACTCTGGTTCTTGCTTTCCTGACAGCCTCCCCTGTTTCCCTTCCACTTTGCAGGAAGGAGCGGATCAATTCTTCAAAATACAAACATTTGATCAGTGCCAGGAAGGGCCGGAGGGAGGGTGAGGCAGCGGAGGGGGTAAAACACAAGGCGAAGGGTGAGCAGGGTCAAGGCAGATAGGTGGGGTGGGAAGGATGGAGAGAGGGGTCTTTTGGTTCATACGCACAAAGGGTTTTAAACTTGCTTTTCTTTTAATAAAAAGTTTTATTTAGATATAACTTACCATAAAAATACCTCATTTTAAGTGTCCAAGCCAATGATTTTTAGTAAATTTGTAGAGTTATGCAACCATTACCAGAATCCCATTTTAGAACATTTCTTCAAACTGAGTCTTGATGGTATCTCCAAGTAAGCGTGCCCATCGAGTCCCAGAGGGACACTGCTGGAAGGAGAGCAGCTGCCCTCCCATCATCTATGCCTGGGTCCTCTCACCAGCTCACACCATGAATCCATGTCTTTATACATTTTGCAATTGTCTGGAGGACAGTGCATTTTATTACCTTACAGGTGTGTGTGTGTGTTTCCATGCATACAAGTGTGTGAATGTGTTTCCATGTGTACGTTGTGTTGTGTATATCAGAAGCCTTAATTTGGTAAATATTTACCTGTTTGTTAACCCTCTTTGGGATCTCTTCATTCGGTAATATCCTAAGAGGCTCACAGAATGGAAGTGGTAGCCCAGCCCTCTCCAGACCTCAGAGACTTCCTGGAAACCAGAGAGAAATGAAGAGAACACGTTAGACTTCAGCCAAGGCAAGGCAATGCATTTTGGCTTCACCCTTAGTAACAGGCAGCATATGTAACACTCAGCTCATCACTTGCTGCTTTGGAACAGAGCTGAAGACACAACTCCCTATATAGTTGGCACTTTTTAAAGTACCATTAACTCTTGGTTTCCCTGAAGGAGTCCTTCGAAACACACACGTTCTCCCAGCTTCTGGAAATGTTTGTGCGGAGTCTGCTGGGGTGCTGAGATGGATGAGCAGTTGGGTCAAGGTGGTAGGATGGGGTGTGAGAGGAAGCCTTCCTGGACTTCCTGAGGTCTTAAGATTTGAGGTCATCCCCAGAGTGTCAGAAACTCACATGTTCAAGTCCAAGGTCAAACGTGCCTCCCAAAGCCAACTGTAGATGTGTTTGCTGGTTCATCCTACCCTTAGCCTTGGTCAGCACAGGGACAAATGCTTATAGGAACTGTTTTAAATATGTCCTGTGCCATTCTGAAAAGACAGATGCTTGGGGCCTTCTCTTGGATGAAGAAGAAGGGGAAAAGGGAAGATGGTGGTGATGGGGAGACCCTGGGAAATGGTGACTCCCTGACAATCCCCCAACTAGCTTCTCATAGTCCCAACTGCCCAACACCCTGCTCTCCATTGTGCTCCTGGGTCAGGAGTTTGGGCGTCTTCCACTTTTCTTCTTGATGCCACCTTCCCCTGCCCTGTGTGGCCGTCCCGCTAGAGAGCCATGGTGTGGTGGACAGCAGTTCAGGGTTTAGTACAGACAGATGTGGGTTCTTTTGGATAAATTATCTGATCTCTAGGATACAGGGAGTAGATATTAACGCATATACAGGTGTTGTATAGGTGGCCCACTTGTCTGATCTCAGTGTAAGCCTCCCAGCAACCCTGGCCACCCTTGACAAGGACAGGGTGAGTGGTGATAGTCCCATTTTACAGAAGAGAAAACCGAGTCTGAGTGAGGATGTGCCACCAGAGCTAGAATGTGTCCAGCGCTCTTGGCACCAAGGTGGGGCCTCCTCGCTGTACAGGGTCACGCCCATTTTTATAGTCAGGGGTCCCCTCCCTGAGGCAGGCTGCCCTCACTCCTCCCACCCCTGGTCCTGCCCTGGGGAGGGATGCCTGGTTATTACTTGTGATTCAGAAGAGACATCAAGGGCAACAGTGGATAGGAAGCCATCCTCTTATGTACATAACCAATTTGGGGATCCCAGGGGAATGGGGGGTTGGTCAATCAGCAGTCTGATGCTGCCTCATTTTCCCCTCTGAGCTCGTACAGAGCACTGACCTCTGCTTGAACCTAGTGAGCATGCGTGTGTGTCTGTGTGTGTGTGTATGTGTGGACAGCGTACCTGCGGTGCCCACATCTCAAGGGCTCAGCTGGATGCATCTTCGCTCATGCATCATTTTAAACTCTATCACTTTGTCTTAGTTCTCTAGTGCTGCTATAACAGAAATACCACAAATGGGTAGCTTTAACAAACAGAAATTAATTTTCTCACAGTTCAGGACGTTAGAAGTTCAAATTCTGGATGCTGGCTCTAGGGGAAGCTTTTCTCTCTCTGTCGGCTCTGAAGAAAGGTCCTTGTCTCTTCTGAGCTTCTGCTCCTGAGTGACCTTCATGTGCTTTGCATCTTTCTTTCTCCTTCTCTGCTCTGCTTACTTTTTGAATCTCTTTTATATCTCAAAAGAGATTGGTTCAATATATACCCTACACTAATCTTGCCTCATTAACATAGCAAAGACAACTATTCCCAGATGGGATTATAGCCGCAGGTATAGAGGTTAGGATTTACAAGACATATTTTTGAGGAAAATAATTCAGTCCATAGCGTCCTTCTCACTGGGCAGCTGAGTTTGGCATGAGGAGAAGAGGAGCCTGGACGCGTTTGCTTCTCTATGTCTACTCCCAATTCTGGTTTCTCTTCCCAGGAAGTGTGGTGGGGTCTGGGCCCCTGTATTCATTTCAGCCTGTGAGCCTGGGGTCCAGCCCTGTACTGAGTCCCTGGGGACCCACGTAGTCCCTGCCTTCTCAGAGTCTACAGTGCCACTGGGAAAAGGAGGCTGTGAAATGGACCAATGACAGCCCGGGCATATAGGTGATCAAACAGAAACAAAATTGCAGAGGACAGGGATGTAAGAGGGGAGCTCAGGGGGCTGGAGAAGACAGGGGTGTCTTCTGAGAGGTGGGAGGCTGAGTGTAGCCTGGAGAGAGTGAGCAGGGGCTCTGAGGAGGCTGATGATGAAGGGACCATGCCATCACCCACTCCGCTCCTGTCCATAAACACACACGGAGCTTGTCCAGTGGATGCCCCCACTCTGTGTGACCTTCTCTCCAGGTCTAGCCAGGAGCAGACCCCAGTGGGTGCTCCCCTGCTGAGCTCCACAGTCCCCCGCCCATCCGGACAGGGCTCCTTCCTGGTTCTCCCCTCCAGGCCCAGGTACCTGTGATGGGAAGTCATGGCCTTCTCGGAGGAGGAGTGGCTTTGTGGGCAGAAGGTTCTGCGTGCCCTCTGGGGAGACAGCGGGGGCTCCCAGGCCTTTGGCTGGGCCTGCTACCCATCTGCTGGCTTGCTCACAGCTTCCTCTTCCTCTCCCTCTCAACTACAGCCACACCCAGGACCAAGGAGGTGAGCACGTTATGACCTTCATAACCAGCTGGTATGGGCTGGGGCCTAGGAACGATGAGACACCCTGGGACCCAGGCTGCTGTCTCGGCCTCTGGTGGATCTGGCCGGGCTGGGGTAGCTTCCCCAGAGATGGGCAGGAGGGTGGGCGCGGGCAGTTCCCAGGAGTCGAGTAGAGAGGTAGGCCAGGCCAGACCCGGCAGGGTCAGGCCGTGCATGCTGGTCTCACCCAGGCTCCTGGGAAGAGAAGCCAGACCCACCCTGTCCTCCCTCTGTCAGTCCTTCCCTGCTGCGCCCTCCCCGACGCTTCTCATTCATAGTTGGTCCGTTTGCCTCATGGACCTTGCACTTATTAAACTCCCAGTGGTGTGGATTCAAAACCACCGGGCGCGCAGTAGGTGCTCAATGCATGTGCTCCCCCAGCTGTTGAGCTCTTCTTATTGCCCCCCACAATCATGCAGACCCACTTCCTGCTTCTCAGCCTTGGGTGCCCGACCTCCTGGCTGCACTTGGGCAGCACTCATAGGTGGCGAGGCCCCCACCCCGGTCGCCCTCAGCCTTCAAGCTCAGCGGAGGAAAACACAGAGTGGATGGGGGGTCACTAGGCTGCCACCGACTGCCTGAGAAAGGCAAGTTCTTCTGAGAAGGCCCGCAACTACCCTCCCATCTTTTCTGGGGACCCTGCAGTTAACAGGACTCCATGCTGCTGCTGTTTGCCGAGAAAGCCTCACCCATCACCGCCCACACCCTGCCACAGCCTCTTCACACACATCGGCGCTGGAAAGGTTTCAGCCCAGAGTGAGTGTTTTGTGGCTGCAAGATCGTGAGTCTCAGAACCCCCCATGAGAAAGGGGGTTCATCCCTGAGGGTCATGGGGTCAGCTTTTCCGTGTCACTTCTAATGATGGTTACCAGGCAGTACTAGGAAAAGTGCCACTTCCTTAATTTTCCGATGTCATATGGTAATTTTGCATCATTTCATTTATTCTTTAGGGTTTGTGGTTAAGCTGGGGTGAGTAGGATAGACGTGGCTGGGACCGATTGCCTTGAACCTTTCTTCCTCTTCGATAGTTCAGAAGTTTCTCTATGATCCCAAGGAGAATTGCTTCCCATAGATTATTTGTAAAGCATTCTTCTCTGTATTGAATCCTATTTTCCTACTGCCTTTCACTAATAGTATAGATGTATCCCCTTGGGAAAAAAGACTGGCCTAAGGGTGGCAAAAGTGTTTTGCGATTGGTTCTAATGCACCCAGCAGCTCTGCAGAAGAAAGGCCTGGCAAACTGCTTCCAAAAAGATTACAGCCAAGAAATTCCGATGGAGCAGTTCCACTCTGTAGTACATGGGGTCACCGTGAGTAGGAATCAATTTGATGGCACCAGATTTTGGTTTTTAAAGGCAATAAATAATACCTCCCATTTGAATATCTTTATAACCATTATACTATTTATTCCCATGGATTATATATATTTTTTGATTTCTAAATTTTATTGTGGTAAAAAAATACAGAGGACAACCAAACACATCGTGGGATTTGTTTCTTTGGTTTGGAAGTTGAGGGTCGTGGTTTCCTGGGACATCCCGGTTAACTGGCCTAATAACGTGTTTGTTGCTTCTGTTCTGCCTCCATGTTTGTGGAGCGGTGCCTGGGGTGTTAAAAGCTTGCAAGCAACAGTTGGCCTCTATTCACCTGGAGCAACAGAGGAAGAGGAGACTCAGGTAAGGGAGGAGGAAATGAACGTGTAGCTAACTGCCTCCATGAACAACTGCTTCCTGTGCCCCGAGACCAGAAGAAGTGGGTGATGACCAGCTACCATTACTGAACATTTTATTTATTTTTTTCTTTTTCCTTTATTTTATTGTTGTAGTTTAAGTGAAAGTTTACAATTCGAGTTAGTCTCTCATACAAAAATTTAGATACACTGTTATGCGACCCTAATTGCACTCCCTGTACTGTTCCTCCTTTCCAGCCCTGATTTCCCGTGTCTATTTAACCAGCTCTTAAACCTCTCTGCCTTCTCATCTCGCCTCTGGACAGAAGCTGCCCATTTAGTCTCTAACCCTAACCCTAACCCTAACCCTAACTTGAGCTAAGAAGCACACTCTTCACGAGTATCATTTTATGTCCCACAGTCCAGTCCAACCTTTGTCTGAAGAGTTGGCCCCGGGAATTGTTTTAGTTCTGGGTGGACAGAGAGTCCAGGTACTGAACATTTTAATCAAAGATTCTATAGAAGAATCTCGGTCAAAAGGGGGAAAATGCAAACATAATTTCAAATTCTTGTAGACTCTAGACTTTCTGGAGTCATGGAGTATCATGGATTGAATTATGTCCGCCAAAAAATGTGTGTATCAATTTGGCCGGGCCATGATTCCTGGTATTGTGTGGTTTTCCTATATGTTGTAAATCCTGCCTCTATGATGTTAATGAGGGAGGATGGGTGGCAGTTGTGTTAGTAAGGCAGGACCTGATCTACAAGACTGGATTGTGTCCTGAGGCAACCTCTTGAGATATAAAAGACAGAAGTGAGCAGTGAGACTGGGGGACCTCATACCATCAAGAAAGCAGTGCCGGGAGCAGAGCACGTCCTTTGGACCGTGGTCCCTGTGCTGAGAAGCTCCTAGTCCAGGGGAACACTGATGAGAAGGTCGACAGAGACAGAAAGACTTCCCCTGGAGCTGACGCCCTGAATTTGGACTTTTAGCCTACTTTGACCGTGAGGAAATAAACTCTTCGTTAAAACCATCCACTTGTGGTATATCTGTTATGGCAGCCCTAGATGACTAAGACATGGAGGCTGGATGAACCCCCGAAATTATTGTGCTGAGATAATCTTTAAACATTCAACCAAAAATATCGCCTGAGGTCTTCTTCAAACCAAACAGTGGTTTGGTTTAACTAGTAAAGAATGTGTGCCTTGAGCATTATGCTCTTTTAAGAACTATCTATATGGGATCAAATCGACAAGAGCAACTCGACAGATTAGATAGGAAGCTTAGTGGGCAGGGGGTTTGTGTTAATGGGCGAGGAGCAACTCAGAAAAAGAGGGTGAGAAGGGTTGCACAACTTGAAGAATGTCATCAGTGTCACTGAACCGTACATATAGAAACTATTGAATTGGTGTATGTTTTGCTGCTTATACTCTCAACAACAACAACAAAAAATAAAATAAATTACAAAAAAATGTTTAAGAAAAAAATACATTTATGTACACAGGAGCCCTGGTGGTGCAATGGTTAAGCATTTAGCTGCTAACCAAAAGGTTGGTGGTTCAAATCCATGGGGAAAAAAGAACTGGCAATCTGTTTCTGTAAGACTACAGCCTAGGAAACCCTATGGGGCTGTTCTACTCTGTTTCATGGCATTGCTATGAGTCAGAATCAACTTGACAGCACACAACACCACCAGCAAAATATACATAACCAAACAACTTGCCATGTTGAACATTTCCTCTATTTTTTTAAATTGTGGTAAATATATATGTAACAAATCATTTGCCATTTCAACATTCTTCATACGTACAATTCAGTGGCTTAGTCACGTTTATCATGTTGTATTTTAACCATTTTTAAGTGTACAGTTCAGTGATGTTAATTACATTCACCATGTTGGGCCACCATCACCTCTATCCATTTCCAACAGCTTTTCGTCACCCCAAACAGAAACTCATACCCTTAAGCAACAACTCCCCATTGCCTCCCCTCAGCCCCTGACAACCAACGTTCTACTTTCTGTCTCTATACATTTGTCTATGGCAGACACCTCATATGTGTGAAATCCTACAGTATTTGTCCTTTTGTGTCCGGCTTATTTCACTCAGTATAGTGTTTTCAAGATTCATCCATGTTATAGCATGTCTCAGAACTTCATTTCTTTTTATGGCTGAATAATATTTCATTGTATGCATATACCACATTCTGTTTATCCATTCAACTGTTGATGGACACCTTTTGGCTACTGTGAATAATGCTGCCATGAACACTGGTGTACAAGTTATCTGTTTAAATCTCTGCTCCCAAGCCTTTTGGGTATATACCCAGGAGTGGAATTGCTGGATCATATGGTAATTCTGTGTTTAATTTTTTGGAGAACCACCGAACTCTTTTCCACAGTGGATGCGCTGTTTTACGTCTCCGTTTTACATCAGCAATGCTCGAAAGTTTCAATTTCTCCACATCCTCATCAACACTTGCTATTTTGTATTTTTCTGATCATAATCGTTCTAGTGGTTTTGAAGCAATACAGTGGTTTTGATTTGCATTTCCCTGATGACTAATGATGATAAGCACCATTTCATGTGCTTATTGACCATTTATTTGTACATCTTCTTTGGAGAAATGTCTATTCAAGCCCTATGCCCATTTTTCTTTTTTACCCATTTTATAATTGGATGGTTTGTCTTTTTGTTGATGATTGTTCCATAGATTAGATTTTATTATTGGCATTTTATAGAGAGACCACAGGTCTTGCTCAAGGTCATGCAGGTGATAAGTCAATGAGCCACAGGAGGACCTAGCCTCCTGCTTCCCAGTCTAGTGCGTTCTCCTCTTAACCTTGACATTCAAGACGGTAGGAATGCTTTTTGGATCATGGCTGGATTGAAACATATACATTTCCGGAAAACATCGCAATTATTAGAGTAAATCCTCTCATACAACTCCTCTCATACATTTTCATGTTCACCTGAAAACTGTGAAGATCCGAAGGAAAAACCGTACTCGCTTTAGTTAAGCAAACTCCTTTTTACAGAAATTCTTCCAGTGTCTACCACACTCTGTCCTTGGAATCTTCCAGCAGGAATCCCAGCAACTCTCCTTCATTTCTTCGCGCTCTCCCAGGGAAGGCGTTGATGTGGCCAGAAGGAAGGAGGAAAGTGAAAATTCCAGAAGGAGCATCAAGGAGCCAGAAAGGAAGGGCATTCTTGGGACCTCATAGCTGGAACAGTGTTCCTTATGGGTGGCTGCTGGGAGTTTAAGAACTGTAAGCTCTCAGGGGTCGCATTTCATGTTAGGACTCAGGTTTCCTATCCTCATGCAGCCACTCAGAGCAAGCTGAGGGCACTTACCACAAGGAATGTCTGTGTGTGTTTAGAGTTTGGGCTCCATGTGGATCTGAAAGAAGGTGGGTCCATGCAAGTTTGTGGGGTCCCTGCTTTGTACCCAGCCCTGAGCTGGGCCCAATGGGGGCTGTACAGGAAGGAAGGCTACAACCTGAGGACCTTCTGTCAAGTTGAGAACACGTGTTCAAGACTAGAAGCTATTCAGGAACTCTGGGGTTATAGTGCTAATTGGGGGTTCAGGCCTAGAGCTGGGAGGATCACGGGGTTCGGAAATCTTCCAGGGACACATCCTCACTGTGGGTACCGCCAAGGGCCAGAGAAGGAGGCTTGGCTTTGCTCCTCCCCACAGGGCTGCTCATCATGACCACAAGGAAGGGAGGGAGGGGTTTCTAGTCACTCAAGAAGGGAACTACCCCACCTGGCCCTGTAGTGCTGGGGGATGTGGGAGAGGGTGAACAAAGCAGCCTGTGAGTATGGTGAGTAATGGGGGTGGGGTGCAGTATCATGACTGGAAATAGCTAGGGATCCTTGATTCAACTGGAATTAAAAAGGAGAATACGCAGTTCCAAGTGGCATCTGTCAGCCACGGGCCGCTCTGCCCACTCAGCGTCCTCCATTTTCTGACCAGCTCTAGGAGGAAGGAAACAGTGCTTTGGCGCAAAGAAAAGCAGAAGTGTGTCTTGGAAATTTGGCCCTCCCTTCTTGGGGAGGGCTGAAACCTGGTGTCCAGCTGGGGCCCAGGCAATTTTAGGTGACGCCTGCCTTCAAGAAATGACCCAGTGGGACCGGGCTGTGTGGCTGCCTTCAGCTCTGCTGCTTCTCTGGGTCCCAGGTAAGGGGGCATCCTGGACTGAAACTATGACTTGGGTGGGTGGGAGGCAGGGAGGGTGTGTGAGGGGGAAGGAAGCAAGGGAGGTGTCACATGAGGCACCCCAAATCTGGACTCTGACAGAATTCTGTCCACTGCTGAAGGACTGCACCCTTGGGAGTGAAGGGATGAGGGCCTCCTTCCGCACTTCCCTGACCTTGGATGAGACTTGTGGGGCATGAGGCACAGGGATGCGTGTGGAGGAGAGAATTTGTGGGAGGTTCTCAGAGGAATCATTATGGGAAGAAGGAAGGTGAGAGGCAGGCTGCCTTCTGAGTGAGTGGGTGGGAGAGTGGTAGCTCAGGGCACCTGAGGGGCATGTGTTTTGGGGGAGGCACCCTCCCAACGGTTCTCCTGTTGCTAGGTGTGG
Organism: Trichechus manatus latirostris; assembly: GCF_000243295.1. NCBI lineage: Eukaryota > Metazoa > Chordata > Mammalia > Sirenia > Trichechidae > Trichechus > Trichechus manatus. Next base: position 7,829,373 of record NW_004443964.1, on the reverse strand, counting down.
AGGAAGCATGGGGACTGGGGACAAGCAGGCCGTGGTGTCAGGGACACAGAGGTGTAGCTGGAGCAGCACAGGGGCTGACTGGTGCCTGAGCAGGGAGGAGCCCTGACATAGGTTTGGCTGGTGACAGCCCCTAGGTGGGCCTGAGCGCCAGGGTCAGTTGTCTCCAAGGAGGAGAGATGGGGACGGAGGGGAGACGGAAGGGCAGTGGAGGAAGGAAGGTGAGAGAAGCGAAACTGTGGGGAGAGAAGGGAGGAGCATTTCTTTGGTGAGAACTCACAGAAGATGGTGAATTTATTATATTAAGAGATTTGGTCAGACTTTAGTCATGATATATTATGCTGATTTTATGTAAAGAATTAAGAAGATTTCTCGATTTCTGTATTCTCTGCAGATGTTTAAGTAAAGTTGGGATTGTTTGTTCCTTGAAGGTTTAAAAGAATTAATTTGTGAAACTGTCTGAGTTTTGCCCTTTTTGGAGGGGAATTTCTTATTTGGGCTACATTGAAAAAAAAAAAAAAACTATTCCAGTCCAATTTTGATAATTTATATTTCCTAGAAAATCATCAGTTTCATCCAAGTTTATAAACTTATTTGTAGAGATTTACAAATTACCCTGGTTATTTTTCCTTTGAATCGTGTATTTGTGTCTTCTTCATTTTTTGTCTTTTTTAACTTGGCTACCCACTGGTCTGTCTGTATTATTCTTTGCTCCTTCCCAAAGAAAAATTAGTTTTTCAATATATGCATTATTTCCACTTTTCATGTTTCCTAATTCACCAGTGTCTGCTCTAGATTTACTCTTTCTTCTCTTCTCTGCTGGGTGTCCTTGTCAACTTCTTGAGTTGAACGATTAGCTTGTTTACCTTCCAGTTTTCTTGCTGAGTGATGGGAGATGAGACTTTGGGATCCTAACAACATTACCACACCAGAGGAGCATCCCATAGAGGAGTTACAGAAATAGTGAAAGTCCTAGCCCAAGAACGGCCTCCAGTCTCCTGTGTTTATGTTTAGGGAGATTGGGGAGGAGGATTGGTAAGTGCTGCTTGGGATAAAGCACAGAAAAGCCAATTAGGAGGCTTGTAAATAAGTGTTATTGTTCCAGGTAAGTGGGGAGGTAACACTGAAGGTTTTCTGACTTCCCTCTTATCTCTAAAGTATAAGGACACCTTCACAGGTGACATAGAACCTTTTGGGAGTCCTAGTGGTATTTTCACTCCCAAGTTTTCAGACGCAGGGTGTCCTCAAAAGGGTGGCTTATTTTTGTTTCTTCTGAGAAGAGAAAAGTAAATCTGGAGATAGAAAGAGAGAGAGAGAGAGAGCAACCAAAGAGCAGTCAGACCCTTGAGACAGAACAGCAGACAGGAAGCCATGGGCAGGGGCAGTGGGTCACCCAGATCAGGCAGAGGAGCCAAAACCTGGCAAAGAAAGATGACAATTACAGCCAAAGAGACGTATGAACAGAGTTAGGACATAGTGACCGGGAACAGCATCTTGGGTGAAGGAGGGCTGGGGACTGACATTTATGTATTAAGCAGTTAATATATGTCAATTTAAAAAAAATGTGTTTTTCTAGAGAACCACCTATTCATCCAGGTTTGTAAATATGTCTGTAGTGACTTTCTGTAAAATACTGCCTTGATTCTCTTGTATTTGTGATTATTTTCTCTTTTCTAGTTTCAAACGTGTTTGTGTTTCCTCTCTTTTGTCTTCTTTTGGCTAGTCAGAGGGTTATCGATTGTCATTAGATTGTATCATGTGATATTCCTGTTTTTTTTTTTTTTGGTTCAAAAACAATTGAAAATCAGCAATTTCATACAGTTCAACCTAGTATTATTTGGCAGGCATTTTACATCCATTATCTCATTTAATGCCCCCAAATGCCATGTGAGGTGTGCACAATTTTCACCACTTTACACATGAGGCATCTTAAGGCCAGAGAGAGTAAGTAACTTGCCCTAAGCACGCAGCTAATATGTGATAGAGCTGTTGTTAGTTCTGACTCATAGCGACCCTGTGTACAATAGAACGAAATACTGCCTGGTCCTGAGCCAGCCTCAGAGTCGTTGTTATGTTTGAGCCCACTGTTGCAGCCACTGTGTCAATCCATCTCGTCGAAGGTCTTCCTTTTTTTCACTGACCCTCTACTTTACCAAGCATGATGTCATTCTCTAGGGACTGGTCCATCCTGATAACATGTTCAACGTATGTGAGACAAAGTCTCACCATCCTCGCTTCTAAGGAGCACTCTCCTGTATTTCTTTCAAAATAGACGTGTTTGTTCTTCTGGCATTCCGTGGTATACTCAATATTCTTCACCAATACCGTAACTCAAAGGCATCAATTCTTCTTTGCTCTTCCTTAGTCACAGTCTAGCTTTTGCATGCATATGAGGCTATTGAAAATATCATGGCTTGGGTCAGGTTCACCTTAGTCCTCAAAGTGACACCTTTGCTTTTTAACACTTTAAAGAAGTCTTTTGCAGCACATTTGCCCAATGCAAAATACATTGTTTGATGTCCTGACTGTTGCTTCCATGGGCATTGATTGTGGAGCCAAGTAAAATGAAGTCCTTGACAGCGTCGATCTTTTCTCTGTTTATCATGGTGTTGCTTATTGGTCCATTTGTGAGGATTTTTCACTACTTAGATTTCTGTAAAGGTCACAACCACCTCAGGGCTTGGAAGGCCTTCTCTGTACCCATCTGCCGAGCATCTGGGCATCCAAGCCAGGAGAGGAGGTCCCGGGCCCCCAGAAGGGGGACTGTTGGGAGCTTATGGGCAGCTTTGGGCCACCGTCAAGGAGTATGGAGCCTCCATGGGTTGGGGGAGGGGCCCAAGGCTCTTGGAGAAGCCCCGGAGGAGGCAGGAACCTCACGGTGAAGTATTTATTGAGGGCCTCTGTGTGCCAGCACTTCTAGGCATTGAAGATGTAACGAGGACAAGGCCCCACCCTCCTGGAGCTGACATTCAAGTGGTGCCAAAGTCTGCAAGTGAAGGGATTTAAGGACCTGAAGAAGCAAGTGAAATGAAATAGTTCTACCTCTGGAGAAGAGAACAAGCCACGTGATCACAGAATTATGAGGGTGGTGGGGAGCGGCACTCACAGCTGCCTGGGGCACCTGCCCCTCGGCTCAGGGCAGGGCTAGTGTCCTCTACCTGGGTGGCCAGCATCAGCTTCACACATATAACCTTACTGTCTGTGCTTGGTATCTGAGAGCTACTGGGGAAAAAGGCAGACATAAATCTAGGAAGGAAAAAATGAGCGCTCTTGACAATTAAGTCTACAAGAGCTGGGCAAACTAAGTAAGACGCAGGATGAGATAAAGATTGTCAGCAGTAAAACTTCCGTGTGTGTGAATCGTTTTTGTTTCGTGCTCTCTCACTGCTCATTCTTGCACAGGATATTGGCGCTCTCCAGCCTGCATCTTTATCTCTATTAGGAGTGATACAACCTTCCAGGGCTCTACAGCTTTGGAAACTGTGAAAAGTTCATTTAAATTTTTTGTGCTTATGAATCTTTTTTGATCCACAAGTTTTATCAAGTGTGTCCAGCATTTTTGTGAAATGGATTTGGCAGCCCTGTCTGTGCCCGGGTTTATACTCCTTGCTGGGAGCAGATTGGTGTGTGGGCTGTGAGATGCTAGGGGTGGTTGTCAGACCTGGGGTGGCCTTTCTGGTGAGAGCAGGGTGCTTAGAGGAGGGACTTCTTATAGTTCTGGTGAGTTTGGAAATGGAATGAGTGAGGAAGATGGGAAGGGGCAGCAGGAAAGGAGACTGGGGGCTGGAGGAAGGGGCTACTGTGATCAAAATCTTGGTGTTGGAAGAGTGCCAGAGGTGGACACTCAAAATGTGTTGAGGAGGGGCTGATATGGAGTGGGGGGAAGAAGCATCAGGAAGATTGACCTCCGGGGCACTGCTGACCCAGGCCTGTCCTGGTGCGGAGCGTGGACTCGGCTTGTGTTTTCCAGGATGCGTGACGCTGAGTGGCCCCAGCACCGTGACAGGCGTTGTGGGGGAATCTCTGAGCGTGCAGTGTTGCTATGAGGAACAATTCAAGGAAAATGACAAATACTGGTGCAGAGAACAGCTGGCTCCTATTGGACCCTGTGACAAGATTGTGGAGACCAGCGGGTCAGAGAGAGAGAAGACGAAGGGCCGAGTGTCCATCAGGGACCATCCTGCCCAGCTCAGCTTCACAGTGACTGTGAAGAACCTCACAGTGAAGGACGGAGGCCAATACTGGTGTGGCATCAGTAAAAGATGGTGGAAAGATGGAGTTTATTCGAGAGATCCCACCTTCCAGGTGGTGATATCTGTGTTCCCAGGTGAGCCCCTCCCCCACACCAGCACCAGGGCTGCCTGAACAAGCTCAGGTGAGAATGGCTGGGGCAGGTCACAGGTCAGAGACTTGAGGAGAACTATGCATGCATGTGTGTGTGTTTGTGAGTGTGTGTGTGAGTATGCGTGTGTGTGTGAGAGAGAGAGAACGTTCCCAAGAGCAATCTGCCTTGCCCTGACTTTGTAGCCATCTCAGTGGGCCTGGGAGGTACTGAGGCAGGTGGGGTGGGGTGAGTGAGGAGGACCTGAGTTTGAGCCCCCAGGACAGTGGGGTCCTTGCACCTTCTGCCCCCCACTGGAGCTGTGTGGGATAGGCCCACTCTGAAGGTCTCCCTGTCATCTCCGTGGGCCTGGGAGTGTGGGGCCTCTGGCATCAGCTCTCTGGGACCAGGGGTCACACACGGACCAGCCCCCAAGCCTTCCGGTGCAGAAGGGACGTACTGATGGCCCAGCCTCAGCCAAACTCCGTGTCCTGATTGCTATCTGATCCTCAAGCCCAGGTCCCACCCTTTCCCCAGACTCTACATCACCTGCCTCGGGCCACCGAGTTTAGCCTTGACCTCCTGGGCTGCCCAGGGAAACCCCAGTTTCCTCTGACTTTGTACAAACCGTTTCTGTGAAGGGCCTGGCCACCAGCCTTGGTGTGGGCTCTGGCGAGCTGCAGTGACCATGGAGAAGGCTCGGCGGGTCCCCTGGCCACCAGTGGTGCTCGCTCTGCCTCGTGGGGTCCCCTTCACAGCACCTCCCTGGCCCTCTCCTCAACCTGGGATCCCCTCCTGAGACAGTGAAGTGCTCGTCCATCGGGAAGTCTATTCAGCAACCCCATTTTCCAGGCCACTTCTCTATCGGGTGCTGCCATTCAAAGGAGTCTCAGACACCATCCGTGGCCGAGTAGGGCAGAGAGTCAGGGAAAGGGACCATCGCAGTACAGACAACGTGTCCTCAGACAGAAGGACACCCAAAGTACCACAGACTCCAGCAGCAAGGGGGTCAAGACTCAGAGGGTGATGCATTGCTACATGGGGAGGGCTCCCTGGGGGAGCTGACTTCTCTGCTCAGTCTTGACCCAGGAGAGAAGTGGGTCGAGAGCTGAGCCTGCAAAGGAGAGAGAGGGAGAGCCGCCTGTGGTCAGTCCCCCGGAAACTCAGAGCATGTGGGGGATGGTTGACAGCCGAGCAGAGGGGCAGGCAGGGTCAGACAGGGCAGGTGCTGGGCTCAGTGGGGACTTCAACCCTTGACAAGCCAGATGTACAGCGCAGACACACAGCTCTGGCCACTGTGTGCTGTGCTCAGAGGGGACGAGACGGGGGTGGGAGAGAAGTTAGAGTTCTCAGCGGTGCCCCGCCTGCGTCAGCAGGATGGAATCAGGACTGTGGGCTTCCTGTGTCCTGTTTGGAAATGCTCCCTTGGCCCAGGGGGCCCTGGGGAGACTTTGGCCCCAGGCTCCTCTGTCCTGCCCCTTCCAAAGTGAGCATGCTGTGTGAAATCAAGCCACAAAGGTGGTGAGTGGCGGGGAGGGTCAGAGGAGAGGTCCTGGGTCTAACGTGTGTTTTTAGCACCAGCACCAATGTCAAGCACACCTACAAGTACCACGACTTCCACAGCCACAACCGAAGGCCTGCCTGTGCTGTCCATGGCGCTGGCCACGGCGAGTACCACCCACAGCCCGAGCAGCCAGGAGAACTCCAACCAGAGCCAGAGCCCAGGGTAAGGCGCCCCAGTCCCCATGACCTGGAGGTGGGCCTCCTCGGCCTGGGCCTCTTGTAGTGTCCAGACGCGGCCCAGTCGAGGGCGGGACTCACACCCCTGCAGGTGGAACCTCTCAGCTCCCTCTGCCTCGGGCCAGGTTGGACGCTCCAGGCTGTGTATTCCAGCTTGGGTATCTGAGACCAGCTGGACCTGCACTGGGCTTTGAGATGGGGCTCAGGCCAGGGAGAAGCTGGTATTGAGGTGGAAGCAATAACATTTACTGAGAGCTGATGATATCCTACCTGGCCCAGGCTAGGTGTGTTCCACGAGTGTTCTCATTTGCTCCTCACTGCCACCTGCAGAGTTATTATCCTCATTTTACAGATGAGTAAACCGAGTCTCAGAGAGGCTGAGCGATTTGCCCAGGTGCACAGCTCCAAGAGGCAGGGCTGGGCTTCCAACTCAGGTTTATGTGACTCCAAAGTCTTGGATTCTTCCCTCTAAACTGTTGTTGGTCTCAGTGGCCATTGAGTTCATTCCTACTAATGGCGACCCCATGAGTGCAGAGTAGAGCTGTGAACCTTCAGAATCAGATCACCAGGCGTGTCCTCTGAGGTGCCTTTAGGTGGGTTCGAACTTCCAACCTTTCAGCCAGTAGTTGAGCACTTAACTGTTTGCACCACCCGGGGGCTTCCCTTTAAAATTCGCCAACCCCATGAAGAATCTGAAAAAATCTGTAGACTCTCTTCCCCTAAAAATGCCTGTGGTCATGAACCATTTCTGGGATCCATGGATGCTGAAGCCCTTCCCTAGGCTTCCTGTCAACCAGGAGGTACAATCTTAATATCAGACATGGCGAAAGTCAGGCCCCAAACACGCCACTTCCAGATGTTGACACTGCAGATATTAACACACAGGAAAAGCTAGGTTTTATGGGGTCTGAAGCTTGTACAATTTCGTGGGGGGCATCTTTAATAATAAAAAAAATTAGAAAATAATGAATACAAACCTAGGTATGAAAGAAGGGGCCCAAGCAAGTAAGAGACCCCAGAAGCTTAAGCTTCATTAAAAAAACCAAAGCTATAACTGTCAAGTCGATTCTCACTCATGGAGACCCCATGTGTTATAGAGAAGAACTGCTGCATAGAGTTTTCTTGGTTGTAATCTTTATGGAAACAGATTGCCAGGCCTTTCTTCTATGGTACTGCTGGATGGGTTTGAATGGCCAACCTTTAGGTTAATAGCTGATTGCAAACTGTGCGCCACCCAGGGACCTCTAAGCTTCACTAGCTTCACAGTAAATCGCTGCTGCTCATCCACGTGTAAATGGTGGAAGGACAAGATTACTGCAGGAATGTTTGCTATCACAAAAGATGGGAGGAAACTATTGAGAAGGAATAGTTAAATTAATTATGGTACAATCCATGCAATGGAAAGGTACACAGCTGTGAAAAAGAGCAAGGGGCTTCTTTATGTCCACCTACGTGGGAGATCTGCAAGATGTATCGTTATCAAGTAAAGCCAGAATACAGGTAGTCCTCGACTTATGATGGGTTTTGTTCTGTCAACCTCTTCGTATGTCAGTTCTTTTTTTTTGGTTTTCGTTATTATTGCTTTTTATTGACAGTATCTTTATAAATCCCATCTTTGTTTGTCTTTGGGGTTGGAAAAATTACATATAAACTTACAGACATATTTTAATGCATACATATTACTAACAATAAGATGTACAAAAAAAAGGCAAGTGCGGTTTGTCGTAACCTGAATACTTTGTAAGTCGTGGACTACCTGTAGTATGTATACTATACCTGCTTTTGTGTGAAATAAGGAGGAAAATAATGTACATTTATATTTGCTTGTATATAAAAAGTCCCTGGGTGGTGCAAATGGTTAAAGTTCTCAGCTGCTAACAGAAAAGTTGGAAGTTCGTGTCCACCCAGGGCTGCCTCAGAAGAAAGACCAGGCAATTTACTTCCAAAAAATGAGCCATTGGAAACCCTATGGGGCACAGTTCTGCTCTGACACACATGGGGTCACTATGAGTCGGAATCCACTTGGCATCAACTTTTTTTTTTGGTATGTGAAAAAGAGTCTCTAGACGGTTCTTAAGTCTCAAGCACACTGTGTTATGTGGGTGGAGGGGGAACTGGGAGGATGGAGATGTGCACAGAGAAGACTTTTTAGCGTCTACTTGTTTTTTGCTTTTGTTTCGTTTCATTTGACCTTATGTAGCTACTTAGAGACCCTATGGGGCAGTTCTACTCTGTCCTGTAGGGTCACTATGAGTCAGAATAGACTCGACAGCAACGGGCTTGGTTTGGGTTTTTTTTAATCTACTTAAAAGCGTGGGAAGGAAGACTGCCCAGCCCCCTCACTCTGTCCTGTGCCCTCCCTCTAGGCTTTCACTGCTGCTGTCCTTGCTGGTGGTCCTGCTGCTTCTGTTGGTGGCGTCCTTACTGGTGGTCTGGGGAATGGTGCGGAAACGGATAAAATGTGAGTTCTGCCCTCCACCTCCAGCCCTGCTCAGGTGCACCGTCCCTGACCAACCTCTCATCCTCCAGGCTCTGTGTCCTTGCTCCCCTGAATGGGCACCAAGCACACACACACCTCACACCTCATGTCCCGGGTAAGCCTAAAGGGCAGACCCAGAGGAGGTGTCCCTGGGTGTGGCAGGCGGTCACAGGCTGTGCGCAGGGCCCATGAAGGGTATCTCTCTTCTGCTTAAACCCACGTGGCTCCCCACATGCTGAGGATGGAGTCCAGGCCCCTCCAGGACAGTCAAAGCCCTCCACATCCTGGCCCTGCCCTCCAAGCTCTGGCCCTGCCCACCTCTCCTGCCGCCTTGCCTACCACCCCGTCTTTGAACCCCGGAAGGATCCATTCTCAACTCCTTGTACTCTGGCAAGAGCCACAACCTCAGCACCTGGACTATCTCCCCTGCCCTCTTCCCCTAGCTCATTCCTGGTTTGCCTTGCCGCAGAGAGTAGTTTGGGGGCACCTCTGGCCATACCTCTGTACCTCTGCCACCATAGCCCTTTTCACACTGGATCACCTGCCTCCTTGCCTGCCTCCCCCACCAGTCTGTGTGCTCCTTAAGGTCAGGGACTGTGACTCGAGAGAGGACTCGGCCTATTTGTTGAATCCTGGATTATTTAATATCTTCAGTCACAACGGGCCCCAGGCCTCCTGTAGACATCTCTCGCCTCTGCCCTCAGAGTAAAAGGCAGAGTTTGAAGGGGCGTCCGCCAGGTCTCGCCCTCAGTAAGTAGGTGCTCAATAAATATCTGATGAGCTAATTAACTCAGTGGAAGCACAGAGGAATGAATGAAGTGATGGCCTCTTGTGACCGGCCAGGGGCTTTGGGCTGCCCCCAGCAGAGCAGATTTCCTCCTAAGATGAAAGCGACAGAGTCTGCAGTTTGCTCCCTGTTCTCGGAGTTGGGGATTCCGGGAGCAGACGGCAGTCCCTGTGCCTTTTAAAGGCTGCAGTGAGATTGGGCAGGGGCGAAGGGTTGCTCCCCTAACCAGGAGGGAGCCAGCGCCTGCTGCAGGGGGTGGGGGGAGTGGGGAGCTCCTCACACTCTCACCTCCAGCCCCTCCCGTGGAGCCCAGCCTCCCCCAAGTCCGGCTCAGGCCTCTGGGGAGAAATTGTTCGCAGCAGATTTGTGCAGGGTGTGTAGACAGAAACCACTTCCTCTTCCGCTTCAGGCGCCCTTCTCCTAAACTGCAGCCCTGCGTCGACTCGCCTCCCTTGAAGGGTTTCCCGTTTCCCAGGCTGGTCTCATCTTGTGCCCTTTCACCTAGAAAGACTCTGGCTCATAAAGTAGGCTCCTCTCCTTTTAAAAACGTCATGTATGACTGTTGGAGACAATTAGAAAATTAAGAAAAGCACAAAGAAGGAAATGAATTACAGACAAACTTACTGTTGCGGAGCTGATTCCGACTCACAGCGACCCTACAGGACGGGGTAGAACTGCCCATGGGGTTTCCAAGACTGTAATCGTCATGGAAGCAGACTGCCACATCTTTCGCCTGTGGAGCAGCTGGTGAGGTTGAGCTGTCTTCCCTTCAGTTAGCAGCAGAAACTGCTTAACCGCTGCACCACCAGAGCTCCTTAAATTACATATAATAAATGATAAACAAGAATCCCACCACCCAGAGAAAAATCAACCCTTGACATCGGAGGTATGTCTTTCCAGTCTTTTTTTATGCCTATATATGCATATAGGGTCCAATGAGTCGGAATCGACTCGACGGCAGTGGGTTTGGTTTTTTTGGTTTTTATAGATGCATGTATGGTTTCTTTAAAAATCTGCTTCATACCACAGATCCTCTTTTAAATCTTTTTTTGCACATTTTTCCTGTGTTGTGGATTGAGTTGTGTCCCCCCAAAATGTGTGTCAACTTGGCTAGGCCATGATTTCCAGTATTGTGTGATTGTCCACCACTTTACCATCTGGTGTGATTTTCCTACATGTTGGAAATCCTACCTCTATGATGTTAATGAGGCAGGATTAGAGGCAGTTATGTTAAAGAGGCAGGCCTCAGTCTCCAAGATTAGGTTGTGTCTTGAGTTATTCTCTTCTGAGATATAAACGAGAGAAGAGAGTAGAGAGACAGGGGGACAGGGGTTGGGGGTGGGGAGGAGTGCCTCCTTTGGACCCAGGTCCCTGGGCTGAGAAGCTCCTAAAAAAAATGAAAGAAAACAAAACCCATTGCCACTGAGTCAATTCCAACTCTTAGTGACCTTACAGGACAGAGTAGAACTGCCCTATCAGGTTTCCAAGGAGCTGCTGGTGGATTTGAACTGCTGACCTTTTTGGTAGCAGCCAAGCTCTTAACTATTGTGCCACCAGGGCTCCAAGAAGCTCCTAGACCAGAGAAAGAGTGATGACAAAGACCTTCCCCCAGATATCGACACAGAGGGAAAGCCTTCCCCTGGAGGTGACATCCTGAATTCAGCCTTCTAGCCTCCTAGACTGTGAGAGAATAAATTTCTCTTTGTTAAAGCCATCCACTGGTGGTATTTCTGTTACAGCAGCACTAGATAACTAAGACACCCTGCTCTGGAATGCAATTTTCTAAAAATCATTGATAGCAGAGTATACTGGTGCACGGGGGCATTACCCTTTGTCTCCTGCTGTTGGGAAAGGCTTTCTCTTTAAGTGTCTGATTCTCCCTCTCCTGCGCTGACAGTCTCTGCTCCTGGCTCCTGAGTGTCCTTGGCTGTCTTCCCCATTGTCCCCCCTCCTCTCCCCTGAGCCAGATCGTGCCCCATGGCACTTACGAGTGTTTGCAGAACTAGCTTTGTTTGGCCCCTCACCTCCAGCTGGCGCCTTCCCATTCATTCTTTTGTTCATTCGTTCATTCATTCATTTGCTCACTCACTAATTCACTCACTCAACAAACTCTTGGGTTCCTACCATGCTTCATACCTGAGCCAATAGCCCCCAGGGCTGGAGTCTTTAGGGAAAGGTCTGTTTCCAGATGAATCCTGGGGATCCCACCCCTGCCCTGCCCTTGTTCTGGGATTTCTGTGCCTTCACCCCCTTACTTTCCTTCTGTCTCTTTAGCTGCTGAGAATGCAGAGCTGTCCCGGAACCCCAGTCAGGTAAGACAAGGCTGCAGCAACAGGAGCCCTGGGGGGCAGACCGGGGGCAGGGTGGACAGTGTCACCACCAGGGAAGGGGTGGGAGGGGAGGGCTATGCTTGGCCCCAGCCAGAAGAGCAAGTCCTGGGAGATCAGTCATGGGGCCTTTTCCTATGATATGTGCAGGGGAAGTGGAATGAGGAGGTTCCTCCCAGCCCGGCCACTGACCAGGGCAGCATTCAAATACAGCCCAGAGAGGCCCAGAGTGGGGGATGGTGGAGGATGGTGGGAAGGCTGGGGGGCTGGGGCACCCAGAACATGGAGGGAAGGGGGAGATGAATGCAGAGAGGCTGGGGCAGAGGCCCCTCTGGACTGGACCAGGGAGGGGCTTAGAGGACATCCACCCAGCTCACCTCCTGCCCGCCCTAGTCCCAGCTCCAGCCTTTCGAGCCAAGTGAGTCCTGCTATGTGAACTTGGAGCTGCAGACGTGCCCCTCAGGGAAAGCCCCAGAGCCGCGGCCTGACATGGAGGTGGAGTACAGTACAGTGGTGAGTGTGGCTCCTGGGAGATCAGCGGAGAGGGAAGAGGTAGGGAGCTGGCTTGGTGATCTCCTGAGGGCCCCATGCCAGCCTGGGCTCTACCTAGAGGTCTTGGGTCCTCTGTAGACTCTTCTGAGTCCTCAGAAAGGGACCCATGGCTGCTTCGTTCTCAGGGCACTTCATCAAGGGTAGCACAAAGGCTGTCTTGGGGGAGCCTGGCCAGTTCCTGTAGGCCTCCTGGGGTCTCAGTCTCCTCCTTGTAGAATGGAATAGGCAGGGTCAGCCCCTAGAGCCCCAGGGACCCTCCTGGCTCTGATGGCCCAGGAGAATGGTGGCTTGACGAGGTGGGTGGAGCAGGTGGGGGCACAGGATGGGGAGTCAGTTGTTGTTGGAACAATTTTGAGAGAGAAAGGGGCCAGGACAGTGGGTAAGGCTGGCGCTTTCATGACTGGGTCTCCCCAAGACCCCCTTGGGTGTCCTCCCCCATCGTAAGCTGGAGGTCCATCTTTCCTGGCCTCTCCCTGAGCCTTTGTCTCTCTTCACAGGCATTCCCCAGGGCAAAGCTTCATCACAACTCGGGGACATTTGTGCACCACAGTCAGTATTCTGAGATCACCAGTACTTCCCCCAGGAGGCCCCAAGAAGAGACAGAGTACAGTGTGATAAAGAAGACATAGGTCTACATTTCAGACCTCATCGTCTGGGGGGCTCCTCAGGCCATGAGAAGCCCAGGGACGGCCCCCCTTAGCCCTCACCATACTCCCCCTGCCTGCTCCCTTGATGGTGACCAACAAGGAAGCTGGGCTTCCCATGGGCTGTCCCTCTTGCATCGTCAGCCTGACTGGCTTCATAGGAGAGACCAGCAGGAGTGGGAGCTCTGGAGGAATGAGGAGGGAACCCTCCCATCCTGCTAGCTCTAGTTTTCGCATCTGTTTTTCCTGTCCTTCATTCCATCTGTGTATATGGAGGACAGGCTCCAAGAAAAGATGTGACTCACATAGGCTGGTACCTGCACATCGCTTTATAAATCATAACTGGTTGACCAGTTGCCGTTGAGTTGACTCCAACTCATGGCAACTCCATGTGTGTCAGAGTAGAACTGTGCTCCGTAGGGTTTTCAATGACTGATTTTTTGGAAGTAGATCACCAGACCTTTCTTCCAAGGCACCTCTGGGTGGAGTCAAACCACCGACCTTTCAGTTAGCAGTGAGCATGTTAACCATTCCTACCACCCAGGGATTCCCTTTATAAATCATAACCTCATAGACATGTCCAGGATTGCTTGGGAGGGGAGAGAGCTAGAAGAGGAGCCAGGAAGATGCAAAAGAAGAGATTTGTTCACATACAGAGGGGCCGGGTGGGGGCACTGAAGATCTTCATCTACAAACAAGGAAACTCGCCCATGGTTTCAGAATCAGTGGCAAGGTCCTCTGGACCCTTAGATAGATTTATTTTTAATATAAGAGACAAAAATAAATTTTAAAATGTCTTGTCAAGAGAGAAGAAAAGAGTTATTTAAATAATGCCTTCCACATGTCTGTGATCCTATAATAAATAAATTCCTGATTTTGATGTCAGAAGAGCACAGAGAAGCTTTGAGGATCCAGGGGGCTGGGGACATCCTGAAAGACGTCATAGGTAGGTGGAAGAGGGATAGTTACAGCTGCTTCTCTTCAAGCTGGAAGACACAGGCAGAGATTTTATGCTTGTTTAGAACAGCTACCTGGGCTCCCTTGAGCCTGCTGCTCCACCAGTGGCTCCGTTGAAAATCACGTGCACCACCCTCTTGGCTGTGAAATGTTTGTGACTTCCTTTCACCTGTTAACCATGTTTTGACCTTCTGTTTTAAGTAACTAACATTTAACAGCAAAGAATGTATTCCACATAAGTCAAGGGTTTTTGACCCCTGGTATTACAACCAAATTGTGATTTTGAGCCATTTTCTTTGGGATGTGGGCCCACAGCTTGCAGAAGTTTCTTCAAGAGGTAGGGGGCCCCCTAAAAGGTGGAGACACTGTTGTGTTTGGCATCTTATTTAGATTTCTAATGTGCGTATGCATGTGTGTGCCATTCCAAAGACTCTCTCTCTCTTTTTATTAATGTTCTGGAATGCAAAAGGGGACATGAACACACACACACACACAGTGCACACACCTACACACACACAAACACACAATGACCCAGTGTGGGTCAATACTTGGGCACAGCCACCATAAAATGGAATAATGAAATGGGCTGTCCTACAAAGTAGTGACCCAGCGATTCCTGGAAGAGTTCAAGCAGAGGCTGGGGGACCCCTTGGGGGAGAAGACGGAGAAGAGATCACAGCATACAACACACACAACAGAAAGCACACACACACATGCCATACCACACAACATACAATACACACACATACAACACATACACACACAGAACCAGGTTGAACTGAGAGAAGGGGCCAGGTGGGACTGGATGTTATCAGCATGTCAGCGGGTGCAGCTCTACAGGCCCCAGGATGCTCCCAGCTCTGCTCTGCAGCCTGGCGGAACCAGCTGCTGGGGCCTGGATAAAAGCCCCTTTCTCCCACCAGAAGGAAAGCAGTGGACAGCCATCTTCTTTGTTCACAACCCCACACAGGCTGATGGGACTCTGCTCCCCTAAGGAGGAAGTGGGGGAACATGTGACCACAAATGACAGATGGAGGGTTGGGCCCTGAAGCTGTGCAGGCACCAATTCTGTGCACTCCGGCTGACCAGAAGAGGGATGCAGAATAGAGGGAGGAGTGAAGGGGTGGGAATTCGCGGAAGACTGACTCCTGACTCATTTCTGACTCATCCCTGGGAAAGCCCAGGCCCAACCACAGAGCCATAACACAGCTTTTCCTTTCCTACGGTTGTGGCCCCGTTTTCTCCTTCCCAGGCGACAGGAAGGAGAGCTGAGTTGAAGCCCATTATCACTTGAGGAGCACTGTTCCCTTTTAAATCTAGAAGACTTAGGAATAAAGTCTTAATATTTTCTGTCACAATCATGGGTTTATCCCTTGAACCTAGAAAGGTATGATGAGTTATGTAAAACTTGAGCTGTGAGGAGCTTGTACTTCAAGCAGACTTCTGACTGCAAAAACAGGTTACTGTTGTCCTGGAAGATACTGACTTGAGGAACTGAGGAGAGGAGGCAACAGTCCACTTCTCAAGGCTTCTTAAGGGTAAGAAGCTTATGCTCACACAGGCCAAGGCGCAAGGATCCAGGAGGAATGCGATGAGCCAGACAACAGAGGGTAGATCCAGCCAAGCTTTTGTGACAGACATTTTGGTCACATCCTACCCAACCTCATTCCCTCAAGATGGCGCTGGCATCATTTCCAAGTGTTCATCCTTCCCCATATGACTCAGAGAAGATGGTCCTCTCCCCAGCCACAGGGTGGTACTAATCACCTTGTCGGTGATTGGTTTAAGGGTGGTCATCTGAGCTGGAGCAAGTCTGTAAGGGGAGATCTTCTGGGAGGGAACTCTGGGAAGGTTTTCCCAGAAGTCATTGTGTATGGATGTGCTCATTGTCTGCTACAGACATCTTGGGACTTGGGAGGAGAACCAGCCTTAGCATGAAGATGACGTTGAAATAACGAATGATGCAGAAAGCAGGAAGGAACTTGCATCAACAAGCCCAAAGGCAATCCCAAAGACCACACAAACCAACTAAAAACCTTAAGTGAGTAGTTACAGTGCAGGGCTTCAAACCAGTTCTTTCAGGTTCGAACCCCTGCTAAGAATTTGCATTTCTACCCCAGATATACTGAATCAGAATCTACATTTTAACAAGATCCCCAGGTGATTTTTATGTATAATAAATTTTGAGAACCACTGCTCTACTAGTGTTTCTCAGAATTAGTCCCTAACCAGCAGCATTAGCATCGCCTGGGAACTTGTTAGAAATGGTCATAACCCTGTTAAGGTGAAACCAGAGGCGTAAGCTAATGAGGAAGCCCCTAGAAAGAGGCTAGTGCTTGGAGATAAATTGCAGGGCTTAGGAGAGCATCAGGCTTGGGCCCATTCAAAGTGGAGAGCTGTACTTGAGACACCCACATAAGGCCGGAAGACTTAAAGGGTCTACACCCTTCGCAGACTGGGAATTATCCACTTGATCGCAAAACGGACATCAGAAAACACACACACATACCCACACACAACGAAAAACAACCCCGTCTGTTGCAGCTTCGGGTAGAAAAAAATAAAAATAAAAATGATACTATGCTCTTTTTAAGGAACCCTGGTGATGCAGTGGTTAAGTTCTTGGCTGTTAACCAAAAGGTTGGTGGTTCAAACCCACCAGCAGCTCCGCTGGAGAAAAGACCTGGTGATCTGCTTCCATAAAGATTACAGCTTAGGAAACCCTGTGGGGCAGTTCTACTCTGCTATATAGGGTTGTTATGAGTCAGAATCAACTCGACGGCACACAACAATGATATGCTCTTTTAAAGAATTATCTAGGTGAGATCAAATTGACAATTGCAACATGAAAGGCTAGACGGAAAGCTTAGGGGGCACTGAGTTTAAGATGATGGTAGTAAAATAAAGTGGAAAGGAATAGTGAGAATGTAACCAATGTCACCGAACTGGACATGTAGAAATTGTTGAAATGGTATATCTTTGGCTGTGTATCCTTTCACGGGAATAAAAAAAATTTTTTTATGATACTATTATCTATAGGGTCGCTATGAGTTGGAATCAACTCAGTGGCACACACCACCACCAACAACAATAGTATTCTCTGAGAATTTTTAATTAAGGGGTTGGAATTTTAATTTACACTTGCCACACAGTTACGGGACCCTAAGCAGGAAAATTAAATTAAAACAGTGCCATGTTTACATTGACCCTTAATGCCCAGCAGAAGCAAACACAAATGCTTTCTAGAGGAAATCATCCTCAATCTACAGGTTATATTTAGACAAATATGAGCTCCCAGTATAGTATTACCAAACAGAAGAAAACAAGTCACAATAAGGATGAGTCATTAGTACCAAAATAAGAGATTTAATTCTCCAAAGATTTCTGATATTGAAATGATCCGATGAAGAATTGGTTTGAACCCACTAGCCATGCCTTGGGGGAAAGATGTGGCGGTCCAGTTCCATAAAGATTACAGCCTAGGAAACCCTATGGGGCAGTTCTACTCTGTCCTATAGAGTCGCTATAAGTTGGAACTGACTCAATGGCAGTGGGTTTTTTGGTTTTTATAGGCTTAAATTGCATGTGGTGAGACAGTCTTTCTCCACCTCCCTTCCCCCCTTTTTTAAAATTGAGAACCCAAGCTGACATCTCAGAATGCTTCTGATAAGCCCCTTGGGGAAGATGGTAAAAGTCTCTTAGGATATTTGGAAGATTGACAGTGGAGCCACTCAGAGATGTAGTTGCCCAAAACGCGCAGCCCCACTCTTGATACGGGTGAGTAGGACACGGTGTGATACCCTTGACCAGGACCAGGACAAATCAGGCCCAGGTCAGCAAGTTCAGTCTTTCTGTCTCAGTCACCCAGGAAGGACTCCCTAAAAACCCATCAGTACTTGAGCTACTGGTCCTGGCTGAGGGTGACAGTGGTCCAGGTGCCCTAGGAGGCCACATTGATTGGATTCTGGCTGAGGGTGACAATGGTTCAGGTGTCCTGGGAGGCCACACTGGATGGGCAGTGGGGAAACAGCCTACATGTCTCTTTGGCCCTTATGGAGCTGGATGGACCCTGCCAGGCTGTAAACTTGGTAACTTTTTAAAAATATCAGCTTTATCGAACTATAACTTACATATAGTAAGACTTACTGATTGTAAGTATACAATTTGATGAGTTTTGGCAAATGTATACAGATGTGAAACCACCACCACACTCATGATATAGAACACTTCCATCACTCCAGAATGTTCCCTTGTGCCCTTTTGCATCAATCCACTCTCCCCGACTCCCTCACCTCCAGTCCCTGGCAACCACTGAGCTGCTTTCTGTCACTATAGCTTGCTTTTTCTCAAATTTCATTTGAAAGGAATCCTATACTCCTTTGTGTCTGGCTTCATTCACTTAGCACAATTCTTTTATGATTCATCCACACCATTGACTGTATCATTAGTTTGCCTCTTTTTTTTCCTGAGTAGTCTTCCATAGTATGGATACACCAGACTTTGTTTACCCCTTTATTGAATGATCGGTGTTTGGATTGTTTCCTTTGTTATCTTTTTAACCTTGGGTCCCCTTGGGTGCCCCTACAGTGTTTTGGACCCACTAGGTGTTCAATAAGGAGCCCTGGTGGTGCAGTGGTTAAAGACCTTAGCTGCTAATTGAAAGGTCAGTGGTTTGAACCCACCAGCCGTGGGAGAAAGATGTGGCAGTTTGCTTCTGTAAAGATTACAGCCTTGGGAACCCTATGGGGCAGTTCTACTCTGTCCTATACAGTCACTATGAGTTGAAATTGACTCAACGGCAATGGGAATGGAAGTGCTCAACACTGGTTTGTAGAGCAAAGGAATGAGAAAATTAACGAATAGAGAGTCTGAGTCATAGGCACAAAGGTGATTCATGAGCCTGGCTGGGGGATGGCAGGAGGTGGACAGGGGCAGCATCCTGGCTAGGTCTGGGGTTCCTAAGCCTAGAGTGGGGCTGGATTGGAGGAAAGGTGACCAGGGGATGAGGAACTGGGATATAGAGGTTACAGGGCAGCAGATGGTGCTGTTCCCAGAAGGGGGATAGGAGAGTGGGGCTCAAAGGGAGCCCAGACCCCCAAGGTGTCTTCCTCAGTAACCATCACATCCTGAGAACACAGGCGGCACCCAGGAGAGTGGCCAGAGCTGCCACTGGCCCCCTATTCCGGCTGGATGCTTGACTCAGCCTTTTGTTGTTGTTGGGTGCCTTCGAATCGGTTCCGACTCGTAGCGACCCTACGTACAACAAAGAAACCCTGCCCTGCCTGCACCATCCTCGCAATCATTGTTATGCTTGAGCCCGTTGTTTCAGCCACTGTGTAAATCCATCTCGTTAAGGGTCTCCCCCTTCTTCACTGAGGACCCTCTACTTTACCAAGCATGATGTCCTTCTTCAGGGACTGATCCCTCCTGATAACACGTCCAAATTATGTGAGACGTAGTCTCGCCATCCTTGCTTCTAAGGAGCATTCTGGTTGTACTTTTCCAAGACAGATTTGTTCATTCTTTTGGCAGTCCATGGTATATTCAATATTCTTCGCCAACCCCACAATTCAAAGGCATCAATTCTTCTTTGGTCTTCCTTATTCATTGTCCAACTTTCGCATGCATATTAGGCTATTAAAAACACCATGGCTTGGGTCAGGTGCACCTTAGTCTTCAAGGTGACATCTTGCTTTTTAACACTTTAAAGAGGTCTTTTGCAGCAGATTTGCCCAATGCAATGTGTCTTTTGATTTTTTGACTGCTGCTTCCATGGGTGTTGATTGTGGATCCAAGTAAAATAGAAATCCTTGACAACTTCAATCTTTTCTCCGTTTATCACGATGTTGCTTATTGGTCCAGTTGTGAAGATTTTTGTCTTCTTTATGTTGAGGTGTAATCCATACTGAAGGCTGTGGTCTTTGATCTTCATCCGTAAGCGCTTCACGTCTTCTTCACTTTCAGCAAGCAAGGTTGTGTCATCTGTATAATGCAATTGTTAATGAACCTTCCTCTAATCCTGATGCCCCATTCTTCTTCATATATATAGTCCAGTTTCTCGGATTATTTGCTTAGCATACAGATTGAATAAGTATGGTGAAAGTATACAACCCTGACCCACACCTTTCCTGATTTTAAACCATGCAGTATCTCCTTGTTTTGTTTGAATGACTGTCTCTTGATCTATGTACAGGTTCCTCATGAGCACAATCAAGTATTCTGGAATTTCTTCTGTTCACAATGTTGTCCATAATTTCTTATGATCCACACAGTGGAATGCCTTTGCATAGTCAATAAAACACAGGGAAACATCTTTCTTGTATTCTCTGCTTTCAGCCAGGATCCATCTGACATCAGCAATTACATCCCTGGTTCCACGTCCTCTTCTGAATCTGGCTTGAATTTCTGACAGGTCTCTGTCAATATACTGCTGTAGCCGCTTTTGAATGATCTTCATCAAAATTTTACTTGCGTGTGATATTAATGATATTGTTCGATACTTTCTGCATTTGGTTGGACCACCTTTCTTTGGAATAGGCATAAATATAGATCTCTTCCAGTAAGTTTGCCAGGCAGCTGTCTTCCAAATTTCTTGGCATAGAAAAGCGAGCACTTCGCTCGCTGCATCCGTTTGTTGAAACATCTCAATTGGTATTCCGTCAATTCCTGGAGCCTTGTTTTTTGCCAGTGCCTTCAGTGCAGCTTGGACTTATTCCTTCAGTACCATTGGTTCTTGATCCTATGTTACCTCCTGAAATGGTTGAACGTCGACTAATTCTTTTTGGGTATAGTGACTCTGTGTTTTCCTGCCATCTTCTTTTGATGCTTCCTTTGTCGTTTAATATTTTCCCCATAAAACCCTTCACTATTGCAACTCAAGGCTTCAATTTTTTCTTCAGTTCTTTTGGCTTGAGAAACGCAGATTGTGTTCTTCTCTTTTGGTTTTCTGTCTCCAGGTCTTTGCACAACATCATTATAGTACTTTACTTTATCTTCTCAAGCCGCCCTTTGAAATCTTCTGTTCAGCTCTTTTACTTCATCATTTCTTCCTTTTGCCTTAGCTACTCGACGTTCAAGAACAAGTTTCAGAGTCTCTTCTGACATCCATTTTGGCCTTTTCTTTCTTTCCTATCTTTTTAATGACCTCTTGCTTTCTTCATGTATGATGTTCTTGATGTCATTCCAAGACTCATCTGGTCTTTGATCATTGGTGTTCAAAGTGTCAAATCTAATCTTGAGATGTCTCTAAATTCAGGTGGGATATACTCTAGGTTATACTTTGGCTCTCCATGGACTTGTTTTAATTTTATTCAGCTTCAGCTTGCACTTGCATATGAGCAATTGATGGTCTGTTCCATAGTTGGACCCTGGCCTTTTTCTGACTGCTGATATTGAGCTTTTCCATCATCTCTTTCCACATATGTAGTTGATTTGAGTCCTGTATTCCATCTGGCGAGGTCCACGTGTATAGTCACCATTTATGTTGTTGAAAAAAGTTATTTGCAATAAAGAAGTCGTTGGTCTTGCAAAATTCTATCATGTGATCTCCGGCATTGTTTCTATCACCAAGGCAATATTTTCCAACTACCGATCCTTCTTTGTTTCCAACTTTCGTATTCCAATCACCAGTAATTATCAATGCATCCTGATTGCATGTTCGATTAATTTCAGACTGCAGAAGTTGGTAAAAATGTTCAATTTCTTCCTCTTTGACCTTAGTGGTTGGTTTGAATAACAGTCGTATTAACTGGTCTTCCTTGCAGGCGTATGGATATTGTCCTATCACTGACAGTGTTGTACTTCAGGATAGATCTTGAAATGTTTGTTCTTTTTGATGATGAATGCAATGCCATTCCTCTTCAAGTTGTCATTCCTGGCATAGTAGACCATATGATTGTCCAATTCAAAATGGCCAATACCAGTTCATTTCAGCTTATTAATGCCTAGGATATTGATATTTATGCGTTCTATTTAATTTTTGACGATTTTCGATTTTCCTAGATTCATACTTCGTACATTCCACATTCCAATTATTAATGTATGTTTGCAGCTTATCTTCTCATTTTGAGCAAATGAAGATTCCAAAAGCTAGACTTCATCCATGTCATTAAGGTCGATTCTCCTTTGAGGAGGCAGCTCTTCCCAAGTCGTCTTTTGAGTGCCTTCGACATGAAGGGCTCATCTTCTGGCACTATATCAGACAGTGTTCTGCTGCTATTCATAAGGTTTTCACTGACTAATTCTTTTCAGAAGTAGACCATTGGGTCCTTCTTCCTAGACTGTCTTAGTCTGGAAGCTCAGCTGAATCCTGTCTGCCATGGGTGACCCTGCCGGTATTTGAATACTGGTGGCATAGCTTCCAGCATCACAGCAACACGCAAGCTCCCACAGTACAACAAACTAACAAATGCTTGGGGGCTCAGCCTTTTAGGGAGCAGGAAATTGGGGTAAGCTGCTATCTGCAGGTGGGGATGGAAGCAGACCCAGCCACAAAGATCTGAGGAAGATGAGGCATGGGAAGCAAGGCCAGGACAGACAAGTGAGCGGAGAGAGAGAAAAACTTCAGAGAATAGGTTGAGAGCAGTGCTAGAAAGATATTCCTTTTGCCTCATTTGTTAAGAAAACAACACTCAGGATAATATCCAGCATCATGAAGAAACAAGCCCTTGTCCCAAGCCCTGGTAAAGGGCCCTTCTCATTGTCATGTCCTCCTGGCATGGGCTGCTGCCACCTCTCCTGCCCTTGATCAGCTGCCCTCCTCTCTGGGTGAACTTCTTCTGTGGTCAAGCAGTTGCTCAGAAGTACAGACCCATGGGAAGGAACACACAGGGAAGGATAAGTTGTGCTTTTCTCTTAAGAGAGCAATCTGTACCTACTCTTTTCATTTCTCTACCTTTACCAACTCTGGGGCTATAATAAATGCTTAAATCAGCATATAAGGAATCATAGTCTACAGCTATTTAAGGGCATGAGGCTTTCTCCACTAGACTCTTAACTGAAACGTATTTTCTAGAAAGTGCAAATCCAGCTCCAGTGGCTGATTTATTTATTTTCAGTCTTTCTCCCTACCCCCAGATGATGGGAAGATTAGGCAAGCGTTGTTGCACAGCATTCACTGGAACCACAAGGTGCATTTCCCAGGAATGTGTAGGTGGGTGGGGTAGAGGTAGGAGTGGCATTCAGGACAGACAACAATAGATATGTTAAGAGCATAGATGAGAGAGAGCTGCACTGAGCTGCCAGGTACCAAGTAGCGGATTAAGAAAAATGAGCCAGAATCAAAGTAACAGTCAAGACTTTAACTATTTATTGCAATAGTACAGGAGTCACTGCGTGGTGCAAACGGTTGATGCTTTTGACTGCTAACTGAAAGGTTGGAGGTTCAAGTACACCCAGAGGCATCTCAGAAGAAAGTCCTCATGATGTACTTCTGAAAAATCAGCCATTGACAACCCTATGGAGCATAGTTCTACTCTGTAACACATGGGGTTGCCATGAGTTGGAGTCAACGGCAACTGGTTTAACCTGGAAAAAGAGTTTTCTTAAAAATTTTTTTATTGTGTTTTAGGTGAAAGTTTACAGCACAAATTAGTTTCTCGTTCAAAAATTTAGCCACAAATTGTTTTGTGACATTGGTTGCAACCCCCGCAAAGTGTCAGCACTCTCCTCCTTCCCCTTTCCACCCCCGGTTCCTCTGTGTTCATTCGTCCACTTTTCCTGTCCCTTCCTGCTTTCTCGTCTTCTCTTTTGGGCAGGAGTTGCCCACTTGGTCTTGTATACTTGATTGATCTAAGAAACACGTTCCTCACGTGTGTGGTTGTTTTATAGGCCTGTCTAATCTTTGGCTGAAAGGTGGACTTTGGGAGTGGCTTCAGTTCTGAGGTGGCAGGGTATCCGGGGGCCA
This sequence comes from Trichechus manatus latirostris, assembly GCF_000243295.1. Taxonomy (NCBI): domain Eukaryota; kingdom Metazoa; phylum Chordata; class Mammalia; order Sirenia; family Trichechidae; genus Trichechus; species Trichechus manatus. The sequence continues at coordinate 7,805,665 of NW_004443964.1, read as the reverse complement.
TAGTCTCGGGGGTTCCTCCAGTCTCTGTCAGACCAGTAAGTCTGGTCTGTTTTTGTGAATTTTGTTTTTTTAATTGTGGTAAGCATATATATAACAAAACATTTGCCGTGTCAACATTTCTTATGTGTACAATTCACACTCATCATGCTGTGTAACCATCCCTACCATCTGTTTCCAAGTTTCTCAATCACCCTTAACAGATATTCAGCTTTAATTAACAACACGACTTAAACAACATTATTTAAAATAAACAACAGTATTCCCCTCGGTTTTAATCACCACGCCCCTTCCACCCTGAGGTAGTTTCTTGAAGTTTAACAGCCCCACAGCCGCAGGGGCAAGTTAACGGTAAGTACTGTATGCACCGGCTTGCTCCGAGCAAGGTACAACGGGCGTGCTAATCTGTGGTGAGCAATTTCACATGGGTTTCACCTCATTGTTAACGTGGTGGGGTACAGGTGAAACTGTGCTGTGCAGTTTGGTGGCAAGGCGCAGCTGGGCCCATGCGTACCTTGATTATTGGGTAATCCGGCTCTGCCCACAGGAGATGGTCTAAGCAGTTGTCCTGAGAAGACTGAAGGGCCAGACTCCTAAGCTGCAGCCCCAGGAAGTCCTAGCATCTGATGGGGAGGGAGGATGGTGGGTCCGGCGAGGCAGGGTGGAGGAGGAGGAAGGATAAAGCTGAACCCAGGTAGGCTCCCGTTTCTCCTCAGCTCTGCAGACTCAAGCCAAGTGTCCTCCCTGGGCAGAGGGCACATCCAAACTGCTCAGGCCCCCAAACTAGGAATACACCACAAATCACCCTCTTGGGGAGTGTGCGCTTCAGTCAAGGATCTCGGTGACACGGGTCATCAAAGCCCCGCTCGACCAGCTTAAGAAAAGGCGAGCTTGTCTCAGGAATGTCAGAAACCAGGCACTTGGTGAGTCTCCATGTCTGCCTCTCTCACACATAGCTGCTGCTTCTCTCTGTGCTTCAGTCCCAGGCTCTGCGCCGGAAGTTGTTCCAGCAGTGGGGACATGGCTATCCACCGACAGCCTGACCATGAGCCTCGTCTGCTCTGGTGGGGTGGGGTGTTTGCTACCAGAAGGCGTGGGAATAAGGTGTTGGCACTCCATGTGGCGATGACGTCTCAGGAGGAGTCCCAGCTGTGTCTGGAGCTGTGCAGAGCAGGGAAGGTGCCTGGCCAGCTCCTGAGGCCAGGGCAGAGGCCCGGGTCGCAAGCCTCTGGCATGGCATCTCGAGGACTTAGGGGCTGTTTCTTCTGCAGGCACCTGTGTCTGATCTGGAAACCGGGTCCAGGGTTGGAAGGTTCTGCTCTTCCATATAAGGGGCTGTGTCTTTGGTCAGAGGGTCCCAGGACAAGTCCACACAGTCAGGTCAATCCCATTGCTCCTCTGGACCCTCTGAGACCCCTTCAACCAGAGTACGGCACCAAGCAAGATGAGCAGGATGGGCACCTTCACAAATACCAGGAGCATGTAGTGGGTCCTGTGAGAGGGGCAGAGGCGCAGAGCGAGAGCTGGAGGACTTCAGTTCCCCCAGAGCTCTCATTCCCTGTGCCCCAACACGGTGGAGCCATTACCCCACTCAGCCTGGAACCCTGGGCACAGTAGCCCTGCTGGGGAGACCACTACAAACCACCATAACCTGCTCAGATCTTTGGATAGTAACCTCAGCTGGTTTTGTACTGGCCCACCTTCCTTTCTAATTTCACCTCTGGGACTTCTGCCCAAAGTACATTTCAGCCCAATAGAAGCACCGAAAACCAGTTGCCCTCGAGCCATCTCTGACTCATGACAACCCCACGAGTGTGAGAACAGAATTGCGCTCCATAAGGTTTTCAATGGCTGACTGTTTTGGAAACAAATTGCTAGGACTTTCTTCCGAGGCATCCCTGGGTGGACTTGAACCTCCGGCCTTCTGGTTAGCAGCCAGGTGTGTTAGCTGCTTGCACCATTCAGGGACTCCAATAGAAGCACCTAAACTCATTGCCGTTGAGTTGATTCTGACTCATAGCAACCCTATAGGACAGAGTAGAACTGCCCCATAGGGTTTCCAAGGCAGTAATCTTTATGGAAGCAGACTGCCACATCTTTCTCCCGCAGAGCAGTTGTGAATTCAGACCACTGACCTTCAGTTAGCAGTTGAGTACTTTAACCATTGCACTGCCAGGGCTTCCTTATAAGTACCTAAAACCCACTGCCATCGAGTTGATTCTGACTCATAGTGACCCCATAGGGTTTCTAAAACTGTAAATCTTTATGGAAACAGACTACCATATCTTTCTCCTGCAGAGCCGCTGGTGATTTGGAACCACCAACCTTTTGGTTAGCAATCGATTGATTTAACCACTGCACCACCAGGGCGCCCACCACCAGGGCTCCTATAAACCAAACCCAAACCCACTGCTGTTGAGTTGATTCCAACTCACAGCAACCCTACAGGACAGAGTAGAACTGCCCCATAGAGTTTCCAAGAAGCGGCTGGTGGATTCAAACTGCTGACTTTTGGTTAGCAGCCAAGAGCTTAACCACTGCACCACCAGGGCTCTTAAGCACCTAGAGACCCCCAAATATAGTTTTCCTGCCTCTGTGCTTTTGCTATTCTTGCTAATGCCAGCTCCAGGTCACTTTCCTCAACCACCGAGGTTAACTTATCTCCCTGCTCTGTGGCACTTGCTGCTTTGCCTCATGTCTTATCTCCCCTTGGCACCCACTAGGTCATCAAGTGTTTTTGTCAGCCGACTGAATGAGTGGATGATATATAGAGAAGAGTTCCCCAGAGAGATTCTGCTGAGGGCTCAAATGGGAAGAGAGTGGATGAGGAGTAATAACAGGACAGATGAGACAGAGGGTGGGCTCGGGGACTTAACTTGGGCTATACCAGGCTCTAGTGGGGATGTGCAGCTGATATCAGGCCATAGCACTGAGTGTTATGGATAGAACTGTGTCCCCCAAAAAGATACGTTGAACTCCTAACCTCTGGTACCTATGAGCATGGCCTTGTTAGGAAATACGGTCTTTGAAGATGTTGCCAGTTAACATGAGGCCATACTGGAGTAAGGTGGGTCCTAATCTGATATGAGTGGTGTCCTTATAAAAGAGAAGAGACACAGAGACAGACAGAGATGGAAGGAAGATGTCCATGTGAAGATGGAGGCAGAGATTGAAGTGATGAATCTACAAGCCAAGGAATGCCAAGGATTGCCGGCTGTCACCAGAAGGTAGGACAGAAGCATGGGACGGATTCTTCCTCAGAAGGAATCCACTTGGCCAACACCCTGATTTCAGACTCCTAGCTTCCAGAAACATGAGACAATTCACTTCTGTGCTTATAAGCCACCTAATTTGTGGTACTTTGTTACAGCAACCCATATTAGGAAACTGATACGGTGGCAGAAGGAGTCCTCAGCCTTGGCTTCCCCATAGGAGGAGCCCCAGGTAGGGTCAGGAGAAGGAGCTGCAAGGACTCACCTGACGTAGGAGGTGGAGGACTTGGCTAATGGTTTGGAAGACAGGTTTGTTGGTGTGGTCAGAACTGCTTTCGCTGGACAAAGGCAAAGTTAGTCACAGGTTATGGGCTTTAGATTGGAGGTTCATGAGTGGCTGACAACACCAACCCTGCCCTGCCAGATGAGAAAGTACCTACCTGAGCCAACAGTCACTTTAACTTGGACTCCAAGGTCAGATCCACTTTTCTCAATCCCACACCAGTAGATGTCGGCATCCTCTCTGCTGAGCTTCTCCATGGTCACCATGAAGGAGTGGTTCCTGTGATTGTCCCTGATAGACAATCCGTCTTCCTTCACTTCTTGCTCTGTTCCTGTACTTTGAATGAGGATCTTACAGAAATTCCAGATTTTCCCTTGGCACCACCACTTTCTGTGGGTCTTCTACGCTGCATCATAGCGGCACTGCATAGTCACCGAGCCCTGCTCTGGGTTGCTCACTGACTTCGGACCTTGGATTGAGAAGCAGCCTGGAAAACAGAATCCCAAGATAGAGCTCCCCCACCCTGAGCCAGGTTGGCCAAGGAGCCCCATGGAGCTTACGGGGCCCCAGGCCGATACCCAAGGCCTTCCCAGCCACTGCCTAACACACCTGACTCCTCACATCCTCTCTCCTTCCTTGTCCCTTCAAGGCTGTTCTCATCTGCTCTCCTCCTTCTTCTCTGCCTCCTCTGTCTCAGAGGCCTCTGCTGATTCTCTTCTCTTCCCTTCTCGTTAAATCTTGATGTAACCAGTGGCATGTTGGTCAACTTGCTAAAAACGTCCTGGTTTGCAGCATTTGCCAATTCCTGTGGTGTAAATACTCCCACCATGGCTAATTTCAGGCTGTCAATGTGATGTCACTGGATGCAGAGTTGGAAAGACGTGTCCATAATCAGCTCTTGTGAGGAGGTATGAGCCTATACAAGCAGGTACAAACTGGCTTCTGCACACCAGGGATGCTCCAGGGTTCTCTCTCCAGCCTTCATCTCACCTCACTTCATGTGCCCCTCTGATTATTTCCTTCCACTATGGCTCCAAGTATTGTCTAAGTACTGATGACTCTCAAATCTACATGTAATCCCACTTCTCCCCTTAGCTGTAGCCCACTGTTTACAAATACACACTGGATGTCTCTACCTCGAATTGCATAGTTACAGAACTAAGCTTACCACCTCCTCCATGCTGAACCTACTCTTCATCAGTATTTCCCCTCTAGTGGAGTTTCACAGGGGCAGGCCGACAAAAGTCTGATATAAGTTGAGCAGGTTAGAGATGAGTATAAATTGAGTGGGTATCCTGTTAAATTGGCTGATTCCTGTTAAGATGACCGTTTTGAGATAGGCTCTCTTTTCTTGCCGATGACCACATGTGCGTTGGCCACACGGAAGTGAACAAAGGGGCAGAGAATCATGGTGCAATCCTCTCTTGACACGCACAGCCTCAGAGGCTCGGGGGCAGGACGAGGTCTCTGCAAAGCGAGGAAGTTAGGACAATCGCACCATCCACTATGCTGCCCCCTCCTCACCCCTTGGTACATTTTTCCCTGAGCCACTTTAGTTGAACTGAGGTTGGCCATTTGTAGTCAATAGAATAATGTCCTTCTCCCTCCCCAAAGATGTCCACTCCTAATCCCTAGAACCTGTGAATATGTACCTTGCATGGCAAAAGAGACTTTGTAGATGTGATTAAGTGAAGGATCTTGAGATGGGGAGGTTATCCTGGATTATCCAGCAGGTCCAGTGTAGCCACAAGGGTCCTTATAAGTGAAAGGGGGAGGCAGGAGAATGAGTATCAGAGTCAGAGAGAGATATGAAGATGTTATGCTGCTGGTTTTGAAGATGGAGGAAGGAGCCAGGAGCCAAGGAATGCAGGTGGCCTCTAGAAGCTGGAAAAGGCAAGGAAATAAATTCTAGGACTTTGAACCAGTTTGTTCCAGTTTGAATTCCTGCTGAGAATTTGCATTTCTAACAAGTTCCCAGAAAGGAGCCCTGGTGGCTCAGTGGTTAAAGTGATCGACTATTAACTGAAAGGTTGGCGGTTCAAACCACTAGTGGCTCTGTGGGAGAAAGAGGTGGCAGTCTGCTTCCGTAGAGATTTATAGCCTTGGAAACCCTATGAAGTCACTTTGAGTTAGAATTGACTCGACGGCAATGGGTTTGGTTTGGTTTTTGGTTTAACAAGTTCCAAGGCAATGCTAATACTGCTAGTTAGGGACCAATTCCGAGAACCATTAGCACAGCAGTGGTTCTCAAAATTTATTATACGTAAGAATCACCTAGGAATCTTGTTAAACTGTAGGTTCTGATTGAGTGTATCTTGGGTGGAAATGCAAATTCTCAGTAGGGGTTCGAACCGGAACAAACTGGTTCAAAGCCCTGATAAATTCTCCCTTAGAGCCTCCAGAAGTAATACACTTGATTTTACCCAGTGAAACCATTTTGGAGACCCTGGGTGATGCAAATGGTTAACATGCTCAGCTGCTAACCAAAGGGTTGGTGGTTTGAGTCCACCCAGAGGCACCTTGGAAGAAAAGCCTGGAGATCTACTGCCAAAAAACCAGCCATTGAAAACCGTATGGAACATAGTTCTATTCTGACACACAGGGTCGCCATGAGTCAGAATTGACTGGCCGACAAAATCAATAAATAAAAGATCTTCAAAAATGTAGCATAATAAATTTGTGTTGTTTTAAACCACTAAGTTAGTGGTAATTTGTTATAGTAGCAATAGGAAGCTAATACAGTATTTCATTTAGGAGAACCAACTTTATACTCTTCAAACCAAGAGCTTTACTAGAGAACTCGGTTTCTTCGTTGACTCTGTCTTCTCCCTCATTCTCCACAACCAAATTTAACACAATTTCATCAATTCTGCCTTAGAAACACTTCTTAAAATTATCTTTTTATTTACCTTCTGTGCTGTCACAGTCCATGAGAACAGCATGACATAGAAAGATTATGAAATGTGTATGCAGAGAAATACATTTACCACTGAGTAGATGGCAAACCTTGGGCAATTACTTAGCTCTGAGCCTTGGTTCCTTATTTGTAAAATGGCTATGTCACTTCCACCTTGCAGGTGGGGGTGCTCCATTAGCTTCAGCTGGTAGACAGGCCAGGGCCCCATCTCGTGCCAGGATTGTGGCAGGAGTGTCCTGAGATGTCCCCTGCCTCCTGCAGCACCCATCCTCCAATCTCCTCTCCAAATCGCTGCTAGAGTTTCGTTCTGAAGCTGTCCCCACCTCCTCTGCATCTGCACTTGCCATGAGCCCTTAAACATCTTTCTGGACGTCTCCAGCAGCCATGTTCCACCGCTGCCTCAGAATGAGTTAAAATCCCTTCGTTTGGCATTCAAGATTTTTTTGCAGTCTGGATCTGTTAGGGATAGAAATGTGTTTCCCCCAAATATGAATTGGAATCCTAACCCTTGTGCCTGTGGATCTAATCTCATTTCCCTTCATTTCCTCAGGGCCTGGTGCAATGCCTGGCATGTAGTAGGAGCCAAGCACATTTGGCTGAATGAATTAATAGAGGCTCCTTCTCATTGGCCTGGATGGGACCTCTCCCCTCAAACCCAGGGCAGGCCCTCTCTGCCTCCTGCCTTGCTCCTATAGTCCTGAGATCCCAAGACCCCAGTCTTGGGAGGCTGAGAAGGAGCAGAGCTGGGGGTAGCCACATGGTCCAGCCTCCCTGGCTCCTGCCTGTCTGTCTAGAGTCGGCACAAATCGGGATCCTGCTGGACCCTCGAAGCTCTTGCCTGGGCCTAGAGGCTTGCACCTTCTTTGTGCCCAGACCATCTTTGTGTTTCGTGCCCATTCGCTTCCTTTTACAGAATAAGTATTTCCTGCTTTTAGTTATTCAGCAAAATGATGTTGTTTCTTGGCTGGGCTGAGTCACAGGGCGTGATAGTCTTCACTAGGTAGGGTAGAGGAAGCAAGAGGGCTGGGCAGGGAGAGGAGGAGTCTGCAGGAGGGTCAGAGGAGGGCATCTGGGCTATCGGATCTTGGGCACAGGAGGCACAGTCAGCCTGGACACCAACTCTGGAAATGGGTCTACACTGCAGTGATGGGGCCCAGCAGCAGGGAACCCCCACTCAGAGGGGTCAGGTGGGCCATGCTCAGCACACCTGGAGATGCCTCTGTTCAGGGAGTATAGCCTAAAAAGTGCAGACTGTGGGGTCAGACAGACCTGGACTCTAACCCCACAAGCACCACTTACAAGCTGTGCAGTCACGGACAAGTTACTTAACCTCTCTGAGCCTCAGTTTTCTTTTATGTGTAAATCGGGCTCGTAACAGTTGTTGTGAGAATTAAATGAGAAAACGTATGTGAAGTTCTGAGGACAGAATCCCAGGATGGAGTTAGCACTTTGTACATTAGATGTTATTATTAGTACCCAGGGAAGACCTCAGCCACCAGAGGAAGAGTAAGATAAAATAAGCCCAGGGCATTTTAAAGGACAGTGAAACTACGCTGTGTGATACTGTAATGGTGGATACATGACATCATGCATTTGTCCAATCCCATAGGACTGTACAACGCAAGAGTGATCTCTAATGTAAACTAGGAACTTCAGATAATAATCATGGATTGGCTCATCAATTAGAACAAATGTACCACACTAACGCCAGATGTTAATAATAGGAGAAACCGTGCCCAGGCAGAGAGGGGATGTATGGGAACTTTTCTCTACTTTATGTGCAATTTTTCTGTAAACCGAAAACTGCTCTAAGAAATAGTGTATTAAAAAGAAATTCATCCACATACAAAAAAACAAGGCCAGGGCAGGGGGCTGAGAGGAGGCTAGTGGGCTGGATTTCCTCCCTAGTAATAAGACAAATTCTAACCTTCACCTGACATAATTTTTTTTTATTATTGTACTTTCAGTGAAAGTTTACAATTCAAGTTTGTTTCTCATACAAAAATGTATACATACATTGTTATGTGACCCTAGTTGCTCTCCCTGTATTGTGATAACATACTCCTCCTTTCCACCTCGGATTTCCTGCATACATCCAACCAGCTCCTGACCCTCTTTGCCTTCTCATCTCACCTCCAGACAGGAGCTGCCCATTTAGTGTCATGTATCTACTTGAGCTAAGAAGCACACTCTTCACAAGTATCATTTTATGTCCCATAGTCCAGTCTAATCTTTATCTGAAGAGTTGGCTTCAGGAATGGCTTTAGTTTTGGTCTAACAGAGAGTCTGAGGGCCACATCTTCCTGGGTCCCTCCAGTCTCAGTCAAACCATTAAGTCTAGTCTTTTTACTAGAATTTGAGTTCTGCACGCCACTCTTCTCCTGCTCCATCAGGGATTCTCTGTTGTGTTCCCTGTCAGGGAGGTCATTGGTGGTAGCACGGCACCATCTAGTTCTTCTGGTCTCAGGCTGACGAAGTCTCTGGTTATGTGGCCCTTTCTGTCTCTTGGGCTAATATTTTCCTCATGTCTTTGGTGTTCTTCATTCTCCTTTGCTCCAGGTGGGCTGAGACCAATTGATGTATCTTAGATGGCTGCCCGCTAGCTTTTAAGACCAGATGCCACTCACCAAAGTGAGATGCAGAACATTTTCTTAATAAACTTCGTTATGCAAATTGACCTAGATGTCCCCTGAAATGATGGTCCTCAGACCCCTGCTCCTGCTACTCTGTCCCTCGAACTGTTTGGTTGTGTTCAGGAAACTTCTTAGCTTTGGTCTAGTCCAGTTGTGCTGACTTCTGCTGTAGAGTGTGTTGTCCTTCCCTTCACCTAAGATAATTCTTGTCTACTGTCTAGTTAGTGAATACCCCTTTCTCTCTCTCCCCACCCTCGTAACCATCAAAGAATGTTTTCTTCTGTGTCTAAACCTTTTCTTGAGTTCTTATAGTAGTGGTCTTATATAATATTGGTCCTTTTGCGACTGACTAAATTCACTTAGCATAATGCCTTCCAGATTCCTCCATGTTATAAAATGTTTCAAGGATTCATCATTGTTCTTTACTGTTGCATAGTATTCCACTGTGAGAATATACTATAATTTTGTTTATCCATTCGTCCGTTGATGGGCACCTAGGTTGTTCACCTGACATAATTTAATTAGGATTCTGATTTATAACTCAATGGCTAAAACTCTCCCTCCCTCCTTCCTTCCTTTTCAATTTTTTTAAATTGTTAAATCTAACATAAATACAGAAAACCACGTGAAAGAAATACAGATTAATGAATTGTTTTTAGTCGTATTTTTCTTTTTGGTTTCGTGACCCACTTTTGTATTCCTAAACACTATGGTGTAGTTTTGTCCGCCTTGAAAGATCCTTTAAATCTCTTTTAATCTATAGGCTCTCCCTCATCTCTTTTTATTTTCCTTTCAATTTATTTGTTGAAGAAACAAGACGTTGTCTTGTGGTTTTCGTCAGTCTGAATTTTGCTGCTTGCTTTTCTGTGGCGTGGTTTAGCATTTCTCTGTGTTCTGTATTTTTATGTATTTGACTTGAATTTAGAGACTTAATCAGATTCAGGTTTGTTTTGTTCTGTTATGTTTTGCAAGAATACGTCCTCAAGAGGCACAAACCGTCTGTTGTCTCTCGTTTTGTGATGTTAGCAACCACTGATATACATCGCCTGGATCTTTGATCCATTTGTTGTTGTTGGCTGCAATCCGAGTCAGCCCTGACTCATGATGACCCCATGCACAATGAGATGGAATCATTGTGATCCATAGGGTTTTCAATGGTTGATTTTTGGAAGTAGATCACCAGGCCTTTCTTCCTAGTCCATCTTAGTCTGGAAGTTCCACTGAAACCTGTTCAGCATCGTAGCAAAATGCAATCCTCCACTGACAGACGGGTGGTGGCTATGCTTGAGGTGCATTGGCCAGGAATTGAACCCCGGTTTCCCACATGGAAGGGCAAAATTCTACCACTGAACCACCACTTCTCCCTCCTTGATTCATTAGGAGTTGCAAAATGGTGATATTCTACCATTCCTTCTTTATTTACTTATTGAGATGCATCTATAAAGATATAAATGTTCCTTCATTTACTACTTGGTTATCCAGCGGTACAGTTTGTAAGGAGAGGCAGAATAAATATTGATTCTTTTCTTCACTTATCAGTTTCCATAACAAAGATGTGGTACTCCAGCATTCTCCAAGGATGATCAATAAATGTTAATTTTTTCATCATTATGAGCTCATGGATTTAATTGGATTCGGTGCACTTAGAGCCTTTGCAGTCATTGTCCTTACTGAAGTTCAAATTATCTCATCTTTGGCCCATTGAAGGCTCTTGAGGTCAGCTCCTGGTTCCTTTTGACACCACCCCAGTAGTCTTTTTTTTTTTTTTTTTTT
>NW_004443964.1:7753176-7794750 GCF_000243295.1 Trichechus manatus latirostris | reverse complement strand
TTTTTTTTTTTTTTTGGCCTTTTTCCCAGTAGTCTTTTGATCCCTTTCTTGCTATCTGGAGTGAAAAGATGTTCTGGTCTCATCTTGTACATTTCCTGGCCCACACATGAAGTCATCATTTCTGCAAGAAGCTCTGAATTTTTATGTGGAAATGGTATTTCAAGACCAAAGTCTGGACTCTTGAGATGCTTATTGCTACTGGGTGGGTCACTGTTTCTAGTCCTTTGTTATGGATTGAATTGTGCCCCCTAAAAAGATACAATGAAGTTCTAACTCCTCACTGGTGAATGTAATCTTTTGTAGAAATAGAAATAGGATTTTTCTTTGCAGATGTTATCAGTTAAGTTAACGGAGTCATACCAGAGCAGGGTGGATTCTAATCCTAATCCCTTCTGAGGGACATTTTATAAAAGAAAGACAGACATGGAAACAGAGACATACATAGGGGAAGACATCATGAGAGGATCCATCTACAAGCTAAGGACATCAAGAAACACCCTGGGCTACCATGAAGCTGAAAGAGACAAGGAAGAGTCTTCCCCGAGAGCCAACAGATATATATATATATATATGCTTCACTGGTTTTGGTCCTCTAGAGAACCAGCCTAAGACATTTGGTACTGAGAGGAACTCTAGAGGAACAAAATCATAAGGATGAGTTTTCTGAATTGGTTCTCAAATCTGGCTAGTTTTAAAGGTACTGATGATTCTGCCTACAGTAGTAAAGAGGGCACTGTTAATCCATGGTGAGAAGTGACAATAGAAATATGCAAACTATCACCACCAATGGATCAAATATTTGTGAGAGACAAGGCTCTGGGTGCTGGCATATTTGATACTTTTCTACAATTTCGTCAGAATGAGAAGTATAAGGAAGCTGGTTGGTTGGTCCTGCTTTTACTAGTCAAAGTGATAAAAGAGTTGAGCTCAGGGCTTCACAGTCACAGCTCAAGCACTGAGTAAAAGACCTTAAAGTTGCTGCCTGTACCCTGAAAAAAGCCTTATTTCTTGTAGTAACAAAACTGATATTGCTGAAAACCATACTCAGTCTTACCATAAGAGTGGCTGAATTACAATGCCAATTGAATTCTCAACCTTGAATAGTGTCTGAAGTTAAACTGAGGGCACTGATTGGGAAGAAATAGGATTCTGAAACTTGGGATGGGGGCATATGGGTAGATTATCAGGAAGCCGGGGACATTGAGCCCCTAAATTTTGTTGAATCACCCCTGCCAGTAGAACCAGCCCTCTTACTCCCATCTGAAGAGATTATTCCATCTTTGTCTGCTAAGCGACCCTCCCAAGTAAAACCTTTATCCCTTCCACTCCTATATGATGAGATTAACCCAGCTGTGCCTGAAAAGCCTTTGAGATATTGCCTGGGGTGTTACCTGGGGCATCGCCTGAGGCAGATGCCTTACAAGACATTGCTGAATGTCCCCAGAACCCACCCACACCACCAATTTTTGCTTCTAGATCTATAGACTTAAGTCCCAGAGATCCCCAAGAGGTGAAGTACAAAGTGCTACTTATGAGGAGGTAAGCTATTCTTCAAAAGAACTACTTGATGTTTCTAATACGTATGAACAGAAACCTGGGGAATATGTGTGGGAATGGCTATTAAGGGTGTGGAATAATGGTGCAAGGAACATGAAGTTGGATTAGTCTGAGTTTATTGATATAAGTCTACTAAGCACAGATTCTTCATTTAATGTTTCAGCTCTAAAGGTTAGAAAAGGATGTAATAGTTTACTTGGTTGGTTCACTGAAGCATGGATTCTGTGTCAGCCTACACTAAGTCAAGGTGAAATACCAGACCTGCCTTGGTATGCTGTAGAAGAAGGAATCCAAAGGCTTAGGGAAATTGGCATGTTAGAGTGGATTTATCAGGTTAGACCCACAGACCCACCCGCGGAGTGCCCAGAGTACACACCTTTTACCACAACAGTGAGGAACGAATTTGTGAAGGGAGCCCCAGAATCCTTGAAGACTGTTGCGATTGCTATTTTATGTAAGTCAGATTTGACAGTGAAAACTGCCCTAACTGAATTAAGACATCTGATTACAATGGGGCTGATTGGATCCCGTGGTGGTAGGGGCAAGTGGTGACACTTCCTCGACAAAGAGCAGGTGGGCATGGTTACTGTAATGGACAGCAGAATCAAAGCAGTAATCAGAATAGTCTGACTCATACAGACATATGATGTTGGCTACTTCGTCCTGGTGTCCCTAGGAGTGAAATAGATGGAAAATCTACTAAATATTTACTTGATCTTTACAAGCAGAAGAATTCTAGGTCAAGTGAATGGCAGTCTAACTTGAATCACCAGACTAGAGAGTCACAGTCCCTCAATCAAATCCCAGACTTCAGGGAGTTTACAGCCCCACAACCCCCTGAATGAAGGAGAGGCCAGATCCCCTTGAGGAAGGATGCCACTATACTGCCAAAAATTTATACTGTTAATCTTCTCCCAGCCTTCCCCTAAGGGATCCTTGGCCTTTTATGAAAGTGACTATTCTTTGGGGAAAAGAAAATAATAAGAGTTTTCAGGGCCCACTGGACACTGGCTCTGAACTGACGCTAATTCCAGGAGAACCAAAACATCACTGTGGCTCACCAGTCAGAGTGGGAATGTATGGAGGTCAGGTTATTAATGGAGTGTTAGCTCATGTGTGTCTCACAGTGGGTCCCTGAACCCATCCTGTGCTATTTCCCGGGTTCCATAATGCATAATTGGAATAGATGTACTCAGCAACTGGCAGAACCCACACACTGGATCCCTGACATGTGGAGTAAGGGCTGTTAGGAAAGGCTAATTGGAAGCCATTAGAGCTGCCTCTACCTAGGAAAATACTAAACCAAAAGAAATACTGCGTTCCTGGAGGGATTGCAGAGATTACTGCCACCATCAAGGACATGGAGGATGCACGTGATGATTCCCACCACATCTTTTCAACTTGCCTATTTGGCCTGTGCAGAAAACACATGAAGAATGACAGTGGATTATTGTAAATTTAACCAAGTGGTAACTCCAATTGCAGCTGCTGTTCCAGATGCTGTTTCATGGCTTGAGCAAATTAATACATCTCCTGGTATCTGGTATGCAGCTATTGATCTGGCTAATGCCTTTTTCTCCATACCTATTTTGAAGGACCACCAGAAGCAGTTTGCCTTCAGCTGGCAAGGCTAGCAATACACCTTCAATGTGCTACCTCAGAGGTATATCAACCCTCCTGCCCTATGTGATAATTTAGTCCTCAGGGATTTTGATCATCTTTTGCTTCCACAAGACATCACACTGGTCCATTACATTGATGACACTATGCTGATTGGACCTAGGAAGAAAGAAGTATCAATAACTCTAGACTTATTGGTAAGACATTTGCATGCTAGAGGGTGGAAAACTAACCCCCCAAAAATTCAGGTGCCTGAAGCTCTATGAAATTTCTAGGGGTCCAGTGATGTGAGACATGCCAAGATATTCCTTCTAAAGTGAAGGATAAGTTATTGCATCTGGCCGTTCCCACAACTAAAAAGGAGGCACAATGCCTAGAGGGCATCTTTGGATTTTGGAGGCAACATGTTCCTTATTTGGGTGTGCTACTCTGGCCTATTTATCAAGTAATTTGAAAAGTTGCTAGTTTTGAGAGGGGCCCAGAACAAGACAGTGACCTGCAACAGGTGCAGGCTGCCGTGAAACCTCTCTCCCACTTGGGCCATATGATTTGGTGGATCTAATGGTGCTTGAAGTGTCGGTGGCAGATAGCAATGCTGTTTAGAGTCTTTGGCAGGCCCCTATTGGTGAATCACAGTGCAGACCCTTAGGATTTTGGAGCAAAGTCATTCCATCCTCTGCAGATAACTACTCTCCTTTTGAGAAACAGCTTTTTGCTTGTAACTGGGCCTTAGTAGAGACTGAACACTTAACCATGGGCCACCAAGTCACCATACGGCCTGAGCTGCCCATCATGAACTGGGTGTTGTCTGACCCACAGAATCATAAAGTTGGATGTGCACAGCGGCACTCCATCATTAAGTGGAAATGGTATATTTGAGACTGGGCTTGAGCAGAGCCTGGAGGCACAAATAAGTCACATGAGGAAGTGGCCCAAATGTCCATGGTCTCCACTCCTGTCACATTACCTGCCCTCTCCCAGTCTACTCCTATGACCTCCTGGGGAGTCCCTTAGGGTCAGTTGACTGATAAACAGAAAACTCGTACCTGGTTTACGGATGGTTCTGCTCGATATGCAGGCGCCACTCGAAAGTGGACAGCAGCAGTGCTACAGCCCCTTTCTAGGATCTCCCTGAAGGACAGTGGTGAAGGGAAATCCTCCCAATGGGCAGAGCTTCAACCAGTGCACCTGCTTGCTCACTTTTCTTGGAAGGACAAATGGCCAGATGTGCAACTGTATACTGATTCATGTGCTGTGGCCAATGGTTTGTCTAGATGGTCAGGGACTTGGAAGGAATATGATTGGAATATGATGACAAGAAGATATGGGGAAGAGGCATGTGAATAGACCTCTCTGAATGGGCCAAAGAAGTGAAGATATTTGTGTCTCATGTGAATGCTCACCAAAGGTTGACCTCGGCAGAGAAGAGTTTTAACAGTCAAGTGGATAGGACGATGTGTTCTCTGGATACCAGTCAGCCTCTTTCTCCAGCAACTCCTGTCATTGCCCAATGGGCTCATGAACAAAGTGGCCATGGTAGCAGTGATGGAAATTATGCTTGGGCTCAGCAACACAGACTTCCAGTCACCAAGGCTGACTTGACTATAGCCACTGCTCAGTGCCCAGTCTGCCAGCAGCAGAGACCAACACTGAGTTGTGGATATGGCACCATTCCTAGGGGTGATGAGCCAGCAACCTCGTGGCAGGTTGATTACATTGGACCACTTCCATAATGGAAACGGCAGCATCTTGTTCTTACTGGGTGTCTTAGTTAACTAGTGCTGCTATAACAGAAATACCACAAGTGGATGGCTTTAACAAAGAGAAATTTCTTTTCTCACAGTCTAGGAGGTTGGAAGTCCAAATTCAAGGTGCCAGCACCAGGGGACGTCTTTCTCTCTTTGTCGTCTCTGGGGGAAGGTCCTTGTCATCAATCTTCCTCTGGTCTAGGAGCTTCTTAGTGCAGGGACCTCAGGTCCAAAGGACGCACTGTTCTCCTGACTCTTGTTTCTTGGTGACATGAGGTCCCCGTGCCTCTCTGCTCGCATCTCTGTTTTATATATCAAAAAAAGATCAACTCAAGATACAACCTAATCTTGTAGATTAGTCCTGCCTCATTAACATAACTGCTTCTAATCCTGCCTCATTAACCTCATAGAGGTAGGATTTACAACACATAGGAAAATCACATCAGATTCCAAGATGGTGGACAATCACACAGTATTGGGATTCATGACCTAGTCAAGTTGACATATATTTTTGGAGGATACAATTCAATCCATAATGCTAGGATAGGCCCTTAGTCTGGATATGGATTTGTCTTCCCTGCATGCAATGCTTCTGCCAAAACTACCATCCGTGGACTTACAGAATGCCTTATCCACCATCATGGTATCCCACACAGCATTGCCTTGGATCAAGGAACTCACTTCACAGCAAATGAAGTGCAGCAATGGGGCTACGCTCATGGAATTCACTGATCTTACCATGTTTCCCATCATCATCCTGAAGCAGCTGGCTTGATAGAACAATAGAATGGCCTTCTAAAAACACAATTACAGTGCCAGCTAGGTGGCAATAAGTTGCAAGATTGGGGCAATGTTCTCCAGGAGGCTGTGAATGCTCTAAACCAGTGCCCAATATGTTGTTGCTGTTGTTGTTGTGAGGTGCCGTTGAGTCAGTTCCAACTCATAGCGACCCTATGTACCACAGAGCAAAACACTGCCCTGTCCCGCGCCATGCTCACAATCGTTGTTATGCTTGAGCCCATTGTTGCAGCCACTGTGTCAATCCATCTCATTGAGGGTCTTTCTCTTTTTTGCTGACCTGATACTTTACCAAGCATGACGTCCTTCTCCAGGGACTGATTCCTCCTGAAAACATGTCCAAAGTATGTAAGATGTAGTCTTGCCATCCTTCCTTCTAAGGAGCATTCTAGTTGTACTTCTTCCAAGACAGATTTGTTTGTTCTTTTGGCAGTCCATGGTATATTCAATATTCCTTGCCAACCCACAATTCAAAGGTGTCAGTTCTTCTTTGGTCTTCCTTATTCATTGTCTAGCTTTTGCATGCATATGAGGCGATTGCAAATACCAAGGCTTGAGTGAGGCACACCTTAGTATTCAAGATGACATCTTGCTTTTCAACACTTTAAAGAAGTCTTTTGCAGCAGATTTGCCCAATGCAATGCGTTGCTTGATTTCTTGACTGCTGCTTCCATGGGTGTTGATTGTGGATCTAAGTAAAATGAAATCCTTGACAACTTCAATCTTTTCTCCGTTTATCATGATGTTGCTTATTGGTCCAGTTGTGAGGATTTTTGTTTTCTTTATGTTGAGGTGTAATCCGTACTGAAGGCTGTGGTCGTTGATCTTCATCAGTAAGTGCTTCAAGTCCTCTTCACTTTCAGCAAGCAAGGTTGTGTCATCTGCATATCACAGGTTGTTAATGAGTCTTCCTCCAATCCTGATGCTCCTTTCTTCTTCATATAGTCCAGCTTCTTGGATTATTTGTTCAGCATACAGATTGAATAGGTATGGTGAAAGGATGCAACCCTAACCCACACCTTTCCTGACTTTGAACCACACACTATCCCCTTATTCTGTCCAACAGCTGACTCTTGATCTGTATACAAGTTCCTCATAAGCACAATTAAGTATTCAGGAATTCCTATTGTTCACGATGTTATCCATAATTTGTGATGGTCCACACAATAGAATGCCTTTGCATAGTCAATAAACCACAGGTAAACATCTTTCTGGTATTCTCTGCTTTCAGCCAGGAACCATCTGACATCAGCAATGATATCCCTAGTTCCATGTCCTCTTCTGAATCCAGCCTGAATTTCTGGCAGTTCCCTGTTGATGTAGTGCTGCAGCCACTTTTGAATGATCTTCAGCATAATTTTACTTGCGTGTGATATTAATGATATTGTTCGATAACTTCCACATTCGGTTGGATCACTTTCTTGGGAATAGGCATAAATATGGATCTCTTCCAGTCGGTTGGCCAGGTAGCTGTCTTCCAAATTTCTTGACACAGATGAGTGAGCACTTCCAGTGCTGCATCCGTTTGTTGAAACATCTCACTTGATATTCGGTCCATTCCTGGAACCTTGTTTTTTGCCAATGACTTCAGTGCAGCTTGGACTTCTTCCTTCAGTACCATTGGTTCCTGATCATATGCTGCCTCTTGAAATGATTGAATGTCGACCAATTCTTTTTGGTATAATGACTCTGTGTATTCCTTCCATCTTCTTTTGATGCTTCCTGCATCTTTTAATATTTTCCCCATAGAATCCTTCACTACTGCAACTCAAGGCTTGAATTTTTTCTTCAATTCTTTCAGCTTGAGGAATGTCGAGCGTGTTCTTCCCTTTCGGTTTTCTATCTCCAGGTCTTCGTGCATGTCATTATAATACTTTACTTTGTCTTCTCAAGCCACCCTTTGAAATCTGTTCAGCTCTTTTACTTCATCATTTCTTCCTTTTGCTTTAGCTACTCGGCATTCAAGAGCAAGTTTCAGAGTCTCTTCTGACATCCACTTTGGTCTTTTTTTTCTTTCCTGTCTTTTTAATGACCTCTTGCTTTCTTCATGTATGATGTCCTTGATGTTATTCCACAACTGTCTAGTCTTTGGTCATTAGTGTTCAATGTGTCAAATCTATTCTTGAGATGGTCTCTAAATTCAGGTGGGATATACTCAAGATACTTTGGCTCTCATGGACTTGTTCTAATTTTCTTCAGTTTCAGCTTGAACTTGCATATGAGCAATTGATGGCCTGTTCTGCAGTCAGCCCCTGGCCTTGCTCTAACTGATGATATTGAGCTTTTCCATCGTCTCTTTCCACAGATGTAGTCAATTTGATTCCTGTGTATTCCATCTTGTGAGGTCCATGTGTATAGTCGCCCTTTATGTTGTTGAGAAAAGGTATTTGCAATGAAGAAGTCATTGGTCTTGCAAAGTTCTATCATGTGATCTCCGGCATCATTTCTATCACCAAGGCCATATTTTCCAACTACCGGGTCCTTCTTCCTAATCTGTCTGAGTCTGGAACCTCAGTTGAAACCAGTCTGCCATGGGTGACCCTGCTGGTATCTGAATACCCCTGGCATAGCTTCCAGTATCACAGCAACACGCAAACCCCTGCAGAACGACAAAGTGACAGACATGTGGGGGCATCCAACATATGGTGCTATTTCTCCCATAGCCAGGTTTCATGGGCCCAGGAATCAAGGGGTGGAAATGGGAGTGGCACTACTCACTATTACCCTTAGAGACCCACTGGCAAAATTTTTGCCCCCTGTCCCTGCAACCCTATACTCTGTGGTTCTGGAAGTCTTAGTTTCAAAGCAAGGAATGCTCCCACCAGGGGACAGAACACTGATTCCACTGAACTTGAAGTTAAGAATACCACCGGCCACTTTGGGCTCCTCATGCCTCTGGATCAACAGACAAAGAAGGAAGTTACTACACTGGCTGGTGTGATTGATCCTGATTACCAGGGGAAATAGGATTGATATTACATAATGAGACTTAAAACTATGTCTGGACCCCTTAGGGCATCTCTTAATACTACCGTGCCCAGTGGTTAAAGTCAGTGTAAAACTACAGCAACCCAATTTCAACATGACTACTTATAGCCCAGACCCTTCACGAGTGACAGTTTGAATCACCCCACCAAGCAAAGAACCACGACCAGCTGAGATGCTTGCTGAGGCAAAGGGAACGTGGAATAGGAGGTGGAAGAAGGTGGTTCTAAATACAAGCTACAACCACATCACCAGTTGCAGACATGAGGATAGTAAGTGTTTTGAGTATTTCTTTCTTGTTTTGTTATATGTGTATGTGTGCATACACGTCTTAGTTATCTAGTGCTGCTATAACAGAAATACCACAAGTGGATGGCTTTAGCAAAGAGAAGTTTATTCTCTCACAGTCTAGGAGGCTAGAAGTCCCAATCCAGTGTGCCAGCTCCAGGAGAAGGCTTTATCTCTCTGTCTGCTCTGGGGGAAGAACCTTGTTATCAATCTGCGCCTGGTCTAGGAGCCAGACCAGCCCAGGGACCCCGGGTCCAAAGGACACACTCGCTCTTGGCTCTTCTTTCTTCGTGGTAGGAAGTCCCTTTCCTCTCTGCTTGATTCTCTCTTTTAAGTCTCAAAAAAAATTGACTCAACAGACAATCTAATCCTGTAGATTGAGTTCTGCCTCATTAATATGACTGCCTCTAATCCTGCCTTATTAACATCATACAGGTAAGACTTACAACACCTAGGAAAATCCTATCAGAGCACAAAATGGTGGACAACCACATAATACCAGGAATCATGAACTAGCCAAGTTAACACACATTTTTGTGGATGCAATTAAATCCATAACTATATATTATATATATATATACATATATGTGTAATATTTTTGTTTTCTTCCCTCCCTTATTCCACTACTTATTATAAAATATAAAATTATAAAATATAAGAAGTAAACGGAAATATAAGATGTAAAAGAAAATAGAAAAATAGAGAACATGCCTCAAGTCAATTTATGAGGCCAAAATAACAGTGATGCAAAGCCAGACAAGTACATAGGACAAAGGAAAATTATAAACCAAATTCACTCATGAAGTACTGGCAACAATTCTAAATGAAACATTAGCAAAATGAATGCAGCAATAAATAAAACAGAGAATACATTATGAGTAGGTCTGGTTTATTCCAGAATGTTATTTTATTTCAGTATTATAATTTTATATTATTCATTATATTAACAGCATCAGGGGAAAAATCATATAACTATGTAAAAAAATGCATAAAAAGCACTATCTAAAATCCATAACTTTTCAAGATAAACTAGGAATAGAAAGGTATCTACAAGCAAAGCTTTCACGAACATGACAGTCAATTGTGCAACATTAAAAATCTTCCCCTTCAAATAGGGAAGAGGACAAGGATGCTGGTTAATCACCAGTTTGATTTAACTCTGGATTTCAGTCTCAGTCTTCAGAGTGCAACGAGGAAATGAAATAAAAGATATGAGAAATGGAAAGGAAAAAGCAAAACTCTAAATAGTTGTAGACCAACTGATTTTCTGCATGTTCAACTGAAAATAATTGCTAAGATTTTATCAAGGTTACTGTATATAAGATCAGCATACAAAGATCAATTGGGTATCTACACACTTGCCAAGAATAGCTTGAAGATGCAATGAAAAATCATTAAAAATAGCAATAAAAAGATATCCAGATTTAAATCTAATTTATATCTAATATGTGAACACGTTTAATGAGAAAATAATATAACCTTTTTTAAAATTGTGCATTAGGTGAAAGCTTACAGAACAAATTAGTTTCCCATTTGATAATTTGTACTTAAAGTGTTTCATGGCCTTGGTTTCATTCCCAGTAATGTGTCAGCACTTTCCCCATTTCTACCCTGGGTTCCTCGTTTCCTTTCGTCCTGATTTTCTACCCCTTCTTCCTGCCTTCTCATCTTTGCTTTTGGGCAGATATTGCCCTTTTGATCTCTTATAATTGATTGTTCTAAGAAGTATGTTGCTCTTGGGTATTATTGTTTATCTTACATGCTTGTCTATTTTGTGGCTGGGAGGTGGTCTCTGGGAATGGCTTCAGTTCCAGGTCAGAAGGGTGTCTTAAGTCCTTAGTCTTGGGGGTTCCTCCAGTCTCTGTCAGATCAGTAAGTATGGTCTTTTTTGTAAATTTGATTTTTTATTCTACATTTCTCTCCCTTTCTGTCTAGGACCCTCTGTTGTGATCCCAGTTAGAGCTGTTGGCTGTGGAAGCCGTGGTTCATGTGGTCCATCAGTCCTTTGGACTAATTGCTCCCTTGACTCTTTGGTTTTCTTCAATCTCCTTTGCTCTGGGTGGGAAAAGACCAATAGTTGTATCTTAGATGGCCGCTTTCAAGCTTTTCAGACCCCAGACTCTACTTACCAAAGTAGAATGCAAATCATTGTCTTTATGAACTATGTTGTGCCAGTTGACATAGATGTCCCATGAGTCTACGATCCTTTGTCTTTTAGCCTAGGAACTTCATCCCGCAAGGTGTTTGGTTATGTCTAAGAGGTTTCCTTGACTGTACCCATGTGCTCTATATGAACTGCACCTACAGTCATGTATGTAGAAATATCCACTGCCAAACCTGTGTCTGCCAGTGGATGTACTGCTTTACACCCTCCCACACCTTTTGGTGTCTCTATCTACCTGTTCATCCATTCATAAATTATTGTTTGTCAATACTATTGTTGCAGGATTGTCTTAGCTATGGTAGTTACCATAGTTGCCTTTTATCCTTGCCTTTTTCTAAGTGTCCTCTCTTGCCTTGGTTATGTTGTGTTGATTTCTCCCATATTATGTACTGCCTTTCTCTTCACCAATATTAACATTTGTCTTCTATCTAATTGGTAATTTTCCCTCCCTCCCTCTCCCATCCCTGGTAACCATCAAAGAATGTTATTTTCTTTCTTTTTCTTGTGTATAAACTTTATGCTGTTACTTTATAAAAGTGGTCTCATACAATATTTGTCCTTTTGTGACATGTTATGAGATGTTTCCTGGATTCATCATTATTCTTTATTGTTGCATACTATCCTGTTGTGTATAGATACCACGGTTTGCTTATCCATTCATCTGTTGGTGGGCACTTGGGTTGTTTCTATCCTTTTTGCTACTGAGAATTATGCTGTAATGAACATGGGTGTGCATATGTCTATTCATGTCACAGCTCTTATGTCTTTAAGGTATATACCTTGGAGTGGGATTGCTGGATCATATGCTATTTCTATTTCTAGCTTTTTGAGGAAGTGCCATACTGTTTTCCGTAGTGGTTTTACCATTTTATATTCCAACCAACAGTGTACAAGAGTTCCAATCTCCACACAACCCCACCAACATTTGTTATTTTCTGATTTTTTAAATATTATTTTTATTGCTGGTAATGTTGGGGCAAGATTGTATTTCACTGTAGTTTTGATTTGCATTTCTCTAATTGCTAATGATTGCGAGCATTTCTTCATATATTTGTTAGCAGCCTAAATGTCTTCTTTGGTGAAATGTCTGTTCATACTCTTTGCCCATTTTTTAATTGGATTGTTTGTCTTTTTATAGTTGAAATATTGAAGTTTTCTATAAATTTTAGAGATTAATCCCTTGTTGGAAGTATCGTGGCCAAAATTTTTTTCCCAGACAGTAGATTCTCTTTTGACTTGATAATACAACATTATTAAAAGACATTTAAGAAGCTCAAAAATAACTCTAATCACATACTATGTTCATAGATAGGAAAATTCATTATTATAAAGATGAATTTGATATAGTTACATTAAAAATCTCTAAAGTTTTTCTTTTTTCTTTTTTAGAAACTTGACTGGCTAATTCTAAATTTTTGTGAAAGAGGAAAGAGCCCATATTTGCAAAGACATGACTGATATAAAAGAACAATATGTGGTGACATGACATACCAGGTATCAAGGCTTTTTAATAAATCTATAGTTATTAAAACAAGTTTGCATTGGTTCAGGAATAAGGAAATAGACAAACGAAAGAGAATAGAGAACTCAGAAAAAGATCCACAGAAACATAGAAGTCAATATCTGTCAGAAGTCACAAAGCAGACCATAGGGGAAAGAGGGAGTTGTCAGTAACTGTGGACAATGCGTATCTACACGGAGAAAGGAAGATGGATTCCTATCTCAGGTTAGGCTCACACACACACACACAACAGTAAAAGTGACGCTCTCTTTCTTAATCTGTAAGGTGGGCAAACAGGTGTTGAAGAATATTCTTTGTTAAAGGTATACTTATTTACCAGATATATTACTTTATATGCTTGACATACTGCATGAAAAAAGTTTCAAAAAAGATTACAGAGTTTTCTGATAGAAACCTGTACGGCACCACAGGACTTATTGCTGAGATCATTTTGATTCCACCTGAGGGTCTGGATCTGTGGACAGGGTATCCTGGGCACCAGGGTTACTGGTTCTCATAGTTAGGCTGACCTCATCTTCCCCTAGGGCCCCCTGAGGCCTGTTCACCCAGAGGACAGCACTGAGCATGCTCAAGAAGAAGGGCACCTTCAGGAAGACCGAAGTAGGAAGTGGATGCTGCTGAGCAGGGACCTGTGGGGGACACAGTGACAGACAATGAGCTCCTTCTTCGAGGGGAAGCACTGGAGCCTCCTCTTCCCCTTGTCCATGAGCCTAGATCCTGTGTCCACAATAATCCACACCAGGACCAACCCTGGACAGGTCCGAGGACAGGACAGCCCCACTGGAAGGAATGCCATTCCACCCCTTAACTTAGGCCTGGGGACATGAGGAGGGGCCCGGCTGTGGGGATGATGTGAGGGGAGACCCAGGGATCCAGGTGAGACCTGAATATGTGCCACTGTACCCCAATATCTGAGTGCCCCTACACTTACTAGGACATAAACAATTAGGTGTGGAATTGCACCACCCAGGGACTTTTTATATACAAGCAAATAGATATATACATTATTTTCCTCCTTTTTTCACACAAAGGCAGGTATAGTATACATACAAGTAGTCCCCGACCTACGACATATTTGAGTTGCAACAACCACACTGTTGACCGTCTTTTTTTGTACATCTTATTGTTAATAATATATATGTATTAAAATATACCTGTAAGTTTATATGTAATGTTTCCAACCCCTAAAGACAAGTAACGATCGGATTTATAAAGATACTGATAATAAAAGGCAATAACAATGAAAACTAAAAAAAAAAAAAAAAGGTTTATTTGACTTAATCAGAATCGACAAATGACGGGGTCGTTGGAACAGAACATGTCATAAGTCCAGGACTACTTGTATTCTGGTGTTACATCATAACAACACATCCTGGAGATCTCCCACATCAGTGGAAATAAAGAAGTCCCTTGCTCTTTTTCACAGCTGTGTATTATTCCGTTGCATGGATTGTGCCATAAATTTTTAAACTATTCTTTCTTAAAAATTTCCACCTATCTTTCGTGATAGCAAACACTGTTGCAGTAAGAAACCTTGTCCCCTCACCATTTTATACTTGGATAAGCAGTAGTGATTTACTGTGAAGATAATGAAGCTAGAAGTCCCTGAGTAGTACAAACAGCTGGTGATGGGGCTACTAACCTAAAGGTTGGCAGTTTGAACCCACCATGCAGCACCATGAAGAAAGTCCTGGCAGTCTGCTTCCATGAAGATTGCAGCCAAGAAAACTCTATGGAGCAGTTCTACTCTGTAACACATGGGGTCTCCATGAGTGAGAATTGATTTAGCAGTAACAGCTTTGGGTTTTTTTAATAAAGATTAAGCTTCGGGGACTTCACGTGCTTGGGCCTCTTCTTTTTTTTTTTTTTTTTATTGTACTTCAGGTGAAGGCTTACAGAACAAATAGCTTCTCATGAAACAGTAGTACACATATTGTTTTATGACATTGGTTAACAACCCCACAACATGTCAACCCTCTAACTTCTCAACCTTTTTTTTTGGTGAAAATACACATAGCCAAAGATACACCATTACAAAAATTTCTACATGCACAGTTCAGTGACATTGACTACGCTCTTCCAGTTGTGCTGTTATTCTCACTTAAGATGAAGGCTTACAGAACAAAATAGTTTCTCATTTAACAGTTACTACAAATGTTGCCCTATGACAATGGTTAACAATCTCACAGCACATCAACAATATCCTTACCCAACCCTGGGTTCCCTATCACCAGCTTCCTTGTCCCCTTCTGCCTTCTGGCCCTTGTCACTGGACTCCTGTACCTCATTAGTCTCATTTGGTTTTACAGGGCTGTCCACTCCCAGGCTGAACAGTGAACCTCGGAGATAACTTCACCACTGAGCTAAAAGGGCGTGTGGGGGCCATACTCTCGGGGTTTCTCCAGTCTCCTTTAGGCCAGTAAATCTGGTCTTTTTTTTTGTGTTAGGATTGGGCTTCTTCTTTCATACCTAAATTTGTATTAATTATTTTCTAATCTTTTTATTAAAGATGCCCCCCTAAATTGTACAGGCTTCAGGCCCCATAAAACCTAGCTTTTCCTGTGTGTGAATATCTGCAGGGTCAATGTCTGGAAGTGGCGTGTTTGGGGCCTGACTTTCACCATGTCTGATGTTAAGACTGTACCTCCTGGTTGGCAGGAAGCCTAGGGAAGGGCTTCAGCATCCGTGGGTCCCAGAAATGGTTGATAACCACTGGCATTTTTAGAGGAAGAGAGTCTACAGATTTTTTCAGATTCTCCCTGGGGTTGGTGACCCCAAAAAGGTTAAGAGCCACTTGTTTAGAGAAAAGCCCCCGGGTGGTGCGAACAGTTAAGTGCTCAACTATTTACTGGCTGAAAGGTTGGAAGTTCGAACCCACCCAGGGGCACCTCAGAAGACAGGCCTGGTGATCTGATTCTGAAGGTTCACAGCTCTACTCTGCACACGTGGGGTCGCCATTAGTAGGTATGAACTCAATGGCAACTAAGACCAACAACGGTTTAGAGGGAAGAATCCAAGACTTTGGAGTCACATAAACCTGAGTTGGAAGCCCAGCCCTGCCTCTTGGAGCTGTGCACCTGGGCAAATCGCTCAGCCTCTCTGAGCCTCGGTTTACTCATCTGTAAAATGAGGATAATAACTCTGCAGGTGGCAGTGAGGAGCAAATGAGAACACTCATGTAACACGCCTAGCATGGGCCAGGTAGGATGTCATCACCTCTCACTAAATGTAATTCCTTCCACCCCAATTCAAACTTCTCCCTGGCCTGAGCCCTCTCTGGAAGTCCAGTGCAGGTCCAGTGTGGCCTCAGCTACACAAGCTGGAATACAGAGCCTGGGGCGTCCAACCTGGCCTGGGACAGAGGGAGCTGAGAGATTCCAACTGCAGGGATGTGAGTGCCACCCTCATCTAGGCCATGTTTGGATGACCATCGACCATCGGGGAGGCAGCCCAGACCGAGAAGGCCCACCTCCAGGTCATGGGAACTGGGGCACCTTGCCTTAGGCTCTGGCTCTGTTTGGAGTTCTCCTGGCTGCTCGTGCTGTGGGTGGCACCCGCTGTGGTCAGTGTGGTGGACAGCACAGGTGGACCTTCGGTTGTGGTTGTGGAAGTCGTGGTACTTGTAGGTGTGCTTGATGTTGCTGCTGGTGGTAAAAACACACGTCAGACCCAGGACCTCTCCTCTGACCCTCCCCGCCGCTCACCACCTTTGTGGCTTGATTTCACACAGCATGCTCACATTGGAAGGGGCAGGAGAGAGGAGCCTGGGGCCAAAGTCTCCCCAGGGCCCCCTGGGCCAAGGGAGCATTTCCAAGCAGGACACAGGAAGCCCACAGTCCTGATTCCATACTGCTGACGCAGGTGAGGCAGTGCTGAGAACTCTAACTTCTCTCCCACCCCCGTCTCGTCCCCTCCGAGCACAGCACACAGTGGCCAGAGTCGTGCGTCTGGGCTGTACATCTGGCATATCAAGGGTTAACGTCCCCACTGAGCCCAGCTCCTGCCCTGTCTGGCCCTGCCTGCCCCTCTGCTTAGCTCTCAACCATCCCCCACATGCTCTGAGTTTCTGGGGAGCTAACCACAGGTGGCTCTCCTCCTCTCTCTGCTTTGTAGGCTCAGCTCTCAGCACCCTTCTTTCCTCGGTCTAGACTAAGCAGAGACATCAGCTCCTCCCCCAGGAGGCCCTCCTCGACCACGTGGCAATGAATCACCCCCTGAGTCCTGACACCCCTGCTGGAGTCTGTGGTACTTTGGGTGTCCTCCTGTCTGAGGACACATTGTCTGTACTGCAATGGACCCTTTCCCAGACTCTCTGCCCTACTCGGCCACCGATGGTGTCTGAGACTCCTTTGAATGGCAGCACATGATAGAGAAGTGGCCTGGAAAATGGGGTTGCTGAATAGACTTCCCAATGGACGAGCACTTCACTGTCACAGGTGGGGATTCCAGGTTGAGGAGGGAGCCAGGGAGGTGCTGTGAAGGATACTCCACGAGGCAAATGAGCCCCAGAGGCAGCAGGGACCTGCTGAGCCTTCCCCATGGTTGTTGCAGCTGCACCAGGGCCCACACTGGGGCTGGTGGCCAGGCCCTTCACAGAGTCGGTTTG
Organism: Trichechus manatus latirostris; assembly: GCF_000243295.1. Lineage (NCBI taxonomy): Eukaryota > Metazoa > Chordata > Mammalia > Sirenia > Trichechidae > Trichechus > Trichechus manatus. Next base: position 7,777,462 of record NW_004443964.1, on the reverse strand, counting down.
TACAAAGCCAGAGGAAAGTGGGGTTTCCCTGGGCAGCCCAGGAAGTCGAGGCTAAACTAGGTGGCCCGAGGGAAAGGGGGGGACTGGGCTTGAGGATCAGACAGCAATCAGGACACGGGTTTGACTGAGGCTGGCCCATCACTATGTCCCCTCCATAGCTTGGGCAGCTGATCTGTGTATGACCGCTGGTCCCGGAGAGAAGATGCCAGAGGCCCCATGACGACCAGGCCCAGGGACATGATGGGGAGACCTTCAGAGTGGGCCTGTCCCACACAGCTCCAGTGGGGGCAGAAGGTGCAAGGACCCCACTGTCTTGGGATCTCAAACTCAGGTCCGCCTCACTCACCCCACCCCACCTGCTTCAGTACCTCCCAGGCCCACTGAGATGGCTACAAGTCAGGGCAAGGCAGATTGCTCTTGGGACTTCTCTCTCTCTCTCCCTCTGTCTTACACACACAGATACTCACACACACACTCACAAACACACACGCACGCATAGTTCTCCTCAAGTCTCTGACCTGAGACCTGCCCCAGCCATTCTGACCTGAGCTTGTTCTGGCAGCCCTGGTGCTGCTGTGGGGCAGGGGCTCACCTGGGGACACAGACACCACCGCCTGGAAGGCAGGATCAAACGGATATGCTCCATCTTTGAGCCATTTTAGAGCAATCCCGCACCAGTATGTGCCTTCATCCTCCACTGTGAGGTTCCTCATGGTCACTATGAAGCTAAGCAGGGCAGGATGGTCCCTGATGGACATCCGCCCTTCATCTTCTTGCTTTTTGACCCTCTGTTCTCCACAATCTTGACACATGGCCTAATAATCAGTCGTCTGCACCAGTATTTGTCATTTTCCTAGACTCTCTCCTCATACTGACACTGCACGCTCAGAGATTCCCCCACAACGCCTGTTACGGTGCTGGGGCCACTCAGCGTCACGCATCCTGGAAAACAAGCCGAGTCCACGCTCCGCACCAGGACAGGCCTGGGTCAGCAGTGCCCCGGGGGTTAGGCTTTCTGATGCTTCTTCCCCCCACTCTATATCAGCCCCTCCTCAACACATTTTGAGTGTCCACCTCTGGCACTCTTCCAACACCAAGATTTTGATCACAGTAGCCCCTTCCTCCAGACCCATCTCCTTTCCTGCTGCCCCTTCCCATCTTCTTCACTCATTCCATTTCCAAACTCACCAGGACTATAAGAAGTCCCTCCTCTAAGCACCCTGCTCTCACCAGAAAGGCCACCCCAGATCTGACAACCACCCCTAGCATTTCACAGCCCACACACCAATCTGCTCCCAGCAAGGGATAGAAACCTGGGCACAGGCAGGGCTGCCAAATCCATTTCACAAAAATGCTGGACACACTTGATAAAACTTGGGACCAAAAAGGATCCATAAGCACAAAAAATTTAAATGAACTTGTCATAGTTCCCAAAGCTGTAGAGCCCTGGAAGGTTGTATCACTCCTAATAGAGATAAAGATGCAGGCTGGAGAGCGCCAATATCCTGTGCAAGAATGAGCAGTGAGAGAGCACGAAACAAAAACGATTCACACACACGGAAGTTTTACTGCTGACAATCTTTATCTCATCCTGCGTCTTACTTAGTTTGCCCAGCTCTTGTAGACTTAATTGTCAAGAGCGCTCATTTTTTCCTTCCTAGATTTATGTCTGCCTTTTTCCCCAGTAGCTCTCAGATACCAAGCACAGACAGTAAGGTTATATGTGTGAAGCTGATGCTGGCCACCCAGGTAGAGGACACTAGCCCTGCCCTGAGCTGAGGGGCCGGTGCCCCTGGCAGCTGTGAGTGCCGCTCCCCACTGCCCTTATGATTCTGTGATCACGTGGCTTGTTCTCTTCTCCAGAGGTAGAACTATTTCATTTCACTTGCTTCTTCAGGTCCTTAAATCCCTTCACTTGCAGACTTTGGCACCACTTGAATGTCAGCTCCAGGAGGGTGGGGCCTTGTCCTCGTTATATCTTCAATGCCTAGAAGTGCTGGCACACAGAGGCCCTCAATAAATACTTCACCGTGAGGTTCCTGCCTCATCCGGGGCTTCTCCAACAGTGTTGGGTGCCTCTTGTAACACGGAGGCTCCATACTCTCCTCGACTGCTGTCCGAAGCTGCCCACAGGCTCCCATCAGTCCCCCTCCTGGGGGCCCTGGACAGCCTCTTCTGGCCAGGATGTCCAGATGCTCGCAGGAGGGGTACAGATAAGGCCTTCCAAGCCCTGAGTTGGGTGTGACCTTTACAGAGAGTCTGGGTAGTGCGTGCCAAGGTGATGTTCAAAGGTACACCCTGACTTCAGCATGAGAAGAATCTGGGTTTATGTCTTGGCTCTGTTACATATCAGCTGTGTGTTCAGGGGCAATTTACTTACCCTCTGTGGGCTTTAGATGCCTCATCTGTAAAGTGATGAAGATTGTGCCCATCTCACGTGGCTTTTGGGGGTGTTAAATGAGATAATGGACGTAAAATGCCTGCCAAATAATATTAGGTTAAACCGTATGAAATTGCTGATGTTTAATTGTTTTTGAATCCAAAAATCGGGAATGTCACATGATATAATGTAACAAAAGTGGATTACCCTCTGAGTAGCCAAAAGAAAAAAAGAGAGAGGAAACACAAACACATAAAATTAGAAATGAAAGAGAAAATAACCACAAATACAGAGAAAATCAAAGGAATCAAGACAGTACATTGCAGAAATTCTCCGCAAATACATTTACAAACTTGGTTTTATGTATGGGTTTCTAGAATAACAGAATTCCTAAAATTGACCTACATTAAGTGTTTACTAAATAAATGTCAGTCCCAGCACTCCTTCACCCAGGATGCTGTTCCTGGTCACAACTCTGTTCCCTACGTCTCCTTGGGTGTAATTGTCATCTTTCTTTGCCAGGTTTTGGCTCCTCTGCCTGAACTGGGTGACCCACTGTTCCTGCCCACAGCTTCCTGTCTGCTCTTCTGTCTCAAGGGTCTGACTTCTCTTTGGTTGCGCTCTCTCTCTCGTGATTGACTTTTTTCAACTTACAAGCAACAAAAATAAACCCCTCTTTTGAGGACACCCTGCACCTGAAATTTTAAGGGTAAAAATATCACCAGGACTCCCAAAGGATTCTATGTCACCTGTGAGGGTGTCCTTCCTTATACTGTAGAGATAGGGAGGATGTCAGAAAAATGTCAGTATCGTCTCCCCACTTACCTGGAACAATAACACTTACTTACAAGCCTCCTAATTGGCCTTTCTGTGCTCTCTCTCACTTGCTCTTACCAAATCTCCTCCCCAATCTCGCTGAACCTAAACACGGGAGACTGGAGGCCATTCTTGGGCTAGGACTTTCACTATTTCTGTAACTCCTCTGTGGGATGCTCCTCTGGTGTCTTAATGTTGTTAGGATCCCAAAGTCTCATCTCCCATCACTCAGCAAGAAAACTGGAAGGTAAACAAGCTAATCGTTCAACTCAAGAAGTTGGCAAGGACACCCAGCAGAGAAGGGAAGAAAGGGTAAATCTAGTGCAGACACTGGTGAATTAGGAAACATGAAAACAGTGGAATTAATGCATATATTGAAAACTAACTTTTCTTTGGGTAGGAGCAAAGGATAATACAGACAGACCAGTGGGTAGCCAAGTTAAAAAAGACAAAAAATGAAGAAGACACAAATACACAATTCAAAAGAAAAATAACCAGGGTAAGTTGTAAGACTTTACAAATAAGTTTGTAACCTTGGATGAAACTGATGATTTTCCAGGAAAATATGAATTAACAAAATTGGCCCAGAATATATATATGTATATATATATATATATTTTATGTAGACCAAATAAAGATGAACAGTATCAAGAAATTCTCCTCTAAAAAGCGGCAAACTCAGGCAGTTTCACAAATTAATTATTTTAAACTGTCAAGGAACAATCCCAACTTATTCATACATTTGCAGAGACTATAGAAATCGAGGAATTTTCTTAGTTCTTTTCATAATATCCGCATAAAATATGGAGACTAAAGTCTGGCCAAATCTCTTAATAGTTCACAGGAGAAAAAAAAAATCATTTCTATAGATACTGAGAAGGCACCCAACACCTGTTCCTGGTGTTTTAAAAACCCTTCATAAATAGACGTGAATGGACACCTCCTTCAGACTTACTGGGAAACACTGGGCACTTTCCCCTGAGTCGGGGACAAGGCAAGAATGAGGACTATCATCACAGCACTGGGCGTCATTCCGGGGGACATCTCTCTCAGTGAGAGAAAGAAATACAAGAAATAAATATCAGAGAGGGACACAAACTCTCCGTGCATGCAAAGCATGTGAAATCCCAAGAGAATCAATGGAAAAGCTGAGAGTAGGAGGAGGACTGGTTTCCAAATCAACATACAAAAATTAATAGATTTCCTATAAACAACTAGTTAGCAAATAAAATAGAAAAAACAGCCAATTTATGAGAAAAACAACCAGAAAGGTTTTAGATATCCCAGGAGTAAACCTAACAAGAAAAGTGCAGGGCCTGTGAGAGGAAAGCTGTCATGGCTGAGGGCCCAGAAGCTGAATCCCTGGGAAGGAAGACTCCACCCTGTGAGTTCTCACCAAAGAAACGCTCCCACCTTCTCTCCCCACAGTTTTCCTTCTCTCCCCTTCTTTCCCCCATCACCTTTCCATCTCCCCTCCATCTCCATCTCTCCTCCTTGGAGACAACTAACCCTGGCCCTCAGGCCCACCTAGGGGCAGTCACCAGCCAAACCTATGTCAGGGCTCCTCCCTGCTCAGGCACCAGTCAGCCCCTGTGCTGCTCCAGCTACATCTCCATGTCCTTGAGACCACAGCTGGCTTGTCCCCATTCCCCATGCTTCCTCCACACCTAGCAACAAGAGAACCATGGGGAGGGTGCCTCCCCCAAAACACATGCCCCTCAGGTGCCTTGAGCTACCACTCTCCCACCACTTAGAGGACAATTTGCCTCTCACCTTCCTTCTTCCTATAATGATTCCTCTGAGAACCTCCCACAAATTCCCTCCTCCACATCCATCCCTGTGCCCATGCCCCACAAGTCTCATCCTAGGTCGGTGGGTGAGGATGGAGGCCCTCATCCTTTCACTCGCAGGGGTGCAGTCCTTCAGCAGTGGACAGATTTCTGTCAGAGTCCAGATTTGGGGTGCCTCATGTGACACCTCCCTTGCCTCCTTCCTGTCACACACCCTGTCTGCCTCCCACCCACCAGAGTTTCAGTCCAGGATGCCCTCTCACCTGGGACCCAGAGAAGCAGCAGAACTGAAAGCAGCCACACAGCCCTGTCCCGCTGGGTCATTCCTCGAAGGCAGGTGTCAGCTGAAATAGCCTGGGCCCCAGCTGGATACCAGGTTTCAGCCCTCCCCAAGAAGGGAGGGCCAAATCTCCAAGACTCACACTTCTGCTTTTCTTTGTGCCAAAGCGCTGCTTCCTTTCTCAGCCTCTTTCTCCTAGAGCTGGTCAGAAAATGGTGGACATTGAGCGGGCAGAGTGGCCCATGGCTGGCAGACGCCACTTGGAACTGTGTAGTCTTCTTTTTAATCCCAGATGAATCGAGGATCCCTAGTAATTTCTAGTGAAAATACCGCCCTCCACCCCCCTTACTCACCATACTCACAGGCTGCCCTGTCCACCCTCTCCCACATCCGCCAGCACTACAGCGCCAGATGGGGTGGTTCCCTTCTGGAGTGACTAGTAAGGCCTCCCTCCCTTCCTTGTGCTCATGATGAGCAGCCCTGTGGGGAGGAACAAGGCCAAGCCTCCTTCTCTGGCCCTTGCTGGTACCCACAATGAAGCTGTGTCCCGGGAATCTTCCCTAACCCCAAGATCCTGCCAGCTCTAGGCCTGAACCTCCAATTGGCACTATAACCCCAGAGTTCCTGAATGGATTCTGGTCTTCAACATGTGTTCTCAACTTGACAGAAGGTCCTCAGGTTGTAGCCTTCCTTCCTGTATAGCCTCCACTGGGCCCAGCTCAGTGCTGGGCACAAAGCAGAGACCCCACAAACTTGCATGGACCCACCTTCTTTCAGATCCATATGGAGCTCAAACTCCAAACTCGCACACACATTCATTGTGGTAAGTGCCCTCAGCTTGCTCAGAGTGGCCGCATGAGGATAGGAAACCTGAATCCTCAAGTGTAATGCATTCCCTGAATGCTTGCACTTCTTAAACTCCCAGCATCCACCCGTAAGGAACACTGTTCCAGCTGTGAGGTCCCAAGAATGCCCTTCCTTTCTGGCTCATTGATGCTCCTTTTGGAATTTTCACTTCCCTCCTTCCTTTTGACCACATCAACAACTTCCCTGGGAGAGCGCTAAGAAATGAAGGAGAGTTGCTGGTATTCCTGCTGGAAGATTCCAAGGACAGAGTGTGGTAGACACTGGAAGAATTTTCTCTGAGAAGGGGTTTGATTAACTAAAGCTAGTATGGTTTTTCCTTTGGATCTTCGCATTTTTTAGGTGAACATGAAAATGTATGAGAGGAGTTGTATGAGGTGGTTTACTTGATCGAATAATTATAACGTGTTCCAGAAATGTATGTTTCAGTCCAGCCATGATCCAAAAAGTATTCCTGAATTCTTGAATGTCAAAGTTAAGAGGAGAATGCACTAGACTAGGAAGCAGGAGGCTAGGTCCTTCTGTGGCTCATTCACTTACCACCTGCGGGCCCTTGCGCAAGACCTGTGGTCTCGCTATAAAATGCCAATAATAAAACCTAATCTATGGAACAACCATCAACAAAAAGACAAACAATCCAATCAATAAGTGGGCAGAAAAAAAAAAAGACAAAGAACTTGAATAGACATTTCTCCAAAGAAGATGTACAAAAAGAGGTCAATAAGCACGTGAATATGGCCTTGGTGATATAAATGATGCCAGAGATTCCAGGAGAGAATTTTGCAAGACCAATGACTTCTTCATTGCAAATACCTTTTTTCAACAACAAAAGTGGTGACTATACATGTGGACTTCTCCAGATGGAATACACAGGAATCAAATTGTGAAAGAGACAATGGAGAAGCTCAATATCACCCGTGAGAACAAGGCCAGGGGCTGACTGTGGAACAGACCATCTATTGCTCCTATGCAAGTTTAAGATGAAGCTGAACAAAATTCAAACAAGTCCACAAGAGCCAAAGTACAACCTAGAGTATATCCCACTTGAATTTAGAGACCATCTCAAGAATAGATCTGACGCATTGAACACTAATGACTGAAGACCAGACGAGTTGAGCGATGACATCAAGGACATCATACAGGAAGAAAGCAAAAAGTCATTAATAAGACAGGAAAGAAATGACCAAAATGGATGTCAGAAGAGAGTCTGAAACTTGCTCTTGAATGTGGAGGAGCTATGTTAATGGAAAATATGATGAAGTAAAAGAGCTGAACAGAAGATTTCAAAGGGTGGTTTGAGAAGACAAAGTAAAGTATTATAATGACATGTGCAAAGACCTAGAGTTAAGTGACCAAAAGGGAAGAACACACTCGGCATTTCTCAAGCTAAAAGAACTGAAGAAAAAATTCAAGCCTCGAGTTGCCATACTGAAGGATTTTACCGGGAAAATATTAAACGATGAAGGAACCATCAAAAGAAGATGGAAGGAATACACAGAGTCACTATCCTAAAAAGAATTAGTCGATGTTCAACCATTTCAGGAGGTAGCATATGATCAAGAACCAATGGTGCTGAAGGAAGAAGTCCAAGCTGCACTGAAGGCATTGGCAAAAAACAAGGGTCCAGGAATTGACAGAATACCAACTGAGATGTTTCAACAAATGGATGCAACGCTGGAAGTGCTCACTTTTCTATGCCGAGAATTTGAAAGACAGCCGAGAATTTGAAAGACAGCTACCTGGTCAACTGACTGGAAGAGATCCATGTTTGTGCCCATTCCAAAGAATGTTGATCCAACAGAACGCAGAAATTATTGAACAATATCATTAATATCGCATGCAAGTAAAATTTGGCTTAACCACAAGGTTGGCCATTCGAATCCACCAGCCACTCCTTGGAAACCCTACGGCGCAGTTCTACTCTTTTCTATAGGGTCGCTATGAGTCAAAATTGACCCGACAGCAACAGGGTTTTAGGTTTTTTAGTGAAAGAAGAGGCTCGAAAACTTTCAACGATTTAATAGCTGCATGTGCAGCAAGTAAAGGTGATTGTAATAAACAATTTGTTGTGAGTAGGTGTTGGTTCCACCATTTCAAAGTGAGGGCAAATTTACATAACATCAAAGGGCAAGTAAGAGTTGTCTGTAAGTCGGATGTTCATAACACGAGGACTTACTATACACAGTTTCTGGGCTTTCCTTGCTTATCTTTTGTTTATCGCTTTTTCTTGACTCCTTTTTATCTTTCTTTCTCTTTTTTTTCTTTGAAAAGTTTGTCCTTTTTGTCTTGTATTTCTCTGAAGGCATTATCTGCTAGATTTATCTGCTCTCTGCTCCTTCTTGCTTAGTTTTTATTTCTGACATTCCTTTTGTTCATATTCGTTCCTGAATTCTATCATCAAATTGATGAGTTTTTCTGATTTATGATGTTCTTTCAATTTTTGTATCCTTTAAAAATGCCTTTTAAATTGGTTTGAAGTATTAAATTAGAGTTTTCAGTCTTTTTTTGTGGATGTGACTTTCTGACATGATTTTATTATCTGTAGGTATGTTATTCTCCTTTTCCTCTTTCTTCTTATAATAACTTTATATGAGATTTGACCATGATCCTTTTCTGTTGCTCGGTTTTATGTGTAATTAGTTTTCAACGGAGGCTTGATTTAGAATATTTTTAAAAAATTCTAGAGCTTTTTCATTATTGTTGTTCTTGTGTTGTTTGTTTGAAGTGTTCATCAATAAGGCAGTTTACTTTGCAAGATCTTCTGGCTCTGCTCACCCCTTTTGTGTGGACTTCTTTTTCCTTTATCTCTATTGTCCCTGTTCAACTCAGTTTAGATTCAATGGTCATCACTTTTTCCTTAGTTTGGTGCTATGGAAAAAACTTAAGCTGGTAAGTTCTGGGGGGTCATGGGGATCAGATCCTCATGATTGGAGGATGTAAAGTCCGTCCAGTTGAAGCTGCTGTTCTCAAATTGGCTTGCTGAGCTTTGGAACAAGCACCTTGCAGACACTTTGCTGCTTCCTGCTTCACAGATGCTGATATTGTGCTGATCTTGTAACTGTCAGTCCCTACCTGTCCATATTTTGGGGTTTGTGGGGATACCTTCTGTGACCCTCAACTCCAAATTCACTCTTCTTTGCCCTGCTTTGTGATTCTGGATCTGGATCCTGTAAACTTTTCTCCTTTGCCATCTGGCACAATGTTAAGCTTAGTCTGTAGAGGGCGCTGGAGAGAGTCTGGAAGAGAACGGGGGTCCTCTCTCTGGTTCTGATGGTCTTTCCCTGGCTTGCCTCTGTGGCTTGCTGCCGCCACCAGGGTACAGATGCTCAGTGGTGTGCAAGCCCAGTCAGTAGCCGTGGCATCACCTCCATGGGCAGTTTCCTGGTGAGTCCACCGGCATTCCTGTGGGGATTCTCAGTGAAGCCCAGCAAGTCTTGCTGCTATTCCTGTGGGTGGCTTCTTAGTGTGTTCCACCAGCACCTTAGACCTCAGTGAATTTCTCTGCTATTCAGTTGGCTACAGCCACATCCTTTCCAATGATGTCTGCATCTCAGAAATGAGGTTGGGAAGGGAGGATATGCTCTTCCAGGTTTGTTCCTTCCTTGGGTGTCCTGCATCAGTCCCTGAGGTACTCCTCCCCATACTGCTGTTCCCATGTTCTCTGGAGTTCTCTTTACTTCTTAGTAGTTCATATCTTGTTGTTAGGTGCAGTCAAGCTGGTTCCAACTCATAGCGACGCTATGTACAACACAATGAAACACTGCCCTGTCCTGCACCATCCTCACAATCGTTCTTATGTTTGAGTCCACGATTGCAGCCACTCTGTCAATCCATCTCGTTGAAGGTCTTCTTCTTTTTTGCTGACCTTCTACTTTACCAAGCATGATGTCCTTCTCGAGGGACTGGTCCCTTCTGATAACTTGTTGAATGTATGTGAGACATAGTCTCGACATCCTTGCTTTTAAGGAGCATTCTAGCTGTACTTCTTCCAAGACAGATTTGTTCGTTCTTTTGGTAGTCCATGGTATATTCAATACTCTTCACCAACACCACAATTCAAAAGTGTCAATTCTTTTTCAGTCTTCCATATTTCCTTGTCTAGCTTTCACATGCTTATGAGATGATTGAAAATACCATGGCTTGGGTCAGGCGCACCTTAGTTCTCGAAGTGACATGTTTGCTTTTCAACAATTTGTAGTGGTCTTTTACAGCAGATTTGCCCAATGCAATGTGTCTTTTGATATTTTTTTTTAATTTTTTTAAATTGTACTTTAAATGAAAGTTTACAGAACAAATAGTTTCTCATTAAACAGTCAGTACACATATTATTTTATGACATTGGTTAACAACCCCACAACATGTCAACACTCTTCTTGACCTTGGAGGACCTTATTTTGGTGAAAATATACATAGCCAAAGTTACACCATTTCAAAAATTTTTACATGTACTATTCTGTGACATTGATTACATTCTTCCCGTTTTGCTGCTATTCTCACTATCCTTTTCCAAATTATTCCATCACTATTATCTTCAACTCACTGCCCCCTAGACTTCCCATCAAAGCTTTGGAGTTGCTGTTGTCCATTTGATGTCACATAGATAATTCTTTTTTTTTTTTTTGTACCTTAGATGAGGGTTTTCAGAACAAATAGTTTCTCATTAAACAGTTAATACACATATTGCCCTATGACAATGGTTAACAACCCCACGACACGTCAACACTGTCCCGTCTCAACCTTGGGTTCCCTATCACCAGCTTTCCTGTCCCCTCTTGCCTTCTGGTCCTTGTCCCTGGACTGCTGTGCCTCATTAATCCTGTTTTGTTTTATGAGGCTGTCCAATCCCTGGCTGAACGGTGAACTTTGGGAGTGACTTCACCACTGAACTAAAAGGGTGTCAGAGGGCCATACTGTTGGGTTTTCTCCAGTCTGTCAGGCCAGTAAATCTGGTCTTTTTTGTGAGTCAGAATTTTGTTCTACATCCTTTTCCAGCTCTGTCCAGGATACTCTATTGTGATCCTGGTCAGAGCAGTCAGTGGTGGTAGCCGGGAACCATCTAGCTGTACTGGACTCAGTCTGGTGGAGGCCGTGGTAGTTGTGGTCCAGTAGTCCTTTAGACTAATGTTTTGCTTGTATCTTGTTCTCTTCATTCTCCCTTGCTCCCGAAGGGGTGAGACCAGTGGAGTATCTTAGATGGCTGTTCACAGGCTTTTAAGACCTCAGATGATACTCACCAAGGTAGAATGTAGAACATTGCCTTATAAACTGTGTTATGCCAATTGAGCTTGATGTTCCCTGAGAGTCTTTTGATTTCTTGACTGCTACTTCCATGGGTGTTGATTCTGGATGCAAGGAAAATGAAATCCTTGACAACTGCAACATTTTCTCCATTTATCATGATGTTGCCTACTGGTCTAGCTGTGAGGATTTTAATATTCTTTATGTTGAGGTGTAATCTGTTCTGAAGGCTTGGTCTTTGATCTTCATCAGTAAGTGCTTCAAGTCCTCTTCACTTTCAGCAAGCAAGGTTGTGTCATCTGCATAACGCAGGTTGTTTATGAGTCTTCCTCCAATCCTGATGCCCCTTTCTTCTTCATATGGTCCACCTTTTCAGATTATTTTCTCAGCACACAGATTGAACAGGTATGGTGAAAGGATACAGCCCTGATGCACACCTTTCCTTACTTTAAACCACTCAGTATCTCCTTGTTCTGTTCTAACGACTGCCTCTTGATCTATGTAGAAGTTCCTCCTTAGCACAGTTAAGTGTTCTGGAATTCTCATTGTTTCCAATGTTATCCATAATTTGTTATGATCCACACAGTTGACTGACTTTGCATAGTCAATAAAACACAGGTAAACATCTTCATATATATGTACATAGCAAATATTTTTGTTTTCTTCCCTCTGTTATTCCATTACTTATTATAAAATCTAAGATGTAAACAGGGCTAGAGTGTTTTTGGTTGTACATGTGTTGTAGCATGTTAGGTGCAAGTATGACTTTATAATTGTCTTTATTTAGAGGTTATGGATGGTTTAAAGAGATGTGCACAGGTGCCAAGTTGACAAGGGGTGGACTGTGATTGTTAAGGTTATGTGACAACTTGGCTAGGCCGTGATCAGTGGTTTGGCAGATATGATGTAATCACTGTCCATGATGTGATCTGCTGTAAGCATCCAATCAGTTAATAAGGGAGTTTCCTTGGGGGTGTGGCCTGCATTCAACATATATGGATGTTCTGGCAAAGCTCACTGTCTCTCCACCTTGCATTCAACTCTTCATCCTCTGACCTTCAGTTCTTGGGATGTGAGTCAGCAGCTCCTGTCTGTTCTGTAGATTTTGGGATTCACCAGGTCCTGCAAACGTGAGTCAGGAGAAGCCTCCAGCCTGACACCTGACCCATGGATTTGAGACTAGCCTGACTCCACCACCGTGTGAGCAATTTTCTCGAGATAAATCTCTCTCTATATATGTATATGTTTCACTGGTTTTACTCCTCTAGAGAACCCAGCTTAAGACATTTACTAAGCATGATGTCCTCCAGAGGCTGGTCCATCCTGACAATATGTCCATTTATGTGAGACAAAGTCTCACCATCCTTGCTTCTAAGGAGCATTCTTGCTGTACTTCTTCCAAGACAGATTTGTTGGTTCTTCAGGCAGTCCATGATATATTAAAATTCTTTGTCAACACCATAATTCAAATGCATCGATTCTTCTTCTGTCTTCCTTAATCATTGTCCAGCTTTCACATTCGTATAAGGCAATTGAAAATACTCCGGGTTGAGTTAGGCTCACTTCAGTCCTCAAAGCGATATCTTTGCCTTTTAACACTTTAAAGATTTTTTTTGTTTTTTTTTTCCAGCAGATTTGCTCAATCCAACACGTTGTTTGATTTCTTGACTGCTGCTTCCGTGGGCATTGATTGTGGATCCAAGTCAAATGAAATCTTTGACAACTTCAATCTTTTCTCTGTTTAACTAAATAAAGCCATTGTCATCAAGTTGATTCTGACTCATAGCAACCCTATAGGATAGAGTAGAACTGTCCCATAGGGTTTCCAAGGAGCGCCTGGTGGATTCAAAATGCTGACCTTTTGATTGGCAACTGAACTCTTAACCACTATGCCACCAGGGCTTCCATTTAACTAAATAGACAATAGGTAAGTGGTAACTTTGGTGAAGGGTGAGACAGTACACAATACTGGGGAAGCCAGCACAACTTGTCCAAAGCAAGGTCATGGAAACTCCATGGACACTTCCAAACTCCCTGAGGGACCGAATTACTGGGCTGATGGCTGTGGGGACCGTGGTCTCAGGGAACATCTAGCTCAATTAGCATAACATAGTGAATAAAGCAAAGGATCTACATTCTACTTTGATGAGTAGTGTCTGAGGTCTTAAAAGCTTGTGAGTGGCCATCTAAGATATTCCACTGGTCTCGCCCTGTCTGGAGCAAGGCAGAATGAAGAAAACCAGAGACACGTGGGAAAGATGAGTCCAAATGACTGATGGACCACAAGTACTACAACCTCCACCAGACAGAGTCCAGCACAACTAGATGGTGCCTGGCTACCACCACAGACTGCTCTGACAGGGATCACAACAGAGGATCCCGGACAGAGCTGGAGAAAAATGGAGAAAAAAATTCTAACTCACAAAAAAAGACCAGACTTACTGGTCTGACAGAGACTGGAGAAACCCCAAGAGTATGGCCCCCAGACACCCTTTTAGCTCAATAACAAAGTCACACCTAAGTTTCACCCTTCAGCCAAAGATTAGACAGACCATAAAACAAGTCGACACTAAAGGGACACACCAGCCCAGGGGCAAGGACTAGAAGGCAGGAGGGGATAGGAAAGCTGGTAATAGGGAACCCAACGTCAAGAAAGGGAGAGTGTTGATATGTCGTGGGGTTGGTAACCAATGTCACAAAACAATATGTATACTAATTGTTTAATGAGAAGCTAGCTTGTTCTGTAAACCTTCATCTAAAGTACAAATAAAAAAAAAATGTTTTCTCTGTTTATCATGGTCTTGCTTATTGGTCCACTTGTTAGGATTTTTGTTTTGTGTTGAGGTGTAACCCGTATTGAAGGCTGTAGTCTTTGACTGTCATCATCTTCCTCCAGTCCTGATGCTGCTTTCTTCTTCATGTAAGCTACATAGTCTAGCTTCTTGGATTATTTGATCAGCATAATATCTTGTCACAGTTAATAATTCTTTATATTAAACTTTGTTGCTGTTGTAGTTGTAGTCCAGGTGATTCCAACTCATGGTGACCCCACGTGTGCACAGTAGAACTGCTCCATAGGGTTTTCAAGGCTGTGACCTTTTGGAAGCAGATCACCAGGCCTGTCTTCCGAGGCGCCTCTAGGTGGGTTCGAACCTCTAATCTTTCAGCTAGTAGTCTAGCACTTAACCATTTTCACCACCCAGGGTCTCCCTGTCGTAATTACTGTGTGACTTCTGTCTCTTGAATGGACCCAGACTAGATATTGATAAAAGGTTGAATTCATCAGAAAGCTATAACAATTCTGAACTTAAATCCATCTAATCACATTGCTTAAAAATACACTGTCGTAGGCTGGGTTCTGTAGAGAAGCAAAACCGGTAAAGCACATAAATATATATATAGAGAGATCTATATCACGGAAACGGCTCATGAGATTGTAGCGGCTGGAATGTCCCACATCTGTGGATCAGGATAGTGGCTTCTCTTGATTCATGTAGCCGCAGAGGCTGGCAAACCCAAGATCAGTAGGACGGAGACCAGTGCTCCCTCTCACAGGCTGTGAAGATAGACCAATCCCAAGATCTGCAGATAAGCTGATAGCTCAAGTCCCAAGAACCGGAGGTCAGATGAACAGGAGGCAGCCACAGGATCCAGAGTGAGCAAAATGCCAGAACACCTGCTTATAAATGGATGTGGGCCACATCCCCAAGGAAAATTCCCTTTCAATTGACTGGCTACTCACAGTAGATTCCATCGTGGAAGTGATCACATATAAACACTGAGAATCATAGCCCAGCCAATTTGACACACAATCTTAACCATCACATACACAAAACAAAAATAGACAGAAATACAAGGAGAAAGTGACAAATCTATCTGTGGCAGTTACTAACAACCTTCTTTCCCTAAATGATAGAGCAGGCAAAGAAAAAAAAAATCAGCATGTAGAATACTTGAGTAACACAATTAGCTTGCTAATCAGAACACATGAGAATCATAGTCTTTAAACATCAATTTAGAAATAGTTGCTAAAGGCTATAAAATAAGTCTCCACAAATTTTAAAGAACTGATATTATATGAACTGTAATGTCTGATGCACCAGAAATGTTGTAAAAATTATAACAAAAATATAAATTAAAAAATACTTCTTTTCCCAGAAAAAAACATACTTCCAAATAACACTCGGGTCAAAGAAGGAATCACAGTAGAAATAAGAACACTTACAACTGAATGATAATAAAAATACCCAGTGGAAAAATCTGTAGAATGCAGTTAAATTGGCATGTACAGGACAATTTACAGCCTTAAATACTTATATTAAAAAAGAAGAAAGTCTGAAGATTGATAAGCAAAGTCTTCAACTTAAGAAGCTAAGAGAAACTCACAGAAAGTAAAAGAAAGAAATAATGATGATGACAGAATTTAACGAAATAGAAAACAAGATTTTTATAGGAAAATGAAATAAAAAACAAGATTTTCTGTAGGAAAAGTTAAAAGAAACACACGCACATACAAAAGCTGGTTCTTTGAAAAGACTAATAAAGCTAATAAACCAAGATTATCCAAGAGAAAAGGATAAAAATGGACAATGTTACTAATAAAAACAGGATAAAGGTATACAAGCGTAAAGAAACGCACTGTGGTAGAGTCGATTCCAACTCAGAGTGACCATATAGGACAGAGTAGAACTGCCCCACAGGGCTGCCAGGGAGCAGCTGGTGGATTCAAACTGCTGCTGACCCTTTGGTTAGCAGCTGAGCTCTAAAATACTGCACCACCAGGGCGTCATAGATGTGTCAGAGATGAAAAATATCGTATAATATCATGAATAATTTTATATTAAAATCTTGAAAACAGGCAAATGGACAAATTCAAAAAATAAAAATAAAAAGTATAAATCACAAAACTGATTCAAGAAGAAAAACAGAAAAGAGAAATGACTTTAGAACCACTAAATCTACCCATGGAAAAGAAGAAACTGAAGTTGCAGATGGTTTTATAGGAAAGTTAAACCCTACATTTAAGGAATAGATCTTTCTAATTTTAAAGAAAGTCTTTCGAAGAATGGAAGAATAGAGAACACGCCTCCAGTCATTTTATAAGGACGAAATAAATGACGCAAAGCCAGACCAGCACATAGGACAGAGGAAAATTATAAACCAAATTCACTCACGATGTACCGGCAAAAAATCTAAATGAAACATTAGCAAAATGAATGCAGCAATAAATAAAACAGAGAATACATTATGAGTGGGTTTGGTTTATTCCAGAATGCAATTTTATTTCAGTATTACAATGTTGTATTATTCACTATACTAACAGCATCAGGTGAAAAAAATCATATAATTATGTAAATAGATGCATAAAAATCACTATCTAAAATCCATTACTTTTCCTGATAAACTAGGAATAGAAGGGTATGTACAAGGAAAGCTTTCACGAACATGACAGTCAATTGTGCAACATGAAAAATCTTCCCTTTCAAATAGGGAAGAGGACAAGGATGCTGGTTAATCACCACTTGGATTTAACTCTGGATTGCAGTCTCAGCCTTCAGAGTGCAACAAGGAAAAGAAATAAAAGATAGAAGAAATGGAAAAGAAAAGCAAAACTTTAAATAGTTATAGACCAACAGATTGTCTGCATGTAAAACTGAAAAGAATGACTAAGAGTTTATCAGGGTTACAATATATAAGAATAATGAATAAGGAAGACCGAAGAACTGATGCCTTATAATTATGATGTTGGCGAAGAGTGTTGACTATACTATGGACTGCCAAAAGAACGAACAAATCTGCCTTGGAAGAAGTACAGCCAGAAAGCTCCTTAGAAGCAAGGATGGCGAGACTATGTCTCACATACTTTGGACATGTTATCAGGAGGGATCAGTCCCTGGAGAAGAACCTCATGCTTGGTAAAATAGAGGGTCAGAGAAAAAGAGGAAGACCCTCAATAAGATAGACTGACACAGTGGCTGCAACAATGGACTCAAGCATAACAAGGATTGTGAGGATGGCACAGGACTGGGCAGTTTTTCATTCTGTTGTACACAGGGTTGCTATGAGTTGGAACTGACTCGAGGGCACCTAATAATAACAACAATATATAAGAACAGCATACAAAGATCAATTGTGTATCTACACACATGCCAATAATAGCTTGAAAATGCAATAAAAATATCATTTAAAAGAACAACAAGGTATTCAAACTTAAATTTAATTTATATCTAATATGTGAACAAGTTTAATGAGAAAATAATATAACATTTTAAAAAATTGTGCATTAGGTGAAAGCTTACAAAGCAAATTAGTTTCCTATTAGAGAGTTTGTACTTAAAGTGTTTCATGGCCTTGGTTTCATTCCCCACACTGTGTCAGGACTCTCCCCATTTCTACCCTGGGTTCCCCGTTTCCTTTTGTCCTAATTTTCTACCCTGCCTGCCTTCTCATCTTTCCTTTTGGGCAGGTATTACCCTTTTGATGTCTTATAATTTATTGTTCTAAGGAGTATGTTCCTCTTGGGTATTATTGTTTATCTTATGGGCTTGTCTATTGTGTGGCTGGGAGGTGGTCTCTGGGAATGGTTTCAGTTCCAGGTCAGAAGGGTGTCTTAAGTCCTTAGTCTTTGGGGTTCCTCTAGTCTCTGTCAGACCAATAAGTCTGGTCTTTTTTGTGAATTTGAGTTTTTGTTCTACATTTTTCTCCTGTTCTGTCGAGAACCCTCTGTTGTGATCCCAGTCAGAGCAGTTGGTAGTGGTAGCGGGGCACGATCTAGTTTTTCTGGTCTTGGGGTTGTGTAGCTGTGGTTCATGTGGTCCATTAGTCCTTTGGACTAATTGCTCCCTTGAGTCTTTGGTTTTCTTTGCTCTGGATGGGAAGAGACCAACAGTTGTATCTTAGGTGGCCACTTGCAAGCTTTTAAGACCCCAGATTCTACTTACCAAAGTAGCACGCAACACATTGTCTTTACGAACTATGTTGTGCCAGTTGACATAAATGTCCCAAGAATCTATGTTTTTTTGTCTTCTAGCCTAGGAACTTCATCTTGCAAGGTGTTTGGTTATGTCTAAGAGGTTTCGTTGACTGTACCCTTTGTGTGCCCTATGTGAACTGCACCTACAGTCATGTATATAGACATCCACCACCAAACCTGTGTCTTCCAGTGGATGTATTCCTTTACACCCTCCTACACTTTTTGTGTATCTATCTGTTCATGCATTCATTAATTATTGTTTGTTAATACTATTGTTGCAGGATTGCCTAACCTATAATAGTTACCATAGTTGCCTTTTATTCTTGCCTTCCTCTAAGTGTCCTCTCTTGCCTTGGTCATGTTGAGTTGACTTCCCCCATATTATGTACTGCCTTTCTCTTCACCGATATTAACACTTGTCTTCAATCTAATTGGTAATTTTTTCTCCCTCCCCCTCCCTCCTTGGTAAACATCAAAGACTGTTATTTTCTTTCTTTTTCTTGTGTGTAAACCTTTTGTTGTTACATTACAAAGTGGTTTCATGCAATATTTGTTCTTTTTGTGACTGACTTATTTCCCTCAGCATAATATCCTCCAAATTTATCCGTGTTATGAGATGTTTTGTGGATTCATCATTATTCTTTATTGTTGCGTAGTATTCTATCATGTGTATGTACCACAGTTTGTTTATCCATTCATCTGTTGATGGGCACTAAGGTTGTTTCCATCTTTTTTGCTATTGTGAACAATGCTGCAGCGAACAAGTCTATTCATGTCACGACTTTTATTTCTTTAAGGTATATACCTAGGAGTATGACTGCTCGTTCATATGGTATTTCTATTTTTAGCTTTTTGAGGAAGCGCTATACTGTTTTCCGTAGTGGTTTTACCATTTTACATTCCAACCAACAGTGTATATAACCTATATAACCTCACCAACATTTGTTATTTTCAGAGTTTTGTAAAATTATTGTCAGTAATGTTGGTGTGACGTGGAATCTCATTGTAGATTTGATTTGCATCTCTCTAATGGCTAATGATTGCGAGCATTTCTTCATATGTTTGTTAGCAGCCTAAATACCTTCTTTGGTGAAATATCTGTTCATATCCTTTGCCCATTTTTTAAAAAATGTGTTGTTTATCTATAAATTTTGTTTTTCTATAAATTTTGAAGATTAGTCCCTTGTTGGAAACATAGCCAAAAATTTTTCCCCGATCAGTAGGTTCTCCTTTGACTTGATAGTATGACATTATTAAAAAACATTTAAGAAACTGAAAAATAACTATAGTCACGTACTATTATTGAAAGATATTTAAGAAACTCAAAAATAACTGTAGCCACGTACTATGCTTATAGATAGGAAAATCCATTATTATAAAGATGAATTTGATATGGTTGCATTAAAAATCTCTAAAGTTTTTCTTTTTTAGAAACTTAACTGGCTAATTCTAAATTTTACGTGGAAGAGAAAAAGGCCCATAGTTGCAAAGACACGCCTGACATAAAAGAACAATAGGAGGTGACATGCCATACAGATACCAAGGCGTTTTAATAAAGCTGGGGTTATTAAAACAAGGTTGTACTAGTTCAGGAATAAGGAAATAGACAAATGAAAGAGAATAGAGAACTCAGAAAAAGAGCCACAGGAACATAGAAATCAATATCTGTCAGACGTTGCAAAGCAGATCACTGGGGAAAGAGGGAGTTGTCAGTAACTGTGGGCAATGCTTATCTATACGGAGAAAGGACGACGGATTCCTATCTCAGGTTAGGCATACGCACACAGAAAAAAAAAGAAAAAACAGGTAAAGGTGTTGCTTTCTTTCTTAAGCTCTAAGGAGGACAAACAGGTGTTGAATATTCTTTGTTGTAGGTATACTTATTTATTAGATATATTACTTGATGTGCAGGGCATATTGCATGAAAAAAGTTTCAAAAAAGATTACAGTGTTTTCTGATAGAAACCTCGACGGCACCACAGGATTTATGGCTGAGATCATTTTGATTCCACCTGAGGGTCTGGATCCGTGGACAGGGCATCTTGGGCACCAGGGCTACTGGTTCTCATAGGGACCTTCCCTAGGATCCCTCTGAGGCCTGTTCACCCAGAGGACAGCACTGAGCATGCTCAAGAACAAGGGCACCTTCAGAAAGACTAGGAGCAGGAAGTGGATGCTGCTGAGCAGGGACCTGTGGGGGACACGGTGACAGACAGTGAGCTCCTTCTTTAGGAGGAAGCCCTTGAGCCTCCTCTTCCCCTTGTCCATGAGCCTAGGTCCTGTGTCCACAATAATCCACACCAGGGCCAACCCTGGACAGGTCTGAGGACAGGACAGCCCCACTGGAAGGACTGCCGTCCCTGCCCCTTAACTTAGGACTGGGGAGATGAGGAAGGGCCCGGCTGTGGGGATGATGTGAGGGGAAACCCAGGTATCCAGGTGGGACCCACGCATTTGCCACTGTACTCCAACACCAGGAGTGTCCCTGCACTTAGTCGGACCTAAACAATTAGGTGTGGAATTGCACCACCCAGAGACCTTTTATACATAAGCAAATAGATATATATATTATTTTCCTCCTTTTTGTCATACAAAAGCAGGTATAGTATACGTACTACAAGTAGTCCTCGCCTTACGACGTGTTTGAGTTACAGTGAACCACACTGATTACCATCTTTTTTTTTTTTTGATTTGTACATCTTATTGTTAGTAATATGTATGTCTGTATTAAAATATATCTGTGAGTTTATAGGTAATGTTTCCAACCCTCAAAGACAAATAAAAATTGGATTTATGAAAATCCTCTCTTGAAGCCCAGTGCAGGTCTAGTGCGGTCTCAGCTACCTAAGCTGGAATGCACGGCCTGGGCTGTCCAACCTGGCCTGGAGCAGAGGGGGCTGAGAGGTTCCCACTCCAGGGATGTGAGTGCCACCATCAACTAGGCCACATCTGGACCACTAGAAGGGAGGACGCCCAGGCTGAGGAGGCCCACCCCCAGGTCATGGGGACCGGGGTGCCTTACCATGGGCTCTGGCTCTGGTTGGAGTTCTCCTGGCTGCTCGGGCTGTGGGTGGTACTCACCGTGGCCAGCGCCGTGGACGGCACAAGCAGGCCTTCGGTTGTGGCTGTGGAAGTCGTGGGACTTGTAGGTGTGCTTGACATTGGTGCTGGTGCTGAAAACACACGTCTGACCCAGGACCTCTCCTCTGACCCTCCCCGCCCCTCACCACCTTCGTGGCTTGATTTCACACATCATGCTCACTTTGGAAGGGGCAGGACAGAGGAGCCTGGGGCCAAAGTCTCCCCAGGGCCACATGGGCCAAGGGAGCATTTCCAAACAGGACTCAGGAAGCCCACAGTCCTGATTCCATCCTGCTGACGCAGGTGGGGCACCGCTGAGAACTCTAACTTCTCTCCCACCCCCGTCTTGTCCCCTTCGAGCACAGCCACACAGAGGCCAGAGACGTGTCCAGACCATATATCTGCCATGCCAAAGGTTAAAGTCCCCACTGAGCCCAGCAGCTGCCCTGTCTGGCCCTGCCTGCCCCTCTGCTTAGCTCTCAACCATCCCCTACAAGCTCTGAGTTTCTGGGGGGCCAGTCACAGGTGGTGGCTCTCCCTCTCTCTCCTTTGCAGGCTCAGCTCTCAGCCCCCCCTTCTCCTGCGTCAAGACAGAGCAGAGATGTCAGCTCCCCCAGAGATCCCTCCCTGACCCCGTGGCAAAGAGTCACCCTTTGAGTCCTGACCCCCTGGCTGCTGGAGTCTGCAATACTTTGGATGTCCGTCTGTCTGAGGACACATTGTACTGTAATGGTCCCTGTCCCTGACTCTCTGCCCCACTGGGCCACAGAGCAGTGTCTGAGACTGCTTTGCATGGCAGCGCCTGATAGAGAAATGGCCCTTGATAAAGTGGCTGCTGAATGGATTTCCTGAAGGATGAGCACTTTGATGCGGCAGGGGTACTCCCAGGTTGAGGAGAGGGTTGGGGGGCACTGTGAAGGGGACTCCATGAGGCAGACAGAGCCCGACAGGTGGCAGGGACCCACTGAGACTTCTCCATGGTCGCTGCAGCTCGCCAGGACCCACAGCCAGGCTGGTGGCCAGGCCCTTCACAGGGTTGGTTTGTACAAAGTTAGAGGAAACTGGGGTTTCCCTGGGCAGCCCAGGAGGTCAAGGCTAAACTCAGTGGCCTGAGGCAGGTGATAGAGTCTGGGAAAAGAGTGGGACCTGGGCTTGAGGACCAGACAGCAATCAGGACTTGGGGTTTGGCTGAGGCTGGGCCATCCCTGTGTCCCTTCCGCACTGGGAAGCTTGGGTGGCTGGTCCTTGTGTGATCCCTGGTCCCAGAGAGCAGATGCCAGAGGCCCCACACCCCCAGGCCCAGGGAGATGACGGGGAGACGTTCCGAGTGGGCCTGTCCCACACAGCTCCAATGGGGGCAGAAGGTGCAAGGACCCCACTGTCCTGGGGACTCAAACTCAGGTCCTCCTCACTCACCCCACCCCACCTGCCTCAGTACCTCCCAGGCCCACTGAGATGGCTACAAGTCAGGGCAAGGCAGATTGCTCTTGGGACCTCTCTCTCTCTCTCTCACACACACACACATACTCACACACACACTCACACACACACATACACACACACTCACACACACGCACACGTGTGCATGGTTCTCCTCAAGTCTCTGACCTGTGACCTGCCCCAGCCATTCTGACCTGAGCTTGTTCAGGCAGCCCTGGTGCTGGTGTGGGGGAGGGGCTCACCTGGGAACACAGATATCATCACCTGGAAGGTGGGATCTCTCGAATAAACTCCATCTTTCCACCATCTTTTATTGATGCCACACCAGTATTGGCCTCCGTCCTTCACTGTGAGGTTCTTCACAGTCACTGTGAAGCTGAGCTGGGCAGGATGGTCCCTGATGGACACTCGGCCCTTCGTCTTCTCTTTCTCTGACCCGCTGGTCTCCACAATCTTGTCACAGGGTCCAATAGGAGCCAGCTGTTCTCTGCACCAGTATTTGTCATTTTCCTTGAATTGTTCCTCATAGCAACACTGCACGCTCAGAGATTCCCCCACAACGCCTGTCACGGTGCTGGGGCCACTCAGCGTCACGCATCCTGGAAAACACAAGCCGAGTCCACGCTCCGCACCAGGACAGGCTTGGGTCAGCAGTGCCCCGGAGGTCAATCTTCCTGATGCTTCTTCCCCCCACTCCATATCAGCCCCTCCTCAACACATTTTGAGTGTCCACCTCTGGCACTCTTCCAACACCAAGATTTTGATCACAGTAGCCCCTTCCTCCAGCCCCCAGTCTCCTTTCCTGCTGCCCCTTCCCATCTTCCTCACTCATTCCATTTCCAAACTCACCAGAACTATAAGAAGTCCCTCCTCTAAGCACCCTGCTCTCACCAGAAAGGCCACCCCAGGTCTGACAACCACCCCTAGCATCTCACAGCCCACACACCAATCTGCTCCCAGCAAGGAGTATAAACCCGGGCACAGACAGGGCTGCCAAATCCATTTCACAAAAATGCTGGACACACTTGATAAAACTTGTGGATCAAAAAAGATTCATAAGCACAAAAAATTTAAATGAACTTTTCACAGTTTCCAAAGCTGTAGAGCCCTGGAAGGTTGTATCACTCCTAATAGAGATAAAGATGCAGGCTGGAGAGCGCCAATATCCTGTGCAAGAATGAGCAGTGAGAGAGCACGAAACAAAAACGATTCACACACACGGAAGGTTTACTGGTGACGATCTTCATCTCATCCTGCGTCTTACTTAGTTTGCCCAGCTCTTGTAGACTTAATTGTCAAGAACGCTCACTGTCATGGATTGAATTATGTCCCCCAAAAATGTGTGTATCAATTTGGCTAGGCCATGATTCCTGGTATTGTGTGATTTTCCTATATGTTGTAAATCCTGCCTCTATGATGTTAAT